>NC_050202.1:58125800-58725800 GCF_013141755.1 Anopheles stephensi | reverse complement strand
AATGTACAGGGTTTCGGAGTTTATGGTCTAGGTTTTTCTTGTTTTTTTTTTGCTTGGTTTTATACATCCACTAATCGGAAACTCGTTATACGCGAGCTTTCGTTTTTAAATGCTACTGATCATAACATTTATCATAAATCAAGGATTTTGTATTTAAATTTCCAAGTGATTGTAAGGGGTTTGTTTGCCGTAAAAAAAATCATATGAAATAGTAAAAGACATTTAAACTGTTAAAGGTAAAGAAGTGATCCTCTTCACTGTACAAATACTTCAAAAAGGACCAAAAAGGAAAAACTAACCCAAAAAACATGCACACCTTCTGCTTGCTGTTTCCTCTGCTCGATCACTTAGTCACGCTACAAGTAAAGCATGTAATAAAACTCGATCAAGAGTAAAAATGCTACTGATTATTGTTCGAAATTCTTAAGATTCTTCTCAATTTACCAATGGAGGAGATGGAGGAGATTTATACAATGGCTTTTTTTTATTTTAATTACACGATCGTCTAAATTGGCCAACAAAATAGAGAGGAGTTAAACTAAAAAAAAAGCTTTATAAAATTAAAACCTTCAAAATTTTCATCTTTGATTGTGGTTGGTAATACTTGCTGGGTTCTGTAGTGATTATGCACTCGCGATGCGATTTGTATAGTTTTGTGGGGCTAGGTTTGTAAACGGGTTCTGCGTCTGTCTGTGCGTTTTACTATTTTACTACTTGCTTTGAGACATTGGTTTTGTTCGCCATTTTTGCACCTGGTCGATCGATTCTTTGGCTCTGCGAGTGGTTTTATTCTCTGTGGATCGGTTTTATTGTTTGTGGATTAATAGTTTTGTGGGCGTTGATTGATATGATTGTTATTCATATTTATTTGTCACAAAGAAGTAAGGCGAAAAAAGAAAGGATTGAGTTTGAGCGCATAGAGGTTTGTCGGAACGGAAAATGCCTCGTCAGTACGTTTTTAGCTTAGCTTTATTAACCTTTAATTCGTATAACTGCATCACCATTTATGTACCAGTACCAGTATCTTCTCAGCGGGAAAAATTTTTACTGGATTTGTGCATCTTCTTACAGTGAACAGCGGAAATGATCGGCTTTAACTAGTTACTATTCCTAGGCGAGCTTTACGCTCGAAAAGAGAACGATAGGCCATACTGTTTCCTTTGCTAGCAGGTAGCTTCGTTTGAGGATTCGCTAAATTAAAGTAAAAAGTCTAGCAATGTAACAACCAAACAGCGATCAGATCCCACGATCGAGCGCGGGATAGGAAATGATATGTCATAGCGTAAAATACGTAAAGAAATTGCATTAGCTCGCTTTAAAGTCTCGTGTGTACAAGAGATGCCTGTTTTGTGTGCCCTTTTTTATACAAAAACTCAAACTTTTAGCCTAAGCAGCAGCAGTAGAAGAGTAAATCGTTTCTCGTAGATAACAATCGTTTCATAGGCGCTTGTTGCTGTTTTTTTTACAAATTGGTTCTTCAAAGTTTAACACTGTGTATATGAGCTCGGAAACTCGTGAATGAATGGGGTTTTGCAGTTGAATTGCAGCTGAAAAGACATGAGAAATGCTTAATTGAGATAAGGAAAAATAAATTATGAAATCAACTGCTACACGTTGTTGTAATCCTTCGATCGCCTATGGACGACGATCAGCGTTCGATGAATGAGAAGATAATCCTAAATTCTTATAACTATGGGGTTGTATTCGTTAACAATAATGCAAGAAGAATTATTCACAAATATTCCGATATTCTTCAAAATTAGATAAAAAAAAACTCAAACCAATAGAATAGAAATTTTTCACATCTTAAATTTATATGATCGCCTAGTGAAACATGAAGTCAAGAAGAGTCGAACTCGAAGATGTGGTTCTGATTTAATTTTACAGCTTTAGTTACACGCCAAATTCCAATCCAGCAACTTAAGAGCAACGTAAGAGCTATTTTTCAATATCTACTTGCTGCTATCTCACCCGGTTCGTTGGAATTGTATTTTTTAATTCTCTTCTCTTGCGTGTGTTTTGTTTAACATCGTTTATCAACATATCTCGTAGTATACGATACGTGTAGTAATATTATTAGTTGTATTATTATGGTTCACCCGTCACTCTCTCTCTCGCACTCTCTCGTTCTCTCTCGCGCTCTCTTGTTCTAATACTAATGTTTTCAAGTCAATATAGATCAATCACAGAGATTATTTTTAAGTAATACAGTACCTGTCAATGCGAACTCCCCATCAGGTCGCGATCGCGGCTTTATTTTCGTCCCATTTTTCTTTCTACGCGATGCCTCCATATTTTCAGGGGGTTGTTGAATGAGAGTAGAGAAAATGCTGATCGTTTCGTTTTCTTTTAGTTGCGCTTACACATTTAGGTCAGTATGGTTAGTTTTCGATTCATTTGTTTTCGTTGCCGGTTTTTTTTTTGCTCGTTTGCAAACTCAGAATCGATAAAGTTGATTAGCAAAATCATAATATTGTGAGCGATGAAACTAAACTGTTATAAGGTTTCGCTTGCTTTTGTAACTGATGTTTTTTTTTAATTTTGACAGCAGAAAAAGGCATCTGTCATCGAGCTGTCAAATGTTTGAAACGAAAAACCGTTACACCCGACACGTTACACCGCATTAGCAGCAGTTTCTAAATTGTCCATACGTGTACTTTTTCCGCGACCACACACCAGGACGCCCGTTCGTAGTACGAGGAAACGATGTGCAGGCTGGTCACGTGATGATTGATCAGCGCGTCTAGCTCTCCCTCCCGGAACACGTGATAATATCGATGGTGCGTCGCCGAACCGCCGATCGAAGGGCTGTCCAGGGAGGCGGTACTGGTGGAGTGGGCCCACGAGTCCACACTGGCGTGAGATTCAAAGGAGGGCATTGAGGATTTCTTTGTCGCCGACAGGGGTTTGCGCTCACCACAGATCGAGAGCCCTGCCGTGCTGGGCGGTCCAGGGATATGTGCCGAGGGTCCGGTACCTCCCGTGCTGAGACCCGCTGCCAGGGTGCTTGACGTTGACGGTTGCATCGTAGCCGTCGTCGTTGTCGTGGTCGTTGTTAACGTTGTGCTGTGGGGAGCGATCGACTGCTGCGGCACACAGTTGTTCCACCGGCTGCAGTGATCGGTGGCGGTGTCTTTACTGCTGCTACTGTTACTGCTACTACTGCTACCACCTGGCTGGCTGTCGCCGCCCGCCAGCGGCTTCGCACTGGCATAAGTAGGCACCTTGCAGCGTCGGCTGTAGCTGTCGAGTGTACTGCCGCTTGCTGCACCGTGGACAGTCGCACCACCAGCGGACGTGTGAAGATGCTCCTCGGAGCTATCCTCTTCCTGTATTAGCAAAGCCGTATCGTTGGACAGTTCCGGGTCGTCTTCGTCCAGCTCCGGTATGATGACAAAGTCGTCCACCGTTTTGCCACCGAGATTCTTACACTTGATGCTGGATGTTACCTTCAGCGCGCTCGAACCACCGGCAGGCTGTCCACTCTCCACTCCATTGCATCGACGATCCTCCAGCTCGTTAAATTCTTCATCATCGTCCGTTTCTTCTTGGATGATCGGAGCCATCGAGGAACCGTAGCTGGGACCGAGCGAATCATTGCTACCCCCAAACTGACCACTCAACCCTACGCCTGATCCCATGTTCGACAGGTTTGCCAGCATAAGTCTTCGCTCTCGCAGCTCCGCCCGCAGTTGATTGAGATCGCGCAGATCACCGTTCAGCTTCTTCAGATAGGGATCAATAATCGGTGGTGAACCGATCGCAGGCCGAACTCTCGAATCCACACCAAACACGTCGTCATCCTCATCGAAGCTTTCGTTACGCTTCTTTTCGTTTTCCAGCTCCTTCAGCAGCTGAGCACTTAGTTTCTCCGCAAAGTCCACCAGCTGTTGGCGTGAGTTGTGTTCATCCACATCGGCAATGTGTAGTGCGGTTGAGCTGGTGGTGGAGTTCAGTAGGCCGTTGAAGCGTAACGGTTTCCCATCCGCACCGAGCCGTTCGGGAATGGCCATGTCCACTACATCTTCCAGCTTGTGCGCTACAACAGCAGCCGCTTCTACAAGCGGCGGTATTGATGGGACTCCAACAGGAACAGCGGCAGCAGCACTCTCGGACGCATCGGACCCACTGGGATGTGGTTTGTGTGGGTTGTTGGCGGAATAGCCGGTAGCGGGTAGGGGAGATAGCGATGGTCTCAGTGCACTGATCACACTGTCGATCGAGTCCGGTGAGGATGGTTCGCTCGAGTCACTGTCGAGATCGTCCGTCTCCGGGTTGAACAGTTCGAGCGAAAGAAGCTTTGGCACTGGTACGGGCGCCGCTGTGCTGGTGCCAGCGGCGGCCGATGTTTGCCGGCGCAGTATGGGATAGTTGCCGCTGCGACGGAACTTCGGTATCGGTGGCAGATCCTTGATCTGCTGCCGTGTGATCTTGCTCTGCGAGCCTGCCTTCTGTGGGGATACACCCTCTTGGTTGGAATTCCTTCTACTCCCCGTTCCGGATGATGCAGCAGCTTTACCTGAGCAGGTACTGGATGCTGTGGTGGTGGTCGTAGTGGAGCTGTTAGATGTAGACTTTGAGCAAGCGGATGTATCGCGAACTGCTGGTACAACATTGGACATTGGAGCATCGCTCGTCGCCGTCGGTTCCTTCACCGTGGACTCTTGCTGCTCAAGCTGCCACGGTAGTATGACGGTTTCCTCGAACGTGAATTGATTGCTGCCTCCGTTTGACACCGAACTGAAGCTGGTGTGGCCGTCGGCCGGTTCGGAAGCGGCAGCCACACAGCCGGATTTGGTGCGTGGAGGCGCCGGTGAGTGGGCCGGTGTTGGGCAAGGCATCACCAATGGAGAGGTTGGCACTGATGAGGAAGGCATGCAGTTTATCGCTGCTCCAGGGCTGAAGAAATCGGACACACTGTTCGTGCCACCGTTAGCACCATTACCGCCGCTACACGCACTACTGCCATTACTACCACCGGCTACTACTCCACAGCCACCGTTCGATTGCACTTGCTGCTGCTGCTGGGTTGGCTGCTGTTGTTGGTCTGGTTTAGGAATGTAAATCACAGATGCAAAACTATCCTCCGACTCGATACTGGTATCACTTTGAAGACTACTGTCCTTGGACGAATCTGCATCGCGGCCCGCCATCGGTTGGAAAAGGAAAGCAAGAAGAGAGAAAAGCGACCGTATTAGTTAACTCTCGTCACGTCAAGGGTCGCAACTACGTGCCACAAATTCTAATAGACGCAAGCGGAAGAAGAGTGGTTCTCAATCATAATTGTTCAACAAAACAAAACTTAACAATCTTATGCCAATAGGAAGGCGCGTGATGCATTTTTGGTTAATTATTAGAGAGCGTAAGTGGTCGGAAGCATGACACAGTTCGGGCTCGGTGCAGAATTGACGGGGAGTGCATATTTGGAAGACTGATGAAAAGCAGGACCAGTGATGGAAGATGGAACGATCGGTTTTGGTGAGGTGTCGTGCCTTATGCTCGTGCATGATACCTATGATGGGATGGGAACACTTGTCTTCGGCTCGTCTTACGGTCAGCTTGCTAATGAATGGGTGATTAGAGCGAATTTTGATGCACTTGTCAGTCAGTCAGTTTTTTTTGTTCCAGTTGGAACGATGATGACGATTGGCAGCGAAGCTTTGCTAACATAAACTATACGCTAATCCACACATCAATCCACGCTCACGGAAGCTTGCTAGATAGACACTTAGCTAATGATAGTACATCGAACGAACTACACGGCAATCTAGGGGTTTGCTATTGACAACTAGTTTCACATGCTCATCTACTAGCTCATCGTTGGATTTCTGCTTATTTTCTCTCCCAGCTGCTCATGCACACAGAATGCTTCACCGCTAGGTTCGGAACATTGGAACACTCCCTCCCGGATACGCTAGATCGTTCGCAACGCTACCGATTAACTTCTTTTGGAGATAGAACCCAAACTAGATACGTTCAACGATTACTACTAGCTAGAAACGATTTTGGTTTTTGGTTTGGTAGGTACCCGCAAAACGTTGTCGTTTAATGAAAGTAGAACGAAAACTGTCTGTAGAAAAGAAACAGATGATGGCATTACCAATAGCAGAAGTATGGAATGTCATGGTTGATCAAGAAGTGGTTGATAGAGAGAGAGAGAGAAAGAGAGAGAGAAAAAGAGAGAGAAAAGTATAGAGAGAAGAGAGAGAGAGAGAGAAAAAGAAAGAAAATTGAGAGAACAAGAAAACGGTTTGATGGGCCAAAAAACTGTACTAAAAAACGCGACCGCAAAGGATTGTACAGAGTGTTGTTGATCGGTAGGTGTTGATCAGTACTGTGTGCTGCTTCTAATTGAGTGATGAATCGGGTTAAGTGAACGTGATACAGGAAAGGACAACAGTGAATCGGATCGGATTGTTTGATCTTTGTGATCGGTGTGCTGATTGGGACAGAGTGGTGGTGAGCTTGTGAACAACGTAACATCGTTACTAGGCGATAGATCATTCGGAGGCATTCCACACACTTGTCGAGCTCATGTTCAGCCATCGGAACAAACTGGACGATCACTGTCAACATTCAATCGGCATTCCAACAAGAATTTGCACAGTGAAAACATAGTAAACGTCAGACTCTTAAACACAGTGTGTGTGTGAGTGTATGTAAGGCAGGGAGCGAGGCAGTGGCGATATGGGACAGCAAAGTCCTCATCAGGGTGGTTGCGGGAGTGTGAGTATAACAGTGAGAACAGTATAACAGTGTGATGTATAGTAGAGTAAGGTATAGTAACACTAGCAAACAGTGAACAGTAGTGACAGTGTGATGGGTCAAAAGTAGTAATTGGGGGAAGTGAGTGTGGGTAGGCTGTCCTTGGGCCACAACTCGTCCAGGATCATCATCAAACACGGATAAGGAAACTATCATCCGACCTCAATCGCATCGGCAAGTGACTGCAGCCCTATCCGTGCTCGACCTGGACACCGGCAAGGAGAGCAATGTGGTGTTTTGTGGAACAAACAAAACAGACATCATGTACGTACGGATACGGAAAGGTCAGATAGAGTCAGACAAAAGAGACAGGGTAGAGAATGGTTGAAGGTGGCATTACGAACCACCGGGAAGGTTTGAGAGCTACTATTTGCTACCGAAGCAGGAACATGGGCCAACTTACCGGAACCGCTTTCCCTCGAGTGTCGCCTCGGTTTGGACGCCTCGTCCTGGCTGCTGCCCATCGACGCCAGGAGCTTGTCGTGCCCGATCGAGCCATTGCCATTGCTGCCGTTGCCATTGATACCGTTGCCATTGCTACCGTTGCTGCTGGTACCGCTGCCGCTGGCAGAATTATTGCGCGACAGCCGGTGGTGTCCACCGGTCGAGCCCCCGTACCGACCCGTCCCACCGTGCTCGGGATGCATCCCGGCCAGGCAGCATCCGCCCGGGCACGGGCCACAGTCACCACCCGGCTCGTAACAGTACGGTGGCCGGCCGCTAGGCGCCCCGTGCGGACTGGCGTGATGCTGGTGGTGTGGTTGGTGATGATGGTGATGATGGTGGTGCGGATGATGATGGTGATGGTAAGGGTGATGATGGTGATGGTGATGCGGATGGCCACCACCGGTACCACTACTGCCAGCCGGTCCACCATGATACGCGGCCGGCGTTGCCGCCTTTATGTTCTGTATGATCTTAACGAACCCATTCTTCGTGACCCGCTCGAGGCTGCCGGTCGACGTTTTAAGCTTGGTCGCGAAACCCTCCTTGATGACCTGCAGCCGCTTGGTAAACAGGGACCGGCACAGGAAGCTTTCGTTCAGCGATATTTGCTTCTGTATGCGCTTCCGGATGCGCTCCTTCTCGCGCAACCGGCTTTCGGCCATCAGCTCCTCGTTCAGCGAGCTCTGCTTGCGCAGCAGCTGGACGCGCGATTCGTTGCGCAGCGCGTGCTCGCGGTACGCCTGTGCGGAGGACTCGGTAAACTTGTAGTCCACATCGTCGCACAGCGACTGTTTCTGTTTGACAAGCTTTGGTCGGCGGGACACTGGCGTCGGTTCCGCGGCGGGGGTCGCTTTCGATTCAGGTATTTGAGCACCTAAACTTGGTACACTTGAACGTGATCTAACTATGGTTTTTGGTGGTGGATTTAGTATACTACCTAGACTCCGGCTCTTGAGCCCAGCGGACAGCGGCGGCTCCGGCAGGTCGTCGAAGTCCTCCAGCCGCCTGAGCTCGATGGGCAAATCCTTCGCGTCCTCGTAGTCGAGGCTGCTGTCGTGTTTCGTTTCCCGCGAGCTCCACGACTCCAGGAACCACGGACTGCGCTTACTGCCGGCGAGTTTCTGTAAAGAAGCGAAGGAAAGGTGTTAGTCTCGCAGTCGCTAATCACTTTCCAATGCACCAATGTTACCTGTATTGCACGCCGCACGAAGCTGTAGCACGTTTCACCGGGCGATGAGGAGGACAAGCTGGAGCTATCGCCGTCACCGGCCGACCGGCTCGAGTTGGTCGAGTCCTCCGTGTACGCGTGGTACGGTGGCAAAAAGTCGTCGTCATCTTCGTCGTCCGAGATGCCACCCGTTTTGGTGCGCGGTGGTTGCCACGGGACCAGCACATCCTGCGATTCGAACCGTCGGTGTCGTTGCTCCAGTGCCCACACGGTGATGATGACTCGGCCACCAATGCGGAGGATGCGTGCCAGTTCGCGAATCGCACCGACGCGTCGTTCCGTCGTGGCAAAGTGGTGCACTACCGCTAGCGAGAGGACCGCATCGAACGACTCGTCACGGAATGGCAGTTCGAGATTATCACATATCGCTACCTGGGAGAAAAACCGAGCAAGGAACGCGACTTCATTAGACTGTCGATGTCGGTTGACCGATTTGATTCACTTACTTCACCGCCTTTCCCGTGGGCAACCTGTGTCAGCCGATAGCACCGGTCGACACCGATCGTGTAGATGAGTGGATTGAACCCGGACAGGTATCGGCCGTTCCCGCAGCCGACATCACAGACAAGCGAACCCGGTTCGAGCCCGCCGAGAAATTGGGCCACCTTCGGCCGGATCTGTCCGTTCGGTTCCTCGCAGTTTTCGTAAACGTCGTGCACGTAGGCTCGCTCGAGTGCTGCCGAACGTCCGCTAGAGTCTGTTCGGCCGCTGCGCTCCGTCATCGAGCGGGTTTCAGTCGTTTCCTCTGTGTTTCCAACGAGATGAAGAGTTTATAAATATGATGTTTTAGCAGTCGTTCTCCTCTACTTCTAGCTAATGTTTTGCAAAAATTACAATCAACCGTCGAAAAATCTCAAATATCCCGAACTAGGGAAAATCTCTCATCTACCACAGTTCATCCATCCTTGTGCCGGGGACACTGCCATCGCGAAACATCATAAATAATCAGCAGAAATTTAATTTAGAATAATTTGATCACTTCGCACGATTTTCATTTGCTCGCGGGCCGGATTTCGCGCGAGATGGAATTCATTCACGGAAATAGAAACGACCGCGACGTGGCCGCGAAAGGTAGCTATTGAATGAGGGGGAAGAACATATTTCACCAAATGAAGGCTTCATGGCTGCCATGCGCCACGATGATCTCGGCAAAGCCGCCAAACTGTCGACTAAATGTGTTCGCCGTCGTAATGACGTCTATCTGGGTAAAGATGAGGCTTAGTTAATATTTCTAGGAGAGTTTGTATTATAGGAGTGAAAGGAAGCTTCAAAATGATGAAGAAAGTATTAGGAAAGAAATAAACCATCTTACAGGAGAAATGACTCCGATCTGGATCTCTTCTTTCTAGTGACTAGTGATGGTAGAGTAGTCTTGTTAGAGTCAAATTATTTGACACCAAATGATATCAAAAGGACGGACCGGTCTTTACACGGCATGACCAGAGTACAAACCCCATCTGGACCGTCTCCCCCGTAGTGGGGACTGACTATCCAACTACCTGGTGTCATCAAGTATTGTAAGCCTAAAAATGGCATGACCCTAAGAGGTCGTTAGGCCAACAAGAAGCAGAATCACATTTAAAATTGTAACCAAAAGACTTGGCTTCAATTCGCCTTCCAATTCTGACCGAAATTACAACAATTAATGCTAATCCTTCTCGAGCTAATACTGCTCTCATTTGCTTTCCTTTCGGTACCTCAATGTTTTGATTAATGTTCCTGGTTCCTGGTCGTACTTGAACCCATTACGTATGGGTCAAGGCACAAAGCGAGGTAAGACAACGCTACCACTGCGGTTCGTTGTACAAGATGCTCGGCAGTGACTTGCAGACCACAAAAAAAAAAAACAGTGTGTCCCTGCACCTGCTGGTTGTTCCTGTCAGAAAGCTGTCCTAACACTTCACTCGCTAACTGTTAGCTAGCTTACTAAGAAGCCAAAGGAGAACGAGAGAGAGAGAGAGAGAGAGCATGAGAAGCGGCCAAGAAATTCGACTGCATCAGAACAAAGTGGAGGTTTATGCACGCAAACGCTTCCGTTGCATGCCATCCCTATTGGTGTTTGGTGGGGCATTTGCAAGGTGTGCAGGATGCTAATAAGACTAGGACGAAACGAAGAAAAAAAACAGGACGAAATACACACACACACGAAACGACTTCTGCTGCCCTGACCTCGCCACTAATCTAGCGATCATTATCCTGCTGAGCGAGGACGCTTGGTCGAGACCGGCCGAGACGGGCACGATAACAGGAACTTCAGTGTTTCACGTTTACTTACCCTAACGATGGTCAAATTTAGCCTCCTCTCTCCCAGTCCCTCGCCCCCAGTTTCCCCCCCCCCCTTCCTCCTACCCCTGTTTCACCATCAACTTTCTGGTGGTGCATTTGGTCGATATATCTATCCTGTGTGCCGGCGTGTGCCTATTCTTTAAACCCCCCGGTTCGAGGTTGGTCAATGGCTCGGAAGCGGAGCGTGTATGGTTTATTTATCGTTACAGCAAGCATCTTTACTGTGCGAAAGGGAACAAATTTTACCGCAATACATATATACAGTACTGGCAACGGTTTGTAATTTTGCGGATAGAAAACACACGGATGTTTTGCTGCAGTTTAATTAGGCCCTCCCCAAAGGAGGTCTTGCCAAAGGATGTAATAGAGGTACTTCGTCCTTGGGCGGTAAGTGTAAGTGCTGGCTAACTGGTTAGTTACTTTTCTACACTTTTTTTCTGCATGCTCTCTGGCCTGAATTGAACGCCATCGAAGGTGCTGGCATATAAATATAGCTACGAGTTTGGTTTGGATGTAGCTATGTTCTTGCTGCAAAGCTGATTGTGTGGTATATTTAGCTCCTTTAAGATCGAACATTAATACTGGTTGGGTTTCTTATCGGCGATTATATCATCGCAGTGGAACCGGGGGGGAAATATGGACTCAAGATTCCCTTAACATTCACTCCGATTGCTCATTGGGACAATCAGGAAAAATTGAGTTAGAACGAAATCAAACGAATTTAGAAGTTCAAACGCGAAAAATACGTACGCGTTTTTACATGTTTAACATTTTTTGTTTAAAAGTTATTAGGTGTAAAAGTTTGAAATTTTATTTCAGCTTGAGATCTCTTCAACTAATGAAGTTCTTTGCCGATTTTGTCCTAAATTAGCATTTCGAAATGGAAATTTGTTGTTAATTTATTAATAAATAGGGACGGTAAAAAATATCCAAGTATAGGACAGCAAGCCTCAATTTACTTAATAGGCCTCAAGGACATTTTTAAGCTATTTTTAAGTATAAATTATAAAAAAGGACGGTTATCATAAAATTTAATTAAATAAAGGTTTAATATACTGTAAATGATATTTAAATTTGAGGCAAAATCATTCAATTTAGTCAAGAGACCTCCAAGAACCTTTTAAAAATTCATTTAACTATATATTGTTTTCTCTTTCTCTCTCTTTCTCTCTCTCTTCTTGGCCTAACAAGCTCTGCCATTGATTTTGTTAATTTATCTATTGTATTTTTGTTATTTTTTGTTAATTACTCTCTTCTTGGCCTAACAAGCTGTTTGGTCGTGCCTACCATTTTTGGCTTACTAGACTTAATGATACCACGTAGATGAATAGAAAGTCTTCACCACGGAGGCGACGGTCCGGATGGGATTTGAACTTCGGTCCTGCCGTATGCACTTCCCCAACTAATAAAATTAAATAATTTTATGACCGTCGTGAAAGCAATAGGACCAGGCTGTTCTTATTTAATAAAAAATGACCGTTGAGAACCGTTGAGCGTTTTGTCCTCATATTCATTGAAAAAAGCCCACTGTGCAAATGTTCAGCGGTTAAACTAACACAGCAAAGAGACCTTGCTCTTCCATTTGAAACAGTTAAAAATAGGAAGCTTAAGCGTTGTAAATTACCATTTCTGAACAGTACAACCAACCAACGTATCCTTGAGCAGAGCCACTCTTCCCGCACTCCCGTTCTATATTAACGAGCCATTAATGGTGCTTCTGTCGCAAATTAATTCCTTGCTGACCAACACGCTGCAGCATCTGGTACCGTGCTGGTTGAACGTAGGCTCATTATGCACAACCGAACATGAATAGTGATTGGGTGCAGGTGACATAAATACTAAACTTTTCTTCAAGCATGCCCGGACAGTTTAAAGGAGCATTATTTGATTGTGAAGAAAACATGTGTAATTCTTGCAACTTCTACGGGGGGTTTTCTTTTCGATCATTATACTGTTCTCAGAAAACATTACATTAAAATGTGCCTACGGTGCCATTTTGCTTTGCTAGATTTGATGTACCAACGGAAGAACCCCGTTCTTACTTGCAAAACTCTTCAACAAACAACAAACGCTGCATTCGCCTGCCAGCATCAAAGAAATGCTGTTACGTCCGGTGTGTAGGTTGGTGTACCACCAGTTTGATGCTCATGCCGCCAGAGCCGGAGGTATTTGGTCAAACTTTTTGGCAGAACTTTCCACAGCAATTATCTTTCTGCGGAGAACCGAGGGTGGTGCGTTCCTGCAGCTGATGTGGTGCGTTGGTTTGTTTTTCCAGTAATGAGACACGTGGAGGCTTCCAAAGTTTGGGCCCACAGAGTACTCACAAGGGACCGTTTCGAAGCTTCAAAACAATCCATTACAATTCCAGCCCCAGCTGGATGGAGTGGATGGACAAATTATCAGTACAGTAATAAACAGCAATAAACAAAATCAATGGCAGAGATTTTTCTCGACTCCTTGCCACGGAAAAGGTCACGCCAGGGCCGATGTGCAAGCGTCATAAGGCGGTCGTTGAACGCCTCCGTACGTCGCCGTTGACCACACACACACTCTTATTTTGACCACGTACCAGGACAGGACTCCCACACAAACTGCAATCAGCACAACCCTGTGTCACCCCTGTGCCTTGAGCCCCGTTGTGCTCATTTTTATGCCGGTCTATGATAATGCCAGTAAAGCTGTGCTGGAACTGTTCCAACGAATGCGTATTTTGGCATTTTCCCTGCCCTAGTCCTAGCAGTGTCGTTACAGCGGATGTTTGCACGAAACGTTCCGAAAACAGCGAGGCGAAAGCTTCCATCGCATTCTGTGCTGACATCCTTCCTTTCAACCCACAACCGGTTGGCTTAGCTAGCGATGCCGGGGGTTTGGGGAATATTTATACGATGCACCCACGACACTAAATGCTTTTAAACAAATACAACCACCCACTGTCGGTTATCGTTCGTTTTTGTTGTTGCTGCTTCGAGACAATGGATCTCCAAGTAAAACAGCCCGTGCATCTATCCGGGCGCATAGTTGGCAAGCGTTACTGAGCAATTACTAATCACTGGCGAGATCTCGTTTCGAGCTCGAATCTGTCTGCACTAGCAAGAAGAGAGGCTAAAAGAAGATCTAAAAATCCATTCTACCCCCCCAACACACAAACACGCGCGCGGGGAGAAAATAATAAAACAAATTGACCCTTTCGAAGTGGCAGAATATAGATATGTTTTGTGGCGTTGGTCTCGCTGGTCTCGCCGGAGCCAACCAATATCCGATACACGGTGAAGAAGCACGCACAAGAATTCCAACCGGGGCATTCGGCTGGCGCCTGATTTACGCGCCTACCAAAGTGCTACCACCCATTGCCAAACGGCAATGACCATCTGACCCTTCTGGCTGGCTGGCTGGCTGGCTAGACGGCCCGGACGAGCGAATGCTTTAGCAGCAGCCGGCAAAATGGAGACTGCCTTTTGTGGTCACTATAATTTGCAGGGCCACCATTGCCGGGTGTGGGTGGGTCTTGGGTCGAACTAGGGAAAACTGCTTTTGCGTCATCCATTCGAGGGGGGTGTTGGGCGTCAATCCTATAAGTGCCCACGGAAGATCTCGGCGAAACAAAAAAGAACCGAACAGCCATCAAATGATCGCCTAATAAATGACACCAATCGGTCCGACGTTAACCATATTGCGCTCCGGTTGCTCGGGAATGGGGATTGAAAAATTCTCCCCCCCACACTCGTCCGATATTATCCCCCGGCTCGCGCAATGGTCGTAATGGTCCATCGAAAGGCCGTTTTTATTACGGTTTGATTACATTAGCCGATCAGGATGCGCTCGATCAGAGGATGCCTTGGCAGTGCGTAATGTGTATTGTCGCATTGACTGTTGTCTGATTGCAAACTCGCTTTGGACGAACGAACGCGAAGCAGGGAGCATAATTGCTGCGGAACCCACTTATTTATTATACGACACGCGTCGACATTAGCCAGTCGGCCTTTTTGGCAGCCGTTTGATGGCATCGACCATTATGGTTGTGTCTCGCCCTGGGAGGGTTTTTTTTATTGTGGTTCAATGAAAAGATTCTACCAATAGACCAATAGCGGTGTGAGTTTTATGTGAGGACCTATATTTTCTTCAGGATGATTTAGCTGCTCAGCAAAATTTTTGGCGCACACTTACCTTCATAGTTGGTGCCTGCGATTTTGGACTTCACTAGCGGAAAGCTTGATGCCGTCGAGGAGGTCGTTAGAGTTCCCATAAGCGTTCCCGGTGCGCTGTCCCTCCCCAGCGATCGGTCACCACCGATCGTCAACGTGTTCGTGGCTTCAACGATCAGTACTGGCTTTGGACACTCTCGTGACTGTTCATACGCTGCAAGGCTGATACCGTGGGCCACTAGCTACTGCTCCGTGTCGCAATTTCATTCGCCATACGCTCGGGTACTCTTTTCCGAGCACTAGCACCTGACGCTCGTAAACGGGGGACGAGAAAACAATTTCCCTGATTCCAACTCCGACAGTGGGACAGATTGTTTGGCTGGTCCTCAGCAACTTTGCCCACAGTGATTTCGAGCACTCGTTTCGATCACGTACCGATGGGTTCGGTCGGTTGGTTGTGCGCTTCTTTCCTTATTACCATGGCCATGATCGGTGCCCGTTAAATCATAATATGTAAATCACCACTTCGAGCCAGCCAGGGGGAGTATCTGCTACCACTGACAGGGCACAGGTTTTAAGGGGATGTTCCGTAGCAGCACAAACGCTGCTACACACATATACTGCACGAACACTCCGGAATCCTGTTTTCGTTGCTTGATATTGCTCCTTCTTTCACTGATTGCATTTCAATGAAGGCTTCGCGACAGCCTTCTTTGATTCTTGGTTTGGCTTGGCTTGGCTACACACCTTCTCCCAGTTCGGAGAAGGAATTACCCACGCACTAACGTACCGCACATATTTACAAACACACTCCACGGCTCGCCTCCGGGAAAGAGCCTGCAAATGCCTGAAACCAGGAAGAGAACACAAAACCGTTTAACTAAATAAAGCATAATAGTTGCACAGCATTAAGCACCGAAGACCGAAGAGATTCGCCTCGTTCGCGTTACAGTCCCAGGATATTTCAATTTCATCTTCACGCGTCACTGCACCTGCCAGCTACGAACGAACGGGAACGAACTTTTTCCCGTTCCTTCTTTTTTACCGCGGTTTCCGTTTCTCGATCACGAACATTCAATATTTGCACGGAGCAGCAGCCGATGGCGTGGGAATGCTTGCTTGCTCCGGACGCAAATCAAGGTTTGCGACAAATTTCGCTTCAGATGCCGCGGTGTCGAACACAAGTTTGGTTGCCGTTTGTACGCCTCACACTCATACAGCCGCACACATGCACACGGGACGGGAATCACGTAGTTCCCACGTGTCCGGTAGTTGAAGGAAAATCGTTGCCCTTCCCTGTCGCCGTCCATTTTCCGGCCAGTTCCCAAACTCAAAACTCAATGTTCTCCGAAAACCCGCCTGAGCTTAGAAGCATTTGCTCTGTTTTTCACGTTTGCACGACGAGGAAACATCATACATCAAAATGTGGGGAGCACCAGTCCTGTTCCCGCGTAACAAACCAGACGTCGCATCCGCATCGTCCGGACGTCGTTAACCGGTTGGGCTGTTGGTGAAAAATGCGGCAGAGATACAAAGCAGCAAGTCGCACTGGAATGGGGCCCTGTCCGCGCGTTTTAGGCAGGGTCCTCAGTGGTTGCTTGATGTTTAAACTCCTTGGCTGTAAAGCGCGCTTCAATTCAGATTTTTCTAGCGTTGAATCACGCGAGGGAAGGACATTCCTTAAATATTATTGGTATGATAAGAGATTGCAAACTGATATGCAGAAATCTCGCATATCCACTCAAAAAATACATCCCACAGCAAAAGAAATTGCAATTATTCAAATGTAAACTGAACACACTGCAAACCACAAAACTTCAGCCTCACCATCAGCGAAACCACCGAAAGCGCTGCTGTGGCAGCTGCTGTATGGCCTTTATTACCGAACCTTGCTGGGTTGCTACGCATACTTGCACGGTACAGTATACACGGTACGGACACAACCCGCCACTAACACCAACACCCTGCACGCAAAACACTAACGTAATTGCGGGCGCAGCAAGCTCAGCAAAACAGCAACTAACAGCAGTTGCCCTCCCTCTGGCTGGCCGCATCAATCATCATTATTTCCACCTCAGAAGCAAGCAATATAAATAAAACTGGAATTTGCTGATGGGTGGCAGATTAGCTGATATTCGTCCGTGACAAAGAAAAAAAAACATTGAAGAGAGGTTTAAGAAAAATAAATTCCTCCATTGTGAGGAACAATACACAAACGTCATTCTGCCAACCACACTCGTCACACGCACACACACACAATTAAAATGGAGGGGGGGGGAGGAATTGGAAAAGCATCACTTGCTGTAGTGAAGGATTCGGAATCAGGACATGCCCTTGTCTATTTTAGGCGCATCTGTATCTGGGGTGAACCAGCACACTGATAGCAACTCTGAAGTGAAGTTGAAGCGTGTCTGCACTGAATTGTGGAGAGAAAGGAAATCCATACGATTCCAATTAGATAAAGGATTGGCTTTCTCTATTCCGTACATCGTATTTGCGATTAAACGTTCCTCAACACTGTAAAGTATTATTTTTTTGTTCCTATCTTATTTAGAGCTGGCTGGAGCTCTATGTGGAGCTCACCAACACCAAGATACAGCGCAATCCTAGCCACCTCGTACGGATCCCCTGTTCTGATGTTTGTATGGTAGAATTGGTTTCCTGGAAGTAGGTCGAGGTAGAAAATAGCTCCAGATACCACGAAGGCTCGTTGGCAGTGCGAAAGAGATGGGGATGGATGGGATCGCGATGGAATTTTCCTCTCCACTGAGGGTGAGGTTTCACTTATTTTCTTCGATTAATATCCATTTTGGTGATTTTCTTTTACGTTTTTTTTTCAACTCGAAGCACAAGATACAGGAGATGGCTCCCCACACTGAAAAGCTCACTTATTGCTTCATGCCTGTTTTTTTCTCTTCTTCTTCTCACAAATACTACACTCACACACTCGAAAAACGCTTCCCGTGATAGGCATGCCTGAACGCGCGCATCCTTTCACGCACACTTGTGACGAGGCGGGAACGGTTCGAGTTCGCGTTCGCAAGCCTGCTTCACCTAGAGGGTGGCGCACATTTTTCCCATTTTCACTCACTGTAGGTCACACACACACACACGGAAAAAAACTCCCCCCCCACATACACACAAACCTTACGCGATAAAAGGTGACAAACATTCCGGAAAACAGTTCCCGTTAAACCCGTTGCACTGACCGTTCACCAACACAAACGGTGCCAGCTGTGTACTGGTGTTGGTGGTGGTGCTTTGGAAAGAAAAAAGAAACATAAAACGCCACCCGTCCTGGCCAAAGGCGTCCTGTAGCTGAATCACGGTGGCCGTCGCGATCGGATGCGAAAAACCTTCTGACCGAATGGCAGCGCCGACCGAGGTGAACTACCAGCAGCAGCAGCAGCAGGTTCATCCGAACGAGTCCCGACCGGAATGCTCTTCTCGCATGCGTTGGAACAGCCTTTCGGGCAGGGGTGGTGTGTGTACTTTTGTGAATGAATCCACAATCGAACGGCAATCGGATTCCGGATGGGTATACGCTTTTAGCTGCGATTTATCGCACACACACACACAGACACACGTCTGTCGGACTCTCTCGCCGGAGGAAGCGTTCGATAAGGTTCTCTCTCGTTCGGGGGAAAATTCATTCTATTCATGAAGCGCTTCGGGAAAGGGCTCTTTTTTCCTCTGTTTCGAAGGTGAGCGAAAACTGGAACAGATGCTCATTAGGTTCGAGCCTGACACGAAGGAAACGATGAATGAAATGAACATGGTGTGCGAAAAGCACTCGCCCCACACCAAGCTCGCGCTTACGAATAGTGCCGCGGCGGCTTGAAGAAGATGATTGATTGGAGGTGGTAGTGCTGGTGGACTATATCCATTTGTTTATGTTTTACGGTTAAAAGTTTGTTTACTAGTTGTTTTGCAGTTGAAGCTTTTTCCTTTGTGATAGTAATAGTTTTCTCCCATCCCAGGAAAATTATGATCATTTTCGTGAAAGACCTGGCGTCTCCATCGACTTTATGATCGAGTGTCGAAAAAAAAAATCAATAAGGATTTAAATGCATATATTTTCTGTAAATCACATAGAAAAAGTGAATTTTAAAAACAGTTTTCTTCATTCATAATATGAAGTTTGATAAGCTCTAGAGAAATATATACTTACACACAAACAGTAATTACACATTAAAATACAAACACACTCACACACCCATCAGCATCATTCATGGTCGATCAAGACCGTTCACCACCACCCGAAACCATAAGCCGTTAAACGGTTAGATAACAGTGCGTCTTATCATCGCGATAAACCTATTTTCGCCTTTTTTCTTTTGCTCCTCCTTTCCGGCGTACTCCGGCGTACACGACGGAGACATTGCCGGCCACTTTCAAACCATCAGCGGTGCGATGCGGTTAACTTCGAATTACAACTGCGTCACCCGGAATCCAGGGAGCGGTGTTTTTTTTTCGTTGTAGTAGCAGCAGGATGGAGTGAGATCGGTCGAAGAGGATGGAGTAGAAAAGACACACAACCGGAAGCTTCATACTCGGCTTCGTACGACGCGGATCGGGAAGTTTCAAGCTTCATCACAGCAATGGAGCTACGCGGGTGTGTGTGTGTGTGTGTGTGTGTGTGTGTGTGTGTGTGTGTGTGTGTTTGCGTGCAATTGATGTCAGTCCGAAGAGGTGCGGCACATGCGCTCTCGGCCACAAGCAACATACCGCTCCCGAAGCGGAATCCTTATCGTAGTTAAATTGTGCCCCAACAACCCTACCGCTACTTTCGTCGCGGAATCAGTCCACTAGTATGAAGATAATGCAAATAAGCGATTCTGTTTATACCTTGCTTTTCTCGTTCCGAAATTCGTCGTTTTTCGAGGTGGAAATCAACAAAACGTCGGTGGAACATTTTTTGTTTGCTAGCGGCACTAGAAACTGTGAGACACTTAAAACATTACTAAAGGTGGTTGGAGGAATATTATAACATAAATTGATGTTGTCAGCTGGTGGCAAGTTGTAGAGCAAATCACTTAAAACATTTATTTGAAGAAATTTTTCTTTGCAACCAACCTGCTCTATTTGTGTGAGAAACTATTCCGTTTCTAGTGTCATATTCTGCACTATTAGAACTCTTAACGTAGCTATTGTTACTATTAAGGTTAACCGATTCTTGGTAAGAGCTAACGGACTCACAGGGAAAAACCATCTACACACTACAGCACAATGCATCGGACTGTTTGGTGAGGTTCTCCCGAGTTTGTCGCCACCGACATTGCATCGCCCAGCGCACATGCACATGCACCAGCGTCATTCACGTACCGAAACAAAGTTGCTTTTCAGGGGTGTTTTACGAGGCTACGCTGAAGAGCGGTCGAATCCTTATCCAAATACACCACCCTCTTCTGCCATGGTGTAGTATTCGCAGCCATGAACTTGAATGAGCTGCGCATAGGATTTCCTTTCCTTTGTACGTAATACTACGTTCGCGTGCGGGAGCGACGGGATGGCCGATGGAGGGTAACCGGAAAAACCCGGTCAATCGTGTAAACCGTGTGCTCACCACACCAAACAAGACTGTCCGGGACGAATCAGCCAGCCAGTAGCAGCAGCAGCAGCAGCAGCAGTCCGCCGAAGAATGGGAGCTTTCACGGGTGACACATTCGTTCGCAGACGGCTCACCAACACTCACGCACACGGGCGAAGGTGTTCACACAATTTTCGGTGAATGACGGTGGACAATGCCGAGTGGTCGCGACGGAGAACAACAAAAAGCATATACCCACCACATTCGGCCCACAGGACGGATTCCCATTTCCCACCCTCGTAGTTTGCGTGGGCCGCAACCCGAACCGAAGGGCTCGATTTACGTCATCGAAAATGGCGCAGTTGGTACCGGTGGTTTTGTCCGCTTGCCGCTCGGGTGGTAATGAGGCGCGGAAGTAAACTATTTTCCCCGGGAGGAAGTTCCAGATTGGTGGTGGAGGAGGCATTGTTACAAATATTTCCCCCCTTTGGCTCAATGCAGTATTAGCTCGGGCGCTCGTCGTCGTCGTTGTCTGTAAGCGCTATTGGTATGCAGAGCCGTGTGCCAGCCATAGCAGATGCCGGTGAAGATTGTTTACATCGTTTTGGGGGAAAAGTTTTGTACGCAGAAGAATTGTTATTGTTTCCGGGGAGGAAAGTTTTGTGACCAGGTGACAGATTTTCGGCTGGCGTATCACATGTATGACGGTGTCACGTGTCCCGAAATATGGAACATATGAGCTTTTCGGGGGGAGTTTTGAGCAAAACGGGCAACACCTGAAGCATGAACCCTTCTGTATGGGCGACTATCAATTGATTGCTTATAATGAACGATACCTTGATTATTCCTTGAGAAGAATTTGATTTTAATTATCCTTAATTCGTGATTCTTTCAGGCAAATTTGTTAAAGTTATTTGATGTTGATCATGGACGATTCGAAGCATTTACTAATAAATGACCCAATATTGTAATCCTGCAGAAAAGCAGTCGTAAACTGAGACTCAATTGCGTCTTCACTTCCAAGCCACGTACAGTTTTATTATCGGCTGGGGAGGACTTTTCGGGTTGAGACTGCTGATGAGTTTCCTTAGCTTATAAAACCATATTTAAGCAACTTGATTGTGCTGTTAAGTAAGGATCGTATAACAAAATTAAGGAATTAAGGAATTTTTGTTTTCATCAGCCCATCAGTATGGAAGCTAACATTTCTTGGGATATTTATCACTGAAATGGGATATTGTTCACCTCAAATTGAACAATCAAATTGAACAAGATCCGCTATAGCTGTGATGTTGAACTCATTTTGTTCGACGAGCCGGATAAACCCCCAAAAAAGTTCTTGAGATAAATTCCTCCCGGTAGTGCCACAACCTTGAAAAATCTCGGGCTGCCATTTCTGGCTGTCTGTGACTTAATTTTACCCGTAGCAAAGTAGTCAACTCTGTGTACGGGGAGGCGGTTTCGATGGGATGTTAACCGTTGTAAGACTGGCGCCTCTGTCACTTCGGCCACCAGACCGTCCCCTTGAGATAAATTGAATGTGGTTGACAATACGGAATTGGTCCGGCATCATTAATAAATAAATAATAAAGTAATTAAATGTCGAAAAAGGTATCAACTCAGCATACTCCTGGTAATAAGTTGAATAAATGGCTGTAACTGTATGTGAGAAAGTTATTGAAAGTTTAGATTTTTCTTGGCCTTTGTGAGAGCTTGTTCCAACAAACATTCCATGACTCTGAAGCATAAGTCGAATAGAAGCTCACTGATGGACATGTTGCATGTTGAGTTGATCGTCAAGAAGACTCATCAGATGTTGGCCATCCAGCCTCAAGCTGTATCGCCAGATAATGAGTTTCTGGAAAGGTCTAAAGAGTTGGGGACCGTCGTGTGGATTGGTCTGGTAGACAATTTTTTGTAACCTTTTCATCTAGAAATGGGTATCGGTAGTTGAAGTCTAGCAATTTTATGATCTGTTTGTAATTGTTGGACTGCTTCGCCTTACGTATGACTGATCATCCAGCATCTGGTAAGCTAAGTCAACAAGTGCTGAGAACGATTCTTGTCATGGCAAGACCTCCGGGGTTTGGAACACTGCATAACTGAGTTTGCTTCTTGCAGTATCTTATATTAAGACACAATCAACTGTCAAATTTGAAGTATCAAATCGTCTACGGGAAATCTACTGAACAGTTCCCAGTATTCGATTATGCTAACAGTCCTTTGAAGGTCGAATTGAAAGAATTCCCGTTTCAGTTTGTAATTTATTTATTATCGTAATGTGATACGATACTTTCCCAATAAGATAACAAAACGTTCACCGATTTCATAATAAATAATTTATTGGCACAATAAATTAACGACTATGTACACATGACAATATAGACACGAACATCACAAGCATTCGCGATGGAAATGAGAAGTTGTTTCTCCCCGGAATGCACAGAAACTAGGTTGGGCTGGCAAGTTGAGCATAAGCTATCAGTAGGATGGGGGGGTGTTCCGGATACACGGGGGGGGGGGGGGCTACTCGTCATCCAGTAATCATTGAACTGATCACGGAGTCGTTCATCGTTGGTTCCGCTTAACGCCGACGCACAAAGCCAGCATTCTTGAAGATCTTCACAATACGATCGCGCGGGATCTTGTCGGCTTCACGCTCAAAGACGGGCATCTCCTTATCGCCGAACCACGACTGCTTGGCAAGCGCATCGGCAATGTGCGGATTTTTGTAGAAATTGTTACGGAACTGATCCGGATACTGGGACTCGTGCAGCGCATTCTCAACCACCGCCGGATGGGCCAGGGAAGCCTATGGCAGAGGAAGAAAAAAACAGACCGAGAAAATAGTTGACACGCATGGACAGAGAAAGAAAGAAAAAAAGAGTGCCCTTATTGATATGCATGCTCCCGGTTGGCACGCTTCAAGCCATGATGTAATGTACCGCGGAGGGTGGCTAACCGGAGCACTTACCTCTCGAACTGGAGCCGGTTGATGCAGCGCGAGCGGGATCGGTTGATTCAGGAAGACTTGGGCCGAGGCACACGCCAACACGGCAGTCAGAGCGATGATGATGCGGTTCATGTTGAAAATTAGCTGCTTACACACGGACGGGGGGAAAAACCGGGGGAAGTGGGTTGGGGAGAGAGAGAGAGAAGCAAGAAGAAAGAACATTAAACGAAACGCACAAAACCTGCTGCCAAGACCGGCTGAGATTAGTTTCACTTTCGTCGTCGTCGTCGTCGTCGTCGAAATTTATTGACCATCTCCCATGTGCGTGCGGAGACTGGGACTTATCATGATCCGCGTCTCGCACCCCACCACCGGGTGACGTAAGAGCCCCCCCCCCCCCCCAAATCTGTGCACCCGATGCAACCTGGTGCGCTGCAATGTGTTGTTTGTCGGGATTTGAAAACGCAACTGCATGCCAAACCGTTGGTCAACGGGCCCGGACAGACCAGAAGTCCAGGCGTAGAAATTGCAGTTTGAGGGTAAAGAAAAAAAACCAAGCTTCACTTTATGTAACACACACTCTGGGAGCATAGTTAACCTTAGTTAGACAGTGCGCCGCGATGCAACGGACCGATGTTGCGCAATCCGCTACACCCAACCCAATCGTTCGTTGTCAACGTTGTAAACGTTACGCTGAACGTAGCTGCATCACATCGCCCCGCGGAATAGATGCACGTTTGGCAAGAACTAGCCACACGGAAACCTTCTCGGCAGCATTTTTGCAACCACATTCTTCGCTGAGCACGGTGGATCACCTTCCGGCGTTGGCGCCCTTTTCCGACACGTTTATTGTAATTGCATCCGTGGTCAAGGCCACCGGAGCTCGAGGGTGGACGCTGATCACAACACACTTCACAGCACCGGAGTTCTAGTTCTTCTGCAGCTCTAGATCTTCCGTCAGCTAACGACGGTGAGAAAATAGAAGCAGTAACGATCAAGTGCATCGTACCGTGGCGCAGATCACTTTCCGTTTCGTCTTCTGTTGTTCTGGCACCAGCAAATAGTTCTCGCACTGGCACAACACCACACAGCAACAATCGTAACGTGAAGTATTAAAGCACCATTAAAAACCAACCATCGTCCCGCGATCTTTCATCACTTGACGCATCGTTGAAGTCTTTCGTTCTATCCCACCGATCATGGACGGCGCTTTCATAATTCCGCGCAATTGGGTTTGTTTGTCTCGGAATTATTATTTTTCACACGCACATGGACTGGCCCCAAAAAGACACCATGAACACACAGTCACACACACACACACAGGCCATCTTCTTACCTTGGTTGGCTTTGCTTCGGCGCGAAAAGACGCAACGGTTGTCGGCGGTGCGGTTGAACGACTGTAACTTGGAAGCTCACACTAAACTGTCGTGCTAGAAAACGGGTCGGGTTCTTATATATCGATAGCTGGCACGCTGGTTAAACGGTGGGCGCCACCGTCAAGGAGGCGAGCGGCATCCTTCCCACTAGCCCGCGACCAAGTGCGCACTATCGCTATCGTAACGCGCTGCACGCGCCAAACGAGACGACCGTCATCGGCTATAGGTGGGTGAGCAAGAGCGCCGATACGGCGTGTGTGTGTGTTTGTAGGACCGATAGGAGAGCCCTCGATAGCGACGGGTATGCGCCTTCGCGAACGATCGGTCCTGCGATCCTCGCGATGGAAGGGATATAGACCGCGCACGTGACTCTCGGCTGCGATCCCGCCGACCGATCCAGCGACACTAGCGCGAGGCCAGGCACGTAGGACGTGTGGTATGGAGGGCTGTCGGTCGGTGTTCGCCGAACGCAAACTTCCTTACCGAGTCAAGGAACAATCGATAAAAATTTGTCTGTGCCTGCGATCGCCTCTCTTCCAGGTCCGACCGGATAGGGTCACCTTTTTTGAAGTTCAAAGATTGTGAGGGTTTTTTTTGCGCTGCTTGTTTGTGGAGCCAAACCCGACCACTGCAGGGTGCTCGTTTCCCACCTCTAACAGTACGAAACCGGAAGCGTTTGGAGCATGCCGCAGGTTGTTTACCGCAGCACAATTTGAAGATCAAGGTTACGGGTACGGGTAGGTTGTGCAAGAAAGTATAATCGTACGGAGCGTTGTCGATCGGTGTTCAACAACTCAAAGTTACCCACGCGATCAACGCGTCAACAAACGTGACTGTAATTATTGTGTCGCTATCGACAGCTGGGATGGCACGATGGTGGGCAAGCAGATGTTACCGTATTTGCGTATTTTGTAGTAGTATCGATGGGAAAGCAGATTAGGCCACGGTTTGTTGGTTTCGGTTAAAGCACGCCATGTCACAGCGATCGGAATTTGCGTCATTTATCATTGGCAAGGATGCGTCACGTACAACGTTGAAGGTGGACAATGTTTGATGGCTTAATGCGAAGCACGTTTTTGCTTAATATTTCTGTTAATTCACGCATGTAATCTATCGATCGAGTGTAGAATTGAATTATTATAATTATATTCGAAATATTATTACCTTCTAGGAAAAAATGTTTTTCAGTCGCTCAATGCTTTTACTAAGAAATGTTATTTCAAAATCATTAACATTTATATTGTTTATTTCTTTATTTATTTACTTATTTATACATTTATTTGTTCATTTATTTATTTATTTGTTTATTAATTTATGTATTTATTTATATAATTATTTAAATAATTTTTCATTTGCTTTTATTTTTATTAATTTATTAATTTATTGCTTAATGATTTTTTAGACTATTCATTTACTTATTTATTTACCGAATCAGTCAGCCTGAATAAATTGTCTACATAACAAAATAAAGACTAGTAAAACTTGAAAATAAAACCTAGACCTGAACTTCATAAAATAAATTCAATAAACAAAATTCAAAAATATACTAATAATTATAATAATTTCATGGATATTCATTGCAAATTGATTACGATTATTATCAATCTTATCTGAATCTAATTAACTAAGCCTTTTTTTACTGCTGCTTCAACCACATGTAGGAAATGCTTCGAGATCATTGACCGAAACTGCAAATTGAACCGTCCGATCGGAAACGAGAGCAAAATAAGCCAACCCTAACCAATGGCCAACCGCAATCGATCCGAGCGGGAGGGCAACGTCATCCAAGGACAGCCGCTTTGGCAAACAACGGCCAGCCCGGCCGAAGAACAGTATTTATGGCTGTACCGTACGGTTCAGCCGGCTTCAGTTCCGCTCACTCAGTACCAGACTGTCACCCTTACAGGGCTTCGGAAGCCTTCGGGCAATCGCGTCGCATCAAACCAGGGTCGGTCGACCAACTTGTGCTCGCACAGCATCCACAAGAGAATTGAAAGTGAACCCGGCTTAATCATCATGCTACGATTCTTTCCTTCCTTCGCGATCGCACCACTGCTCGATCCTCGTGCCAACGTGCACTAAAGATCATTACCGAGGTCAGACGAATTGTGTGTTGAGTTCAGGTCGCAGCACTCGTGCACGATCGCTCGAGCGTTCGCGTAGGTTCGCGTTGCAAAGCACCCCTACACCCCTACAAAGAAAAAAAACGGTCGACGGAGGGTGGATACTATGTTTTTGCTCCCCTTGCTCCACACACACGCGCGCGTGCGGTTATCAGGTTGAAGCATACACTGGTAGCAGGTTACTTCCTTGTCGGTTCCTTTCACTTTTTGTTGCCGCTGATGTTTTACATGTCGATTACCCCAACTGGGGTGGGGAGTTAACGAATCGAAGGAAACCCACACGAAGTGCCGTACGGTTTGGGCACGAAATTTACCGTTAAAAACGTTTATTACTCATTCCGTCACGTGCGTCGCAGTGCGTGGAAGTACGTTGACGGGTCACCTTTAACCTGTTCGCGGAGATATTTTTAGAATTTCGTATGTTTGTTGATGATTTACATCAGTTTATAAAATAGTGGAAAATCATTATAGCACTCTTTAATTAAGAACAAATAAATATTTTCGAATATTAATAGAATTGACATTTCAAGAGATTTTTTCATTCTAAAAGGAGAGGCTTGTAATCTTGAGGATCAAATGATACCAATACACTTAACATATCGCACATTAAGGTGCATGACAAGATAGCACCTGTCTATAGCATCTTATTTGATTATTGGCGCAATAAGGACAGTTGTTGTTGTTTACTGTGGATATCCTAGATTGGAAGTGCGACACTGTACATATCAAAGCTCTACTCTATTAGGGCAATGTTGTAGCCTCGATCTACATCGATCAATGCCATAACCTTGCATACATCTACTTTAGGTGCATTTTTGTGATTATTTAATCGGGTGACCGTACATTAGATATGAGTTGAATAACATTGTTGAAGAACAGTTTAGCATAATCTCACAATTATGAAAAAAAAATTCTTATCCTTATTTTATCGAAAGAAAGTAAACTATTGTTGAATTTGCTGCGTGCCTTGTGCTGAAAATAAATATATTTTTAAAAACATCTTTAAAATCAACACTTTTGTATTGATTTGTTTGTTAGAATGTTGATTTCAATCACTTCATTCTAATATAAAAATCAGAATTTCTTGTATCATTTCCAAGAAAATCTCAAACTAAAAACCAAAATTCTTAATTTTGTCCATTTGCGCGAACATTTAACCACCATGCTGCTACCCACCGCCACAACGGTAGCACTAGCGGTCACGATTTTTAATCGGTTAGCAAACAGTAACATGCACAAAAATGCGACACCGATAGTTTTATCGAGTGATAAATGTCGTACGGGTTTTCCGGAATATGGAAGTAGTTTAATAAATATTTTAATAAAGATATTGTCGATTGGAAAATAGAATCAGTTTTGATTTGTTTCTCCCACTTTGATTGGGTTTTTTTTATTTTTAAACTATAATAATTTAAAAAATAAGATATAAGAAGTACAATTAAATAAATAACATATAAAAAAAACATAATTTAGAGCGATCAAAAAAGCAAGTTCATTTTAAAAGTTCGAAGATTCGTTAAAAGAATGAATTTTCTGACTAATAAAAGAAATATAAAAATAATAAATAAAAGTACAATTCTATTCGTATCTGTTTACTGCATCAAGATTTTTATGCAATTACTGTAATTTTTATTTTTATTTTAATTTAAAAGAACTAGCAATACGGCCAGGCCGTCCTTTATGAACAAAAAAAAATAAAAGAACTATGAGATTCTAGAAAAAAATATATAAAAAACCCTCAAAAAACTTCAGCACGTTATCAAACATATACGGGGAAGCATAAAAATCTCTGGACTACCCTTCCTGTTGTAAAATGCATAAATGTTACAACTAACATAATAAACGATGGATTGTTCCAGAAGTTAATACACAAAACAAAAATATATCTGAAGCGTTATAATGGCTTAAATGTAGTAAAAAAATGAGAAACAATCCCTATTAAACACGTGATTGAAGTAACACACCGTCAATTAATTTTGAACATGGTTTGCATCCTATTACGATCGGTGAGTAATTGGGATTCACGCTGCAATACTTGTTTTGTTTGCTCTCCATAATCCTGGATAATCTATAGACAAACCCCGCGCTATCGAACCAATGCGCAAGAGTATCGCTCGGCTTGAAGGTCAATGTCAAGTAGCTTTGGATGTCACACTACGGGTAAACATAACGCCAAGCTTTCACTTTCACGGCTGCCTCCGTTCGGTCCGGAGAAACCTGTTGGAGCTCGTTTACTGGAGCAAAAAGGCGGTAGCGCCAACACACAAACGCGGAAGAGGAATCTCGCGTCTTTGGGCGTCCTTGTTTCCTTTCACTTTGCACGGGCTAGAAGATCAGTGCTGGCCGTGCATCTTCTATGCCGCGCTGGGCTTGCATCGTACTCTCTTCTCCATCCGAGCTACTTTAGCGCTGCACCGAGAGCTCCACCTTATGGAACGGCCCGAACGACCTTCGGCCAAAGAATCCCGAAAGGTTACTTGCTCCTCAGGCTTAGAGTCATCCCGGTGTGGGTTTTGAGGGGGATGGCTTATGATGTGCGAGAAGTCGCGTGACTTGGACCAACACTAGCGAGCCAGACGTTTGCTCGAGTTTCCTCCTGGGATATTTTATATGGAGCATTCCACACAAAGGCAGTGCGAGAAGAAAAAAATGCAACTCGATCGCATTTATCGATTACAGTGTGGCGTGGCACACGTATGCCCTGATCCCATCCCGATGCACTTCCAAAATGGGACGGGTGAACTTTAAATCCATCGCGCATCCTTGAGATGGTGAATCAAACTGGACTGCCATGTATGCCACTAGGGGTGATATAGTTAATAGGATTACATGGACTGGCTGACAGAGTAAGTTCCGGTCAACGAAATTGTAATAACATATGATACATGATAGAAGTGATAGAATTTTTTAACGATAGATATTAAAACCCATTTTAATAATTCATGTCTTTAAAATAATTTCAACCTCCAGTGCCATTTATGTCTTCCCATCCCGCTCTTCAAGGCGTTGTGCAGGGTGTAATGAGCACGTGCATTGTTGAGCGCAGCACGCACCTCACTTCGGAAGGGCCACGCATCCGAAAAGGTCTAGGACGATGAGTTCGCTTCCAGCTTGATATTGTTATGTTTTGCTCTGGTTTATTTAAGCTTTTTGTTATTCTGTATCCTTCATCCCGTGTCGGCGATGTCCCGGAGTGGATCACATTTAAGCGATCTAGTGCAACGGATCGGTCACATCTTGCCTGCCCAAACTGGTCCGTCGTGACATTTCGTCTGCATCTTCGGAAGTATCCGTTTGACCTGATTCTTTCGCTGCTTGTGGACGGTCTGCTTGGGGCGTGAAATCGTTTGCCGTGTAGTGCGTGGAATGTTCTGGAGCCAACATTTGTAATCAACTGAAGTTTTGATAGAATTATCATTACAATGTACTAAATAATGTACAAGGTTCGATATCGGAATTCATCGAAACCTGAAACCTGTCATCAAAATCAGATTCAATGAAATAATTTATTTATTTTATTTATTTATATTTCTAGTTAGACGGCTTGACGCCGTATTGACAATGAAATAATTTAATTATATTAATTATTTAAAATGATTTCTTAAGACTTTTTTAAAAATGGTTTAAAGAAAAGCTTAAAAATATTGTTAAATTTAATTCAAGAATAAAACTTGTTTGAGGTGATTCTATACGATCAGTTTTATGATCGAGTGATCCTGTATGATTTATTTTGCAAAATTTTGTTAACTACAAGCTGTGATATCTTATGGCTAAGGATTATGGTTGGCTAAGGATTATAAAATTTTCTCAATTTTAATCAGATTTTTATATTACTCTCACCATTAATAATGATCTTACCAAAGGAGCTGGTACACAGGGTAGTAAATAAAATTCAATTACTTTTTTTATTAAAATAAATATTTATTTAAAACATACTGAACAAATCGATAGGTATAACAAAAGCAGCACATAACCGGTAGAACCGTCTGTTTCGTTTCATGCGGTTAAGAGAATGGATTGGTATTGCCTCGTGTGGAATTTAGGAATTAATCGTACTTCCCTTAATCTACTGATCTCGATCATTGGCGAATGCTGGCGGCTTAGCGTTGACGTACACCGGTGGCAGCTGACGCTCAGCACCCTCCGCTGGCGTAACTTCGCTAACATCACGCTTGTGCTCGTACGACGGCGGAGCAATGGTGGTCGCATACGACTGTTCGCGCACCTCAACCTCCTGTTCCGTTTCGACGGGACGCGATACAACGATGCGCCGGATGTTAACGGTGCGCGAAGTTTCCTTCGAATCCCTGGGTGCCGGTGTAGCGGACAGCACACGGCTACGAACGTACGCATCGATCAACGTGCCCGAGGTGTCTCCCTTCGGTCCGAAACCAACCTGCGCGATCGAATCCCGCTCGGACAGGAGCTTGATAAATTGTTCCTGATTAGCGTGGATCTGTTCCTGTGTCAGGCCCTGCCCAACGACGACCGATTGCGAGGTAATGCCGGAGGTACTGCGAGACGAATATTCCGATTGGTCCGATGTGCGGGTCGAGGACGCATCCGTTTCACTGAACCGCGCCGAGACGGTGCGTGGCGTAGTCGAGGAGATAACCGTGACGGAACGCTGCGGAGTGGTGCTGCTGCTGCTGGAGGTTGAGCTGGAGGAGCCGATCGTGGTTGGTGGTTGGATGGTGGTGGGACTTGGTGGGAAAGTAGTGGTGGGGAACGAACCACGGTACGATGGACCAAAATCGAACGTACCCGATGCGGTGGATGGGTCGAACGCGACGATGTCACTGGCTGGTGTGGTACGTGTGGCATAGCTTACCTCGATCGAGGACGATCCTCCGAGTCGTGTCTGCGTTTGCTCAGCACCACGGTACTTGTCGTGATGGTAGACGATTGGGGTGTTGGCAGTGGTGGTGGCAGCCGTTACAGTAGCGTCTGCGTATTCCGAATCGGTGGATGAGTAGTCCGAGTAGTTGTTCGCACCGCTACGAGCATCGATCACGATCGAATCGTCGTACTCATCGTCTAGCATGTCGTCCGCTGGGTAAGAGCCAGGTGTTACGCTAGTCGGTGGTTTCGGAGTCGTTGTAGCTACGGGTGGTTGGGATGGCGTAGTAGAGGACGGTGTCTGCCCAGCGGGAGGAAGATATTCGGGAGCTTTTCCATTTCCATCATGATCGCAGTCTGCTCCAACGGCTGGTGCTACCGGGTACAGTGGAGTTGACGAAGGAATGTGGAACACCGAGGCAGGATGAGCTGCTGTGGAAGGATGCGTAGCTACCAGCGCTGGGGAGTGCTGACCAACGTACGCTACATGGTGCAGCAGATGTCCGGCATTGGCTGGGTGGTACACGAACGGATGGGGCGCAAGGTGTGTTGCGTAGGGATTAACGAAGGCCGTTTGCTGATGGCCATGGTAGATGGCATGGCCCTGCGTGAAGTAAGGTCTCTGCGTCTGGGTGTTGACTTGCTGCGTGTCGATAAACTCCGCATCCGATGCCTTGCTGGTGGAAGCAGCCAACTTCTTGGACTGTGCAGCTACCTCGATCCGATCGTAGCCACCCTTCAGTGGAGGTCGTTCCGTATAAACCGTGGTAGTTTGTGTAACTACCTGAGGCCTTCCGACGGTACGCGTGCCATAGCCGCCTTCTTCCGAGATGTGAACTTCAGGCGCTGGCGTACTATACACCGGACGCTTCTCAACGATCGTAGTGCCAACGGTACGCGTGCCATAGGATCCTTCTTGGGAGATGTGAACCTCAGGCGCTGGCGTACTGTACACCGGACGCTTCTCAACGATCGTAGTGCCAACGGTGCGCGTGCCATAGGCGCCTTCTTCCGAGAAGTGAACTTCAGGCGCTGGCGTGCTGTACACCGGACGTTTCTCCACGAACGTGGTCGTCGTTTTGGTGGTCTTGGTCTGTGTTTCCGTCTGCGAAATCGGTTGCTCTAGCTCAACCAACGCAGACCCAACTGGACGGATGATGACACGCTCCTCGATATCGTAGAACTGGTTCTGGATGGCAGGACGACGCACCTTAAACTTGCGCGATCGCACCACCGGGATTTGTTTCTCCTGTGGCGGAATGTAGGTCGGACCGGTGGTGACGGTTTTCGTGTACGTTGGCGTTACCGGGACTGCAACTGGGACGTGGACGGGAACGTGCACCGGGACAGGTGTCGGTACGGGTACTGCGACATGATGATGCTGTGGAACCGGAGTCACTGGCACGGGGATGGGTGCGGATGTGTGATGGTACTGGGTCGTGGAAACTGAGACAGGAACGGACTGTACGGTGTGAGTCGTTGGAACGCTTGCACCCTGGAAGCCGTAGACAAACGATTTCGGTTCGAAGACACGCACCGAAGGACTTCCGTACGTGGTGTGATGATACTGGACGGCCGGTGTGTAGCTATCCTTGCCGAACACGGGTTGCGGTTGTACGTTGTAGGAGTAGTAGGTTGGGGCTGGTCCTGGCGTCACCGATACTGCTCCCGAGCGTTCCTCAACCAGGGTGGCGGTAGGTTGCTGTGCCCCAGATGTATATCGGACCGGACCGGCCAATAATCCGACGTGCTGCTGCGGGTTCACATACGTCACACTGGCGGGACTGTGCAGCGGAACTGTCACGTAGCCTGCGGCGCTTAGCTGCAGCAGCGCCAGACATGGCACCAGCACCTGTAAGAGCATTCTGGGAAGAAACGTTGGGCGTACAGTGGTAAATGATATCGTGGTATGACGAAACTCGAAAGTGGCGCCTCGACTCGATCATGTAATTCCAGGGGCGTCACGATCGACGCATATGAAATGCGATCAAACAATGGCGACGGATACGCAACGGATGCTAATGGCCCACGCAACCACGTGGTCCACGGCACGACTCACGATCGCACGTTGTAATCCCCAGAGTCCCCAAAGGAATTAATAAAAGCTTGAACGGTAGTGGGGGACTAATTTGGCATTTTGGCACTCAAAGCACTCAGAGCACTCAAAGCTTTCGAATTCAACATTCTAAATAGAACCTCAGCACCTGTTCCTTCGAGGGATTAATTCTAGTTCTTGTTTGCTTTTATAATGCCACAGTGCACTAGTTGGGCCACCAAAATGCAGATGACATTTGAATTGGACACTTGGCTACTTTTTGTTTTTTTGGGCAACGGGACCTAGTGGCATTTAAGGAAGATTAACAATCTTCACCCACCGCAAATGGTGTCCGAACTGGTTTTTTTTTTTGGGCCACAGGGAACAATTTCAAACCACACAGACCGTGATCTTTACCGGCCGTCATCCTGTTGTTGTTAATTGGTTCTAGCAGGTTTCTTCGAAACAAGTGACACGTGCAGGCATTAGGTTCGTGATTGAGGGACTAACATTTTATTTGGAATTTTTAAATATTTTGGAATTGAAAATTTGGAAGTTATTGGCTTTTGGTAAGTTTTTTTCTAAGCCATAGATATTTTATAAAACTTGTTGGGCTTTTCATGATTAATTAAAAAGCTAATATTTTATTAACTTTTATTAAGAAACTTTACGAAACTTTACGATATTATCATCATTAATTAAAACAATAAATTTAACAATAATTTTCAAAACACAATTTTTGTCACTTGTTTACAAAAAAACCTATTTTAAAAAACACATTCTACTACATTTACACTTAATCATCTGCTAACTACTGAAACTCACTTCAACACTAGCTGCTCCTTAGAATTCTTGTCGACCGCAAAAACTTACATGAACTTATTACAACCACGCTTTTGCAAGCAACTAGATTTAGGCTACGCACAACCACCGACTGAACCTGTGATCTCACTTCACTACCGCTGTGACCGAACCGAACTGAGGCACTCGATCGAGTGATCTGCTTTTTATAGACTTCCTTCCATTTCCTTCCGAGTGGCTTTCGCGCGACCATCGATCCTTACGCGCGGTGGCCACGGGTGGAAGACGCAACTGCCAGTGGCTGCCCTCAGACCGGACTTGTAAGGAGCCACAGCAGCGATGCAACTTGTGCGTGCGTGTGTGGGGCATGTTTTTTTTTTCCACCGCTCTCCGCTTTGTACTTGGACTTGCACTTGGCAGCAAGCGCATCGGGTGGTCATCAACAATCTTGTATTCATATCGGGCTTCCTCTTGCACAAACCCCTCACACACCCCTTTAGTCCCTTTCTCGCTGCTGGTGTCATAATCCACCGTATTCCGATTGGAATCACAACGGGAAGGATTTTGGAGTTTCGCACCAGCTGAGATGATATGGCTGGATACCCCGTCAACCGTTTAGGGATGGTTCAAGGTCGCGTGCACTTGGGGGGGAACCCCCAGTGATCCAGTGCACCAATTACGAGCGGCGGCTGGTGACGTCTAGCCACTATTATCGCATCCGTGCTTCCTGTACGGGAACCCGATTGACAGGTTACAACCTTGCATTTGTGGAATTGTTGTCCACGTGTGGGATATTTTCGATGTTTTTATTCGGCAAAGATAACAAAATGATGATTTTTTTTAATTTTTTTATGCTATCTAAATGATCTGATTAATAAATAAATAAATAAATAAATAAATAAATGATCTGATTATCACCTCGGCCGAACTCACCCGGGAAAAGGAGAAGAACACCCTCGTACCGTTTTCTAGAAGGAAATGTCTCCATACCGATGTGAATTGTATTTTGTTTTTGTAATTTAGTTTTAAGCAATACGGCCAGTCCGTCCTTTATGGATAAAGCAAAGCAATTATCACCACAACAATATACAGTAATGGGCAATAGAATAAGATTAATTTTAATACGCGATTTCCAAACTACTGCTTTTGATACTGCTTTTGTTAAGCATAACCATTGCAAAACATTGGAGGAAGCATCATTAACACTTTAAGTTTGTGTAATAGTTTTATTTTCGTCAAAAAATATCAAATTTTTCTTCTTCTTCCTTGGCACTACAACCTCGGAAGGTCTCTTCTGCCTGCCATTTCTGACTTCCTGCGACTTGATTTACCCGCAGCAAAGTAGTCAGCTCTGCGTACGGGGGAGGCGATCTGGATAGGATTTGAACCCCGGTCCTGCCGTGTGAAGACCAGTGCCACTGTCGCCTCGACCACTGGACCGCACCGAAAACTGTATAATTGTTTACAATTATTTAAGAAAAATACATAAAAACCATCTGACTATTTTTACTTATGAGTTGCAAAACGGAGCTTTGACCATTACTTCTATTTTTGTAATAAGCTATATGAATATATGAAATATTTTTTATAATAATTATTTTGAACAATATTAAGACATTATAATAAGCAATACGGCCAGGCCGTTCTTTAAAAATAAAAAAAAAATTTTTTATAAATTTGCACATTAATTCCATGGTGGTTAGTTTCGGTACACAAAAATATATAAAACCTGTGTAAGAATGTGTATCGGAAATATCCAAACAAGAACATTGAACCTGTTTTGCTGCGCGCGTACTGGAATTCTGTTAATCTTTAAGTATCGCCCATAGCTATTTCATGAGCAGGCCAGTAGCCTCGACATTTATTCGTCTTGTTGCTTTCTCACCTTCAAGGGATCAGTTCCTCTGGTGCTTAGGCAAGGACATATGACTAACCTAAGTTTAATAACACACATGTTCAAAATTCATAAAAAAGTTATATTCTTAGAACATATTTACGTTACACTTTATTTCAGTTCAACCGTTTAACGTTTGCTTATCTCCAAATACAAAAACCCTTCCACTAACAGCCAGCATCGCGTAGAAACCGTTTCTTTTCTTCGGGTTTTCCTAAAGAAAACATTCCGCTAACATAAACAAGCTTGCAGCTATCGCTTGACGTTTTCTCAACTTTGTCAGCTAACATCAGCTCAGCGTAACAAATTCTCGACCATGTCCTCGAGCGCGTAAGGATGAATGCCAGCGTTCAACCGTTCCACCGGTACGCCTTGCCGGTCGGTAAGAAAGATGGTAAAGTTGCTGTTGATGAATCCGCCACAGTTGCCCGGCTTTTTCGCCTTCAGATACCTATACAGTCCCGGTGCTTTCGAACCGTTCACCTGGTGTGGGGTGGCGAAAAAAGAAAATTTTTAAATCTGAAACCGAAACCGAGCACGTGTGTGCGCAAGGAAAGTGATTAACTGCTGCGCTCGTTCTGCCAACGCCAATAATGGATGCATTACCAAATGTAATCGCACAATTTATTATGCATTTTTTTCTACAGCCACCATTGCCCATTGCAGGGTGGCAATGCATATCACTGTCCAGTCAAGACGAATGCTTGGAGCTGGAGCATAAAAAACAAGAGCCACATCGCACACATAGTCCAAATAAATCCACTGCAGCTCATCTCGTCGCTGCTACTGCTACTGGTGGATGATGCCGAACTTGAGGTTTAGATAATAGTGTGAAAAAAATTCCCCACGAAGGTCAGCAATTAATCATCTGGCACGGCCGCGTGCGATGGGCATGGCGACACCGTCGCCCTTAAACGATTCGCTATGTGACCCAGATCAATTAAGATGAAAAGCTCGTGCGACGATAATCGTTGACGGGCGATCGCAACCAACTATAAAATGGCCGGCAAAGGATGCGATCGCTGTGAGAAAATCTCTCCACTCCAAGAACGCTCGGGGGAAGTCTTTCGTGCGCCAGCCCGGGGTACACGGGTAAGCCTCTTCCTTATTTGATACGCGCACAGTCGGCACTACCCGTTGCGGATGCCAAGTACGGGCTTCGCTTACCTCGATCTCGGCGAAAATCTCACCGACCGGACCGCTGCACTCGAACTGCCGTACGATTTCGTCCGCCGTTTCTTTGGAGCCGAATTGGAAGCATGGGAAGAGGAGGACGTTCAAATCTGTCGTATGGTGCCACGTTTTTGGATGGAAGTAAAAACACGAAAAAAAAAAAACTCATGGCGATTTAATATAGAGCCACCACCCTAGGAAAGAGGCTGACATTGGCCTGGAAGTGCTTATCATGCCCGGCAAAAGGGTCTTGGCGAGCTAAATGTGAGCCGTACCTTTTCGGGTGTCGTTGTGATACTTGCGGACGAGCGGCGTGAGAAGACCCAACACCTTCTCGAACGCAGCATCCTTGGTGGAGAAGTTCACGATCAGGCACACCGTGCCCTGGTAGCGGTCGAGCGACACCTCGTTACCGTTCAGATCCGTGACGGTAAATTCGAAGATTGATTTTGCCTTTTCCGGTGCCGATTGCATGGCTTTCGGAGCTGAAATATTTATTTAAAATTACTTCTTTAAATGTTATAAAACTCCAACCAAACACACTAGACAGTTCACAGGCACGTGCGCCTTTTAACGTCATGCAACACTTCCACAGCACCGTTTAAGCTAGCGAACCGGTTAAGAGGTTAAAGGGGCACCAGCACGACACGAGTAAACCACCAGGTGTGTGCTCAAGTTGTTCGACACTCTCCGAACACCTTCTTCCCGCCACCATTACCACGACTTGCAAAAAGTTGTTATTCAAAACGTTTTACCTTTTGTCAAGCTTCAAAAAAATTTAAGAATTTTAATTAACACCTCGGTGCCGCGCTAACTAATCCGCCCGTGTGCAGAAGCGCCGCTGTACTGGTAATAGATTGGGGTGCATTGGTGGATTAAATAGGCTAGTTTCTTGGTGTCTTCCTTATCGTGTGGCTTAGACCGATGAATAATGTAAATCGGCCAGTTTAACGTCAAACGATGATCGTGCACGGGGCTACGATTTGGTGTGGGGTTCTATGTTGCTGTTTCTTTCCTGTACCACGCGGGTTCGTTCAATGGCCGTGCGGCGGCAACACAACACAACAGACGTACGGGAGGAATCGCGCACATCAAAACACGCGAATGTTTATTTCTTCAACTACAAAGCACATGCTAGAGAGGATAGAAGGAAAGGTAGTGCAGGAAGGAAAGCGAAACAGACACGAATTTAAATGCTTATCGTCGTAGCTCGTGATGTGAACGCGGGTGCCGGTAGCAATACTGGTGTAACGAGTACCTTCCCCTTCTACGCTTCCAACAGCTTATCGATATCCTTAACGATACTCTTGGGTGACGTGGTCGGTGCGTAGCGATCCACCGGCTGCCCGTCCTTGTTCACCAGGAACTTGGAGAAGTTCCACTTAATGGAATCACCCAAAATGCCACCCTGCTTGTGCTTTAGGTACTTGTACAACGGATCCGCTTCGTCACCGTTCACCTTGATCTGGAATTGGAAATGGAAAGCAGTGTGATAGTGGTGTGATTCGATCGACCAGATAAGAATATTCCATTCACCGTCATAATTTCACTCCCATCACCATAAAATCCCAAATATTCTTAGTTTCAACAATACAAATTATTTTATTGATTTGTTTGCATGTAGTAATTAAAGATCATAAACAGGCAATTAAATTACGTGCATGTGTTTGCAGCCCTGATTAATCATCCCCATTACAACCCCCCCCCCCCCCCCTTCTTGAACTAGTACTCCCGATCCTTCCGAAATCGCAATACTGTTCCCGTGTGATTCTCCCGTTTTCCTTTCCCTAGCCTAGCAATTTATCAATGTCCTTCACAATGCTACTGGGCGAGGTCGTTGGTGCATAGCGATCCACCGGCTGTCCGTCCTTGTTGACCAAAAATTTGGCAAAGTTCCACTTGATCGAATCACCCAACGTGCCACCCTGCTTGTGCTTCAGATACTTGTAGAGCGGATGTGCGCCATCACCGTTCACATCGATCTGGTGGAAATAGAATGCATACCACGGACCGCGTGGTGCGTTAAGCGTTTGTATTAAATTTCGAATAGAAAGAAACTATTTCCTAGTTGTGCTAGAGCTAATCAAACGAAAACAAAGCGAGCAGTTAAATGCATGCATTGTAAGTACAATATACACGCCGACGTTATGATGCTAGATGATTGGGGGAGCATTTAATCACATGTTACGGCCCACACGCCGTAAATAATTAACTAGCTAAACATAAACTAGGTTCGGTTTGGTGTTCGGTTACCATAATCTTATCGACCGCTCCGCATCATCAAGGACAAAAAACAAACGCGACGCAGTAATGTGTACCGAGACATGCACTCGAAATTAACATACCTTAGCGAAAACGTCTCCAACCTCTGCCTTGGCCGAACGTAAATGGCACACCATCTCCTCACCATCACCTTCCGGCATCTGGCCACCGAACTGATTGCACGGGAAGGAAAGAATTTTAAAGTCTGGAAAGAAAATTATCGCATCATTATTAAACATTGCATCATCGTTATCGGGAACGTTCTGGATTTGGCCTCTTACCCTTGTCCGCGTACTTTTGCGATAGCTCCGTCAGCTCGGCATAGTTGCCCTTGGTTAGGCCGCACTGCGAGGCAATGTTGACGATGAGCAGCACCTTGCCGCGGTACTTCTCCAGGCTAACATCGGCCCCCTGCGAGTCCTTTACGGTGAAGTCATACACCGACTTTGCGTTCTTGTAGTCTTCCATCGTGCCGTCGAGCGATCCGTGTGTTGCCGTAGACTGACTGTAGAACCGATTCGCACCGTACTATAAAGGAAGCAGCGGGCAGCAGATATGTACCGGTTTTTTCAGTAATCGGCGAGCGATATGTTCTTATCGGTAAATATTGAATGATGTGAAAACGTGTCCTATCGGGCAAGCTTCGCACGCGCGCGTACGAAGAACACCACCAACTATCGTGATGCAAACAAACCGAATCGCACGGTGACTTGCATGTTATCGCATGTCCGGAGGACGCAAGGCATGAGAATGATTCAAGCGTATCTCCCCTCCGGGGGTCCCCGCACGCACACACGGTACACGAACCCTTCGCCCAAGGAACCCGTGCGAGATGAGCTGACCAGAAACACTTAGGTGCAAAGTCCAAATACTTACTGCTATTAATGCACCCGCTAGGGACAGAAGGACACTTTTCGCCGAAACCATAACAGGTGCGTTTAGTGTTGTTTTAGCGAATTACTTACTTGATTTGGAAACACTGCACAATACTGAGAGCGACCGAAAACGTTTCGTCCGAATGCAGCTAGCGTACGGAAAGTTGTGAAATTCGACATTAAAACAAAATGGATTGTTTATGTTCGCCGTACGCAATGCCGGGAGTTTTCAGTGTTTACTTCAAAGGTCCGTCACTTCGGTGTGTGTGGTGAAATGCGTGAGTTTTTGGCTTTTTACGCACTCGATAAAATGGTCCCGCGGCTTCGAGGTGTGCCGAATGTGTGGTAAAAGGTTTCGTAATAATTGAGCTTCGTTTTCATTCTAATTTCATCACATTTTGGGGGGACGGCATTACAGTGGGTCGGAAAAGAAAAATAGGGGGGAAAAAAGAACACGTAGAGGTGAGTTTCGATAATTCCTCGTTGCTGACATGAAGGAGAACCACTGTGATGGGGTGGTGAAAATGGTTGTTGTTGTTCGGCGCGGTTTCATATTCACCATGGTTTCACATTTGAAATTGTCAAACGACCGTTAAATGCATTGCGCACGTTGCTCATGCTCGTGCAGCGTTTCAGACGAATTCCCGGCAACTATTTGCCTTTTGCTTTAAAAACGAAACATGGGGGATAAATCTAAAGGAAATAATAACATTTTATTGTGATATGAAATGGTGCAATTGAATAAAAACAAAATAATTGTTTGAGTAAAAGTTTGTCTGTATTTATTTCATGAAACATACACAATATTTTACATACTTCATACAAAGGAGAATCCAAATGCTAACATCATCGACCAATAATTTGTTTGTTACTCTTTTCAACTGACCAACTTACCATCGACGTGGCACAAGAATGCCGCTTAAAAAAAAGGGACAATTGTCTGACCAACTTGAGTACGCGTCTGAGAGATTTTCCTGTCCATCTCTAAAGTGACATAAAATAAAAGTAAAATACTGCTCCATTCGGCTACGCTGAAAACATTAACCTCTCTACACGCCGGTCTTCTTGCACAAATATCTACTGTACGTCGATAAATTAATCAAGGCCTAAGTGCTATTTGGTTCTGCTACGCTCTAACAAGCAGTGCGCGTTCGCCATTCGTGCTAGGCACACGCACTGTTCTCGCCACCATTGGCTTACACTCGGCATTCGCGGCCGAATAGAGGACCGTTGTTACGTCTCTAGGGTCACCGCTGCTTCTTCACGGAGCCGCTTTATGCGGTCCTCGTACACCGGCCGAGAACGGATCCAGATGTAGCGGGCGCAGGTACGTCACCACCTGATTGGGGTTGTTTTCTGCCGTCGCTAGCTGGTGCAGATGGTAGCGAGATGCCTGGGCAGCCTGTCGGGCGGCGGCCGGTGTAGGATGTGGTCCACCGCGCGGTCCTGGATGTGGTGCTCCCGGATGGCCTGCAGCATGGTGGTGTGCGGCCTGTTGCTGCTGATACTGAGAGATTGGCACCGGGACGGGCACTGGAACTGGGACGACCGAATATCCAGCATCGACCAGCGCTTGAAACTCTTCCTGCGTCAGTGGCCGATCAATTTTCGGTGGAATCTTGTGTCCATGGGCGGAGGGTGCTGGTGTGGCAGCGGCCGTGGCTTGATTAACTCCGGTGGACTGCGAAACGTAGATGGCGGAACGGGACGGAGCATGTGGGTCGATCGAATCCTGTTGCTTTTCGCGAGGTGCATAACGATGTTGCTGCTGCGGCTGCTGCTCGGCAGGCTTCGAACGGTGGTGCGATTGAACCGTTTTCTGAGGCTTCTCGTTCTGCAGCTGCGGTGCCTCGACGATCTTCATCGGATGCTGGGGCGAATGCTGCTCGATCACCGTCTGCTGTTGTTGCTGCTGCTGCTGCTGCTGCTGCTGCTGCTGCTGCTGGTAGTAGATCTGCACGTTCTTCTCCTTCGGGATGTAGTACTGAATCTTTGGCGACGGAGTTCCTGCCTGCTGTTTGGGCGATACCTCAGCAAAGTACTGCTGGTTCTGGTGAGCCGGTGCCTGATGATGGTGATGATGCTGTTGGTTCTGTTGCTGCTGCTGCTGCTGTTGATGGTGATGGTGCGCTTTCGATGGTCCGGACTCCGGTTGAGCAATGAACTGATACTTTTGGGCCGGTGAAGCACTATCGACAAACTTTTGCGGTCCAACCTGCAGATGGGCGGGACTTATCTTCGGCCCAGACAGTGGCAAACCTTGCGCGAACGGAGCAATGTACTGCGCTTTGATCGATTGCTTGGGCGATGGTGGAGCACCACCATGCTCGCGACCGTGTGCCGGACCTGCCGGGACGTACGTGTACTCGTGCGACTGAGGACTCGGCGTCGGACCGTACCGTTGAGCCTCGTGCTGACTGTCGTGCTGGCGACCGGGATGATGGGGCACCGCATGGTACGCTAGCGGACGGTTCGACTCAACCAACTTAGCGAGTTCGTTTTCGAAGGAAAAGGAGCTAACTGGCTTCGGGACGGGTGTCACGGTGCCGGCCTGCTGGATGCTCTTGTACTGGATGCGGTACTGCTCGGCTTCCTGCTGTCCGTACGAACCCTGCTGCTCTTCGCCCGTCTCTAGCAGCTGAATTGATGGGCGATACTTGTGGGACGCTGTGTGTGGAGACAAAGCTTTCAATTAACATTTACCGTTCAGAGTTGGCGACCGTTTTCGCGGCGAACATACCTGAAGGGGTACCGTGAGCGGCCGGTCTTCCGTAAGCCTGAAGGCCCTGCGGTGCCTGTTGCTGCTGATGATGCGGATGATGATGATGAGCTGCGGCGGGACCTTGCTGTTGGGCTTGCTTTACCAGCTGCGCATACTCTTCCTCGGTAATGTACTGGACCTGGTTGGGTTTCGTGTGCTGAGCGTGACTTTGCGGCTCGTACTGCTGACTGACGGCCTTGCCTTGTTTCAGCGCCGATGCCTTGGGCTGATGCTCGGCTAGTTGATGCAGCAGACTGATGTACTCGGGAGGTAGCTGAGAGCGCGGACGGGAAGAACATAGGACGTCATCTTTGTGCAATTCGCAAGCGATTAAAGTGGATGGATAGTATCGAAAAACCCGTAGCTTATCGTTCACAGTGCCCGAGTGTGAGAACATCTCGTACCACTCCTAGCAAGAACCCGAGAGCGTCCGCCGTTATCCGTAGCCTTAGGGCACCAATTCAATGTGATGGCTTTCCGATAACCTAAGGCTCACGAGTCGGTTAAGGTCAGGCTAATAATGACCAGGATGTAACTTATAAATGTTGCTCAATTCTCACCCATTATCCTCGCAGTTATTCAATTTGCTAAATTCCTCTAAAGAAATGTAAATAGTAATAAAACAAACTAACTTAAGAGATACTCCATACTCTAAGCCTCAAACCCGATCGATTCCCCAACGGATGTTTCAAATCGTGACACAACCCTGATCGTGCCCTCTTCGCTAGAGTTTATGATTTACTTTTTTATAGCTACGATCGAAAAATGTTATGTTTAATGCCAATAGAATATCATCATCAGCATCATGATCGTCAGCATTCCTTCCTGCAGCTATAATTAGAGGTCATCGTAGGTCGTACCCGTGCCTTCGAAAGGTTTGTTGAGCACTACACTTGCCAGTGAATCAATCTAAATCATTGCAGTACATTGCTAGGTGCCTGGCACGATCACGACCGCAACCTCAGTTCGAGCATTTTCGGGGTGATCTTTCGAAAGCATTTCGCTGATGTGTGTATAGCGCAAACATTGGACCGCAAGCAACCCGTTCCTCGTTCGTGGAAGATTTAAAGCACCAGAGAGTATTCACGAACGAGGATCCAACGACAGGTTCGAAGATGGTCAGAAGAAAGAAGATTCAATTGGTACGTGGCGTAATGGGAAGCGTCCACCGGCACGTCCCAAAGGCACTGTGTTCTTGAGCCAGGCATCTTGCCGTTACATAAGGCATAAAATGGTAAACGTGCATCACGACGCTTCGGTCCGTTTCGAAAATTGGTACCAAATAATAAAAAAACCCACGACGTCGACGACGATCGTCCAATAAAAAGGAAACCGAGTGAAGCGGTCGGAGTTCGAAGATGCTCGATAGGGTACGTAAAACGTGAACCGTACAGCCGGTGCATTTAACTGCCTGCCCAGCTCGGGACGCTAAAGGTTACCTACCTCCTGGTACTGTGGTTGTTCCTGCGAGTTGGCTGCTTTGGGAGACTTGTAGGCGATCGAGGGTTGACCAGCGCTCGGCTGTGCTGCATAGAACGAACCCTCTTCACTTTGATAGTATTCCTGCTGCTGCTGCTGCTGTTGCTGGTGATGGAGTGCCTGCTGCTGCTGGCGACGGTTAGCAATTAGCGATAGTGGAACCGAGCGCGTTTCATGTTCCGTCTGACGCTTTTCCTTTGCACCGGCCGCTGGCTCTACCGACTGTTCCGTTACGTTCTTCTTCTCGGCCAACGTCAACCCTAGCAGGAGCGTTGCTGCAGAATGGGAAATGTTTTATTAGAGAAAGAGGAACGTATTTAGTGTTTAGAGTCAAGGAAAAGTCCGATTTTTAATTGCAACCAAATTCGAAACCCCCTAATTAAATTCCATCCCCCATTTGCTTTATGTAATTCTATTACATGACAATAAAACGAGAAGCGATGTGTGTATGTTCATTACACCTAGCTTTTTTTTGTTTCAACCATTACGAGCCACCGTTAACTAATCCCCACCTTAAACGAGATGTGCATTATGCAACGGTACACCTTCCAGCCCAGCCAGCGACGGAAGGTTTGACGCAGACGAAATCTGTTGTCATCCATTGTTCTACCGATTCGCTGGTACGACAAGCAATGCTAGGGTGCGTGAATTGAAACAGCAACCAAAAACAAAAAAACCCTCCCTCAAAACGTGTGTGTAAGAAGTTTCACGTGGTATTTCATCCCACGAGCAGATTAGTACACGCACGTTTTCCAGCTACTTGCGTGAGAGTGAGAAGGAAACAACAAATCGGTGTGGCAATAAGATACTAACTTGTGCGAGGTGTGAGGAAACTATTTGGTGGGTTTTGTTCCTCCGAATGCGTTCTTCGATTAGATAATGGTTGGCTTTTTTGGATAGCCAGCTTCCCACCAGCTGTGATGGCTCGCGTCTAATCAGAATACTGTTTCCCAGGCAGCTGCTCAGTGACATCCAGCGGCTTTTAATTAGTCATCCCATTAATGGACGAGCTGCAAGCTCCAAGGTTTTTTAGCTGAGAAACTTTGACACGCTCATCTCAGCAGAATCGGACAGAATTGGTGATTGTTTCGCGGTAAAGCATTATCTCTAGACGAAGCTCCATCAAACTAGGGTCTTGCTTTTTTGGAGCAACAATTATTATGGTGCAGATAAAGTTCGTGAATAACTCTTTGCCAGCTGTAGTCACGCAACAGCTGATTGCGATCGTAAATTAATTGGGCCCGTGCTCTATTGCGATCATCCACAGCTCAGCAAGCCTTGGTGACATTTGCTAAGCAATTCTACCTTTTTTGCTGGCTTCGACTTCTGTAACAATCGCCCAGCAGGGAGCGTTGCTTATGCAATAAAACCATCGGAATTCCATTATCTAGCAGCTAATTACTGCAATGGGCAACATTCTCAAGATGGCGATTTTTTTTTTTTTGTTGGAGCCCGAAACTAGGTCGGAAAAGTCCCGGGGAAAGCATGATAGGGCACATTTGTGCTTTATATTTAAAAGTCACCTAGCTGCTGCTGCAAAAAAATCCTTCTTAAAGGGTCACGTAAGAGATTACGACGGGTTGTGTTGGCGGAAACTCTAAACACCGCGCACACCACGATCGGCAAATGATAGTGAATGGGCGAGCGTAACAAAGCGTTGCGGATAGGAAAGTATGTTTCATTCATGGTGCAATGGCTGTCGATTGCATTTAAAACGTGCAAATTATGGTGCCCGAATGTCGTGAACTCGAATCTCTTGTTCAATGTAAGCGTGCTCAACTCGACACTCCAATCCAACTCAACTGGACTTGAACGATCGCCACTTCTCATTAGAGGCGTCGTCGTACTCGTTGTCGTCGGCAGTTACAATGCCGCCAAAAGACTGTAGTGATCTTCCAAATTGCTTTCTTCACCAGCTACAGCCACGGACCGACTCTGACACACTCATGATCCAGCCGGAACTTGTCAGCCGGTAAGGGCCCACCATTTCACCAAAATTAAGCCGCTGCTCCACCGAGCGTATAATCTCCCCAAGATCTGCGCACTCGCACTTTTGCACAGCATTAGAGAGCATAATGAGGGTGCAAAAGCAGGCGGCAAAAAAAAATTGGCAACTGCACATACATGGTACCGGAGACGTGCGCGTGGTAGCTGGAAAGCATGCAGGGAGGGGAAGGATGATGATCACCATTAATCTCCATAAAATGGGAGTTCAATCACCACCATCACCGTGCACCAAGCAGCCAGCGATCAGGTGAAGTAATAAAACCGAAACTTTCTTTCGAGTAATCGTTTGCCCTTGCCGTTGCGGAATCAGTTCCGCAATCTCGACATTAGGGGCAAGCAAGTCTCGATGGTGGTCACGAACCTGGCGTCACTTGAGCGCGCGATCAGTGACTGGTTGCTCTGTAAATTAATTTGTATTCACCCAAAGTCACGGCGCGTCTTAAGCAGTCGAGCATTATCCGATTCCATATGCAAAAGAAGTGGACTTTTCACTCGGCAACATCTTGTGCGGAAACACTTTGGCGAAACAAAAACAAACGGTGCCTTAAAACCGCTTTTTAGCTTCATTTTCTTCTTGAGCTGGTTCAACCGGTAACGTTTAAGCGCAGCGGCAAAGTGAAAATTAACCATTTCCCATCGATTTGATGCTACCGAAAACTTTCGATTTTGTTTGCTGTTGGGCTTTTTATTGTACCAAGTAATGGAGCCAAGCGACGGCCACGAACGACATGCCTGGTACGGATACATTTGGTGTACCTTTACGGTGTCTTTATATTTTAGGCGCCCGGCCCGCAAGAGCTCAACGGTTTCCCGTTTCTCCAAACAACTAAATTGTCACGGCAAGGAAATGAACAGGTTGGTTTTTTCTTCCATATGCTGCCTTTTATGCTTTTATGAGGTGCAGCGACGAATTGGATCGAACGAAGCGAATCCGATCGTAATCGATGCGTGAAAGTTGGCACAAGCCAACCTCGTGCTTGTTTTGCCGGGGGGCAGATCTTTGGCGCGCGGACTAAAATCAAGTTCAAGTTTGCGGTTCAGGTAATCATCGCGGGTTTATTGGCGCACGTGTCAGGATCGGCGTGATAGTGGTGAAATGCCGCGAATGGTTCGTTTTGCAATTTGTCACGAAATTAAATGATTGGATGATGGGCTGGATTTTAGGCGCCACGGCAGGAGAAATCGTCTAATTTGGTTGTGCAAATTAACACTTTTTAGATAGCTGTATAAAGTCGATTCAAAATAAATTTAAATAATTTGAATTTATTTTAAAAAATGCTATAAATTTGGTTGAATATTCCTAACGATTTAATACTCGGTTTATGAGACCCGATTAATTGATGGATTTCTAATTTAATTTCAAATTGGATTTCTATTTAAGTTTTTATTAAAATTTTAAAATATCTATGTTGTATAAATTTTTTTTACCAAAAATTTCCATCTAATTGCTCATAGTGGTAGATATAACATTAGCGCCCCTAAGCCTAGTGTTAAAGAGTTGAAAGCATACTTCAATAAAATACCATTTTTTTGGGAATAAATTTTGTTAATTATGATATAATTAAGCCTCGATTACTGAGGCTTTCAGACGAGCATGATCAATTCAATTAGCCATATAACGAGCGTTATGGCCAGCCAGTTACGAAGCGTTACGCACTTATTGGCCCCATCAACGACGCACTCCAACCAGCTAAGAGGGTCAATTTCGAGTGAAATGCTCGAGTTCGGAAAGCCTCTCTCTTCAAGTAGAGAGCTACAAAAAATTAAAGGTACAAAATATTCACCCAACACTCCAGCAACTCAGCTGATGCTGGTGATGAACGTGAGAAAAACACTTCAAACGCACAGGATGAAAGGTGAGAGCTCATTAGCTGGTTAATTATTATGTCGACTGGATTACGTATTAAATAGCGGCGCGCATCTACAGCCCTCACGAAGGGTGAACGGTACACGGTGATGTGTCACTGTTGTGTGCGGCGAAAGTACGGCCGCGATCCGACACCATTAATCCATCAGCTGTCAATCATCGGGGAATAGGGGGGAAAAACGGGGAACAGGACAGTTTAGCGGGATGTATGCGACTTCCTTCCGTCTGTCAGTCGTGTGCGACAATCGTCCCACCGTATGGTTGAATTTGTTATCATGATCCTCTTCCAGACAAGAGACCTCAAGGGAGCGAGACACTCAGCTGAACACCCTCACATACCAATGCAGGTGTGGAATGTCTACTGTTACCGGGGTACCGAAGTGCATCGAATTTTCACTTTCTAATTTTGTTGCACTCGCTCTTCAAATCCTGCACAGTAGAGTAGAGATGCTAAAGTCCCCCCGAGAAGCCCTCACTTGATGATGCAACCATCGGTTGGAATAATCTGTGATAGTGAAACCATTAATTGACCGACAAACATTGACGACTTGGCAAGATTGTACACAATGCAAATTGTGCATCGCACACAGCCCGGAAGTGATCAGGTAGGCTATCTGCGAGGGTTTTTCAGAAGACCGACATAGCTTCCGAACAATTTCCGCTCGACGCGACATTCCGCTTGATCGTGGCAACAGGCACCCATCGGCCCAAAGACAAACCTTCTACCGATGAGGACAGGCAGAAGGAAATGTAGACATTAACGAAAAAAATAATTTAATATATGAGAGAGGAAAACAAAACCCGGCGATTGGTTATTTGCGATTATGCGATCACCGCCTAAAACATCGGCGTGGCGTTAGAAAGTGTGAGAAAGTGTGTATTTTGGGCGGGAAAAAAGACTGCCGTACCGCCGGTAGCTGCCGCGTGCCGTTTATTTCGTTTTCCCCCGCTTCCCGCCCCTTTATTATGGAGGAAATTAACCGCGTGGAAATTGGTTCATAACGTGATTCGATAAGAAGTGTTTATGGGCTTCCGGAGCGGCGAAGTCTATTTGGGTCTAATTTTGGGGTGTTGGTTGGTGGAAAATTATGTCATAATTATGCTGCCGAGGGGGGTGTTTGAGATTGAAATCGGGAAAATTTGGAAGGTCGGGCTATTTGCGTGTGGGAAAGCTGATGCTACACTGTATTTAGCGTAACGAACAAACGATTGGCGAGATTTTCCAAACCAAATTCTTCTCACTTGTTACTTGAGCATACACAACCAAATCTCACCACAGTTCGATGCTCCTCGGTGCTGCACGAACAATTCAACAATGTTAATTACATGCTCCATATACATAAGAACCGAATGTACCCACCGAAACCGCTCATCATCATCAGCAGCACGCAGCTGCACGAGGAAGGTTTTTATCCAGCGAAAGCGATCTGTCTCCAAACGGCCCGTAACCACAATAGAAAAAAAAACGCTTTTGATCAAATCTTTCGGCAGCCTTTTGCTCTGCCCATTTTCACCATTCGATTGAGTTCTTCCAAAACGCACCCCTATTGCGCAATGGTTGCAATTGTAACGCTAGCCCACCGTTGTGGCGGTATGCAAAATGAAAGCAAACAACCGCTGTGCGCTCCTATCCATGTGATCTTCCTGCCAAGGAAAAAGGTACGAAACGGGGGTTTTGGGCAGGAATTGGAAGGAAAATGTGTACGGCAGTATGAAAAAACATACGCTGCAAGCTTGTGAACACTTTTCCGGCGGCGTGTTGCCCACCGCTGGGAACGATCGTTTTACATGCACCATGCAAAGAGCCTTCGGGCATCTTTAAACCCGGTTTAGGTGGTAAAAGAGGAAGGAAATTCGTTGTTGAGCGCGAGTCGGAAAACTGTAAAGTTGAGCAAAAGTCGGAACAGGTGTATGCGTTCAACGTTTCGATCGATATGCTGCTGTTGCAAGTAACGTAACGCACAAACGTTACGGAGCCGTTACAAACGTTATAATTTTAATCTTTCGTAATTTGTTCCTCTTCAATTTCTGTTCATTTTTACAAAATTTAAATAAGTCGTTAACATTTAAAGTGAAGCGTTAATTAAAGCCTTGGATTAACGCTGCTAACCTTTACCGTGCTCAATATAAATTCCAATTTAGAACTCACAGTCCGTGAAGTCGGTTTTCGCTTCGGTTACGGCATCGGCAGCCCGTTGCCGACACTGCCCACACAGCAGATGACCCATTTCACATCACCTTTAGCTTGTCAACCTTTTGCTTGACCGGTGGGAAAAAAGAGAAAAAATCCTCCCCGCTGGCGGGTCTTTGTTTTAGTGTTTGCCCTTCAGCAGGTACTGGTGACTGGTCTCTCACGTTCGCAAAGTAGAGAGCCCAGTCCTCCACCGTTCGAGCATGTCTGATTGTCTGTGTGGCTAAAGAATGCAAAGCTAAAGACAACAACAACAAGAGCCGCTAATCACCATCCAGACGATCGAAAGTGAACCTGTGAACCGGATCGCTTGAAAGATGACCGATCGGCATTCACTTTCCTTGGCGAGATAGAAGGGAACATCACAACACAGCGTAATTCGATAATTAGCATCACAATGCACAGCACGATCGAGAGAGGGTGTCCGGGAGGATGCACATAGAAATGCAAATGGGAAAATGGTGCGATCTCCAAATGCACCCTGATCATCGATTCACCCGGCAAAATGGGAAGCAAAACAGAAAGGCTTCTTTGTCGTTGTCTTTCCCCCGCCCCGGACGCCCCATTCGCGGTTCAATTACGTAACCGAATCGGGGAAGAAGGAGAAACAGCCGGAGACATCCGTTAGAAGTGAACAAGTGCGCAGATACCACACGCGGATCGGATGATGACATGTTATTATTATGAAGCAGTTTTCCACGCCATCTAAAAAGTTGGCCAATGAGTGTCGTGTTAGCCCGATGCATCCCACCTGGCGTTCCCGGAGAGGAGAAAGGTGGGAACATTGGGATGGAGGAGGGTGGCAGGATGGTTTGGTTGCTTTCTAAAAATTGCAAAAAACCGGATGCCGAAGTTTGTTTTTCCATTGGCCATCATCGTTACCTTCGCTACACTCTGTTCATCTCGGTTGGGAGGGAGGGTTTTTCTTTCCGCCAGCGATCATGTGCCGAAACGGCCACCTTCTTGGTTGAGGGAAACAGGTGATCGTTTCCCAGTCTGCTCAAACAGGCCTCAATTTGGAGCACAGTGAAGTGGGTACGATCGTACCGAGACAGCGACACGTGTGCCTTGTTTTGCTGAGCATGCTTTTCACCCGTGTCATCGCAGGCTGGCGAGGACCGGATGCACTGCGGAAGTGTGTTGCAGCCAGGCAGGAGGGAAGAGTGTGGTTGTATGAGAGATTGAATTATGATGGTTTGGGAAGAAGAAGAAAAGGGTCTGTCATATTAGAAACCCGTTTATTTCTTCGCCCTCTTATAGTTGGCGAGCTGACGGCATTATGATCGTATAATCGCACGCGAAAAGAAATGAAGTAGCGTGTGGAAGATGAGGAACGGCCCATTCTTTACCATTGTCTCGTAAACGTCACATTAATGTGAGAGTTTGTTACTTCATCTCGATTGCGTGTTAGAAAACTGTCCCCAAGATGTATCAACTATAGTTGGGTTAGTTGAAGTTGAAGTCTTGAGGCTTGTTTTTTAGAAAGGAAAACGCCTACATCCAGGTAATCGTCAATTCCCATCGATCCTATTCAAATGAGTCAGCAGCTGCATTATGCAAACCTTGGCATAGAATTCTTGTTCGCAAAGCACCCCCCCCCGTTGATCCGGTATGCTACACGGTATCTATGCAAAGTGCCGCCCAACCGACCTCCACGATGCATTTCAAAACCCGCCAAACAGTCGTTGGCACCTGGCAAAACACACCCAATCGTGCCCATTTTGCCCGTCAAACAACCAGAACAACCTTTTTGCGTTGTTGCAGCAATGGCGCTCCACTCATAATTAGCGCACTGGATTGGGGGCCCAAGAAGTTCCTTGCAGCCGCTACCGCAAGATTGCCGTGGTAATTACTTGAACCGCACGGCAGGAAATGGCAAACGACTAATAGAATCCATCTCATCGCTCCGTATGCACCGTTCCGACCAGGCATACCGTCATCATTATGCTGCCGTGTCGTCGTGTGTGCAAGATCTTCAGACGCAAAAAGGTCACTTCAAGCGTGCGGACATGTTTTTCTGCCCTTAACCACTGGGAACAACGGTTTTGACATTTGCTTCGATCGACAGCACACGGGGAAGGCTCACACTCACCTAGGAATATTTTGGACCACATCGTCGAAGCTTTCGTTCTGGAGCTTTTTCGAATATCCGTTCTTCGGCGATCTTCGATGAGCGCAACGGTACACACTAGCTGCGGATCGTACACTAACGTTCAACTGTCACACACTGAAGCACTGTTGCTCGCCGCAGCAAACACTAACAATTCTTCACTCTCACGTGCGCTTCCAAATGCGTCAGCCCAACTCGACGGTTGGACACGGTTTGAATGGATCGTGCCTAACTCTGCAGCACTGTGTTCACTGACGCGCCGCCTAAACACTCTAACTCCACACTCGTCGTCGTCGTCGTTGCACACCGTAGTTTGATCCGTGCTGGTTCGAACCGATGCACAGATTAGGGAAATATTGCATCTGCACTAGGCATTTATAAAAAAAAGCCGTGAATGGGGTTCGGCTCCGGTGGTGGTGTTCCCACCACCACCAGCCAACGGTTCGGTATCGGCTTCGTCTAGCTGGCTCGCTACCCAGTTCCGGATGGCTTCGGTTGCCGAGCGCCCGAGCGAAAGGAAAAGTGGTCGGTGCGAACAAGCTACACCGCTTGTGATCGTGCTCAGGGTGTTGTGGGTTGTTTATGGTTGGGTTGCGATGCATCATGCACCGTTCGGGTGTAGAGGGTGTCAATTTGAATTAATGGCAGGCCAAGGAAGACACTGTCACCGTGGGTAAAACAGTAGCAGCAGAGCAGCTTTTCCGCTTTTAAAGTAATCCACATTTTTCCAGATTAATATTTAAAAAGAAATACTATAAATTGTTTTGAAAATTCTTTTCCCAGAAACCCCAAAAGGAATGCTTATTTTGAACGTCTTACACAGTAAGTGTCGGATGATCAGGTGATGATCAGATGATCATTCAAATTTATACACCCGATTTTCTTACGTAGCTCTACAACCTCGAATGGTCTTAGCCTGCTAGCCAAATCTGGCTTTCTGTGACTTCATTTTACCCGTAGTAAAGTTATCAGTCCTGCGTTTGAGAAGGCGGTCTCTGGATGGGATTTGAACCTCGGTCATGCCGTGTGAAGACCAACGCCGTTATCGTCTCTCCCCAAGCACCTGTTAACAAAATATGACAAATCATTCATCCATCCATCTGAATCATAAATCGGCCCGGGACTCAAAACAAATGCCATATTTAAACTAAAACTAACTAACCAACTTATACAAATAGTTTGACGAGGAATGTTTAGCTAAGATTTATAATTCAAAATATTTGGAGGGGTCGGATCATAAAATTGGAAGCTCATTAGGGCTTACAATACGTAGTAAAATTGTTTTAATGTGGGAATTCATCCGTTAGTTATCGTTTATCTGCTGATAAAATGCTTCAAAAACTATCAACTGCAAGTGTTGTTCTTATGATAAAAATAAGAATCTTGTCCGGCGAATCCAGGTGAATTTACAGGCTGATGGTCAGATCGTGAGTAAGAACCAGGGGTACATGCAAAAATTTAATTTTGTATAAATTTTTGCTCTGATGTTGGAAAGTGTTTGAGGCTCTTTAAAGAGATTTTTTTATGGAGCAGACTAAAATAGTCCAAATATTATTTTTGTTATCCTAGAGCAAATCAAAAGCATGTAAAGGCCAATATTCGCCAAAATATTGCTCAAGGGCGGCTCAGTGGTAGACGCGGCAGCGGCACCGGTCTTCACACGGCAGTACCAGGGTTTAAATATTATCTGAGCCGTTCTTCTATGGTGAGGATTGACTATCCAACTATGCGATATCAATAAGCCTAGTAGGCCAGAAATGGCAAGCTTAACCTTAAGGTTGTCAGGCCAACAAAGAGTTTCGCCGATATAAATCATTTTCCTGTATGATCAACTCTACTGTTTGAGCTGTTCTAGTCGGATATTATATTTAGCATTTAATAAATAAGCTGGTGTGATTTAAAACACAAAATGTGGTCCATGCCTCGTCAAAAATAAATTAAAATCCGAACTTGAAAAACTTATGTACTCAAACAATATTTTCCGCTTAAAATCAACTGAAAATCATCATCATCAAAGTCGTATCATTGTTTAGTTCTCATTCAAATTAAATATTTCTGGTTCTATATTAAATCAATGCTTGTCTTACTTTTAGGAGAAGAGATTTTTTATTTTAAATCATTTTTTCTTTATTCGACAACATTGGCAATTAGGTTTCACTCCCAAAACCATGCACACTATTAGCATTGCAATTAAAGCGAAATAACTTGTCAACCCCTAGAGTCGATTCCATTTTCATGTTTGGTGTCTGTGTCCATTTGTCTTGCAACCGCGTTACAATCTGTCAACCAGCATCGGCTGAAAAGCAACTTAATGTTCCCTTTCTCCTGCAATCCTCCGCGCCCTCCCCGAATCCGTCGCGCACGATAAACAAATGGAAACCGTCTCAAAAGCGTTCGAAATTGGGCAATTAATCAGATGTGGTTGATTTGTGGGGTTTTTTTTTTTCACAGCTACGATTGAAGGAGTTTGGCTCATTTCACCGCAAGATCAGGATTGGTCGAAGAGATAAATGGCACCTGCCGGCACACGGATGCAGATCTCTCATACCGATCAGGACACAGAAGTGCCTCATCGACCCCGATCGGGAAAGGATCGATGGTGACGATAGTTTTGCTCGAGTGTTAATTACTGCTGTCTGCCACGGCACGATGATTAAATTGTCTTGTTCGTAACAGTGGCATTAGCAGCAGGAATGTGAACAATGTGATTGAATTGTGATTTCATTTTGTTTCCCTTTCGGTAGGTGGAAGCATTTCTCTCTAAGCTAAGAAGATAGCTTTGGATAGGTTTACCGATTTTGTTTTGTGCTCTGCATTTATTTGGGGGAATTTCCCTGCCAAATGTAGCTGCGAAGAAGATCATCGTCAAGAGGAACCTGAAGGCATTGGAGCATGTGAATGAAAAGCTTGCTTTCACATTTTAAATTTCAATTAAAATGTTGAGACAATCTTCCACTTCCTAGCTTCCTTAGTTTGCTCAACATTCAATGGAGATCCTTCAACATTTGCAGTTGCAAGAATCCGCTCGGAATTCGCGCAAGATCACCCAGCACAGCAGCGTAATCACTTTGCGCGCTCCGGAAAACCACCAATTTTGACCATTAAGCCCTCTCGCAGGTGATGTGTGGGTAAGTGTAACAATAAAAGCCACACAAACATTTTGCATAAGCGCATTCATTAGCACCATTTTAGCCAACGGAGGCATTAACTAACCGGACGCCTCTGGTCTAGTCTTCGCAGGGCACTAAACGTAAGGTGCACGTGAAAATCTCATTGTATCACACGGCAAGGCACGCAAACGCTTACTTCCAGCAGCATTAGACATCATCAAACTCGAACACTGTTGCAGTGCTCCAAGCGCCCGCTAACGATTTAGTTTTGACTACTGTTACCGACTTTCTTTAGCCCCGCTGCAGACTTCAGATCCGGTCGGATTTCACTCGAGATGGGGAGAAATTATGAAAGGGTTTTTTTTTGGCTTGGCTAGCCATCGGGATGACGCAATCGGAGGCCCCAGTAGTCGCTTGGGAGAATTAATTAAACCACATAGTGACCAGAATGCGTGAAAATCTCGTCGTCGTCGCCTTCGTTGGGTAAATTTCGGTTAAGGTGTGTTTCAAGACTGTCCTATAGGCTCGGAAGGATCCTCACCGCAGTAACGACCGCTCGCACTTTGTTCGGCGCTTTTCCTTACTTTCTTCCCACAAAGTGGAAGGAAAAAAGTGTCCAAAAACTGACGGTTGCCTTCATTATTCAGCCACTATTTGCTTAACGGGTAATGATTTCGGTTTCCATTACCCATGCCTTCACGTTCCGGGGCCGTGTTTATTGCTTTCCCTGTTTCGATCGGCGCTCGATCAGGAAAAAAAGATGGTGGTTGAGAAGGTGGTTGAGCATCATGTCTCTTTTTTAATTAATAAAACTGGTGCTTCCACTGCCGGTAAGCGAATGGCAATGTGCCCCTATTGGGAAGTTGGGCAGGAAGCTCGGGGGCAGGATTTAATCTACCGAAACCGAAACACCGGAACGATTTAGCTGCAAGCTTCAGTTTCGGTATCATCCTTCCTTTGCAAATTGATTTTTCATGCTGCTTCTAGTTGGTGGAAAACTTCATTCGACGCTGATTTGCCCCTTATGACAACAAAGAGCGCCTCACCTCACGACAGTGCCATCGGGTTGCTGGTGCTCCCTCAAAAACTCCATTGTTAAGAACTGTGGCAGCTCCCAACATGCATCAAGCGTTATTTCGCACCGCAATCCTTCTTGCTGCTGATTGCCTCATCAACACTTACACCAGCGCGATCTAAGGCTAAGTGCTGGCGGTTAAGAATTAGGTCTATGGCGATTGCAGGAGCAAAAACCACAAACCACCGACGCGAACTCTATGCAAATGGACAGCGTGCCCGTTCAAATAAAATGGGCGATGAATTGATAATTTTTAAAGTGCACCAGTGCAGTGATTCGCACTGCTCGAAACTCGTTCGCCCTTTTTGGGCGGGGAGTTTTTTGGGGAAGTTCACGGAGTTCGCTAGGCCGGACTTGGGGCAGCACGCCCTATCAGCCATCGTAAATCGGTCGGTGAAGGGCAAACATTGTGCAACTGGCTGGCGCCTCCACGGACAGCAAGAGCCTCCACCGCACCATGGTGCCCCAAAGTAAAGGGTCAAACTGTCCTCGCACAGTGGCATCTTGACAAACGGTCTGACAGTGGAGGCTGCCCTGCCGGCCGTAGTGCGGTTTTGTTGTGAGCCCGTTTCGCGCCACAGAAATCATAAGGTTCGCGAGCCTAGATGATAGTATGGCACAACGATGCACGGTGGAGGTGCGATGTCGAATTAAGTCACCGTTCTGGGTGAGCGCGAAGTCGAGCAACGCCTCGCCGCTACCACTTCGCGGCAGCAGATTCGTTCACATGACCTCCGCCACAGGCTGTGATATGCATTAATTTTGCAACGAACAAGCGCACGCTGCCCATTGTTCAATTTAAATGGGTGCACTCCCAGCCGGCGTAAATTGAGTGCATTTGCGCGCACGATGGGTGAGGCGTGAAGCGAGGGAAGCGTTTTGTTTGGTTTTAGTATTTGGTGCTGTGTGCTTTTTTTTGGGGACACAAAGCTACCTCCCTTTAAGCAGGGTTTCCACCGTATCTGCAATGCTCTTGATGAACATCATGGAGGATGATTTGGAACTCAGGGGCTTGGAGGATGGATAGAAACAGTGAGGTATGTGTTTTGTCACCTGAGAATGTGTTTGAAGTTGTGTGCAATCGCGTGTGTGTGTTTGTGCGTGCTTAAAGGCCAAAATAGAGAGACTGTTCGTGGAGATGTATATTATTGGAACAACGTCCCAAGCGAATGAAGACCATTTAAGTAAAATTCTTTATTCTTTAACACTATGTAGTAAGCAATACGGCCAGGCCGTTCTTTATGAATAAAAAAAACCATTATGTAGTAAGAATAGAAAGAAATATAAAGATGTAGGCACAAGCGGTTCCCTTATGTGGCAGAAGCTTGCCAAATGTTCGAGCAAACAGTGCTAAACCACGGGAGATTAACGATACGAATCCCAAACCTGATGGTGACACATCCAGCAGCTTTAATAACACTGATTACATTGATTTACACTAGGATGATGTACAGATAGGCGATCGTTCTTTGAAGTCGTTGAAGACGTCTAAGATGTCCTCGTCCTAGGTTAAAACTGGTACAACCTATTACTGGTACTACTAAAATGTTGAGACACTCGAAAGGGTGCTGGCTGCCGACCAGCCATTCTACAGTCTGAAGAAGCTTCACCGCCCAAATTACCTGTCGCGACTAACGAAACTGGGATAGTACAGAGCAATTAAAATCCCTCGACTCCCAGACTCTGCCCAACGCTGGCCATGGTCAAGAGGAAGATGTTCAGAATGGCTGTTTACCCTGTATTTAATCTCTACGAGCAGAACGGTGATCTCATCTCTCTGTAGTCAATTAAAATGGCACCGACCGACCCAGCTCTGCTAATGGGGTAGGAACCGAAGCTCCTCTCGGGGTTACACAGGCTCTCCTATCTCCTATTCCGTCACGTCCTCGTCGTACAGAGTGGTAACTTTCTCCACCACATATCCAAGCTTGGGTACACGGGCCTGTCCCAACCCCTTGGGCGGATGGTGGAGAAAGGCTAAACAGGAGGGGGGTGGGCAGACCAGGCAACTGGTCTGTCTGTACGTCGGAGGGGTAACCAGACGTTAAACCAAACTGCCACGAGGCCCTCCAGAGGTACCTGGGGGCTTGGGCGCAGGGCCAGTCCCCCTGCCCCAAGTAACACTGCGACTACGGAAAGCTTAAATAATTATGCGATACCCGGATTATACGATATCAGACCCCCGCACCGTCCAAAAAACAATATTCTTATGGGCTCATGGAACGTACGCACTCTCTACAGAGCCGGAGCCTTGAAGCAACTTGATGACGCCCTAGCCATACTGAACATGGACCTCGTAGCGCTACAAGAGATCCGTTGGTTAGGGAATGGTGTGCATAACAGGCGTGGCAGTAGCCGCTACGATATATACTTCAGCTGCCACGACCGCCACCATATGCTCGGAACGGGTTTCGCCGTCGGTCCGCGGCTGAAATCCGAAATCATCGGCTTCAAGGCTATCAATGATAGGCTATGCACCCTGCGCATGCGAGGCAGATTCTTCAACATCAGCCTCATCAACGTTCACGCCCCTACCGAAGACAAGGATGAAGAGGAGAAGGACCTGTTCTATGGCCGCCTCACAAAAATCATTGACCAGTGTCCCAGGCACGATGTTAAAATCATCCTGGGGGACTTCAATGCAAAAGTCGGTAGGGAGCCAATGTACCGCCAATACATTGGAAGTCACAGTCTACATGAGCACAGTAACGACAATGGTAGTAGATTGGTCCAGTTTGCAGCTGCAAACAATCTGGTTGTGGGAAGTACCAAGTTTGCGCGCCGAGACATTCACAAAGCTACGTGGATGTCTCCGGATGGAGCCACTTCCAATCAGATAGACCACGTGTTGATTAGCCGCCGAAGACAGTCGAGCTTGTTGAACGTCAGAACGTATCGAGAACATCGATTCCGATCACTATTTGGTTGGCTTAGTGATTCGCTGCAGAATCGCCCGTCCCCGCGTCAATGGGGGCGAAGTTAACACGCAGGCTCGGCTCAACACGGACTCCCTAAAGGACAGTCACGTCCAACAGGCATTCAAATCCGCTTTAGGTGAGGCTCTACTACCGGAAAATGAATATGAAACTACGAGCGAACGGTGGAACGCTCTAAAAACAAAAATAATAAGCTGTGCCAATTCCACACTCCCACCACGTCGGGGCAACACCAGATCTGGCTGGTTCGACGAAGATTGTAGACATGTGACAGAACGTAAAAACTGCGCATACCGAGTAATGCAGCAGCGGCATAGAACGCGGGCATGCGCAGAGGAATACTCACGGCTCAGGAGAGAAGAGAAAAGAGTTCACCGCACCAAAAAACAACTTTGGGAAGAGCAGCGGGTGCGGGAACTTCAAGAAATCAGAGTGCGTTACGGACCAGGAAGAAAGTTTTACCAGGAGATAGCAGGTCGCCGAAATAACTTTAGACCTAAGGTGACCTGCTGTCGGAATAAGGATGGGGATCTGGTCAGTTACCAGCCAGAGGTCCTCTCGCGATGGGCTCAGTACTTTGATGAATTGCTAAATGATCAGTTCAACGAACAGCTAGAGGCTCCACTAGCAGATGATATCATGCTACTGCCACCTAGCATAGATGAAACACGAATGGCCATCCGTCGGCTCAAGAACAACAAGGCACCAGGCACCGACGGAATAGTAGCCGAACTGATCAAAAGCGGTGGTGCAGCACTCGAACAGGAAATTCATCAAATTATTACTGAGGTATGGGATAGCGAATCGATGCCTTGTGATTGGAATCTTGGCATCATCTATCCTATATACAAGAAGGGAGATAGGCTAGAGTGCAGCAACTACAGGGGTATTACGGTGTTGAATACCGCCTACAAGATCTTCTCCCTAATCTTACAAGATCGACTTGTCCCATTCGTTGAAGAGATAGTCGGAAACTATCAGAGAGGATTCCGAAACGGAAAATCAACCACTGACCAGATCTTCACGATGCGGCAAATCTTGGAGAAGATGGCGGAGCAACAGCTCCACTCCTACCATCTCTTCATTGATTTCAAAGCCGCCTATGACAGCATAGCCAGGGTAAAACTGTACGACGCAATGAGCTCTTTTGGAATCCCGGCCAAGCTTACCAGGCTTGTACGAATGACAATGGCCAACATCACATGCCAGGTGAGAAGGTGGATGGAAAACTCTCAGGGCCCTTTGCTACCACCAAGGGCCTGCGCCAGGGAGATGGGCTCGCCTGTCTCCTCTTCAACCTGGCGCTAGAGAGAGCCATCCGTGACTCAGAGGTGGAAACTTCGGGGACCATCTTCTATAAGTCAATCCAGATCCTGGCATACGCTGATGACATAGACATCATTGGTTTGAGGCTCTCCTATGTAGCAGAAGCTTATCAAAGGATCGAGCGTGCGGCACATAACCTCGGGTTGGAGATTAACGAGGCGAAAACCAAAATGATGGTGGCACCACCAGCGGCCCTGCTAACAAACACTGATTTACGCAGGGGTGATGTACAGATAGGTGACCGCACCTTCGAAGTCGTCCAAAACTTCACCTATCTGGGGTCAAAAGTCAGCACCGACAACAACATTGATGTTGAGTTACGCGCACGGGTGCTGGCTGCCAACCGGTCATACTACAGCCTGAGGAAACTTCTCCACTCTAAATACCTGTCGCGACGGACGAAGCTGGGACTGTACAGAACTTTTATAGTCCCAGTACTCACATACGCCTCTGAGACATGGACTCTGTCCAAAACTGACGAAGCCCTCTTAGCCGCGTTCGAGAGGAAGATGCTCAGAAGGATTTTTGGCCCCGTATGTGTGGAAGGACAATGGAGGAGCCGCTACAACGACGAGCTCTACGAGCTGTATGATGATCTCACTATCGTACAGCGCATTAGACTCGCCAGGCTCCGGTGGGCTGGTCACGTCATGAGAATGACACCGGACGACCCAGCCCGTAAAGTCCTTCTAGGCCGTCCACAAGGACAGAGGAGGCGTGGTAGGCCCAAATTGAGATGGAGTGATGGCGTTGATGCGTCCGCCAGAACGGCCGGGATAACGGATTGGCAGACGACGGCGCTGAACCGTGAGCGGTATCGAGGATTGTTGCAGCAGGCCAAGACCGCAAAGCGGTTGTAGCGCCTGATAAGTAAGTAAGTAAGACCGACCCAGCCCAAAAAAGCCTTTAAGGCCGTCTACATGGACAGCGGTGTGATAGGCCCAACATGAGTTGGTGTTATGCGTCCGGCACAACGACCGGCATAATGGATTGGACGACGACAGCACTAGACCGTGAGATAAGCCTAGGATAGCTACAGCCGATTGAAGCGCTGATGATGAGTAAGTAAGCAGGAATAAATTGAAGCCATTTAATTTACTGATGAAAATAGAACAGCCTTTTATTAATTACTGATCATTTTTTGGGGCGGTCGGGTGGCCGGGGCGATAACGGCGCCGGTCTTCACACGGCAGGACCGGAGTTCAAATCCCATCCAGACCGCCTCCCCGTACGCAGGGCTGACTACTTTGCTACGGGTAAAATCAAGTCACAGAAAGCCAGAAATGGCAGACCGAGACCTCTCGAGGTTGTAGTGCCAAAGAAGAAGAAGAAGAAGATCATTTTATGTATAGTACTTTTTTCAGTTTATTTTAAATCACAGTGATAAGTATGGTGAAATATTGGATGAATTCCTGCAACCAGGGCTGCATCCACTCTGTGCTCCTATACGTCTCATCCCGAACGGGTCGCTCAAGAGCACCTTCCTGATGGGGCATGAGTCTGGTATCCTTGTCACGTACCTCAGCCCTCGAATCCTTCCGGCTTTGTCCACTAGCTCAACTAGCTCCTTCTTCCTTCACACCGTCAAAAATAGTCCTTAGCGCCCGTTAGCTCCCGCCTTATTTCGAAAATGGCGAATGCATAAGCTTGCTCTGTCAGCATAGTCTCATGCCCGTAGAGGACTACCGGACATATCAGTGTGTGATATATTGGGCATTTTTTGTGATGCTTGAGTCATCTGAAGCGTAGAACTTTGTGATGCTCATACTAGTCACGTCCAGTTTGGGGTCATCGTTCGGGGTGGTCCAGTGGTCGAGGCGAGAACGGCGTTGGTCTTCACACGACAGGACCGGGGATCAAATGTCATTCAGATCGCCTTCCCGTACGCTGGACTAACTATTCAGCTAAGAGTAAAATCAAGTCACAGGAAACTAGATATGGCATTTAAGACCTCTCGAGGTTGTAGCGCCAAGGAAGGAGAGGAAAATAATAGTAACGATTTCCCTGAAACATCGTACCAAGGCATCAGAACTCGTCGAGAACGTCGAGAATCAGAAGGATGGCATGGACTTGAGATACAAAACACCATTAATCAATGCTTAAATCCCACTTAGGATAGGATGTTCCCTTCGATTAAGAGTCCTCTCTAGGTCTCAGGACTTTGCTTTTGGAAGACGGAACAACAAGAAATAAACAAGCCAAACCAACCCGAGACAAGGTTTCCTCTCTACTTCCTACTTCGGGAGGTATCAATCGCCTAGCAGAATAACTCAGCCGGATAGAGATAACATCAGAATCTGAACCGAACCCTCTGTTCACATGGACTTAATGCTGCAATACTGAGGTGACTGTTGTGTGGTTAAATTTACAAGTAATACAGAGTTTCTATTTGTTGATTTCTGCGAGCAGTTAAATTCATTCCAATAGACAATCCTTCGATCGCCTGCTGCCCCCATGCACCATTAGCACACGCTCGTAAAATTATACACACCACAATATCCCGTCCAATATACCCAAGAACGACGTTTCCCGAAAAGCCACCCTACCCTACATTCACGTGCTGTGCCCATGACCCGACCATGGCCCAATCCGTCCGCGCGCATTGGTAGTAGCGTTCTCGGTGGAAATTTCATCCCAATTACCACGATCACAAACCGGACCTAGCTCATTACGTTTCCGCTTCTGTTTCGCGGGCCACGTAAGGAAACGTTCGCGCAAGCACACATTGAGCCAATGAGTCTGAAAACTGGATCGACCTTCGGCGTGACATTTTAATGCTTACCACCAAACACAAAACCGTGTTGGCAAGAGCGTGCAGGCACACAAACCACAACCGGGACGTGCCGTCACTTCCACGTCACGTCGTTACGCCGGCACTCGATGCCGGACGGATACAATTGCCCTCCCCCCGGGGTTGGTATGCTTTCGATTTCGGTTTCAATTGCACCACGGGAACCGGGAAAAAGGTGGCTTAAGAGAGAGAAACATTGTGTTTCACATATTCTTCCGCTGTATTCATCTCTTCGAAACATATCTTTTAGGGCTTATCTTTCAACAAACATTTAAACACACCAGAAGACAAGTAGCTGCAACCACCGTGCCGTTCACGTGCTCACGTCGGATCGTTTTTCCTTGGGGGTTAGCTATCAAACCCGACTGGACATCTACATCTGGTTGCATTTTATTAGCATTCCTTGCACTAATTTTGTCCTCTCCACCGGCCACACGCCAACCGATACCGAATGAAATCGAAAGTTTACTTTCTTTCGCATGGGCGCCACACTTCGGGCACCGGGGTCACTTCATGCACTTCACCACCGAAAAGGGATAAAACGACTGAAACAGAAATCCACTCTACTGCACACCGCAAGCAAACAAAAAACCGGGGGCAGCTTATGTTACGGCGCGTTGCGTTTCGTCGCTTGTCGCGGCGTTGTAGTCTTTTGAATGCCTGCCTGCCAGTGCAATCGTTTGGTAAATCGTTTCGATGTTGTTGTCTTCCGAGGAGCATCTTGTGGAGCGCACAAGCGTGGCGGTAGAAAAAAGGGAACCACAAACCACCAACACACACACACTTGTGTGGCGGTTTAAATCCACCGTGCAGACCGAGATGGTGCAGCAACACACCGTCGTTCCGAGAGTTTTGCAACGATCGGAGTAGCGATCGAGCGCGGCCGCACAAACATTTTTGCGTGGAATCTCCCCGTTTTCGGTAGCTTCTAATTTTCTAATAACAGTCCAGCCGTACTTTCCGAGCCGCTAAAACGGTGCGGTAACGTGTGCGGTCGGGAAAGAAAATGGCATCCACGCCGGCATAACAGCGCTGCTACTTGCTAACAATAAAATGCTGAAATTTGGGGCGATATAATTACGTGTCAAAGAGTTGCGGGGTGGGACGGTGTAGGCATCCAGTGATGCGAGGGATTATATTTTTATTTGCACTGGTTAAGGGGGATGAATTTGTTGCTCCAAATTCCACACCCCCTTCGGCTCGGGTGGGAGCGTGTTGGTAATCACTATCGCCAATGCTAGTAAAGTCATCATTTTCGTGGGGCTCGACGAAAATAAAAAAAAACGGCTCGGCGATCTCACAGCTAAACTAATAAAGCTATTGATGGTTTCAATAACAGGTTCAAACAGCTGAATGAATGAAACCGTACAATTGAAGCTTCCAATTGGAGTTGTTGTCTGTTTTTTAGTAATATTCTTCAGATTGATAGTCAGAGTTCCACACTCACATCCTAACCTTGTCTCATTTCACAACACTTGCAGCTGTCTGGCGCCGCTTTTGTTTTCATTCACCTTGGTTTTGCCTTTCCTATCAAATTTTAAGGGTCATTGTTGCTGGGGTTGATTTGGGTTTGCTGATTGCTTGTGTTTTGCTCCTTCCTAAAACAAAAGGTAAAATATTACAAGATGGATGGTTAATTAGTTTTGATTAACGCTGTTACGGACAACCGGGAACACTTCATATTGCAGGGCCTGGTAGCAGGGCATGTTCATCGGTCTGGTAGCAAGTAACTTTGGAGGCTTATAACCTTTAACTACGTTATCCAACATCGGTACAGTGTTCTGATGAAAATAAAATTAGCTTTTCCTCTTTCGTTTGGTGTAATTATGTCACTTGAAGCCTTACCCATTTTCTAGTTAAGGTTCTTCAAAGTTGACGTGGGTTTTCTGTTTGAATATTTTTTACCTGTAAGTAAAAATTAAAAGGGTAGCTTTAGTTTGAATACAAACCGTTACGGAAGAACCGTCGACGTTAGCCGCACGTTTCAGTTAATTTGGGCTCATGAACTCGTCTGGTGTTTAGCATAAGAAGTATGAATTGATTGTATATTTTAAGATATATTTTAATTTTTCTTGAAATACAAATTTGACTTTGAATAAATTTAATACGGAGAGCGCAGTATTTTGTGGCGATTGCTTTTCAAACGCAAGCTTAAGTCCAACGGGCCAGTGGAAGGCGACACAGGTGCAGGCCTTAACTCGACAAGGCCGGGGTTCAACTCCTACCTGAGCCGTTAGGGGCTATAGTGGAGATTGACTATCCAACTACGTGGTATCATTAAGTCTAGCAAGCCAGAAATGGCAGCCATGATCTTAATAAGAGGTCGTTAGGCCAATAAGTAAGAGAGAAAGAGGAAGAGAGAGATTTTTTTCAAATTTAGTAGAGTACTAAAATAATTTTATTTTTCCATATTTGCCCATTTTGTGCAAAGTATAGCATGTCATCATTAAACACTTATTTTATCGAAAACGATGCTATTTTTACTTCAGTGGAAAAAGGTAATGTTACTTAATGCTGTGTTCCAATATTGCTCAGAAATTGGATAACGCATTAAAAAGTTATAAAAACATCAGAGTGGTCCGGTAGCCGAGACGACTGCGGCGCCGGTGTTACACGGCAGGCAGGACCGGAGCTCAAACCCCATCCAGACCGCCTCTCCGCACGCAGGGCTGACTACTTTGTTACGGGTTAACTCAAGTCACAGAAAGTCAGAAATGGCAGGCCGAAACTTCAGAGTTGCTGGCTATTCCCGATAGATGGGTTGCGTGAAGTCGGAGTGTATGAAAAATAAATTCTTAAAAACTTGTTAAAAAATCAGAAAAAAATGAAAAACAATAGATGAAAATATCTGTAATTTTGTCACATAAAACAGATGTTCGGATTCCTAGAATCCTAGATGAACTATGAACTACAAACAAGTTAATCATCTCTTTATTAATCACTTCATATTAGCTGATTAATATTTATATGGAATAATTATTTCATTGCTTCAAATTATCTTTCTATTCCAAAAATCTCTTTTGGATCGATCACACTTTCGGCAGCACTCGGCAATCAGCTTTCCGAACGCACGATCAGCGCACGATCACGCTTTTGCGCATGCTGGCAACGTTCGGCGCACAATTGACCCACCCCATCGGATAACGGGGGTGCAAAACCTGCGAACGATAAATCTGTCAAACGCAAAAATTGGTGCAATTTTTAAACCTCCCCTTTTTGCTCGATCATCGGCAAAGCCTTAACTTACATCATGTTATTGATTTTTCAACCGATGGACTTCGCATCAATTCACCGTCCACCCTCCCGATCGTCGAGTTGGGAAAAAAGCAAGATCAAGCATTGAATTCGAAATCGTAACTCGAAACGGTTTTCTGTCTGCGAGCGAGGAAGCGTTTACATTATTGCATTACTCGCGCAAGCTCGTGTGCTGCGCTTTGAGAGGGGGATGATATTCCCGGCCCCCGTTAACGACAGTTTTATGCATCACAACCAAACCCGCAAGTGTGCAGGTTGGTCCGGCTCAACGACGACGATAAAGATTGCATCGTGTGATTACTGTGTGCGTTCAAATGGCCACGTTGAGCGCAAGGGTGGCCCAATCACACATGGGGAAAGCCGAGTGCAATAATTCACTAAATATTGTTACTCCAAGCCAAAGTAGCCACATGCCATTATCGACCCCTCTCGTGTATTTCGAAAAAAAAAAACAATCGCCAAGAACAATTGATTCAATTCTTTTCAAATCGAACACGACGCTGCTGACCACGCGTGTGACATGCTTATTGTGCCGAAGGGATAATTTCATTTCCTTGCCGCAGTTATTACCAATCCGCCCAGGCGTGAAAGGTTTGTTATTTGCTGCTCTCTAGCTCGGCCTCAGCATCACACCCATTATTCGCTCCGATCCGTTTGCTGATCCATTTGCTGTACCATTTCCGCACCGATCGATTGCCAGCTTCGATGTGCGATCTTGAGTGCTGAGCCTGCGCGCAAGAGAGGGATAGAGGGATTTGTTTGTTCGCCCGAATGACCAGCCTACTACGACGAAATCGAAGCCATAATTCAAAGAAATTTGAACGCCCTTACCGCCCGGGGCGTATGTAATTGTAGCAGGGCGTCACATTCAGCATGTCTGCTTCCGGTACACAGTCCGAGCGGGCCAAGATGAGACAGCACAACAATGATAAACGGCGCCACGGCGTGTGAAATTGAAGTGCACGTGACTGTGATCTGGCCGGGTCCGGGTGGGTTGTTTTGTGCTACGAAATGCAGGGGTCATATTATATTCGCACCCGACGATCGTTTGGCAGATGACATGGTCGGGAAAAGAGAAACCCATGCCATGCTGTGGTGCATGGAGCAATTGGAGCAGGTTGTTGCAAAACACTTTCCATTTTATCCGAATGCAATATTCAAATAGTTATATGTTTTTTAAGAGGGTTTCCTCTTTTATAAGCTTTTTATATAAATAAATAGATCTATGTTTAGTAAATTTCTACACAAGTTTGTTGAAATGTTTAGTAGTATGTACTTGGTTTAAAAATTCAATCAAGAACTGCTGGCAGGCTTGTCAAACACAAATAAAGGTTAGGACCTTTCTACATTTACATGGTTGATTTGTCTATGAAGCCCAATTGGAATAAATTTTTGTAAAAAAAAAAACGTTTCGATAGAGAATAAGATTCAATTAAAAAATCACCCCCAGCTCATTATGTCGTAAAGTATTGAGTAAAATGTATTGTTGCATAGTTCAATTAATGCTGCATAATAATTCATTTCATTGGATATATCCCCTACATTTTCTCAGTTTCTAAGTTTTAGGGGAATAGTTTCGGTGCTTGAGGATTGCTTGCCGTTCCAAGCATCATCAGCATTACGGGGCTGTTTTTAAGCAATATCGATCTTTGGAACCTTACATATTTAACCTACCTATATCACATTAAGCAGGGTAGGTTTGATGACATCTTTCGATTCAAAAGAATAAGCGAACGAAGTTTAGTGATTCAAAGTCTCTGGCGACTAATCAACTAACCAGCTTGAAATTTAAACGCACGCTCGAAGCCCTACACTTTGTCTAACTATAGCACAATTTCTTTGCTTAGCATCTCAGACTATATAATAATGACGAGATTTGCAAGCAGAATCTCGCAATACGTAAGGTCTTTTATGACCGTATGCACTGAAGATTCGTGCTAGTAATGAGGTAAAATTGCTCACCAACCTTACAACCGTGGTCATAGATAAGAGAATGGCATTTTAAAAGCATTCACAATTATTTAAAAAAGAAAAGTCTTCTTATGCTCTACAAGCTCGAGAGGTATCGTGGACCTCAGTACGTCCTGGAGACGGTCTGTGCAGGATTCGATCTGCGGCTCTAATGTGTGAAGCCGGGTGCCGCTGTCGGCTCGGCTTCTAGACATATCTGTTCCGCCACGTCTACTCTGCATCTTTCATTTGAATTCTGATTGAATTACCGTCATAGGTTTTAGGTAATTTTCATCTAATCCCTGTAAAGAAAAGATTTGCATTAACTTCAGTCAACAAAAGCGAATGCTCGAAGGAAGGTGCAGACACCCTGCATACACGCTGCTGCTAATGTAGCGCAGCAAAGGCGAGGATTGTTATTACACCACTTCGGATTGAAGCCCTAAGCTCCCTTACCATAAAAATACGGATTTCCTCATCATAATCTGTCTAGAATCCTTGGAGGGTATCGTTTTGATCTACTTGAACCCGACTTCAAAAACAAAACAAACCACAGCAGAAAACAACTCATACGATGAAGTCTTCCTCGACTCGAAGAGGATGTGGTCTGGTTCGATTTAAGGGATGCAAGGGCTCGAATGTATTTTCGAGTGAAAATAATTGCGATTTTTCTGTAAATTTCTTGCAAAATTGTCTTGTCTGACGATACAGTTAGCATTCAGTGTAATCTATTATTACTTTTCTTTTGTATTCAACTTTTTTTTGCCAATAAAACTGATCAAATAATAAAAATACTAATATTTTTCCAAAATATCATTCACCTAATGTCAGTTTGATGACCGCTAGCTCGTCCATAGTTCACAAACATGCGCAGGTTCGTCATTCAAAACGAACTGACGACAAGAGTACAAGCCGTTGATGAAGGTTGCAATCCAAGTATGTATTTTCTGATTTACAATAAAGAAAGGTAAATCGGATAAGTTTGCAAATAAAGTTAGATAAGAAAAATAAAATATTCCAATTTTATTATTTTAAACGGTAATAACCGACGAAAATATTGCTGTTTAGGCCCAAACCGTGCGGGATAGTTAGCATCAAAAGGTTGTGTGTTGATCACAACTGTCAAAATGATGTGTCAGAGGGACACCCTCCATTATACCCGATAGCCGTACCGCCTTTCCATCCTCCCACGAGTTTGTGCTTTTGTTTGTTATTGTTGCAGGTGACAGTGGAGGAGTCGGTTGCGCTCACGTCAACATCAGCATTTTTCGATTCCCTTCCAATCGCGATAGGCGGATTTCGTGTCGCTGGTGCTGCTGACATCCGACGGTGCGTTTTTTCTTCTTTATAATTTTTATTGCTTTTCCTAAATATAGTGTGACCATTGCGTGAAATAAAAGCCAACGAAAACCCCCATCTCGTGTGTTCGATCAGTGCATTTTGCGAAGCTCGGTCGGCGCTAAATTCCGTCAGTGATAAATCGCGGGATGCTGTGCCCGGGACACGGCCGTACGCGCAATCTTGTTTCGCCCCAGCCAAATGTAAAACAGCATTCCATTGTTTGTTGCCAGTAGCAACGCAGACAAGCACGAGTTGGGGGCGCTCTCGCCGATGACGTCGCTGAGACAAAAATGAATTAGTGTCGCGTGTGGTTGAAGAAAAAACAACTAGAAATATAAATCTGGTTCGGTGTGCGTGTTTTTTTTCTTTCTCGTGTTTGCTGGCTGTGATATTTGAAGCAAAAGGAAAGCGAAAGGAAAATGCGCGATAAAGCAACAAGAAAAACACGCATTCGTGAAGAGGGTGCAAACCGTGTGGTTATGGGTGTATGAGGCGTGGAGTGCTGAAGAAGGGGTGTGAAAGTGTGCGTGAAGCAAGGAAGAAGAAAAATCAAGCAGGGAGAGAGAGAGTCATACACAGAAAGATAGGGAGAGAGGGAGAGAGAGCGAGTGCGTGCCGTCGTCAGGGATGATTCAGTGAGGCGGAAAAGAGAACGCGCTTGAATCCTGAAAATCCTCACAGCATGCTGCTCGTGGAAAATTGGTAACCCGACGACAACCCGGAAGTGCACACACATACACACGATTCTCTTCGCCTTTTTGCGGGGTTTTAGGAAAACAAAGACTTGAAACATGGTTTTTTGAAAATGGCTTCGCGCGACTGTAGTAGCTGCTATGTTTAGCATGTCGTTGTTGTTTTCTGGTCGAAACAAAAGGGAAAACTTTTTCTTCACATTTCATTCATTAAAATGTGTTTCCCTTCCATTCCCATCTCTTTTCCCAACTTCCCTTGATATTCTCTCGCCCGATAGGCCATTACTGATGGTGTGCCGTTTTATGCTTTTGCAGGGTTCTCTCCTGGTGCTCAGGTGGCGCCACACTCCTATTCGGCTCAACAATGCCGAAATGACCCACATTAGGCTGCTAGCATCGGTAATCGGGTCTTTCGCTGAAGGCAAGGGCCTATCCTGACCTGGGCCTGGTGCGACACCCATTCACACATTCCCTGCGTGGCGAGTGTTTAGCTTTCCATCCGTGTCCTCTTGTGTGCGTGTGCTAGTGTCATTGTGTACATGTGTGTCCGTCTATTACCACGGGAAGCGCGCTAGCTAGCAACAAAAAAGTGCGTAAAATGCTGCTTTACTGCTGCTAAATAATGTGTTTGTTGTGATTAAGTGTTTTACGACGACGACGACAACGAATCTCTGGAAGAAAATAGGTGCAAAATTATTCACCGACCAGTGGCCAGTGTTTTCCGTTCGATTGTGATGCTACCCGTTCAAAGTGATGGTGTAAACGAAGAAAAGGAATAAATCCTTTAAATTTGGTTTATAAAATCGAATTTGTGCAATACGGGGTGCGATTTGCTCGTTTTTTTTTTTGTTTCGAACCCCTCACTCAGTTATTCCATTTTCCAATCCCAGTGTGCCGTGAATGCAGTGCGGTTTTCCAGCGTCAGTCTTCTTTGCATTTTCCCCGAAGGGACTGGGCCGTCAAGTGCAAACGTGATTTGTTGTTCCGTTCCGTGGGCTGTCCTGTGAGAAGAAATTGTGCTTGCTTTCAATATACACACATCTGGTTTTTGTGTGTCTGAGGGAGGGCGCATTCGCGTGTGTGTTTGTGTATGAGTATTTCTCGACGCCCGAAAATCATTGCCTGCTGCAATCGTGGTGCCGGCAACAAGAAGAAGAAGCAAAGCAGCCCGGCTACGGAAGTGCTAAAAATAAATTTCAAACCAAAGAAAACAAAAAGTCACACACATACACGAATTAATTTTCCATCCCCCCTCCCCGCCTTAATTTTCCACCCGGCTGCAACCACCCATCTTCGTCGGGGGAAAAACTTGCGCCACAGGAGGAAAATTAGACATCGCGCTACACCGTAAACCCGAATCATCCTCCTTCCTCCCCCCCCACTTATGGGCGTATGTGTGCGTTAGTGTGCGTTGAGCGTGTAGGCTAGTGTGTGCGCTCCTATGTAAACAAGATGCAATCAACGATGCTGGAAAGGAGAAAAAAGATGCAACCGCCGACGATGCAGCAGCAGAACCATAAACAACCGGAACGATCCGGACCGGGAGCCATACGGTGCGTGAGGAGTAAAAGCGACCAACATAGACGGTTGGGGCGGCGGAAAGTGGTCCGAATGGTGGGTGATGCGGGCAGCATACTGACTTCCGCCCGCGAGCTGTTCCTTACGACTTTTGCTCTCGCGCTGCTAGCACAGGTAAGAACTGGCGTGTAAGATGCATTCACGTGGGCTGGAGTTTAGAAAATGGCCTCTTAATTCATTCATGTCTGTTTAGCCGTTGGTCCCGGCGGGATCGTGAAGCTAGATTTGTTATCCTGGTGGATTTCAAAAGAGAAAATAATATTTTGTTTTCCAATCAAATATTAACTACGAGACGGTTCCGTTCCGGCCAGCAAGGCCAAAGTCAAGTAAAAGCAAGTAAAAGTGCAATACGCTTCAGTTTCTCCCGGGGCTTATCTTTGCGTGACATTGGTATCATAAATTGTATCGAGTTTTTGATATACGACACGGGTAGTGGCGCGTGCCACCATCAGCAGGGCCCGACACTCGACGCCAAAGATACCGAAAGTGGTCATAAATCTTGAGAAAGTAGTGTACTGATGTTGTTATTGTACGGTTAGTCTCGCATAGGGGAGAGGAAACACCGATATTATCTCACACTTCGGACGTGGGTTTTCAAAATGCTTTAGTTTCTGTTTATTTCTTGCTTCAATCACTAATTTTAAAACACTTAAGAGTTTAAAGCACTTCTGCACAATCAATCAATTGATGCGATGGGTGAAATGGATCCATTCGACCCAATCAACCGAGCACGATGGGTTCACCATATTGTAGCTTATCAAATGCTATTGATCGGTGTTTTATTGAAATTGATAAAAGGCGACCATGGCTTCATTTCATCCCTGATTAGATCGCAAACAGATGGTTGTGCAGAATGTTAGATAAACAGTCCGCACACATCCCGCAATATCTCGTTTTTCCACTTTTCGTTTGCATACGTTCATGGTGAACTGGTGGCATCCAGAAGGATTATACTAATCCTTGTGTCCGAATTTGATAAGGATGCTAGAAGCGCTTCCCTCACCGGTCCAGAGCGACCAACTGTTGGATGGTGTCTGCCTGGCACCTAGGCCTTTGATGATGCCTGGACTTGGTCCAATTCCAACACACTCTGTTATCGACGCTCGCCACCAATTCGGGGGGAGTTTGCGGTAGTCCTGGCAGTCGATATTGTTGGCAAACCATAGAAATTGAAATTTAATCAACTGACGTTAGAACGAGGCTGATCTAATGAACTATTGTATGAGTCTTTTTTACGTTTTTTGGCCCTGCGGGACCCGGTAGATCAGTGGCGATTGGTTTTTGAAGCGGGATTTTAACGATGTTTCATACGATGACACTTTGCCCTAGCGGCTTATGTCGATTATTTATCGTTTTTTTATGTATCGTGTCTGGTTTGGCAGCAGTTCTGAAAACTTAAGCAGGCTGAGGAACTGAAGGTCAGGGTTTGCTCGTGCATAGAATTTGAACTCTGAAAATATGCATAGAAATGCTACGAGTTTTTCGAGATCTTCTCTGGACTTTTGGAGAAAGATGAAAACGTCCTACAGAGGACAGATTCCGGCCATCAAACATAGTTGCAAGACGACTCAAAATCAAAACAAACTAATGAGAAAAACTGAGTTGTCCATCTAAACGGTGACGAATATTCTGGACAAGATAGACATCGTTCCCCTAAACTAGCTATCCATGGCTGAGAAAAAGGCGACCATGTGACAATCTATCATAATGATAGGTTCAGAGTGCTTGTGAATAACTTTAACAACCAACGTATCATTGAACGAATAAACTTCCAAGTGACCTTCACAGAAACCAATAGATTTTTTTTGGACAAACCCCTGTCGGAGGAGCCTATTAAACAATTCTGTAGGAAATCAACGACACAGCAACTGATCGTTAAGACCTAGAAAGAATTGGTAATTCATTTTTACTATAGAACCTCAAAGTTAATTTATTTTTATGATGCAAACGTTAAACTTAATTTTGGCAAAATAAAATCACAAACCTTCTCGTATTCTGGTAACCGACTAACGAAAAGTGAATGGCACAAACTGATGTATTGTAGCGTTCCGGTCACTAAATATTCAATAATTTAAAATTTATTCCCTCTACCAGCCTTTTTTGCTGTAACAAAGACTGCAAACCGTAACACTTCAAGCAATGAGTGTTTTATGGTCAAAACTGTGTTACAACATGACATCATCGATTGTTAAAACCTAAAACAAAATTTACTCAAATTAATGTTCCTGCTAAATTTTATCTGGGTACTGGGGTTTTCCTGCTAGTAATGAGAGGGTTTAGCTACGAGTTGAAAGCTCATTAGTTTTTCCCACGTTAGACTGGACCATACATTCTATGATTAAAAATATTTTAACTATTGCTTCAACAAGAGCAACTTTTAGCTTATTTAGTAACTATAAAAAAGCAACTCATAAAACCATCTTGTCACTTCGTAACTTCGATCAAATGCTTGCGGAATAAAAGTGTTACGGCAGTGAACATTTGTTGGTGAATATTTGATGATGAAATTGCCTCTCAGCGGGGCATGCAGCCGGGACGGGTTGGCATCAGATCCACCTGCGTATCAAAATGTCTAACCGGTAACTACTCTAACTCTTCTTCTTCTTCTGTTTGCTCTTCCCTAACTTCGCTCCGGTTGTGCCATTGCCAATGTAACGCTGGAATGTAACAGTACACTAAAACAAACAAATTGAAAACATTCCGAACCGGCGGCCACACAGAGCCCGGCCAGACAGTGGACCGACAGTCGGTCCGCGTGTGTGCTTTGATTTGTATTGTGTTGTCCCAACAGCGGAGTGTGCGGAATGAGCAAACAACGAGAAAACAACGTCAATCACCTAGGTGTTCCCTTTTTTCATGCAGACAGCAGTGGGTGGCTTGATGCTGATTGTTCGTATCACACAAATGCTTCCATACCGCTTGCAGCAAACCCTCCGATCTTCGGTCCTGTTGGTGGACTGGCTGGATCCTAACGAGCCATCAAATAGCTCACACACAGTCCACGTTTCGGAAGGCGAACAGCAGTAGCAGCAGCAGCAGCAGCAGCCACTGTGCAACAATTGGCCGTTAACCATTGAGGTGCAGAGTTGGTCTGCGTAAGGTCTCGGGAGCTTTGGCAAGCATTTGTACCCGCTCACGATGGGCCGGAAAATGGCCGGAGCCATCGAACACGTTTGTGGCCCACGGTTAGAGCGCGGTGGAATTGACCGCGTATACCGTGCCGTGGCCTTGCAGCGTTTTAACGAGCCGTGCGAGCGTGTGAGTGATGTTGGCGCGTACTGCACAAGTTCCATTGGTTTCGAGGAAGAAGGGGTTAGAATTGTAGCAACCAATCCATTTTTAATGCCCTCTCTTTCGCTTAGTGCAATAGATTGTTTGAATATTTGTGCGACCAACAGTTTGTTTCATTTTTTGTGCTTTTTTAGCTATGGTTTGCTCATATTTTGATTTAATTTTTATAACTACGTTGTCGAAAAAGTTTTCAAATACTTTGAAGTATCATTTACTTATTTAAATATTATTTTTGAGATCCATATAATGGAATCACTCAAGGAATTTTTCAAATGAGTTCTGGAATTCTAGATTTATTATGTAAAAGTTTGCAATCATACAATGGAATCATGCAAAGAGCTAGGGAACATCTGCAATGTCACTATGAACTTTTGCTAACAATTGTAAACCAAATTGACAGGATTGGATTAAACACTCAGCAAAAAATGTAGAGCTAATTTAAAACTATCAAAGTCTCGTTGCAAATCTCCCCTAACTGTATGTAAGATTCCATTATATGATAGCAAAGTTTCACAGCGAACTTAAAATAATCCCCTGAGTGATTGAAATGTTCCATTACATGGATCGAACACCCTATATTTAGCTTATTATTTTATACAAAAATCCGTGCATGCTTCATAACGAAAAATTAGCAATTCGCTTTGTGTGGGTTATTACAGGCAATATATTCCCGTGACGTGATTCTCCACAATTTTTCCCGTGACTTATTTCGTCCAAAAAAACCAACCCTTACTGGCACGTGATGGCATCGCATTATACCCATGCGACCTGATCGGAAAGGGTGTGTTCCTCGGGAGCCCAGCGAGTAAACAGGTGTGTCTGTTGAGAATTACTTGTGCCACCAACGAACCTACCTACCCGCTGTCGCTGACGAAGTGCATTAAGACTTACCACATTTTGTTGTTCATTGCCCCAAAAATAAATCCAAAACTAGTCCACTGTACTGTGTGCCAGTGCTCGCCATAGCTGCAAGTGTCATAAACAGCATAACTACCCTAGCTTAGCACAGCCCCCCCCCCCCCACAGAAAGCTACATTTAAGCTACATTCGCCACGCAAACCATCCAGTGGTGATGTATTTTCGGTGGCTTTCGTGGTGGTTCCCTACAGTTGCAACAAACGGCTGGCATTCGAGTTACCAAAGTGCAACAAGTAACCGAGTGCCTTTGCGAACTTGCGAAAGTAGTCGGTCATTTTCGGGTGGCCAAAAAAGCTAAAACATTACACTGTTTGTTTTTGTTTCGCTTTTACAACAACGTGACTAAATGGAATGTATGTTTCGTTGTTGTTGGTTGCTATTGGTTTTTGGCTTCATTCCGTGGTGACGGGATTGTAAAGTTTGTGCCCACACGCACAGAGTCCCCCCCCCCCTTGGCCTAGCCTAGCTGTTAGCTCTAGGGCTTTGTGTAGCATACGAGCAGCTCTTCCTTTTCGGTCGTGGAGCGCTTTCTCTTTCCTGCGCTCGGCTATTTTAATCAAACCGAGTCAAACCGCGCGTCGGCCAACGGCTTAATGGAGGAATTATCATCCCTATGGTGATGGGGTGTGCTTGCATACAAACAGACACACATATATCTACCCCAGCACACACACAGCGTCGCGGCACTGTTTTCTCTTTGCGAAGGTCAACCACAGCCACCACACATCGCCGAATAGTGTGCCGCGAGGGACCGGTTTATCCGCGGTTGTTGTGTATGTGTGTGTGTTTTTTTTCCTTCTGAATATTCGTTTCAGGCTGTTCAATTCCCACAACAATTCCCCGAGACAACACTTGATGATTGTATTTAGGCACATGACATGCCATCTTATGTTTCGCTGCTTCGTCCAACCATGTGTGTCACCATGTCCATGTGTGTCACAGACGGGCGAAACATGAGACATGAGCGATGTGTAAAGCACAGTACCGTGCTGTAATATTTATGGATTTATTTATTATAAATATCAATCTGTTTTCCCCGAAGACCTTTCCAAAGATCCGCAGAAGGGCACAAAATATCAAGGACAGGTGTGTTTTTCTGGTGATCAGTAACTGAAGTCTGAAATCCGCGATAGCCCAAAGGTTTAACCGACAACCCATTCAAAGTGGCCAAGAAGCTCCCGTAATTATGATTTCTGCTGCGATTTGTTTGCCCAAACGCGAAAGCTTTATCCGCTCAGAGTTTTCAACGCACGTCGAGCTGGCGAAAGTTAGTTCGGCCGATGACGCGGTTAACTTTAAGCCGGGCCCGGACTCTAGCGGCTGCATAAGAAATTTCGAATAATAAAGGAATGGAAAAATAAACATAAACATCGGCAAGAAAACGTTACCATATACGTACCTACCTGGCCTGCTGCCAGTTTTACCTTCGTTCGAGTGCGTGTGCGATCATGTGTGCGCGCGAGATAAATCTGGCAGTGCAGTTTGGTTGGTGGGATCAACACTGTTGGTATTAGTCAAAGTCGATGTATTAGTATGTGTGCAACTAGTGCAGCTTTAATTGCACTTTCTCAACTAAAACAACGCACTGATATGTTAATGCAGGGATGTTTTAATTTATAGTTCGTATTGCGATCCAGATAAAAAAGGAGCTCGATCTGATCGTGCTTGCTCGTTGATTGATCGCTTCTCATCAAACGATCGAGCCCCTGTTGTGCACTATTATGCAGCAGGTTATGCTCTTTGCGTCTGATACGCCTAAATGGCTCTCACAAATAATGAGCTTTGCCGACTGTTGGAGGAGATTAGACAGAGCACTGAGTATTATGTGACTAATGAGAAGTTCGGTTTTTTACTGTTAATATATCTTCCTCACTATGCTGTAAGCTATTCAACATATCTTCATTTTCTACTTAAACTCGCGATAAGTCTGCTGTTTTTATTTGAAACAGACTCGCCAATACATCACTTAACATTTGATTGTTTAGTGGTACCCTTTGATCCTTAGCCTTCGGGCGGTGAAACGATACACTTCTGACCCTGTTTGATGATAGTCTCAACGCCCCAAGCTGCTGCGATATGGATACACTCGGTTTCAATCTGTCAGTTTGTTTGGGATTAAAGCGTTTTACCCTGTGTAGCAGTGCTGCTGTGCATTGCGAAGAGGTATATCATTGTTTCATCTCACCGGGGACAGTAGGACACCTTGCACGCCCTGCAACCTGATTGTTGCTTGTGGTTTGGTTTTGATTAGTGTTTCTGCCCCGCACTGAAACAACGTAAATGTTTACAGAACGCATAACAATGACGTTTGGTTTGTGTGTGGGAAGCATCCCAGATGTCTTGTTCTCCCTAGGTGGAAAATGCCAAAGCGAGCAATCCTGGTTCAATCCTGGTTCGTTCCATGTTTCCTGAACGAAGGGTGTTCAAGTGTTTCCCAATAGCTAATGTGAAATAGCTTGGTATTGAGTTTAGATAGAGAAGAATCTATTTTATTGCGCACTTCTGCCGTAATTCTTCACAGTAATTGTATCGTGTTGTTACAATTGTGTAACGATTACAGCATGTCTCGAATCATCATAACTTCATCGTTACGAAATGACACTCTTCTGAACCTCCTAGTCCGTAGCAACTCCGGTCCGAAGCGTCTTTTGCTGCTCATTAATAAATCATTACAATTGTGACAGGTTGATTAATTATTCTCCGTCAGTTTAGTTTTTTTACGACGTTTGTTTTGACTTTGTGTGGGAATTAGAATAATTATATAATCTTGCATGCATTTGAACTACAGGATTTAATATTACAATTTTCGAGCATGCATTTAAATTTCACGAATTAAACAGTAGACAATTAAGGATTAAGATTAGGACTACTCGACTGTTATACACTTACACGAACTACTCGAATTACATGTAAATCATTATGGACAAACGAATACACAGTTGCAAACCGACCAGCGATACGAGAGCACACAGTCTCACTTCAATCCTCAAAATATATCACAACCACCCCCTTTCGTGAACATTTTCACACTTTGAAAATCTCCACTCCACCAGTCCATTCGCCTTTTTTCTTTGGAGTTAGGGAATAATCTGTCTAATGCGCCCGGCAATGAAGTTCCACTCATTTTGTGACAGGGATCCGAATGGAATAAGTGTGTCAGACGGTATTATACAAGTACACCAACCAGTTCTCCATCAAATCAGCTTCAATTCATTAAACGTAATTAATTACTAACGATAGCACCGAAAGGCATACGTGTACTAAATTGGGATTTTCCCGAAAAGAAATGTTTTGATATGCAGTTCCTGGTATTGTGCGGTACGGATTTAGCTTTTCCGGAAATGGATTTGCTCTGTTCTTGCGAATAATACAAAACATGAATGCGCATCCAAAATTTGCTAATACCATTGGCTATTGGTTGGACGATATGTGTTGCCTAGAAGAGCTCTAGGGCATAGATTTTCCCGGCCACAAGGCGCAGTCGGTTTGACCAACTGACCGGTGTTACATTATCACTAATGGAGCGTCAAGCTCTCGGGGCTGCTTAATCTGCTTAATGCTACCGTACCGATTACATCCCCGGTCAACCCGCGGTGCAGGCAGAGTATCGTATAAAGAAGGTTCATTTCCTACCGCGTTCCCGAAGCAGCGGGAAGGAACCACCACCATCTGTGCAACACAAGCACTCAGGCGAAGGGTGGTAATAGGAATCTTGCATTGCTTGTTGCCCAATATCCCTCGAGAGGTTTCCCGTGACGGTGAGGCCACTTCTGATGCCACCCCAGGGACACACTTTCCCACATCCATTTTCCAATTCGATGAGTGGTCGATAGTATTTTCGTGTGTTTTCCATCACGCACACACACACACACGCTCGTCACCTCTTGGCACATGGGCACTGTATTATCGGGTTTGCCGTGCTACCATGGAAACGTCGGGGTATCATCATACCGGAAGTAGCACTTCTTGGCGGGCCTCGCATAGGTGTGGAACGCAAAATCTCGAAACCCCGTCCGAACACGTGCATTCTACGCATGTGCCAACCCAACTGCCGGCAAAATTGGGCGCTTTCCATGTGTGTGCCCACACAGCGCCGAAGCTTCCCAAACCATCGTCAACGACGCATTCCGGTACCGACGACGGTCCCTTTTGCGGAGTTGAGTTGGAAAATCAAGCGTTGGCGATAAATTGTGTGTGTGTGGGTGTGTTGTACGCACTCTGTGTAGGAGGAAAGATGTTTCGCTCGTGGAAAGCTGTGTTAAGCTCTGAACCACGCCGGTTGCTTACAGGGCTAGAAAATCACCAGCAGCCACAGGGCACCGGCAGGAACGATGGCGTTGGGAGAGATTTTCTTGGAAAAAGAAAAAACCCTCCACACCATAATCCTTTCGTCCGTAGGCCGAAACGAACGAATGGTGATTCAGTGGCGTTGATTGAGAAAATTGCTTCCAACTCTGAATGAGCTGCTGCTGTTGGGCATCCTTTCATGACTTTCGTTTGTTGAGGGTTGATTTACGGAGGTGTGAGATGCTTGAATGAAACAGCTCGTCGGAGTAGGTTTTTTTTTTTGTTGCGCGAGCCAATACACCGACTTTTTTGTTTGCTTGTTTGTTCTTGTTTTAATGGAATGACTTCGATTCTGTCTGGTATTGCTAAGTTTAGATTGGTTTTCCATCCCCCTTACTGTCAGGTTAATTCTCCTTTTGCGCTCGGCTAGTGGATCGCAAACAAATCAAAGGCGTGGAGCTGTAATTAATTGATACATGTTGATATAGTCCACCCTTCCACTAGCGGACAATTTCCGGTCCGGGGGGGGGCGGTGGGTTGTTACGTTACCTGGCTATATTGCACCATGTAGCGTTCTAGTCCACTTTTTTACTGCTGCCATCCACCTACCATTCTATAACGACCCACGGTAATTGTGCTTTTCATCATTCATCCATCCAACAACAAGCAACACAATTCCAAGCTGGAAAAACAGGAAGTAGCCGTCGAACGGAATGCTTTTGTTCGATGCCTTCCCCCCCGGAAGCGTTGTCGCGTTGATATCGCACGCAAGATGAACCGCGTGGAAGTAGACAAAACCCCTGGGGCATTTGTTTGCGTACACAAACAGGTCTGTGTCTGTGCGTAGAGGAATCGATTGGAAAAACGAACTATTTTCTCTTATTGTATGAACATCGAAGCAAGAAAATCGAAACGCTGGTGTTGAAACAAAATAGGAAGCCAGTATCGCTTTCTTCTGTTCCGACGGGCCACTCCGATTGTAACGAACGGTGCGTGGCAGGGTTTACAATGTTGCACCACACGTTCTGTCGTTTCGTATGCATAAAACTGTCGAATGCCGTCCAATGTCGTGATGGAAACGCGACACTTTTTAGTTCCTGGTTTTTGCCCGTGAACACCCGCCCTGACCATTGGTGCCCGTAAAAGTGGCGAATGAACATTGGAGCCGTGCGGTTAAAGTCAACCGTAAAGCACACAATTCCAACAAATGACCAGGCGACGGTTCGAGTGTGACTGGCGGTATATGAGTAACGTCGTGCGCATATTGGAAACTTTGATGAAGGGATTTTTTTGTTGCTTGCTACTCCAGTTCCTGAGCTTTCAGCCCTGGTCGTGTTCGATCTATTGTAGTAGTTCTGCAATGCCACACGAATCCGGTGAACCGTGGTGAAGGTCACTGCGAGCCAGCGATCAATCGTACACTTTGCAGCACGTCCTCCGTGTGTTGCAAAGTGCAAGGCAAATGGTGCATCGGGGACAACAATGCGTTTGGTGTTCGATCGTGAAGTGCATTGTGATGGGGTGTTGTTTCGTGATGAACGAACCAGTGGCTTTTACGGCTACCACCGTTTTGAATTTGCAAGTCAGATCAATTGAGCACGAAATGCACACGGGTTGATGGTCATTTGCGGGGAAATCAAACCATTTTAAGTAATTCAATTTTTAAAACAAACTTGTGATTGGGAAACAAAAATAAAATTAAAGTTTGATTATTAATTTATGCAACGATTTAGAATTAAAACCCCCAATTTGATTTTAAAAAGCTTCTTCACTAAGAACCCAGAACGCTTTAGAATGTTTGCACACCCAACCACGCCAGGCAAATAAAATTTGAAGCCTAATTCCACAAGCCAATAAAATCCCCAAAATTGTGTGACTGACATTACGTTGCGATCACCTCCTCTTGGCCAAGTACCTAAATGTGTCCTTTGTGTCCGTCAGACCAAGCTCATGAGTTAGTAAATTTTCATCGTCCATTTTTAATTTTTTTGGTGGAACTCTCAACCTCCAAGAGGTGGCAAAATGGTGAGCAAGCGCTTTTGTGCCACGGTGACATTTATGTTTTCTACCGCAACACCCTTCACTACCGGTCCAAAAGGTGTCACGTTGAAAGAGAAAGAAAGTGCAGAAAAAAGCAGCACGATGGTTCGTCCACCACTATCTTCCATCGTTGTAGAACATTTTCAGAACCAATTTGCATTCAAATATTTCCCCCCGGTAAACTATGCGCCCTGACTCCACAATTTGCCATCGTCTTGGGAATCCCAAACTATTGCGCCCCACTCCGTCAAAATACCTGCCGTAAAGCTTCTGCTCGGTACCTTTGGGACGAACCTTGGAACCTTCGGCTAGGTGGGCCAACTGTGGGTGCGCAAAAAAAAAACGGTCTCTCCATTGAATGACTCGAGAATTAAAGTCCACCGTCACCACTACTGAGGCGCACGCCGTGCTCCAACGCACACCTTCGGATCGAGAGGGAACTCAGAGCAGCTTCAGACAACCCAGTGTCAGACCCAGTGCGAAGGGAGGGAGATCCCAGCCGCGTTCGTTCGTTTCGATGTGTTGGAAAGTACAGCCGAAACCAGTCCGGCCAGTTTTTACGCTTCCCATCTTGTCTAGTAGCGAATGACGAAGGTGCCACGATTTTGAGATGGTTGGGGAATTTTTAACCTGAGATTGAACGCTGATTTAGTCGATTGAGGCGCAAAATTTAAAATAACAAATAAATGAGATAATACTAAAGAAAAACCAGGCAAGCGTTTTCCCCAAAGCTTTACGCCAAGTGTGGAATGTAAAGCTTAGTTTATTGTGCAATGGATGGATGGAGTTCCTCATCGGTACTTCTCCGCAGAGCTGCACCAGAAATAGGCAAATTTGTTGATTATAGCTCTAGATGTTCATTATAATTACTGCTCTCGTTGTGCATTCCGGCACAAAGCACGTACACATCATCCTAACCCCGTTGGGTGGGAGTGTATGCTGTGAGCGAATGCTTAAGTAATTACGTAAAACTTCCGCCACTGGCACACAGCATGCCGAAAGGCGCGAAAAGCTTCACCACTGAAGGCACCATAGTATAAAACAATGATGGGCATGATGCTTCAGAGGGTTGAATCTGTGCGTTTTTTTGTTTGGGTTATGCTCTCAAAATCATCTCTCGCACGCACTCATAACCACATTATACAACATGTTTTATTGAACTGCAGTGCTCGGGACTGAGCCGGCAAACCCACTAGAGCAGTGCCAAAACACAAGGGTACAAGATTTAAAGAACGGTTGGGCTGATGTCCAACGCTGTCCATCCGAAAGTACCGCAAATAGAATTATCCCAGCTTCGCCAGACGCAACTGCAGCAGTGGTGGTGTAAAGCACACTTTCAGTTTCGTTTTGGCAAGGTCTCCCGGCTACCCGAAAGCCCCCGTAGACGAGACGAGACAGCGTTTCAAGGGAAGTGTACGAAGCTCCGAATCAAGGATAGTACTTTTAACCGGAACGCCGGTGATGATCCTTCACAGGCGCGTTTCCTTCTCTCCAGACGACGATGAAGAGGCACACTTGGGCTGATGATGCTACTAGGCTTTGCAAAGTATGACTGAGGACAGTATTTTTGTGTGTGTGTGTGTGATACGCCTCGTCTACCTCATTGCGATGGGTAGTTGTGTTTTCATAGCACACAACCCTCACCCATGTGGCGAGACTCCCTTTTAAAGGGCCGATACATGATATATGTATGAGCTGGGGGGAGGGAAACAGCGTCGGAAAAGTTGAATCGCTGCCAAGGAAACGAGTTCTACCCGGTTGGTACTCGCTGCTCCTCAGAACATATCTCCCTTTCGAAAAATAAATCCTGCTCAAGCATTTTGTGTTTCGTACTTATAATAATACACACGGTGCAGACAGCGTAGTCCTGGAAACAATGGTCCCTGGCGTGCCTGGCATCAAACGATAGCAAACCGAAAACCGTCCACCTGACACGGTGGAGCAGATCACTAATGCCTCATCGGTTGAAGCAGGGTAGTATTTATTATTTTTCTTCTCCACCTTGCGTTCATAGCTCCCAGTAGAATTAGTTCCAGAATATTTCAGCTAGTACCCAACGCCGGTACGTAATTGCGTACTCCCTGTACCCATACTCATCGCGACAAGTATTTTTGCGCTGCCAGAGTGCTCGTGCAAGATTGTGCACAAATTGATGCCTTTCGCCACGTACCGGGATTATCATAACTTTTCCAAGCAACCTTTACCTCCGTTCCTGAGCGCCCGGTACGAGGTAGTGCAGCCGGAACTGAATGGCCAGTCGGCGTTGAAAGGATGATAAATCATCCTTTTGCGTATACCTCGTCGCAGTTAGTAGACTCACGGCAGACCGATGGCTAGCCATTCGGCAGCGGCAGAATATCAATTAGTTGCCCCCGGTGATGTACCGCACATATGCGACCGGTCCGAAGCACCCGGATTGTAAACCATCCATTTTCCCACCAGTAAAGCTCCGTATGGTACCGAAGGTTGACTTCTAACATTCGCTGCCGCCCTCGTCTTTGCCGCTAGTTTTGGGGGTAAAGGTCGATCCCGGTTCCGCGGATCCTTCCTCATGGCGATAATCTTTGATTTATGATCCAGTATCCAGTGGTGGTGCGAGCGAGTATGGCTCCAGCTCTATAGAGTCCCGCTGCCCGGGAGGTCTGCAAATCAAAAATGTAATCGCGCTCATTTGCATGTGCATGTGTAAAATAATTACCTCGTACGTTCTGCTTTAGAGCCGAGGTTCAGGAAGCACTAGTGACCTGCCAACATGAAAATGCAAGTCGTGTAAGACTCAATTTGTTAACGAGTTAGTGCTGTAATTCTAACATCCTCACATGGCCGGCCAGTGTGCAATTTTATGAATATTAATGCAGGGGTATTAAGCGGTAGACTGTCGTGGCCTTTAAAGAATTGGTTTGATTTTGCGCTATTTAAATTCCTTCAATGATGATAACGTTATACCCATTCATGGATCTATTCAATTAAATCATGGGCATGATGTTGTTACCCGGTGGCATGAAGCTAGTCGTAATTGATACTGACAGTAATTATTCTTACCAATGCCATCAGCCATTGTATCAATTTGTGACCCTCAATGTATTGTAAGTATTTCTATCTCCTCCTTCAGTAGCTCAACCCTTAGCGAATCTCAATGGAGCGAAGCGAAATAGCTCCGATTGCTATAAAGAAAAGGACGGACGGCCATATTTTGCCGAATATTTCATCAGATTGGACCTTTTGTGACGCGGTCCAATTTGGCTTTTACTCGAAGGCTTGGTGCGCCAAAGATAGTTTCAGTACCGCCGGTGTCGTTCGTTGGTCCATTTCGGTGGTTTCGATGCCGCTATGAATTTTATGATCGAACCCAAACGGCGCGCTGCTCAACATTGTGCAACATTGACCCCAAAAGTAAGGCTTTTGGCGTTTCTTTGCCGCTGCTGTGCTGTTGTTACTATGTAAAGCTTTAACGAGCCCCGTTCTGGCATGTGAACTTTCCATCGTGCCAGGATAGTGAAGGATCCTTCGCTGCTTAAAAAGGGGGAAAAGCCACGGTCGGGATGCTTCCTCCCAAACATCCGGACCGGTAACGTTGGTTTGCTGTTCACAGTACCATTGCCAAAGCAATTTGCCGCTATTCTCGTGGTGGTAACAGGATCTCCCAGCGTAACGATGTCAACACTCAAGGGCACATCGATCTGAAGAGAACGATACACTCATCCATCACACAACGTCAGTCAGTTCTGCGGGGAAGGAGGACCGTCATTTTCATGCCACGTGGAGTAGAATGAGAAGTGTGGCATGAAGTAAAATTTGCTCCTGAATACCAGAACCCTGGGAGTCCGGGTTGGTGGGTCCTTGAACTTTGAAGATGTCCGGGTCCGGAACACGGAACTCGGTATGCCCAGACCGTTTGCCCAAATGGGGAGCATTTGCGTACAATTCTGCACTGCTTCCCATCTGGACGGTTGGAGGCATGGGCTCAACTACCAGCAAGTGTTTTCCCCGGTTGCCACTCGAGATGGAACGAAATTTGTCATGATCAAGCCGACGACAGCCCGGCCGTTGTGCACTTCGGGGTGTGTGGGGTGGAAGCAAGTTGTCGCCGACTGTCTGAGCTCATCATTATAATCATATCCGGCGCGTTGCACGATGCATTCCCATGCATACAGCCCAAGGTAACAATCGACACAACAGATGACGCCTTGCAGCGTTGGATGGGTGTATTTATGCGCGCATGAGACAATGAGACGCCACCAGGAGTGAGAAAAGATAGTACCGTACCGTACTACCCCGTTGCGGGAGGCCGTAATAAGAGAGGGTGGCCCGTGCACCGTTTCAGCCGAGGCATGGCACGTGACTTGATTCGTCTTTACTTACTGTCGGTATGCCGGGTCTGGAGCACCCGCTGATAGAAGGTGAACAGCACTTTGTACTTGTACGAGCAGAATTTTCTATTCCAGGATGGCCGGCACAACGGAGAAGAAGAGCTTGCGCTTGAATATCAAAGCCCAGACATTTTGTGCCCTGTTTTTTTTTCGTGCAGTAAAAATTACTTAATTATGTGAATATAAACGGTTCCAGACGGGTTTGTCTCGACGGTTAGGTAATGGAGCTATGGAGGGATTCCGCGCTTGGGACGATGGTTTACCCGTTGAAAGATTGTTTTATCTTTTCCGTTATGGTGCAAATCTTATCCTCTACATCCCTGTCGCTGTACTTGTTAATACATTTTTCCCTCTTGTACTGCTAGCGAGATAACCAACGGTCGCGTCTGCTGGTTTTTGTGCCGAGAGCGAACGAGCGAGCGAGGAGGTACTTTATGTCTACTTTGCACAAAAACAGCTTTACTAGTAGATTGGTGTATTCTGGGGGGGTGAAAGATAGACAGGGCAGCAAATCGCGGCCAGCGGAGGAACCCGATGAAGGTTGAGCTGGGAATCGAAGGAAAACAATGATTTTACATCCCACGTGCTGTGTTTTTGTTTTGTGTTCCCTTTTTTTCATGCCTCGCTACGCTGTGTGTAGAACGCCATGCTCAAACGTTATGAGTCAGTGGTGATGAGCTGAAAAGATAACCCCCGGTGGGCGGGCGGCTGGTTACGGACGGTTACGCGAAAGGGAAGGGCACAGCTAATGCCCCGATGAAAACGGCGATGAATTATGATCTCATCACCATCATCATTGACCGACCAGCCATCCCAGTGCTGATGTAAAAAATGGCACAAAATCTCCCACCGCTATTGTACTTTGGTTTTGTGGGAGTATGTGTGTGTGCTTTTTTCAGGGAAATGGAATTTTCCTACCACATAGCTGGAGATGAAGATTCACAGCAACATGAAAGGAATTAGAATAAGGAATGTTTGGGTTGGGTTAGAAATTAATTTTACTATAAAGTTTAAATACTCTTTACATTTCACGTAATATCAGTGCTCTAAACTATTACAGCGCAAACTTTATGCTGTGTCTTCTTTCCCATTCATATAATCTATTTAATACAGGGTTACAATACGTTAGATGGAATTTTGCAATCGCTTTGGGAAAGGTTTCAAATATTTTATTTATTAATTATGACGGCTAGAAGCCGTATTGTCGAAAGGTTTCAAATAGATAGTGGAAAATTTTAATGATGTGATAAAATCTTGCATAAAGGGAGTGTGTATAGATTTGAGGGGGGCGAAAACCATTTAAATAGTATAATTGTAAAATGTTAATAAATGTGTGTTTACCTCACCAAATCGAATCATTCACATTTAAAGGATGTAATGCACAAATTAGCTGAAAATGTTATTTAAATTTGGCTTATGTTCGACGGTAGCGCCAGTCTTCACACGGCAACACCGGGGTTCAAATCCCCCTACTGGGCTGTTCTCCCCGTAGCGGCTTTCCAACTATGCGATATCAATAAGTCTAGTAAGCCAGAAATGGCAGGCATGACCTAGGGGTTCGTTAGGCCAAGAAAGAAGCAGAAGCTGTTCAAATTACCATCGCCAAAATTCAAGAGACTCCAGTCGTATTGTAATTTTCTCCTTCTTATGTGCAAGATTCCATTATACGTTTGCAAAGATCCACGACGGGCTTGCAATATTTCACTATTAATTTAAAACATTCCCCTTTCAAATTCAAATGTCCCATTATATGGAACGAAACCCTGTAAAAGTCCGTCCGAGCTGCAAGCTCAGTCGTATTTCCGAAGCCACGACAGGAGAAAAATTCTGACTGGCAGCTAACTTTTTTTCTCGGTACTCCACATTCTTACCACGTCAGCCCTGTCAGTTACAGTACGGAAGGAAAACTTTTCGCTTCCAAATGCTATCCACCAACAGAAGTGTTCCCGCGGATATACGACACTTTTTATTCCTTCTGTTGCAGTAAACAATCTAATACTTCTAGAAAAGTTTCAAACGTGTAAACCATTTATTTCGACAACTATGATAACATTTCCTTACCACTCTGGAAGCTTTGGGGAAGTCCCCAATCATGCTAATTATTGCACATTTGCGAACACCTGCGAATTGATTACTAATGTTTAACTAGTCAATTCGATTCGGGAAAAAAGGATGTCACCTCCAGAACGCCGTCACAATGATACTGCGTCGTACGAATTGTTTGCATGCCACAACGTGTTTGTACAACAGTGTTAAACTACACCTTATCTCATGCATCAAAACGTGGAGTGTGCTACATTTAAATTCAACGATCCACAACTATTCCCTTTGTATATCAATATCGGTTCAATCGGTGGTATAATTTGATGCCAATGAATGCCATACATTTTTCTTTTACGAATAGAAGTGGCACTGCAAAACAACAAATTGTGAATGATTTTGTTTTCTGTACGATTTTTGTTAGCAATAGTAAGCAAAATGCGCGCTGAAATAGAGATCTTTTCCTCTAAATCCTATTAATCGTATCACACTGATATTTGTGAACAGGCCAATATCAACAAATCTTTATCAGCTTCTGGTTTGATTTGTTTTGGCATTTTTTTTTCTTCTACTGCTGCCGTTATAAAGCTTATCAGCAAGTGAGGTACAGTTTGGTAACGATTACCGGCCGTATGTCAACGTATGAAACGATTTGATTGCTGCCCGGCTAATGACAGCCAAGGCATAATTAACCCGACACAGATTTGTGTCAACGTACAGTGTGGCTTACATAAAGTGTTACAAAGAGTTAAAGCTATGTTATCTGCACGGATAGTGACCGATCGGACCTTTCTCTTTTTTTTAATAATAAATTAGTACATCAATGTGTTCATCTTGAACTTACTAAGCTAGTGTCACCGCTAGCAAAAATATAATTTAAAATTATTGCATAAATCTCAATCACTCCTTTGCGTTTGCCGATTAGCAACGATTCTTTCTCATTTGCCTTATTAATAAATATTCAATATAACAAGCGTGGTATAATGGCACAAACGGCCTTGAGCGGTTTTTAGTGAAATTTGTTCTTTCTTCTATACAAACACCACTTGGTTGGGTAAAGCCGGCACACGTTTGCTACATTGTGCGCTGCTAAACTGCTACGGCGAGCTCTAACATGCTTACTGGCCGTAGTCATTATTTGAAATGGCAGCGCATGTGGCGACACACCACCACCACCACTTGGTAGGAACTTGGTCGACGGGCTGGCTGCTGCGTTCACACGGCGGAGGAAGGGACGATTAGTCGGTCCGAAACGAGTTCAGCACCGTAAGCTACGGCAATGTGTTTGCGTCGGTTGCAGTTGCATTCGTCGGTCACTGCGCGGTCCCAGCTGCAATTAACGTCCGTGTCTATCTCAATCAGTCGATCGCAATTCAGCAGAAATTAACCTCAACTAAATCCTGCACTGGGTCACACAGTAAAATCGCGCGCGCTACCAAGTTTTTCCCTCTCGTTTTCATTTTCCACTAAGCGATTTTCCGGCCTGCACCGAACTCCCGACCCGGCCTAACGAGTTGGACTTTACGCAATGATATTTCTTAACTCGACCGTAACATACACACACCTTTGGCTTGGGACTGTTGGACAGTTGCCGAGTGTGATCATAGGCCGAGTTCACTTACAAAAAAAGTAAATAAAACCTGGTAGGGAGAGGGATCATTAGGCGATCCGGCTTCGTTGAGAGTGGTCTGGTGTCTGGTGGGCTGTGTGGCTATTTGTGAATTTGGTTGTAGTTGTAGTAGTAGTTGTCTGTTTGTAGTTGCAGATCGAAAGGGGTTGGCCCGGAATGGATTTGGCTGCACGATCAGCACTTTCGATTTGTACGTACTGCCGACACGAGACGCAAGAAAGCGCCAAAGCAATCACCCCCGACCGGCGGTCAGGTTGCGTTGCAGTTCGGCGTTTTTGTTTGTTGGTGAATTTTGCAGCCGACCTCGGCGAAAGGTGCAACTTGCGCCACGCGGCAATAATTGTGCGTGGTGTGAAATTTGACGAAACGGTGGAGGATCACTGGCAAGGTTGAACGGATTGTTCAACGTTCGATCATTAGATGGCGAGGGGTTGTTTATCAAGAGTGACATTCATACAGGCATAAAGTATCGTATTATTCAGGTGCTTCATTAGAGGATATGATTTTCTTCGATTAGTTTTGATACGAAGTAATGAAGAGCTTTTTTAACACTTTTCGACACAATTTAAGTAAAATATTTATCATCGTTTCAATTAGTTCATCATACTGAAGAAGTCTCCAAGAAATTTTTTTATTCATAACAAGTCTCCAAGAAATTGATGTTCGAACAAATTTAAAATGATAGCTCAAAAATCTCTTTTAAATTTCAATTAAATCGAATCAGTACAACCATGCAAATCATACAGAGAGCACATCATACCCATTTTCCAATTTGCTTTCTTCCATTGCTGTGAGTTGAAGCGATTGATAGCAACACATCCGTAAATGGGAAAGTCCATTATCCATGACATAGCTTGACAGGTGCAGCACATGGTAGATGCAGTCAGCATTCGGAACTGGAATGCCTGGAGAGTGGTGGTGATTACATAGAACGACATGGAAATGGTTTTCCAACCACGATGGCTGGCAGCAAGCACGGTTGGGAGAAAACAGGAACAGTAAATTATTTTCCTTCGCCTTATCAACCGATTGACAAACAATGCATCGCCGAGCGGGCGAGGGCACGTGCTAATCGGTTCCTGTGTTGATTATGTGTTGCTGTCAGCAAATGGCGTGCATATGCCACCCGCGGCGAGCGCGAATTTTAATGACAACGAGACGGAACACAGTCTAGAATCGGCCTTCAGCATCAACCATCAAGCTTGGTGGTCACGTTTTTGGTGATGGTGTCGTGCAATTTGAAAGTCGCAAAACCGAGCTAAACGTGTTGAAGTTCACCTGTTTTGAAGAATTTTTCGCTCGTCGAGCTTTAGACACTTTCTTCCATTGTTTTCATTATTTATTTTCAAATTCAATCAAATTTCGCCCACTTATTCCGGATTATCCACTTAGATTTCTAATGTTATTAATTATTAATTTTAAAATTCAAATTGATTTTGAAACTACCCAGCATATCAGAAGTGCAGATAACTGCCAAATTATGTGCCTCTGCAGCAAACTACTACTCCTACGACCCGTATCGATCCGGATCCGAATACCGGAGGTTCTCTTTATCATGCAAACGACCATAACGGAAGGTGTTGGGAAACAGTATCCATCGAGTGCACGGTCTGGTCTGTATCCGGTATGCACTGGCCCGACTCCAAATTGACCAACAGCAAAAAAAAAACCGAGTGATGATTTTCAATGAATTATTGAGAAAATCGCAAATTGATCTTGCTTTTCTCACGCAAATGGAGCATTTCTACCCACTGTCCCTTTCTTGATTTTTGCGTGTTTCACTCTTCCACATCGAATCATTCATCATCACCACCAATTGCGAACGTAAATGATCGATACTTTTGTTTTGTTGCTTGGTTGGCGAATGTGCGCGAGGGTCGCTTTTGATTACTGTAAAGGCTCAATTTCCTCTGGCATAAACCACTTCATTTCCATCAATCCGCATTTTTTTCTGTTCCGTGCAATTTATTTCTAAATCGGAATCAATTTTCCGCTGAAAGAAATTTATTTTTGCAAACATTTGCATTTGAACGTTGATCCTTCTTATTGGGCGTTTTTTTTTTCTGTGTGTGAGCCTCCGTGGGATTTACCTGTCGAGCAGTCAGAGCCCGTATCCGGTCGGCATTTTATCGAAAGCGATTCCACTCACGAGACGGTATGAGAGGGTTGTATATAAAATGAATTCCATAGCTTGATGGCCGGATAAGCTGCGGTTTAGATACAGTCTACCACACTCACACACTGGCCACCGCTAGCCTAGACGTTGTGGTCAACCAGTAACTATCGTCATTCGAAATTCCATCCCAAACAAAACCAAAAACGATCGGTCTGGAAAATGTTGCATTTTTCGTTCGGGGTCTGACTATTGCCGATAAATGTTTGGAGGGGGTTTAGTGACTAAGTGGTTGTGCAGGGTTTTCCTTTTTATTGCCAAATGTTAGTTGTCTGTGTGCTGGATATGCAATCTCTCTCGCTCTCTCGACCTTGCAGCATCATATCGGAATTTGAAGCTAAAGCACACAAAAAAAACGGCGCTACACACGTGAAAATCGATCCAAAATTATGTGTTCAATCGATTGAAGTGAAAGTTTTGCATTTCGTTTCGATCGTGTTTCCCCTGCAGCGGTACACATAACGTACACACTGGCCGGTATAGAGTGGCTGTGTGTATATCTGTGCAATTTTTCTACTGTTTTCCGCCCACTCGCAACGATAGCAGGGGAGGGGGGGATGATGCTTTTGCTGCTTCATCACCTCACCAGACTTTTGCCTGAGTCGTAAATGCAACATCTTCTTTTTGTTTTACTGCTGCGCTTGATCGTTTTGCTTTTTTTTTCCTCCTGTGTGATAGATTTTCACTCATGTTCGGTTCACTTTTACTAGCTATGCGCCACTTTTCCTCTCGTACTTTCGTGCCGCTTAACACGCCGCAGTTCGGTTTTCATGCTTGCTGCTCTTTACCTTAGGTCCGTTCGTTTGGTGTTTCCATTTCCACCGAAAGCATAGGCCGTGATGTGTGCGGTTGGGTGGTTCGTTGTTTCATGTCTGACGTACGGTTGATATGTTGCTCTCGGTACGAAGAAAGTGGTACGGCTGGTGGTCGGCAGTATGTACATTTGTTTCCGTAAATCATCGTTTGCTTGCACCGATGTTATAGTTCTGAAATCATTTGTTCCACTTGTTCCGGTACACGGGCAGCGTGACTAACTCTCTCTCTCTCTAAACATACGATCTACCAACACCTACACCTTCTTACACTGGATACGTGACACATCATTCTAACGGGGTGTAATTCGTGTTGGTTTAAATTTGGTCATTCGGAAGATAAGCCGGGCGGACCGGGAATCGAATTCCGTTCAGAGAATTGACTATTTTTTTTATTCTGTGTCTTATAACCTCAAGGGATCATGGTCTGCCGTTTCAGGCTTCCTTGGTTAGGTTATACCCGCAGCAGGAAAGTCCTGATACTATCCAGCAACGGGTATATTCAAGTCAAGGAAGTCAGGTTGTAGAACCAAAGAAAAAAAAAGGAAGATAAACACGATTTCTAGCTCAGGTAATGAGTATGACTAATTTAAACGATGATGATCCCATCCAAACATCTGCATAAGCTTCAGATGGTAGAAATTACCTTTACGCTATTTGGTTTTATATACTATTTTTAAATATAAAAATGAGCTAATCAGCAACGAATGAATGATTCAGGACCAACCGGTACCTCAGGCTAGAGGTCATTGCCTGCTGACCCTTACTCATCAATCTTTAGACTTAGCAAAAGTCCATAAATCGCGAGCGTGTCTCGATGCTAGTCAGACTTCTACCTACTATAAAAACTTGAATACCTTATCATCTGCACCAAATCTATAAATAAATAATTGGATCGCATTTGCCTTGCCTTGCCTTATTCAAACTTGCTTTATCTGTAATGGCTATGAATAATAAATGACAAATCTCAAGCTACGATGAACAGAGTGCAGCGAATATCTTGAGGACCAGCAGTAGATCAATAACAAAAAATTACCTACATTATCTGGTTCCTCCTGCTCTATTAGCTCTTAAATCTCCTTCCCTTGCGCCTTCTTGCTCGGTAACAGGAAAATTGTCACTTCCGCTTCCGGCGTAGAATCACTTATCTGCGTCCGTCTCTTGCCATTTATCTCTTCCCTTGTTCATGCTTGCTATCGATCGTGATATGATCGTATTACCAATCAACCGTATCACTCTACGACGAGGAGTGATGATGAAGCAACGTTACACCACAATCTCTTTTTTCTCTCGTTTTCCCATTGCAGCAATGTTACGGGGCGGATCTGGTGATAGAAATCCCGGGCAATCAGGGTCTGGATGATTCGTTTTACCGGCTCGACTACTACCCACCGATCGGCAATCCGGCCGCAAACGCAACGATCGCTTCGCGGGACGTTGGCGACGAGATACAGTTCTCGAACGGGCTGCCCGGCACACGGTACAACTTCTGGCTGTACTACACCAACTCGACGCACAAGGATTGGCTCACGTGGACGGTTTCGATCACGACCGCGCCGGACCCGCCGGCCAACCTAACCGTGATACCGCGCAGCGGCAAGAACGTCATCATCAACTGGAGTCCACCGCTGCAGGGCAACTATTCGTCGTTTAAGCTGAAGATTCTGGGGCTGTCGGATAACTTCGCCACCAACCAGACGGTCGCGATCGAGGACAACCAATTCCAGTACATGGTGCGGGACTTGACGCCCGGTGCCACGTACCAGGTGCAGGCCTACACGCTGTACGATGGCAAAGAGTCGGTAGCGTACACGAGCCGCAACTTCACCACAAGTAAGTGATTGTGCACGGGTCTGGGCCTAATATGGTTGACTAATTTCGGTCGGTTTTAGCTTTGGTGGTTCCGGTGTTTTACTAACGGCTGGGTAGTTGTTGTTCTTCCTAGGAAGGAATGGCACCAGTTTAGGTGGTCGACTCATAAAACGACTAACAGCAGCGTTTCGTTGCTACCAGTAGTGGGTTAAGCTGGTGACAGTCCTGAAGAACTATGATTCATCAACACACTCACATTCACCACTAACAACCGGTAGAAGGGGTCAATCGCAATGGTGTTGGGTGTTGTGGGGATGTTCCGTCGTTTTGCGTATACTTTCAAGGTGAACCGGTGTAGCGCTGTGTTCCTCCGTCGTCACCAGTCTAGTCTCGCCCGAGGGTCTAGTAACGTGATCAGGGTCGACGCTGATCACAGCATGGCAGAGGGTCCACGGATCCGAAAAAAACCCCACCCCCTGCGACATCCAACATCAGAGGCCACTCACTGACGATAGCCCAACGGATGTTTCAATTGAAAAGCATATGTTATGCTTTTGTTTTCTACCGTTGCTACCATGTGGTGCCACATTAAATGGATAACGCTTAACAAATTCACTTTGCTCACTATTATCTTTCTATGCTGTGTTTCCTTTCTCTCCTGCCCCTAACCCGGGGACTCGCTTTCTCCCTACTATGCGTCCGACGATAATTTCGCTAACAACTAACCCTTTTCCGGATGATGGACATCGCGGATGACGACCACGACAATGACGTTGATGATGATGATGCTGCTGCTCTTGGTGCTGTGGTGATGGCTATACTCCTCCCTCTTTGGGACGTGTTGTCTTTCGCGGGCTGCAATTTGTCACACTGCTCACGTACACGGGTAACGCACCAAACAACGCACACGCAAAAACTCCTTCGCGTACAAATACAAATCATTTGGTAAATGTTTGCGAAAACGATGTACAACGCACACAACCCTGTGCGCCGGCTGTCCTCGGCTGTCGATGGAACGCACATTTCCTGGCGGGCTTCAAAAACCATCGAACACACTCTGTTGCTGCTGCTGCTGCTTCGGAATAAAACACACACACACACACACACACACAAACGCGCTCGCACTCAACACCTGATCCCGTGGTTTACCTGACTGTCACTAACCATCCGCGACACCGTCCGTCATTTCGGACGCGGGCAACAAATGGCCGAACGTGCGAAAACATACACAAAACTAACATCCGCCACTCACGGTTCGCGGCTCCCAACCACTAACCGAAAACCCACCGGCAACCGGCCGGCAATGACAATAAACTCCGTGGTGCTGCTGGACTAACGTTCGCAACAGAGCGCTATCGGCACAAAGATCTGCTGGACATTAAGATTCTGCGAGGTAATTCTAACCGCGGCCCTCTCCCGCTGTTGTCTTAGCATGGCGGCCCGCCCCTTTTGTTTCCTTTTGCTGTGCACATTTTTCCGTTCCGTTTTTCCCCTTTAAGTTTTGTTAGCATTTTGTTATGCATTCCACGGTTCGTTCGGAAGCACTTGGAATCACGAACATTCCCGGCATATCGGACATTCTGCAAGTTTTTTTTTTGTTTTTTGGAAGACAAAAGTAAATCTGTAATGAATTATTATGCATATTAGTGTAATTGAATGGGCAGTTATTAGAATATAATTATGGAAAGTCGTTTGTTTGCTGGGCTTTGTCCTTAGATGGTGGATACCTTAAGTAATTTATATTTAATATTAACTATTGGAAGGAATAGAGATTATCTTGATTGATTTGTTTCCTAACGCTTTTTCTAACACATTTATTACTAATAATTTCTTGTGTTTATGCAAGTGGATAATAAAATAGAAAAAAAAAATAAACTGATGCAGATAACAGCACGTAGCACGTAAACCATTGGACATTGAGCATTTGTCTCTTTGCATGGTATATTAACACTGCAGAACATGAGCATTCATTTCAAACTTTTATTAACACGTTCTTCTCTTTGCTCCCCCCGTTCGCGTCCCGCCGCTCAGAACCTAATACGCCGGGAAAGTTTATCGTGTGGTTCCGTAATGAAACCACCCTGCTCGTACTGTGGCAACCGCCGTATCCGGCCGGAATATACACCCACTACAAGGTATCGATCGAACCGCCGGATGCACTCGGCAGCGTGCTGTACGTGCAGAAGGAAGGCGAACCACCTGGACCGGCGCAGGCAGCTTTCAAGGGGCTGGTACCGGGCAGAGCCTACAACATATCGGTGCAAACAATGTCGGAAGATGAAATATCGCTCCCGACCACCGCCCAGTACCGTACCGTGCCGCTGCGCCCGATGAACGTAACGTTCGACAAAAAGTCCATCACAGAAAACTCGTTCAAAGTGATGTGGGAAGCGCCGAAGGGTACGAGCGAGTTCGACAAATATCAGGTCTCGCTATCCACGTCTCGGCGCCAGCAGGCCGTACTGCGAAATGACAATGAAAATATGGCGTGGCTCGAGTTCAAGGAAAATCTGGACCCGGGCAAAACGTACCAGGTGGTGGTGAAAACCGTCTCGGGCAAGGTAACGTCCTGGCCCGCGAACGGTGACGTTACGCTCAAACCGCTGCCCGTGAAGCAATTGCTCTCGTCGACCGATAGCAAGACCGGCATCATTACCATCTCCTGGAAACCGGATGAAGTGAGCACGCAGGACGAGTACCGCATCAGCTACCACGAGCTGGAAACGAATAATGGCGATTCGAGCACGATGAGTACCAATCAAACCTCGTTTGCGTTGGAAACGTTGCTTCCGGGGCGGAACTATTCCGTAACGGTGCAGGCACTGTCGCGCAAGATGGAATCCAACGAGACGGTGATCTTTGTCGTCACGCGACCCTCGTCACCGATCATCGAGGATCTGAAATCTATACGCGAGGGGCTGAACATTAGCTGGAAGAGCGATGTGAACTCGAAGCAGGACAAGTACGAGGTGACCTATACGCGGAACGATACGAACGATGGGAAGACTGTGCTGACCACGGAAAGTCGGCTGGTGTTTACGAATCTCTATCCGGGCGCTGGTTACGAGGTGAAGGTATTTGCTGTGAGTCATGGATTGCGCAGCGAACCGCACTCATACTTCCAGGCTGTTTGTAAGTATAGATTGTGCTGTTTGCGTGGAAAACAGTTTTTTTAATTCTAATGAAAAAATGTTTTTCTTTACAGATCCCAACCCACCGAGAAATATGACGATTGAGAAGGTAACGAGTAACTCGGTACTGGTACATTGGAAACCCCCGGAGCGTTCAGAATTCACCGAATACTCGATTCGGTACCGAACGGAAAGTGAAAAGCAATGGATACGGTTACCGTCCGTGAAAGCAACCGAAGCGGACGTGACTGATATGACGCCGGGTGAAAAGTACACCATTCAGGTGAATACCGTAAGCTACGGTGTGGAGAGTCCGAATCCTCAGCAGGTCAATCAAACGGTACGACCGAATCCAGTCTCCAACATTGCTCCGCTGGTGGACTCGAACAACATTACGCTCGAGTTCCCGCGTCCGGAGGGCCGCGTTGAAACGTACATCATACACTGGTGGCCGACGGAGCAGCCCGATCAAGTATCGATGAAGAATTTCACCGAAACCAATACAAGTAAGTCTGGAAATGCGCTCAAATGACGAATGATTGCTAATGTTGCTCAATTCATTTTAGTTTTACCATATCCAGGCACGCTGAGTGACGACGAGAAAGTGGTTGAGGAACCTCCGCTCGTGCGACTGCTTATTGGAGATTTGATGTCCGGTGTGATGTACAATTTCAAGATCCAGACCATATCCTACGGTTTGACGAGTGATCTCACCAAGCTTCAAACGCGAACCATGCCACTCATTCAATCGGAAGTGGTGATCGTGAACAATATGCACACCCGTGACACGGTTACGCTCAGCTACACGCCTACACCCCAGCAGTCTTCAAAGTTCGATCTGTATCGCTTCTCCCTTGGAGATCCGAGCATTCCGGATAAGGAGAAGCTGGCAAACGATACCGATCGGAAGGTAACGTTCACCGGTCTCACTCCCGGCCGGCTGTACAACATAACGGTGTGGACCGTGAGCGGAAAGGTGTCGAGTCAACCGATCCAGCGCCAGGATCGTATGTTCCCCGATCCGATTACGATGCTCGAAGCAACCGGCATCAACGATACGTGGATTGCGCTGAAATGGGACATACCGAAGGGAGAATACACCTCCTTCGAGGTGCAGTACCTAATGAATGATTCACACTACGTGCAAAACTACACCGTCAACAATCACATCACGATCACCGATCTGAAACCTCACCGTAACTACACCATCACCGTGGTAGTCCGGTCGGGAACGGAATCAAGCGTGCTGCGGGTCAGTTTACCCATTTCGGCAAATTTCCAAACCAAGGAAGCACTGCCGGGCAGGATGGATAAGTTTGCTCCGATCGATATACAGCCGAGTGAGATAACGTTCGAATGGTCACTGCCACCGAACGAACAGAACGGTATAATACGCCAGTTTACGATCACGTACGGGTTGGATGGTTCGCAGCACACGCAGGTGAAGGACTTCCGACCGAATGAGCTGCGCGGTTCGATCAAGGGACTGCAGCCCGGCAAATCGTACGTGTTCCGTATCCAGGCAAAGACGGCTATCGGCTACGGACCGGAACACATCTGGAAGCAGAAGATGCCAATCCTGGCGCCACCGAAACCGGAAACGCAAGTCGTTCCGACGGAAGTGGGTAGCAGTGCAACGACGATTGAAATACGGTTCCGCAAGCACTACTTCAGCGATCAGAACGGTGTCGTGACAACGTACACGATCATCATTGCCGAGGATGATTCGAAGAATGCGTCCGGGTTGGAGATGCCGAGCTGGCGCGATGTGCAGTCGTACAGTGTGTGGCCACCGTACCAGGTTATCGAACCGTACTATCCGTTCAAGAACAGTTCGGTGGAGGATTTCACCATCGGGACGGAGAACTGTGACGCGAAGAAGACGGGCTACTGCAATGGGCCGCTAAAGTCGGGCACCACGTACAAGGTGAAGGTGCGCGCTTTTACGGCACCGGATAAGTTCACCGACACGGCCTACAGTTATCCTATTCGCACAGGTAAGTTAAAATCAATGGTACAATTCATGGACATTTTATTGAAGTTCTTTTTCGGGGGGTTTTTTAAATCTATTTCGTGGTGGATGGGGGCGTGGTTTATCGATGTATCTTTTCCTCACTCTTTGACTAGAACTTAAAACAGCTCTTCTATCGGTGGATGGTAAGATTTATTTCACTTTACTTCGTTGCATTCCAACAGTCCTCGTTTTGTTGGTCCATGCTTTTATGTGATCGTGAATGACTGTGCTTTCGAGTTTAATGCATGTCTTCAGTTATATCTCCTTTGCATCTTATAACACTCGATTAGATGAAAATGATATTAATATTGCTCCAGGAGTATATTTTATCCCTAAAATTGATGCATGTTGTTTTGTCAAGCTTCATTTATCAGCAAAGTCATACTTTTAAAGAGCGATTATGTCGATTGAACTGTTATGCTTTCGTTGTAGTTCTTATATTATTATTTTTTATCTTTAAAATCCCGAGTCCCACAATGGATTGTTTTGTTTTATGTAACATTATGTTTCATCCCATTTCAGCATAATTACTTGCTATCAGTATTATCATTTTTAGCATGATATTATAACCCGGTATCGCGAAAGAAATCGTTAAAAATTAACAGTCGTTGGAGAAGTGAGCATAGTCGTTAGAAACTGCTGGATTTCGCAACGCGAACGCTTTGTATTAACGATCGTTAAACTTAAGGTAGTCGTTTACGTCGACGCAGACTACGATTAGACGGAAAAGCATACCAATTGGCCGAAAAGGGTGCATCAGAGAGGTCCTCACTCACTGCCCTTTTCCTGTCTCTCACGAGCCCATGTATGCCCCACAATCTCTCTGTATAGCTCGGCGGCAATTTATGTGAGACACAGATAATCTGTATGATTTTTATATTCAATCACTCTTTAAGTGTCCTTCACGCATTGGTGCTGTGAGATCTCAGGAGATCGTGCGTTTGATCGAATGATGTCTAACCAGACTAAGGTCTTATCATTTAGCATTGGGCGCGCTTCTTCGGTGTATAGGACAGGTTGACTCCAAAGTATGTGGCTGCTACCTCGGATAGCATGACATGGATCGTCTTTTAGGGCTTTTGTGGAGTACGAGGCTACTGGACTCTGGAGGCAGTTTAAGGCATAAGAAAGTTGCCAAACGTTCCTCTGTGGGATCTGATGGTAGACCAAAACGAGGCTTAGCTGAGCTGTTTTTGATTATTGTCTAGAATCTTATTTTTTTGAGGCCCCAAGGACCCACAACTAGCTTATAGGAAGATCAATCGCTATCGATATTTACGGGGCCCGTTGGTAGCTCTATGGGCTCCAAGCATCTACTTAATTTTTATTCTTTCTTTTCCTAAGGTCCGCATAGATGTTCGTCCCATTTAATTGAAATGAACTCCCTGTTTTATCAGAAATGAACCCTAGATGAATTGGATTTAACAAAAATGAACTTTGAACGACTGTTAAAATCTGTTAAACGCTTCGCGATACCGGCTCTTGTTTGAAGTTGTGTTGTGAACTAAAAATGCTTTACCTTATACAAAAAATTAACATTGTGTTTCTTATTCCCCAAACCCAAAAACTATAGCTCAAGACAATACGTCGCTCATCGTTTCGATCACAGTGCCATTAATGATCATTGCAATGCTGGTTGGCGTCGTGCTGTTCCTTCGCCGACGACGACACACCGGTCGCAAAACCGCCGAACAACGGACCAATGACAATATGTCCCTACCGGACAGTACCATCGAAACGAGCCGTCCAGTGTTGGTAAAGAACTTTGCCGAACACTATCGCATGATGTCAGCGGATTCTGACTTTAGGTAAGTAAAGGTAAGTCATCTAAACGGCAGCAGCATCTCTACATGCCCCTTTCGGTTCCATTTACACACAGATTTAGTGAGGAGTTCGAAGAGCTTAAACATATTGGCCGCGACCAACCCTGCACATTCGCGGATCTGCCGTGCAATAGGCCCAAGAATCGTTTTACCAACATTTTACCGTATGACCATTCCCGGTTCAAACTGCAACCGGTAGACGACGAGGAAGGCTCGGACTATATCAACGCTAATTACGTGCCGGTAAGAATTTAGCACCGCACAACGTGAGAAGGTGGGGAAAACAAAACTCATCATGATTTTTCATTTCCCTGCCAGGGTCATAACTCGCCGAGAGAATTTATTGTGACGCAAGGTCCACTGCACTCGACGCGGGACGATTTCTGGCGGATGTGCTGGGAAAGCAACTCGCGTGCAATTGTGATGCTAACACGCACCTTCGAGAAGGGTCGCGAAAAGTGCGACCATTACTGGCCGCACGATACCGTACCAGTATATTACGGTGACATTAAAGTGACACTGCTGAACGATAGCCATTACCCGGATTGGGTCATCACCGAGTTTATGATGACGAGAGTAAGGAGACGACGATCTTCTAGTCTCCTGCTGGATGGTTAAACTTACCTTTTGCTTCCATTTTCTGTTTTTTGCTTCAGGGTGAACAGCAGCGCATTATACGCCACTTCCACTTCACCACGTGGCCCGACTTTGGTGTGCCAAATCCTCCCCAAACGCTGGCGCGATTCGTGCGAGCGTTCCGCGAACGTGTCGGTCCGGATCAGCGACCGATCGTGGTGCACTGCAGTGCCGGTGTCGGTCGGTCCGGTACCTTCATCACGCTGGACAGAATATTGCAGCAAATTCAGGTGTCCGACTACGTAGACATCTTTGGCATCGTCTGGGCAATGCGGAAAGGTATGCTTAACTTAAAGCTACTCACTGATACTTTTAAAAGCCTGGATGGGGTTTTGTTAACTTAATGTTGTTGCCTTTCCCACCCGTAGAACGTGTCTGGATGGTACAAACGGAGCAGCAGTACATATGCATTCACCAGTGTTTGCTGGTCGTGCTGGAGGGTAAGGAGGGCACGGAGCGTGAAATTCACGACAATCAGGGCTACGAAGGTACGTATCCATTTTCGTGCTCACCGAAAACAAAATCAAATGTTCCTTGGGAAAACGATCATCCGAGTTGTGCAGCGCAACGCTTGCTCCGAACTCCCGAAATCGAAAAGAAAAAAACATTTACATCTGTTTTTGCTGCCATTTTGCAAGCGATCACTTACGCAGTGGTGTGTGCACGTCGTGTTGCATTGTTATTTTTGCCCCACGCCCCCCCTTGCAAAGCGATAAGATTTCGTGCCTTCATACGTACATGATTCCTCTCCAAAGCGCACTCATTGTTAATAGGATGATCGCCTTACTAAAGATGAAGCTCATATATAATATTGATGCCAGCAGCTTCGTGTACTGTTTCCTATCACATCATATTTATATATTACACCAGGTTATCCGATCGATTTCAAATTCATCAGCTAGTGCCGCCGCTTTCTTTCGGCTAATGTTACAACAAAAAAAAAACATAATTAAATACCTTTCTCGCCAGTATAGTTACTAAAAACAAAATCTTACAACACTCTCGCTTTCCGGATGGTTTGGTTTAGTAGATTTTCATCGGTTGTTTGATTTTTTCTTTTTACTTCGTATGCATTATTTGGTTCTGTTACTAGATAACTAACTTATTAACCACGAATTACTAACCTGCGCAATGATGATTCATGGCAAACGGAATTTCAAATTCGTACTAACTTAGACTACTATCACATTAACTCAGTACCAGGGCCCAGTCCAGGGTTTAATCACGTAAGCAATATTATAAAACAGGTTTAAGTTGGCAAAGGAGTAGAAAAGGCCCACAAGTTGCGTATGGAACGTGAAATGAGAAGATGACGAGATAGGAAAAAATCTTCTTCTTCTTCTTCCTTGGCACCACAACCTCGTGAGGTCTCGCCGGCCTGCCATTTCTGGCTTTCTGTGACTTAATTTTACCCGTAGCAAAGTAGTCAGCCCTACGTACGGAGAGGCGCGGTCTGAATGGGATTTGAGCCCCGGTCCTGCCTTGTGAAGACCGGCGCCGTTATCGCCTCGACCACCGGACCGCCCCAATAGGAAACTCCTATAGGAACTATAGGAAAAAATAGTTTCATCTAAACTCAAAGATAGTTTTGTTTAAAAAATATGTAAATCATTCTCATTTGGCGATGTAGATGAAAGCTATTACTTTAATATAATTTTCTATAATCTTTGTAATTTTTTTTAATTAACTTTTTTTTGATAAAGTAATCTACATAAATTGTTTTTATAAATAATTAAAATTACTATTTCATCTAGGTTTTTTTTGCAAGTTTTTAAACCATCTAGTTAAAACGTACATAAATACAAAATTATTCAGTTAACAGAAAACATCAGTTAATTAAAACATGCATCACAAAAAAAGTTAGTAAAAACTGATAAAATATCTATTTAATACTCTAAAAAGCGGTTAGTTTAAATGTTACTTTAATGTCCTAAATGTCCCTTACAACTTGCGGGTCTCAATGCTTCTCCTTAGCCAACAATTCTTCTTTGTATAATTTTATTACTTTAAAAGCTAATAATACTGCACGCCTTGAACCGTGTTTTGACCAGTTTTTTAAGATTTTTTCATCACTGTTCGCGCTGTTACCACTAACTCTAGTCAGTATTGCGCATACACACCGGCAGGGCGAGATAGATTATGATTGATTTAAAATACCTTTTATTATTTCTATTTTCATTTCACCGTCCTCGAATCGACTTCTATCGATCGTTCCGGTACCAATCAAACACTGAAATTGCAATGCACAACAGATGAAAGTATATTAAACCAAACGATTTACGGTCACCTAAGCGATTCGCAAGTCCGGTTAACCAGTGTTTGAGGGAAGTCAACCCTTTTTTTGCTGAGCAGCACCGACAATTATGAATTATGTGATGTGATTCTAGTACTTATGTGAACTCGCGGGACGGATTGTATGATACCGAGACGGACGAACGAACCTTTTGTTCCTTACCGGCGCTCTGAGCGTGATGTAACAGAGGCGAGCGATGTGCTGTTGGATGTTCTGTTGTTTGCTATTGATATTTTCTCTTTCTCTATCCTTTTCCCTTTCTTCGTCTCTGTACTCCAACTGTGTAAATTGTGCTTGTTGTATAAAAATCGGTAATCAAATCGTCGCACACCAAACCCATGTTGTGCCGCACCTGGTAATCTTCGTCGCGTCCTGCACTTCGACGAAACGTTTGTTTTTACATACTATTCACACGCGGACTATCGCTCTGTCTAACCTAATCACGGGTGCTTTTGACGGGGTTGTACTCTGGTGCTTGGAATGGAACGTATTAACCGTGAAATATCAACACACACATACACACACTCACACGTAAAACGTTGCTGCACGTAACGAACTACTCGCCACCCTGCCTGCAATGCGCGCAGAGCCCCGAGATGATGATGATCAGCAATCCGAGGAGCAGTTGCTGATAGAAAATCGTTCGGATGATGATCTGGACGAGATGGCAGTCCAGCAGCAAGAGCATCATGGTGCGTCTACGGCTGCCAGTGTAGAAAATCATGAGCTAGATCGGCGAAGAAGCGGAACTGGTGAGCTAATCGGAAATGAGTTGGCGATGCTACAGCAGCAGCCTAATTTCACCGCTGGCGAAACGACTGAAGAGGAGCTGCTGGATGATGAGGAAGAGGTAGAGGTGACGGTTGATGGACTGATGATCGTGTCACGAAAGCAGTCACATACCGGTTCTACGGGGCCGATCCCCAACGGTGATGGAAAGCAGCAACCGCAACAGAACTGCAGCAATAATGATCAGCCATCATCGGGCCACGACGAACGTTCCATCAGTAGCGGAGGAACAAACAGCAATAACAGTGCCAACAGTGGATACGAATCCAGCCCTCACAAGCGCCGTTCCATGACGGCGACGAGCCAGGAACGGATGCACGAGCGACGATCGCTAACCTTCTCCACCGGTGGGGGAGAAATGCTTAGCAAAGCAGTGGACCCATCGAACGGAGATCCAATGCAACAGCAGCAGCAGCAAACCCACCAAGGACCAGGAGGACAACAGCAGCAGCAAATCCTTCCGCCCGCACAGCAGCAACACACCCATCAGCCAACGGTCGGCGGTGGGAAGCTGTGGAAGGAAGAGAGATGACAGTTAGAGAACGATAGCGACAATCGAAGCAGCGGCCGTAGCAGCATCGTGATCGCTATCAACGACAACGATAGTCATGTAAATAGTAATGCGTCGAACGTCGTGATCCTGCGCGCGGACGGTGACGACGACGATCGTACGATGGCGACGAAAGACGACGAGACGGAAATCGACGACGGTATCGACGGTTCGGACGAGGGTGACGATGATCTGAACGCGGTGGAGGACGGTGGCAAGAGACGGGACGTGGAGGAGGAGGAGGAGGAGGACGAGGACGAGGACGATGAACAGACGCACGAGCAGCGCGAACTGCTGCTCCATCGTCGGAACGAGCGTAATGTGCGGGCCGTGGCGGCCGCCATGGTTGCCGGGGCCGGACCAACGGGTAGCAATAATGGCACGGCCGGCGTTGGCCCGGTGGTGGCTGGTGGTTGTGGCGTTGGGCGCTACAAACATCACAGCTACGTCGAGGTGGAAGAGGACGAACAGGACGACGACATTATCGTGATCGTCGACGAGGACAATGGCGGCGGCGTTACGGACGGGGACGGCGGCACAGGTGGTGGCGCAGGATGTGCTGGTGGCAACATTGGTATAGTTGGCGGTGTTGGTAGTAATGGCATTAGCGATGAGCTGTATCTAAAACTGAGAGAAATGGGTTGGTAGCACTTTAATGTTTATCCTCTCCGCTTTTAAGCTTTTAATAGTGAATGTTTCTATGTTTGTCTCTTTATCTGTTCGTTGTGCATGTTATGTGCTTATCTTCTCGACACGTATCACACCAAATACATCATTTTCGTATTGTTTTCTTATGCTACTAACGATTCTATTCTGTCTTTATATATTAGCTTTACTTTAGCTTACCTTTATCACACGATATGCACCTCATTCCTTTAACTTTTTTTTTTTTAATTGGCCAGTATTAAATGCTTCTTGAAACAAATTGTATTTTTCAAAACGAAATACCTCAAGAAGCAATTCTCGCCTCCATTTTTTTTTTGAGGGCGAGCATTTAAAAAGATCCAGCATGAAAGTTTGTTCTTATATGTCCTCCTCCTCCTTTTTACATCTGTTTTTTTCGTTTGGTTTTGTCACGTTGAATGCATTGAAGCTGCATGCAACGTTGTGTTTTGTCACTATTTGTGGTTTTCAAGAAGGGATTTTCCATGCCATAAACTAATCGAATCTCACTTTCCACTTTCCACTGGCCGACACACAGACGACGAAGGAATCGCCGAGTCCGGAATGTAAGCGGCGTGCGGATGAGGAATAGATCATCTCCCAAAACCCAACGGCAGCCATGTATTTCCTCGCCGCAAAGGGGCATATAAAATGGGCGGCCATCGACAAATAGGGGGCAGCTAAGCGTTGTTAGCTTATTTTTTTTCTTGGGTGTGGATAAACAAATCGATCTACTTAATCGTTCCCGAAAACCCGGACAGACGAAACCCGTCGCGATAGCTTCAATCTGTCTAGTATAAATGGGCTAAATGGCAGCTTGGTCTACTAGGTAACGACGAGAGCGCAATCTCAACGTTCGATATCGTGCTTAAGGTACCCAACGTAACGCAAAATTGTCTCGTAACGCTCCGATATATACTACTGCTGATGGTGGCAAGAAAGAAAAAAAAAATGGCGGCCATAGAGAGACCCCATCAAACTGCATCCGGTGCTGTAGTGTGCTGTAGTGTGTAACTGTGTATAGTAAATGGCAATTTTAAAAGCAAAACAAACTCAACCACCTTCAAAGCGAAAGTGCGAAAACAGCCGGTTCCCATTTTCAAAATTTTTCCGTAAATCGAATTAGTGTACGCGAGCCAATCTCATGCGATGATACTATGATTCTCGTAGGTAGCAGTTAGTTCACGAGAGAGAGAGAGTGAGAGAAAGCGTTGCATGTAAAGCTTTTATCCCATCGCTTGTTAAAGTCCATCTCCCGGGGTCGGATCAAAATCGGTACGCAATAATACGTAGTTAGCCGTTTCGGGAAACCTCCCCTTTCGTTATTTTTAAAGCTCCCCTACCCCAGTGGACAAAGCGGCAATTATCCGGGACGGTATACATACATAACTATCATATCGAACAATCGGCGGCGGTATTCCTTTTTTGGTGTTGTTCCATAGGATCGAAAAATTATAAACAAAACTCCCTTTTAAAAACAAAATCGAACAGCTACTACTTAGCAGGTGTAATACTAAAGTGCTTGACAGCAAGCGATAAAACCTTACTCCATAATCAAAACCTTACGAAATTATACTAAGCGTAACCCTAGACAGACAGAGCGGGGTTTGAAGTACACGAAGAAGTAAGACGAAGAGAAAAGCGGGAGAGAACGAAACTTAGAATCTTAGACAAAAAAGGATGTGAAAGCTTCCTTTGCAAACCTGGGAAGATCTGATTGTAGAAAAAAACTTTTGGTTTTACTATTTGTAGCAGCAGCTATTATGTGTATGTAAAGCTGATCGAGCGGAGGTGGACGATCCGGACAAAAAACGTGTCAAAAACAATTATGTAGCTGTATATTATGTAGCTGCGCAGTAAAAGAAACATGGCCAACGGGTGAAAGTATTTAATAGCGAGTAAAGATGGCGATGGCAATACCAGCACACGATACGCATGATAATAGAGAGAAGCAAAGCCAGACCCAGCTGACCAACTTCACACAATATTTACGTAAAGGACGACATTTGTGACGGGAAGACGAGAAAGGATGGAGAGAGAGAGAGATGCATAACGGTTAAGGTATTGTTTTCGTTTTATACATGTATGTGTTTTTTTTTGTATTTGTTTCCAATTTTAATCCGATTCCTTCACCCTCTCCCCCGTTGTATATATTAGTAAGATCAGTAGCAAAACAAAACAAATACACACACACTCATTGCAATCATTTTTATTACGAAAGTGCTCTAGGTTCTAGCTGTTTAATAGGATGGAGAAATATGTGTTGTGTAGTCGGTTGGGGCGCAGCAATCGCAATTGTACAGTAGTCGGAAGTTACGGGTTGAATTACGTGTTCAGGTGCAACGACAGGGATGATTTCCTTTTACGACCGATCACCACAAAATCACACTCACCGATCACACACCTGTAGTAGAACAACACATCGATCAGCACACACACACACGCAAACACCCACCTACCAATACATACAAAAACCTCATAGAAAGGGACTAAAAAGCAGAACTATGCTGCTAGCTGTTGCATGGCACACGAGGACCACACTACCAGGAACTAGGTTTTATACTAGGATTTCCATTTTTTTTATACCACAAACACTGCCTGTTTTGAAGGCCTCGGAACCAAAATCCGTTTTTTTTACAGTAGTCCCCACTTGGCAACAGCTCTTGTTTTGTCCTTTTTAGGAATGTGTTAGGTTTACAGTGGCAGCTTTAAGAAACAAAAACCAATACAATACTTATACACAAAACCTTTCCTCACCAACACTTTACAAAGCGAGAAACGATCGAAACGACTCCCCTCCGTACGTAGAAGCCGTAATTCAACCTACCGATGATAATTACAGTAAGTGCATCCGATGCACTTGTTGCGGTGCGAGAAAAGGCAGGCGTTAATCAGGCAATAATGCATATATACATTAATACTACCCTTCCCGTGAAATTGGTATTGATGCTTCCCCGATCCTTCGAAGTACGTTTTACAAGTTTTTTAAGCTGCGGTCGGTGTTCCTTACAGAGGAGCACAAGCAAACACAGCAGCAAACAACAACAAATCGTCATATCAATTACTCCAAGCGAAAAGAATGCGAAACAACAACAAAAAAAAGACAACAGAATGATCAACATGAACCAATTACCTGGAAGGTTTAGGCCACTTTTTGTTATCCGAAAACAACGGTGATCGTATGTAGAATATTCGGTGAACCTGCAGGTAGAATCTGTTTCTTGGTAGATATAGCAACCGAACTGATTAAAAATGGCGGTACAGCTATCGGACAGGACTTTCATCAAATTATAACTGAAGTATGGGATGGGATCTTTACTATGCGGCAAATCTTGGACGGCTCCACTCCTACCATCTCTTCATTGATTTTAAAGCCGCATATGACAGTATAGCCTGGATAAAATTATTCAACGCAATGAGCTCTTTTGGAGTTCTACCAGGCTTGTAAGAAAGACTATGGCCAACATAGCATGCCAGGTGAAGGTGGATGAAAACTCTCAGGACCCTTTGCCTACCACCAAGGGCGCCTGTGCCAAGGACTTGCCTGTCTCCTTTTCAATCTGGCGCTAGGGAGAGCAATCCGTGCCTCGGATGTGGAAACTTTGGGAACCATCTTCTATAAGTCAATCCAGATCCAGGCATACGCTGATGATGACATAGACACCATTGGTTTGAAAATCTCGGGTTGGAGATTAACGAGGCGAACACCAAAATGATGGTGGCACCACCAGCGGCCCTACTAACAAACACTGATTTGCGTAGGGGTGATGTACAGCTAGGTGACCGCACTTTTAAAGTCGTCCAAAACTTCACCTATCTGGGTCAATTTTTTTTATTTACAGAGGCTTTGAGTCTTAAAGACTTCATTCGCCTCTTGGGGGTCAAAAGTCAGCACCGACAACAACAATGATTGTGAGTTGTGCTTATAGGGAACAGGACGCTAACTCAAAATACCTGTCGTGACGGGGCTGGGACTGTACAGAACATTTGTAGTTCCTGTACTCACAAACGCCTCTGAGGTATGGACTCTGTCCAAAACTGACGAAGCCCTCTTAGCCGCCTTAGCCGATTGTTTGCCCCGTATGTGTGGAAGGACAATGGAGGAGCCGCTACAATGACGAGCTCTACGAGCTGTACGATGGTCTCGCCAAGCTCCGGTGGGCTGGTCACGTCATGAGAGTGAGACCGGACGACCCAGCCCGTAAAGTCCTTTTAGGCCGTCTCCACAGACAGAGAAGGTGGTTGGCCCAAAATGAGATGGAATGATGGCGTTGATGCGTCCGCCAGAACGGGCGGGATAATCGATTGGCAGACGACTGCGCTTTAGCGTCGACCCTAGCCTAACCAACAGGTCAAACTACAGCTTGAGGAACCTTAACCGCCCTATGTATTTACCACGAGTGACGAAGCTGGGGCTGCATAGAACATTTATAGTGCCAGGATTGAGATACGCCTCAGCGACGGGGACTCAGTCCAACACTGATGACATTCGACAGGAACATACTCAAAATGATCTTTGGCCCCTTATGTGCGGAAGGACTATATGCTACAACGACAAGCTCTATCATCTCACAGAATGTCATGCGAATGGCACCGGACGACTCAAATCTTCAAGTTTTCGAGACGACGAGCAAATTTAAATTGATTTGATTGCTTTTTTAGTTCAAAATCATTTATTTACTCTTTTTTGTTTATGTTACAAGCATCATTGCGTAAATTACACCACCATCTGGAGGTGTCGGTGTTTTCCGTTCGTATCCGGCGTTAATCTCTCACGATTTGTTACATTAAATACATCGCTCCTACAACTAAGCCTTGCCCTGCCTGCCTGCAATCTTCAATTGCTCATGCCACCGAACACGAGATTCACGGCCGATTCGACATTCCCGTTGCATACGATCAGTGCCTGCAGGTTCGTTTCCGTGTCGGTCAGTCCCATTTCGCGCATCGTGTCCAGCTCCCGTCGGTACTGGCCAATGCTAGCGGCCAGTGTTGAGTGCTGGGATAACGTCTGCGCCCCAAGATCGTGTCCCATCGGTTCCGGAGCGGCTGGGACGGTGCTAGCTGTTGCCGGGCTCGTGTCCATCGGTTCGACTGTCGGGTCGGCTGTGGAAGGTTGACCGGTGGCAGTGGCGGTGGTACCACTGGCCGAAGTGCCTCCGGATCCGGACGCCAGTTCGCCTCGCTGCTGTTCAAACATCATCGAAATTGCATCGAGCAGCATGCTGGACGTAATCCGTCCGGAGGCAGCATTGGTAGCCGATGTGGTAGGTTGACCACTGGTGGCTGAGGAAGTTGAAGGGAGGTTTGTGTCGGCCGTACCGGCAACGGTTGACCCGTCGGCTGCCGTGCCATCCTGCTGGTTGGCCCGATTGTCCGCATCGCGCTGCGAGATGTTTGACAGTGAATTGTACGAGCTGCGTGAGCCAGCGAACGCTAGGGCGGACGCAAGATTGTCGGCCGTTATGCGGCGAATTGTGTTCGGAGCGGCTGAGGTAGTCGGCGATACGGTGTTATCATCGCTCGACGACGAATCCGACAGCGGATCATCCAGGGCACTGTCGAGCGGTGCGGATAGATGGCAGTTGGCCACCTTCGAGATCATTTTGGAGTTGAGCAGCTGTACGATGGTGCGTGATGCTTCGAGCAGTATGGGATGTTTCGGTGCAACGCGACGAATCGTTTCCGGTTGCTGCATCGAGGAGAGCAGTATCGGATCCTTCAGTAGCGACAGTACGAAGAGATTGCGCCGTATCGCCGGATACGCATCGAGAACGTTCTTCATGAACTCGGGCTGGCGCACCTTCTGGAAGTTGGACGAGTCGACCGTGCGCCACACGGAAAGGACTGCCTGCACTTCCGCTTCGGTAAGTTCCTTTTCCTCGCTCTTCTGCTCGTTGGATGCATCCTTTTCGCGACGTTTCTGTATGACGTGTATCATCGAACCATCGCTGACGCCTTTGTTCTGCAGTATGTCGTCGGTTTTCAGCAGATTGCCACAGTAGATCAATTCTGGTGTATGAGGGGAAAAAGGGAGGCAGAGGCAAAGTGTTATAGCAAACGCATAAAGGAACTCCATTGAACCTCGCGCAACGTACCAAAATCATCCGCCGAAACGTCGTCTTTTATTAATTTGGCCGCCTCGGAACGTAGCGTTTCTGTTCGCCCGCTAAGGTCGACATTTTCCACCTTTAGCTTGTGGTACGGCTTGAACGGCAAATGCACACCCAAATAAACGGACGGCATTACTCCAGTGGTGGTGGTTTTGACGAACGTTGTTCAACTAGCAGTTCAATTAAAAAATGCTCAATTTAACAAACGACTATAAGGCTCAAAGCTGGGGGCCAGCCTTTCGTGGGTATTGAAAGAATAACAACAAAGCAGTCGAAATGACAACACGGATTTATTCCGAGTCATCGCAACTGTCAGTTCGTTTGACAGCTGCGATTGAAGCACCGGTGTACAGGGCTCGTCGGAAAAGTGCGTTCGCGTGCGCCTAAATGTAGGCAATGCTGTGCTTCGAATGCATCGTTAGCGATAGCAACGGAAATTTGAACTTTGCTATTCGTTTTTCAATGAAAAATATGACAAAAGTAACAATTTAAATGTTTACTAAAATTGTGAAAATTTATTGCATCAATGCTTATTATTTTCTTACACACTACACACTATTGTCTTATCAGTTACAAATTTAGCTTGGGCTGCTGCTTTCCACTCCTATAAGCTTGCCTATCTGTTTCACTTTGAGCTGTCCTGTATACAAAGCCTAGCGCGTTCAATGACTCTATACCGTAACTATAAATAATTAAGATACGTCTCGCTTTTGCCTTCTAGAAGAGCGAAAGCATGCCTAAGACTGCCTACGGTCGGCTATTATGTTCCTGTATGACTCCTCCTAACTGCATCGAAATCCCTACCAAGTAAAGCATAATTTAATCGTGTACATAGATAAGTAACAAACGCTTGGATCGCTTCTTCCTTTCCGTTTACCACGCTCCGTATCGTTTTGCCCGTCAACGGGAAACATTGTCGTTGTGTGCTGAAAGATCGTTTTGGTGTGCCTGGTACGCTCCGCCCGATGGACGTCGCGTCGAGCAGGTGCTCATCTAAGCATCTAAATTTCAATTTTAAATTAAACATATAAATACATGTACAGAACGGGTGACGCTATTCGTCACCAGTCCCTGTCTTGGCCTGGTCATCCTGTGGCATGCTGTAAACTAACCGTACGTAAAAGGAAAGCATTTATAAACAAACATTACATAAAATGTGTTGTGTTACTCAACAACGTAAGGAATTCAGCACCATTTTTTGGTGGTCACCAACCGCCACACTGCGGACGGGTTGGACCATGGGCTGTGTAATTGGGCGCTTTGCTTGCAGGAAAGTAAAAGTGGAAATGTTTTTGTTGATAAATTAAATAAAACTAGCAGAAAGATTCTTGGAGGTTTACACCAAATTTTCCGCGATCGTTGTCGTTGCCTAACAAAATTTCGTTTCAATTTTTTTCGCTTCTGTGCCTAAAGTTTAAAGTTTTCGAATTCGATTACGATTTGACTGCTTGCCTATCTTTAGAAGAACATTTCAAGCCCAGCACTCAGTTCGTCGTATACCCTTGCCCTATTTTTCTACCATTAAACAATGCTCTACAGTGTTGGGAAGTAACGCGAACAAATCAAAACCAAACAATCCGGTATGGGGTCAATCTGTCGGACGGAAGTCTTACAGATCGGTAATAATGTCCATGGATTCGGCAAACGAGCGACCACTGTGTACCGAGCCGGACCGTGTACTGACGCCATCCATCTGTTGGGCGGCTGGTCCCACTGTCGACAGGCCAACACTGGCGATGGCCGATTTGGCCGTGTCAGCTATCACCTGCATCTGACGCTTCTGCAGGTCACCGTGCAAGCGTGTGAGCGTTTCGCGAATTTCGGCCGTCGTCGGTTGGGCCCGGGCCAGGGCAGCGGATGCATCCCTGAGGGCGTCGCTATAGTTGCCCTGCTCCATCAGTGCCTTCGACCGGGCGTAGTATCCATCGTACGCGTTCGGTTTAATCTCGATCGCCTGCCGCGCCAGCTCGATCGCTTCTGCAACATCCTGTGGAAGGAAACGGATTGAGACCTTTGGCCCAAAGTACCACCAGGCAAGTCATCAGATTTACTTACGTTCATTTTTCGCTTGCAGCGAGACAGATTGAGCAAGAAATTAAACCGCAACTGTTGGAACGTGGCCACGTTATTGTTGCTGTGGCTGTTGTTGTTGCTGTCCGGGACCGAGCTTCCGGTCAGTGGATCGGTAACCATCGTACAGCCTCCATTACCGTTGGCATCACTTCCACCCGGCCCTGGTGCGGTTGGGATCTTTTTCAGCGCGTACTGATACCGATGGGATGCTTCCTGCAAGCGATTCTTCCTGTACAGTGTGTTGCCATCCTCCAGCAGCTTGTTTAGCAGTATCAACCTGTTTGAAGTGGAGTAGAGATTAAGATTGGCGTTAAAGCTTTGTTGCTAGCTGAGGGTCTCGACTCCCGATGTGAAACTTACATTATTTCGGGCTTCCCGTTTGCCATGGCCCAAGTAGCGGGACCGAGCTTAGCGCCACGCTTCAGAAACACCTGGACAACCTGTACGTTACGGCAGGCGATGGCACGATCCAGCGGACGCATCCCATTAATGTCAACGTGCTCAATCTGTGCTCCGTGGTCGAGTAGCATCTGTACGAGGGAAGCCGAACCTTGGTAAGCGGCCAGATCTAGCGGAGTGCGGCCAGTACCGTCGGCATGCTGCTTATCGGCTCCACGCTCCAGGAGACACTTGGCCGCCTGCTGTTTGCCTCTTAAGCAAGCCCAGCTTAGTGCGGTCAAGCCGTCCTTGTCCTGTGCGGTTAGTGAAGCACCTGCAAGGAAGATTCAGAACAAGACTTCAGATACGCTTCTTCAGCTAATCAACGCCGCACGACTTACCACGACTAAGCAGCAGCTCAATGATTCCTACGTGACCCTCCTCAGCCGCAATCATCAGTGCCGTTTTGCTGTTCGTTTCCGTCTGCTCACAGTCGGCCGGATGCTGCAGCAATCGTTCAACGATCGCCCAATGACCTTCCTTCACCGCGATCAGCAGTGGTGCCATCTCCTTTCGATTGCGTACCTCGGGCGATGCGCCTCGATTCAGCAGCGTTGCGATCGTGTCCGTATGGCCATTGGCACAGGCGGTCGTGAGTGCTGTTTCGCCCGTTATTACATCCAACCGGTTCACCTGCACCTCTCCCATGTCGAGCAGATCCTCCACAATGTCCGTGTTACCCTGGCCGGCCGCTGCCGTCAGTGCTTGTTGGGCCGCTTGTTCCAGCGTCACATCGTTGCTTACCGGGCGTGGAATCCAGTCACAGGCGACGAGATACTTCACCACCTGCAGCCGTCCAGCAATGGCCGCGTGTACCAGTGCGCACCTTTGTGATGTGTCCGTCTGGCCGAGGAATGCTCCAGCTGCTACCAGCTGCCGTACCACATCACAGTGTCCACGAGCGGAAGCTAGGATCAGCGGTGTACATCCCTGACTGTTCGTCTGCTCCACACTGGTGCCGAATTCGAGCAGAAGGTTAACCATCGGCAGAATTCCTTCATGCGACGCAATGCACAGAATTGGAGCACTCCCAAGGAACGGTGTTACATGATCGGGAGACGCACCAGCAAGTAGCAACAGTCGCGATACTTTCACATTCGGACTGTACACGTTCCGCAACGTTGTAAGCGCGGAAGAAACGCATCCCGTGACGGACGCAACCCAGTACGCCTGTAGATCACGGGGCGATTGATGTGACGGAGCATTCCGGTACAGATGTGCCTTCAGTATGTGATGACCCAGCTCGAGCGCTTGCTCCGGATCGAGCGGTGCCTGAAGGCGGGATAAGCGCAACGCAATGCCGGCATGTCCATTCCGTAAGTCACACAGGAACTTGGTACTTTCGCCATCCTCCCGTCTTATCAACCACTCCCTGAAGGATGGATGGAAGAACATGTACGTGTCGTCCAGCCGCTTCACCAGAAACCCGGTAAGCGTTTTAAACCGACACAGGAACTCATCCCAATCGATCATGCCCTCCGTTTCCGACGATTCCGTATCGGCCCTCGATTCGCTCGCAATGAGTGCGTTCAGCGAGTAGAAGATCTCGGTCAGCGTGAGCGGATAGAGAGCGGCCAGACAGACGGCCAAAATGTTCGAGATGCGATCGTACGCGGTTGTGGTCGGGAAGCGTAGGTTGAAGTTTAGCAGGAAGATCTGTGCCAACGAAACGGGGAGCACCTTGAAGCTGCTCGACTTGATCACCAGGCTTCCACGCTCGATCAGATCGAGCGTCAGTTTCGCGAACAGGAACGATCCCTTGGACAGGGCGAGCAGATGCTGGGCAAACTTGAAGTGTGCGCTGGTGTTTACGATCTCCTTCCCGCCGGCCACATTGTGCTGGATGCTCTGGCTCTGGTTGATGCGGTACGTGATGTACTCGATGATGTCCTTCTGCAGCATCTCGTTCGTCGCCCAGTTGTCCAGGCTCATCTTCGTGTATGGCAAACCTTTGCAGAACTCGAGCATCTGCGTGCGGATGGTGGCGATCACCTTCAGCCAGGGCGGGAAATGTTCGCTCATGCGCTGCAGAAACGAAGCAACCGTATCGCCATGATCCGGACGATGGTACTCCGCCTCGCACAGCGCATCCACCAGGATGACGCAGTTTTTCGCCGGGATCTTGCCCGTTCGGCGCAGTGCTGCCAGCGGTTCCAGTATACCCATCGTCATCGCTCGTTCCGGGTTGGCGATACATTCCTTGACGCTCAGGGCGTGCTGGAGGGCGTGCTCTCCGAGCAGAAACTCGTGGTAGGCGGCTAGCTGGGGCGCTTGACACAGCTGAGCGGCGAGCGAATGCACAAAGTCCGGTATGAGGCAGGTGGAGTTATTGTCAGCCTGGCAGAAGTGGTACGCCACCACGTGCGAGGCTAAGCTACGGAGACGATCGTGTGCCAGATTGATTTGACAGTAAATGCCATCGTTCTCCTGGATCGGAAGTTCTTTGCGCCGTCCGAAGCAGGAATACTCGACGAGCTGGAGAAGGAGCGCTGTCTTGCCGGTGCCAAGATTTCCGCTCAGCAACACACCGGGTGAATCTGTCGACTGGATAGCGGTGGACAGTTCACGCACCAGCCAATGGCGTCCAATGAACAGGGGATTCGGTTCGTGCGTTGGAACTTCGAAGAAGAGTGGCTTCAGGGTTAGCTGTTGCTGTTGCTGCTGCTGTCGGTACTGGGCGAAGCGGATCTTGGGATCTATCGGTCCCTTGATCTGGCCCGACCGTGCCGATCGACGCACCGTCGTCCGGCGACTCTTGAACGCCAACAGCTCGTCCACGTTACTTCCACTCTGTGAAGCTGCAAAGGAGATAAGGGGAGCATTACAGGTTGCTTCAACTTCTCGGATGCTGAGAACACTTACTGGTCACCGAATGGCGCCGGCTGACGGGGCTCGATGAAGCATTACTCTGCTCGGAGATCGACATCATGGAACCGATCGATTCGCAACCGGTATGGTAGGGGTTTGGTTCCTGTAGCTGCAGCACCCGGGACACATCGGCCTCGGACGAACCGGTCAGCGTCGACACGGGGCTAGTGTTGGCGGACGTTAGCGAGCTGCACGATTGGTTCGCACCCCGGTTGGTACGGCGCGAGTTGTTCTCGAGAAAGAGTCCGAGCCGCACCTGGAGCTCGTCCTGCGAGGACTTTGATTTGCCGTTCATTACCAGCGGCTTTACGTTGCCACCTTCATCGTCTGTAGGGAGGAAAGCATTTTAAAAAAAGAGTTGTTAGCCGTACAGTGGTAACTATTTTCACGATCATGCAGCAGAAACGGAACGAACACACACATACAGGATGCATGGGTGAGAAGTGAAGAATGTTTAACAACCATGCCTATAAAATTAAAACAAGGAGGATTTTGAAAAACACGCAAGCAGCTAATTCATGCATAACTAATTCCACACTTTGAGTAAAATTGAGCTAAAAAATCGAAAAAGAGAGGTCGTTGGATCCTTTCCACGAATAACACCCTAAAACGGTCCACATTTTAACACTACTTTAAACACTATTATTAATATAACGAATTCTAACCGTTTAGAAAGGATTTATCCCGAGGGATCAAATCAAACTCCATATCGAACCGACTGGAGAATATTTTCCTTAAGGCGTCTAACGCCTGTTGTTCTACGAATTCAGAAGATTTGAATTTTAAATTATTTTTAGACCAAAAAACCGTTGATGTATCGCCTTGAAGAGCAGCTGATATCAATAATATTCTAGGGACTTGTTTAAACGCAGAAAGCAAGAGGTAGAATCCAGATTCCAGGTTCACTGACCATCAGACGATCAAGATCGTAAAACTTCGGTGTGATTAGTCGTCTTCTATCCACCCATATCAGCAAACCCCCATCAGGTTGGTTGCACTCCCGAGGCACCAGACTCCCCGGTAGGATTAGGAAGCTTCTAAATAAGCTTTACGTCTCCAGACACAAACAAGCTTGGACCAAACCGAATGTTTTGTTTGGTGTCTGTTGACTGGCCCATCCATGCTTTATAGTTCACATCGAGCTTAAGCAAATTACTTAATTCTATCACGCCGGGACCTCCCCGGCGTTAGATCCCGCCACTGACGTAGCCGACCAAGCAAATAAAGCTTAAAGTATTTAAATCAATTTGTTGGATCGGGCAACCAGAATCGACAGATGACATTATTGCTCGCCGACAGTGTTTAAGAGAAAAATCAAGTTAAAAAGAAAACAAGCTAAGCATCACGCGACTACGTTACCGAGGACGGGAGAAACGAAAAGTTCCTAACATAAACAAAAAAAACTGGAAAACGTTAGCTCTATGCAAGCACAAACAGGTTAAAATAAACAATAAATGAGACAAACGAAAAAAGAAAACGAAAACAACGACTCGAAACGAAAGAGAACTTTGGGAGAAAAAAAACACAAAAAATCGCAACACCAATAAAGAACAAAACAGCAAATCAAACAGCATAAGAACGGTAGGTCCACACGCGAGGAAGAAGAATTCGATGAGCCCATGCCTGCTAATTGATTCAATCCCGCGCTGAGCGTCGTCGCCTGGGCCGACCAGAGCGATTTAATTTTGCCGAAAACCGCGGACGCGGACGAACCGAGACTGAGTCGGTGAAATTTATGGCCATCATTAGCGTTCCGCTGGCGCTTGCTAATCCCGTTCGGCGGCCCATGGGAGGCCAACAGATTGAACCCACCGCCACCATCTCCCGCGGTCCCGTCAGCAGCTCGCGGTCCGGTGGCAGCCGTACGGGATGCCATCGAGCGACTAATTTTGCTAGCGGCCGCCGTCGTTGCCCGATGAAAGGTGGCCGGATTGAGCAGTGAGGCGAGCCCTGTAATATGCACCCGTGGTGGGTAGATAGAATTTTCCCGGAAATGGTAACACCATGCAGTGGGCGATTAGCGACGATCGATCGATGATTGGTGTGTTGGCGAAGGATCAAGTCAAGCGATCGTGAGAAGGGAGAGAGATATAGAGGATGGTCATGAGAGAGAGAGAGAGAGAGAGTGCAAGTGTGTGTAATTACAAGTCCCGAGCGGGACATATGCCGGAAGATGGGATGATCTGTGAGCTATAATTAATGCATCCACCATCACCAGGATCCAGGAACTGATCGCCGGCAGGTCGAGAGCATCTCAAGAACGGACGATCCTTATAGTCTCTTCCAGGGTGGGAAGAGAAAAACTCCCGGGCAATCCGGAGATTGCTCAATCACCCTCCTCAGTGGGGCCACTTACCTGACAGTGTGGAGTTGTCCGCTTTTCCGTTGCTGCGCCGGTAGCCGAACGGGCTGCGCAGATTCTTGGGACTGAAGAGCCGTCGACGGTTTTGCGGTGGTGTCGCACAAGTGCTGGACGTAATTTCGCTGCTGCTGTTCAGTGCGGAACGATGCTGCAGTGGTTTCATCAGACCGTAGCTGGACGGTTGCTGTCCCGTCCCGGCCGTGCTGCTGGTGATGCTGGCGTAGTGTGATTCCGTTTTACCGCCCGGAGGACACTTTGGCGGGCGATCCTTCAGCTTATAGCGCTCCGCTGAACCGAGTACGTCGGAGGGTGTCTGGAAGATGGGAAGAGATGGGGAGGTGGAAAAGGTTAGCTGATGGAGTTTAATAGAGCAATGGACATGGCTCAAAATGGCGGACCAATCATCCTCTTTTAATGAAGACCTACCGATGTTGTGTGAGGTTACACAATCGATTCCCTCTTTCAAAATCGACGCCACAATGGCCCACAAAGCTCCAACAAAGCATCTCTAGCTATCTCTTGCCCTAACATCCCAATCGAACAAGGATTTCATTGTTTGCCCAGTGCGTTCATACCACTAGCCTGCTCAGGAGTATAATTTGCTGCAACAAAAAATCCCTGCTTCATCATTCCCATCTCTCTCTCGCCCAGTTAGCATTCTATCATCTTTCGTGCAAAAAAGCAAATGTCGTAACAATCCGCCGAATGTCCGCCGCCAGAAGGTGGAGACTGAAGCCCGCAAAAGCCTAGCCAGTCACCCGGTCACCCGGCATAGCGTACTGGTCATTTGGGAGGTTTTTGTTAGTGCGAGTTTTATTTTATTTCGCAAGTTGTCGTTGAAGAGCATTATTTCTTCGGGCGAAGGAGGCCCTATGACCGCACGATGGTGCGACTCGACCATTCACAATTATCTAATGATCTTCGACAGGCCGGGGAACAGCCGTATGTAGGCCGAATCGACCTGAACGATCGATCTGGGGCTCGCAGAGGACAGGCGCGCACGTGTGTTGATCTCGGTTCCTTGAGGGCGGTGACGGAAAAATGCTACACCACAAATCTGAGCTGACTCATCAGTGGTTCTGGAGGGGGGAGAGTTGTGTCGAACGTTGGGCAAGATTTTTATTTGAAGTTTAATAATTATTTAAATTGTTAAATTATTTTTCTTCACACTCAATTTCTCCAACTGGCTGATGAGACTTAGCGGTGAGATAAACTGAACCAATTTCGGATCTCTGAACATGGGGACACACCATACCAATTACGAGAAATTGCTCTGCCACCCGCAGGGAAAGTTTGAGTGCTCCACGATCCACGATCGGAGGAAATAATTAAAGTTTTCACCTTGAAGCGCAACATTAAAATTGTGACAAAACTCGAAAATGAAGGGGAAAAATGGGAAACATCCCACCAAAATTAGCCCGCACCCATTATCAAGTTTTCGACACTGACAGTGTCATTGTCACGTAATGACACAACGGAACCCTGCATCTGTATCTGTGCTTCCGGTACTTCGCTGTTTCCTCACCAAGATGAACTCTTTCGCGTGCTCTCTTTGGACCAATTTTTTATCAACAACCACGTAAGGCAAGAGACAATTAAAATATTCCCGATCCCGATCTTAACCGATCGGTGCGCTGTGTCCAATTATAGCGATCTTCATCTCGCGACCGTAAGGGGTCTGTGTGGTTCACCTACTTACGCCGAACTCGCACTTAAATACCGGCAGCGCAAAAGGGCTGTGTTGTCAACAAACCATACAAAAATAAAAAAGTCCACCCAAGCCTTAGTAGAGAAAGAGCGAGAGAGAGAGGGCCATCTTCCAAGATATGCTGCTCCCTAGCCTGAAAGAAGGGTGAGTTTTTTGCTGCTGTTGTTTGCGATCGAAAGGGAACGATACGGACGCACACCATAAACCCTTCTAGGGGGGGCCCCACCACACTAATCACAGCGAAATGAGCCAAACAAATCCTGACTTTGGTCAAAATTTGTGCCACACGACCAGCCACGTTGCAGTGAGCAACTTCGAACAGAACCGGAACCCTTACAGTCAAGCGAGCCGGTTTAAGGTTGGCACCAAAAATGGCATTCACAGCTACCAGCAGGCAGGAGTTCGTGGAACAAGATAAGGACAGAACCAGAAATTGAGAGAAAATGAGAAGGAATCACTCCATCCGCAACCAACACGATCGAAAAAGGGCATCCCCAGGCGGGGACAGACAAGCTGCCCGAGAGTGTCGAGTCGCGTCGCGTCCAAAAGGGTCGAGAATAAATTGATATCGAGTGCGCAACTCCCGATGGTTGGCGATCTTCCATCGGTGAGTATGGCTGGAAAAGGACACACGCAGACGTCGGTGATCGATGATGATGAATCATCGTTGCGACGACAGCGAACAAGATGCAATCGGCCCCAATAAACAGCACTGCACTGTCTGCGAGTCTGTCAAATTTACCACCGTACTCACTCTTCCGGCCACCGAGGACTGAACATCTTCCACGACACACATACAAAGATAGACACACCAATTCGATCACAAATACGATCTTCTCGTCGCCCAGCACGATCATCGTTATGCAATGCGACAGAGCCATCGATTTCTGTTCTGTAACGTTTTGTAACGCTTCTCGAGAGACGTACCGTGAGTAATGGATCTTGAACGATCACGCGCAACGACTGGATTGCTCTGCTAGTAGAGTAGTTGAGGCTTTCGCTTTTAGTTTTTGATGTGATTAAAACCGTTCAATTGCAAATACGGATTGATTTATGCCGACCAACTTTACCACGAGACGGTACAGCACGTCCTAATTGCATCCTCACGGCTTTTAATGTCCGGCCGTATGCGAAACGGTGGTGATAATTTTTTTTCATACCACCCTGGAGAGTACTTAAAGCTGCCAGCAAACTGCATCGAATTTAGATGGAATGGTTTTTCACATTTGCATCTTTACAGTTGAATGGGGACGAGCGTACCATCCTTCATCAATCATTACGCCCATCAATATCCGGGCACCAAGAGGGGCAGGTTGGAGCGATTCTTATACATGCATATTCTTTTACACGAACTCTTGAGCGACGGCGCCATCGCGGTGAGCACGATCGGTCTGACTCGTCGTCTGTGGGGTTTGCAAGACCAAAGGGGTCCAGTCCAGTCCAGGCATGCAAACTGCAAGCATGCAGCGCACGTTGCGACCATTAATAAAAGCAAACCGGACCCTTCATTACGCATGCGACAGCAACACGAGAACCGGGCGACTCTGAGGATCGGGAAGAGCGTATTACAAAACTGCAACATCCCAACATCGTTCGGTACGACTGGGAATGCATTTGAAAATCGATTGCCTATGATTTCCCGTCCGCAAGGGCACGATCGGCAGTAAAACTTTGCATAAACTACGAAAGGTGAATGGGATTTGTACCACCAAAAAGATGAGGTCTCGTGAAGCTGACGTGTTGACTACACACACACAGTGATGATCCGGTTCTTGTTTGTGCGCCACGGGTCAACCAACATTCATTTTCAACACCTCGCTCGCTAAAAAAGGCTTCATTGCGATGCGCTGATTGATGTAATGGATCATAATTTCCAAGCGCTTCGAGTTTGTCCACCGCACACGGTAGCATAATTATGAGCGCACCAAACAGCGTGTGCGCTCTAATGTGCACCACACACGCGGCCTCCAATTTGCGCCCGCCTGCATCGTGTGACGCTCGTGAGCAGCGCCATAAACAGTGGGTGCCCAGGAATCCCTTCTCTCCACCGGGCAGGTGACGTTCGACCTGATCGCGATCGAGCAGTGCAAAAACCAAACTAACGAGCCTTTTTGGTCCCGCATTACGCCGCTTGGCCCGATTGATGGCAATGGGCACGTCGTTGTCGTCGTTCGGACGGCCGGGGAGCTGTCGATTGCTTGCTTGCTAACGATCGAACGAGCTGACCCGTGCTGTTGAACATGGCTGTACGCGGGAGCATATGTTTGGCTGCTACTGCGGCAAGCTCGAATTAAGGCTCATTCAATTATACTCTCACAACATGGGTTCCGAATAATGATGGGTGGCCGGGTGCGGGATATATGCATGTAGAGCTGGAGTGCCCACCCACCAGCAAACTACTGTTTGTGTATGTGTGTTTTTGCAATTGGTTGCCTGCAGCTCGATCTTAAAAAAACACAACTTTAACGAAATCATTCCCGTGCAGTACCTTAATCAGCGAGTGAAACAACTAACTTATACAAGAGTTATGTCTTGTCTTGTCATCTGTGTACGCATAGAAGCGAGTGTGTGTCTGAGTGCTTTTTTTTCTACTATTCGGGTCTTTTTGATCTTTCAGCAACAAAAGTGACACCGAAATTGATTTAATTGAATTCAAATCGAACTGGCGCATTCGATGCAAATCACTAGGTTCGGAAGGAGGCAGTGATTTTTTGGAAATAGGGGTTTTTGGGTTTCTTAATGCAATTTTTTTGGGCAATGTTTTGTGATAGTTGAAGAATGATTCGAAAAGATCGATAGATATTCCCACCTTCTTCAGAATACTACACTGACGCCACTTTCTATAGCTGCACCTACAATTTTGATGTAACACCAAAGTTAAGATAACATTTTCTGCTGCTTTCTTCAGTAATTTCTGATGGAGAGCTTTTCTTAAAATTAACAAGAAAAACATAGAAATGTTCAAGTATCAACTTGATTTGCCTTGAATTTATGAACATAAGTTTGCCAATTTTTAAATCCATACATAGGAATTTTGGGATGTTTTAACATTTCTTTGCCCAAATCACAGAAGCTACCCAGATCTTCTATCCGAACTACTATCATGCGATAGATATTTTTCACTGGGGCGGCCCGGAGGTAGAAACCACAACGGCCCCGGTCTTCATACGACAGGATCAGGTTTAAATCCAATCCTGGACGTTCCCCCGAAGTGAGGATTGACTATCCAACAACGTGGTATCATCAAGTATTGTAAGCTACAAAAGGCAGGCGTGACCTAAGAGGTCGTTAGGCCAAAGAAGAAGAGGTCTACTACAGTCGATGCTAGCTCGCCTTCTGTACGATAGTTTAAGCTATTCCAACTATTTTGTACAGAAGTCCTTCTCTGATGAGAATATTATTTGCTACGATAGCTTAGCCGCTTTTAGTATCAGAACTTTGTGAAAAATACCTCTTCTTCTTTCTTGGCCTAAAGACCTCTAAAGATCATGCCTGCCATTTCTGGCTTACTAGACTTAATGATACCACGTAGTTAGGTAGTCAGTCCTCGCTACGGGGGAACGGTCCGGATGAGATTTGAACCTAATCGTGCCGTATGAAGACAGGCGCCGTTGTCGCCTCGAACCATCGAACCTCCTCTAAATAAAATCCTTCATTATATATAATTTAAGTACATTTGTATCGCGTATTATAATCTATACGCTGGTGTTTATTCATGGAATTTAATACAAACGCGGAGATCTCCAAGGCTGATTGACGGTTGACCAATACATCTAGACGGTTTGAATGTTTCTTATAATATTTTGAGAAATTTTAAGCCACCTACTTCAGTATAGAAAGCTTGCAGAAAGGCATTAGAAAAGTGTATCTAAAGAAAATTTGTATACACTGTGATGCCAAAACAAAAAAAAAACCCCACTCACAGAGCCTTTCCCACTGGCACGATACGCGATCGCAAAGTTTTACCACAATAAAACACGATCAAGCTAATAGATTGGTTGGCCGGTTTGCCGGTACATGCACCGGTACGTGTCACATTGTTTGCATAAAATGCCACAAACTGCGGGCCGCACTTGCACTTCATAAACACACCCTAGCCGGTGGGGGCGAGAAGAAGGAGGGAGAAGGAGGGAGACATTTGTTCACCCACTTCCACCACCCCAAATCGGGGCCTCTCTCACACGCTCACTGAGCGATTCGGTGTGAATTTATGCTGCCGATTGCGCGATCCCGATGCCGATGTGCGCAGAATGGTGAATTCGTGCGCAAAGACAAACATCGAACTGCGTGTTTGTGTGTCTTGAGCCGGCAGGGATCAAACAAAAGCAGTGAAGTGAATGTCTCATTGATGCAGCCGAGGAATAAAGCAAAGCTCGAGCATTCCAATCGAGGAACTTGGGTTAGGTGTGAAGCGTCACCAATCAATATCAAATTTTTATTAGCTAAAGGACTATAAAAAAATTGTGTAAAATTGCGACAATTTCTATTTCACTTCAAAATTATATAGAGTTCGTTCATCAGTTCCCCATTAATCACCGAAAATGGTCAATATTTTATTTCTCACGCTACGAGCTACGATTTACAGCATGCTTGGCTGGCAGACACCGATAGATCACCGCGGCCAATACCACCGTCACCGTTCATAATTAATTTATTGCCCTTAAATTATCGTCCGAGGGCAGAAGACGAAGCCAGCCACGAACAGGCAGAAAGCATCGGTAAACATCATAAATCTCGCCCCAATCGCTTCGCACGATCGATGCCGATACGGCGACATTTGCATTGGTGTGACTGCAGCTCACTTGCATGCACACCCTCGTGTGTTCCTCCTCTGCTCGATGAGCGAAAAGAACGAATTTCCACACAGGCGAGAGAGTGCTATAATATTCTCACGTTTGTCAATGTCGTGCGAAAAATCAATTAAGCACACCTTTGAAATTCTCTTCAATTTTCATTTCACTCATTTTGGTGCTGGATCGCGCGCGCCAACACTATATGGAGAAACGAACGAATTGCACAGCATGCAATCGTAGCTGACCTCGACCAGACTCCTCAAGAGCTGTTGGTTGGTGGTGGAGCTACACAGGGACACACGGCATAACACCTCCTCGGAAAGGTTGCACTCGGAGTCGCGCCGGGTGGCTTTACGTTTCAATTAGCTTTCGTTTTGGTTTGTTTTGCCGTTTTTTTTGTTGCTGGCTGTATCGCTGTGTGATATGGAGCAGCATTAAGCTCGTTCGTACCCTTCGCCGCAGCACTCACTCACCTATATCGACCAAGTCTTCAAGGTTGATTGCGACAATCATGAATCGCGCGTAATATATCAATAAAATATCATACTCTCCCTCTATCTCTCTCACTCTCTCTCTCGCGATTAAGGTCTCGCATTACCCTTCAGTTTTTCATCCGAGATCACGTCTTAAAAAAAATACAGCGCATAATAGCGAACGTTTGTGATCCCGGCAGCGATTTATTCCCCGACTGCTTTGTCACATAACGTGTCGAACAGCGTTTTATTGACACTCTTGTCGTACAAATTGGGACACTTACTGTAAGGGCAGGCCTGCAAGTACCTTGAACTACGGAGACAACGCAAATAAATTCCATCCTTATCCTGTCGCACGGGGCTGTGTTACCAGAGTGTCCGTGGTAAAGCGAGGAACTGAAGGTACCTTCATTACTGCGCACCATACCCTTGGAGGATATCCCGGGACAAGAGTGTAAGACGAGAGCGCCGCCATTGATCGATCGCGGAGCGATGGTGAATGACGGACTCGTCGTTTATGATCACCGTCCCGATGGTTGACGTGCTCAATTAAAAACGATGATCGCTGATGATCACCAAGCCGGCTGTAGTGGACGTTTTACCAATAAAAAAAGAAAAACCCAAGCGAATGTTTTGTTGAAGTCAATTTTTGAATTTATTGCCAACTGGCCTTGGAGTTGGATAGGGGTAGGAATGGAAAGCGGCGCAAGTTTTATTACCAGCGATAAATTGCAATCGTGCACTGCCAGCAAGTGGTGGTGCCTTTTTGATAACATTTTTACGATTTCTTGGCGATGCTGAGCCCGTTGAGAAGGGGCTTTTTTTGGGTGATCGAATTTTATCAAAAGGTAAGTTCCTCATCAATAATTCTCCACCTCAAATCAGATATAAAACGCTCTCTCTTACTGTATCAAGCAATATCATCACCGAATTAACACCTCAATATCCTAATACATATTCAACACTCTGAAGGAATGATCTTCAAGCGAAAGAAAAAAGATCCTCATACGATCGGTACCATCAGCTGTCGATCAAACGATCTCTTGTGTCTAATCTTTGCCAAAGTCAAGATGCGAGAGAAGCAAAAACAAGCCACCCCAAACGATTTGTGGCCACCGTAACCTTGTGCCGAATGTGAGCGCTTTGGCCGGTGCCACGCAGGGAACTATCGCCAAAGCAAAAAAAAACAATATCCGTGTCTAGGTCATGTCTTTTGCCCCGAAACATAATCAACGGCATTTTCAACCATTCGCACCGGTCAAAACAACCGTGCCTCCGAGCATGCTTAATTGACCTCACGCTAATGGTTTGCACCACAGCATAAAAGCTCGCCCGTCTGTATTTCAGGGTCAGGGATGTGGCACTCCTGGATCCTGGATGATAAACAGCAACGTGTTCGATTAGACGCTCAATACCACGTTCATTACGCGACGCGTAAAGTTCTGCAATCACGGACATTTCTCGGCCCATGCTTTTGCCCTTCGATTATGATCAGCGGGAGGTCTTGGAACGAGATGGATAATTACGTAAAGACAACAGAGACAAGCAAACAAAAAACAAACGCCCCATAGACTCCAGCCAACAGACAGACACGGTGTTTCTGGCGTGTAATAAATATATCAATCAAGAGAGACTCGCTACCGACGCCGGTAGCATACGCTGGACTGTCACGCTAAAATTTGTCGACGGACGGACGTTTGATGATGACCTCTGGCTCTTAATTAGCCTAGGTGGTTGCGTTCCTTGAACAGGTCCACCACCATTGCTTTGGGGTGGATCGGTCGCACCGAAAACCTTGCTGCTCCAGATCGATCCAACACGGTGTAGTAGTAATGGAATTCGCCACGAGAATTGAGCTTCAATTGACAAGGGGTTGGGAAAATTGTCCCATGTCACCATGGTTCGTTGTCAATCAAAAGCATGAACTATGAGCGTTTTTATTATTAAATGAATTTCATTAGCTCGATCGGACGAACCCCGCCGATTGCATTAGCATTATTGAACAGGTCGGCTCTACTCCTTCCGCTCGTGACCGATCGAGAAACATTTTAAATTTAACCAAAAGTTCAAGATAATGAGGTGATCATTTGCAATATTTCTTACGTTAACAGGCACTCCACTCGACACGAACAATGTTGCCGAGCGTTAAGCGTTCGCTTCACCCTTACCTGATAGATCGACGAAAAGTGACCGTTCGTTCGCAGCTGGGAACGGTTCTGGGGCTGCGGCGATCCCAACGGTGACATCAGATGGTTGCTGCTGCCGTATCCGTGCATCTTGCGGCTGAGCGGTTGGTAGATCGCACCATTCGACGAGAGTATATCTGTAAGCAGGACAAATGGAATGAATAATAGTCACCCCGAAAAACCGATCGATCGATCGTTGTTAATTAAAGATCGTTCGTGCAGTGCAGTCGACGCAATCAAGTGGCCCCTCCGATGGTGGCTCCGACCCGTTTGCGAAACGCAACCAGCAGGCAAAACAAAACAATCGTATTGATCGGACGACCGATGATTGTGGCGATGCTGAGCAGAAGGTGTCAAATTGCACACGTTGTCCTGTCAGCTTGCGTGAAGCTCGACGGTGAACGAAGGAAGGAAATCGGATGGATGGAATGCAATATGCAATTTTGAGGTTATACCAACACACAGACACACGGCACACGATGCAGCTGAAGGGATGGGTGCATCGTGTTCGTCAGAGGTAATTTCGGGCAGACAAAAACCCGCAATGGAATGCAACTGTTTGTTGCGGTTGCGACCGAATGCAAACAAAATGTCATAATGATAATAATGATAATAATGACCTGCCGTCGAATGGGTTGTTTTTGCTTTTTGGCGGTGGAATGGCGCTGGCATTTGCATATAATTGGCAGAACGTACGATACTTTAGCCAATTTTACATCCCATACATTCAAGCCTCCACACGGTAAATGCGTACGGTGCTAAAGACACCATTGACACGCATCGGTCTCGCGTCTCGCAGGGTGCGTTTACGTACAGTGCCGGACAATAGAATAGGACCACCTGATTTTTTAAATTGTAAAATTAGCATCATGTAGTCTTTTTTTTCACGTATCGAACTTGGAAAATTAAACTGAAGATTTTGGGAAAGCGATCTTATTTTTGATCTATCAAAAAATCGATTCTGAGTATCTTTTTGCGATTCTCATGAAATATGCCCAAAACATAATTAAGGCCATGGGAAATTTCATACTGCGGAAATCGATGTTCAAAAAATGCTGTTGATGTTCTGATGATGTTCTCTCTCTAAAGTGTACAATATTTTTTCATAATTTTGGACCAGAATGTTCTACTTACTAAAGCCAGGCTACATGATGCGAGATTCCAAAAAGATTTCGCTAAAAAGGAAGGGGGGGGGGGCGAAATTTTTCCGTCAAAATCATCTCGGTTCATCTACCCGCGTAGTTTAGAGCACTTCATGCTATCTCTCTCTCTCTTCAACCGAAAAATACCATGGCAACACGTAGCAATTGACAGAGAGGGCTAGACAGAAGCGAAATCTTTCCTAGAATTCAGCTCGAGGAGGTGAAATCTTTTTAACGGATAGATTTCGCATAACCCCCCCCCCCCCCCCGTTTTTAGCGAAATCTTTTTGGCATCTCGCATCATGTAGCCTGGCTTCTAAGATTTTTTTTATATCAAATTTGTTTTTTTAATTAATTTTTTTCTGTTTTAAATTTCAACTCAGCTCAATAATTTTTTTTTGACTTAAGCCATTTTTAAACGAAATTTAAAATTTGTATAGAAAGTTAAGATGTTGATAATGCAGTCCTCCAAGCTTCAGTGTGATTACCCTTAGTAGAAGTATCGAATGCAGCAGTTTGAACATCGAATATAATAGTAGCCTTATACTATTGTCCCTCACTGTACGTTGCCATGGGTTTCGTTTGCAGCATCACGCAGTTTGCAGGCACCCATGTAAATGTTGAACAAATGCTGCAAGAACTCCCGTTCGATGGCTCCAACTGTATGGGATCACGCCGGTTTTAAAACATTCTTGGCTCTGCCGCTGAACATAATTGACCGAAATCGGTTCGCCCAAGGGTAGTGTGTGCGTTACAAACCGCAACTCATTACCGGGTATGATGCGGCCGCTTGTAAGCGAAAGCCCGAAAAGAAAAGAAAATGGAGCAACAGGTTTTCAATTTCCGCTGCATTTCGACAAAATGGATGTTAAGGGCTTACGACACGCAGGGGTGTGTGTGTGTGTGTTACGCTCGACCCAACCGGAAGAGGAAAAACATTGCGCACCGAAGATGAAGTGGCATCCAGCAACCAATTGGGGCGTTGCAAAACCGAGTGTCGTGTACCGGCAATCTAAAAATAAAAACCAAGCCTTTCGAATGGGGATTTTGCTATGCCTAATGAGATGCCGAAAAGAAAATTGCTCCTAACAATGCGTCGATCGGATGCACCAGAGCTTCGGTATCGTACAAAGCAGGCAAAACCTTTCCTCACCCGACGCACAGGAAAAGAAAGTGTTGGTGTTTGATTTTGGCTTGAGAGTCGGCTTTTTTAAAAGGGTTGCACAAGACGCAGCCCAGGCCAGAGAAAGAGGATAAAAAAAACCTACCAAACCCCCCAAGAAAAGCGAGATGATGGTTGCTGCCGACGTATGTAGTAACATTTGATTACGCGATGTAGCCGTGTACCGCTTGTTAAATAACACACTATGATTAATCAAACCGTGTAACACCGGTAGCGCGTGATATGATTAGTCGGACGAAGGTCGGACTCGACCACCACGGTGAATACGTGTGAACCACTTGAGGTAGGATGGTGTGTCTGGTGGTGGAAGAGCTACGTCAACGAAACACGGCCATACATATCAAACCCTTCACCATGTATGGCGATATGGAGAATGTTCGATCGAGAGTCGGCATAATAGCAGCATAATTCAGCCCCATTCAGGTGCGTGGACAACTCACACGAACACAATCTCGCTGTGCGCCAAGTTTTGCCCTCCAAACATCATCTCCAATGGCAAGCAAATGGCGTGCTGGCGTGCGTACGATTGTAGTCCAACAGCTAATGTCTGCACAGCACCGCCAACCGTGCGGCAGGAAAAGGGCACGCTCTTGTGCTCACTAAACGTCCTCAACTGTGGCTTGGCTTCGGTAGCCGGTAGCGTTTGGTCATCTGTGATGGTGAGTAACGTACACTTTGCATGCACATTCTTGCCAAATCACAGCTCACCATTCTGTTCTTTGGATGGAAATTGTTCAAACGCTAATGCAACTGCTGGAAGCAACGAGCTCGTTTTGGTTAGGGTTGCGATCGGATTGGATTTAAGCTGGGTTGAGGCTCAAGGTTTTGCTGTCTTTGGATATTTGTTATGGTGAGTAATTTTTCTTTGAAAAATTTGTCTCCTGTAAAAAGTATTTAATTAAACGATCTTTACCCTAAAAATCCTCTCTCCAAAAATCTTTAGCCTTCATATTTTTTGGCACATGAAAGATCATCGTTTTGCAACACAAATACCTCTAAATAAGCACTCAAAAGAAGCACATGCATGTCATTTTCCGCCTCACAATTCATGTGCAATGAACACGCATCGATACGGCCGTTTGTATGGGGAATTGTAATGTAAATTGAACTGTTCCTGCTATTTCATGCGAAGGTTGGTTTTGCTTGCCTTCCCAATCACATTCATTCTTCCGGCAGAGCGCAAGATTTACCGATAAGAAAGAATAACTACCCAGTTAGTGCACAACAATCGTACACGATATGCAAATGGTAGTGCCATCGGAACGGGCTTTGTCTGCACGGCTTTCGGAGGTGTTCGTATTTACGCTCACAATGCGATTCTGCGCTTCCAAAGTGTGATCGGATGAGATTGGAAAGTTTGCAGTTGTTTCCGTCGAAGAACGCTACATATGTTTGCATAAACGATCGCCCTAAGGCCGTTACGTTCAGTGAAACATGTAGCTCGGAATTGCACTGACACAGTCGAAATTGAAAACTCAAACATAACAGTTTGTCCAAACGCGAAAACTTTACGCTTATTGCCTCACTCCACGGATCGCCATGTTAATCGCCGTCCATACAAACCTAATGGACCGCGGCAAAGATGTTAAATCAACCGCAAAACGATTCAACATGTCAGCACGAACGGCCAACTGTCATGCCGCACAACGGAACGGATCGCGATCGCAGCATCGGCGAAGCAATCGTTCTTCACGACCGATCGTTTACTTTCATTCTTTTACTGCTGGAACTTAATGTCAAATGGAAACTGTTTCCCGTTGCACAGCGAATCGAAACAACGTCTTGCCGGTGTTACATTGCCCACCGGACGGAACGAAACCGGAACGAATCGGAACAACAATTTCAGCCAACAGTCAAAATTTGAAAGACAGCAGCAGTGGAAGCTTTGCAGTGGAAATGGGTCAAATTTGGATGCGAGCTTTTTTAGGGTGGCTTTTTTTTAAGTGTAAGGACTTTTAAAAATATTAATTAAAGGAATGGCCTTTTAAATGCACGAGATGTGGCGCCCCTTTTCCCGTCGCAAATCATCCAGCGACGCCGTATTTTTCATTTCTCTCCCAGTTCCATCACGGATAAGGAAACCGGCTCCCGGTATTACACACGCTCACACGTGATGTGTGGATTAATAAATTTTCAACAAAATCCCGGTATTTACGAGCCAAACGGAGGACGATCGTGCGGTCCAAATTTTTTGGCTAATCCACCGTGCGTCCACATATCGTGTCAGGTTCGTCGCTTGCTTTTTTGCTATTGAAGTCTTTCCCGTGCTGCTTCATCAAAACAAACCTCTCCACGAGAGCGGGTCGCAAGCCATAGCGTGAGGCCAAACGGGCGAGGTTATTGTTGTTAATTCGCTAAATAAGACCCACCACACGCGCGGGGATGGCCAAACGCAGCGTTATCATTGTTGGAGCAAGCATCCCACGCACGCATTAATTTCGTGCGACAAATCTGCATATTTATCTGTGCCTGTAAATTGTGCACCTCACAATCAATTGTAATCAAAAGTTATGGAGGGTGAGGGAAATTTATTCCGTGAGTGGAAAAACGAAATCTAATTTATTAGGTGTCGAACATGAGTATTACATTTCATCTGCACGGGTTTTGTGTGCACCTTTAACAAACAACCAATTTATCGCTTACCCTTTTAGGAGAGATGAGAATAATTTTAGGAAAGTTGTTTTTAAGTTTTATTTTTCATTCCCCAAGCAAAAGGTGACATTTAAAATGACGAAGCAATAAAGTACGTTGCACACATTAAAAAACAGAACAAGAACAACGCTAATTGCTCACATGTCGTATGTTCGACCCCCTGTTCGCCGGTAATTCTAGGCTTTATATTCCACATTAGCTGACCTTACCAATCGAAGAAGAAGAAGAAAAAAACGAGCTCAATGCTCATTGAAAGTACACAGCGCGACAGAAATAAAAGAGACCTCTTCCAGCTACCAGTGACCGTTTGCATCGTACGCGGCCCTCAATGTCAGCCGATTTGCCGTAATGGTGGGCAAATTAAATTTTTATGCATCATAAAACGACCAGCAGCGTCGTCGTCGTCGTTGGAGGTGAGGTTCTGCCATGATAACTGCCCAATGTTTCGCACCCTGCTACCCAGCGCTTAGGCCACCGGGTGGGCTCGAGCAAGGCGGCGCACAAGACGATCAGCAAACAAAGTCCCCGAGTACCGAAGTATCGGTATCATGCCGTTGACACTTGACTTGACTCACGGAGTGCCCTGGGATCCGCTTGGGAGTAGGTCAAACCTTTAATGGTTGCCATGAATGATTGCGCAAAGTAAGTGCAATACAAAAAAAAAGGACTCCAGGACCAGCCCGACACAGCCGCTCGTCAACATTGAGCATGAGGAAATAAAACGCAAAATTAATTTTTCCCTCTCCCCGTTCGCGGCTGGTAAAAGGCGCTGAAAATGCATATCGTCAAGATTAAAGGGGAGGGGGGGGGGGGGAAAGACCCCGGTGGAGAGACATAAACCGCACAATGTTCGCACCCTTCGCAGCCCGAAACCACCGAATCACAGTCCGATTCCGATCGTAATTAACCGATACTAATCCAACGTGCCTGTTTGTGGACCGGGGCAAGATCAAGTATCGTTCGGTATCGTGCTGGCGAGTAAAGTTCATCAGTCACCGAAATGGGGGCCGGCGCAGAATTGACACAAGGTCAGTGACGACCCAATTACGGTGACGATTGCCGAACACGGGAGGAAGACAACCGCCGTATGCGTCGTCGTTTTGATTGGCGGGCAGAAGTTCAAAGCGATTGTGCCGCCCGGAACGGGTACGCAAACCGCGCTGTGGGCACTGCATCCAGCCAGAGAGGGAGGAATCCTGTAATGGGCCGTTTTTAAACGCCTTGGACAAATCTCTGGAGATCCTGCCGATGGGGGGGGGGGAGGGGAGGAGGGAATCCTTCCGAATGGGGAAGGCCGACTGGACAGGCCTCCCCTTTTTTTTGTGACAGGTTGATCGAGAGGTGTTAAAAGGAGCAACCAAAGCCGAACCGAAAGCCGAAAGTGAAGTAATAAAGATATCGCTCGTTTTAATCACGGGCCACGGGCATTCACTCCGTTCACACGTGCCAATAAAAGCCACAATCAAAAGGAAATGTGTGCGCGCATGAGCTTTACGCACCATCGGTTGCGGTTTGGGACCTCGCGAAGGCGACGAGTTGCAGCAGACGGAGCAGCGCCAACAAACCCTACTAAATTTTCCTGACTGATGCACAAATCATCGGCAGTTTGTCGGCTGGTATTTACAATAAAGGCCGATAGAAACAGCGCCACGAATTATTGGCGTATTTTCATGTTATCTGCCGGCAACAACATCTTAGAGATTCTCATCTCTTGGCACCTCTTGTACGGGTTTAAACTCATCATCTCAGTGAATCAGCATGTGAATAAGCTCAGTAGCCACAACTTAGTACTTGCTAAGCTATTCAGAAACGGAGTCAACTAGGCGTTAGAACGATGGCTTTTCACCGTCCTGACGCATAGGAGCATAATAGTAAAAACAATCACAAGGGAGCATTCTTGGACCTCTGCTGTTTGACGTTGTTATCAGTGATATCGTCAACTGGACTGCTGTAAACTGCTTTACGCTGAAGACTTTAAGATATATGTGCCTGTATCTGTATAGGAGTGTAATAATACCACAGAAAACCAGAAATGGCAGGCTGCGAGCTTCAGAGATTGTAGAGCCAAGGAAGGAGATGTTAGATTGTAGGTTTAAACTTCAAGAACATTACAAGTCCTTCCAAGGCCTTTCGACTGTTGGGTTTTATTTTGCACACAGGTAAGGACTTTAAGGACCGTCACTGTCTTAAATCTTTTTATTCTGCTAGTAAAGTTTGGCTGAATAGACAGACAGCAATCAGTACTAATGGTATTCCCGTGCCTGTTATTCGGACTGGAACCCTTCCAACATTGACGAATGACGGGTCCCTGCCTGTTTTCTACATAAGCTTATCAGCGGATACATTGACGCTCCGTACATTCTCGACCAAATAAACTACCAGTCCCCTTTCACCAGCAGCTTATGCTCCTAAGCCAAAACAGTAAGTTTTGAATTTGTGATCTAATGATCCACTCTTAAAAATGGTGTCCTGTTACTTATCGTTAAATAGCTAAGTCGATCTTAACACTAGCACTAACAATTTTAAATTTATCTTGCGTAGCACGTATTCAATCATGAAGACTTTTTGTTTTAAATGAATAAATAAATAAAACATCACAGATGAGAAAATTCGCTTCCCCGAAAGGAAGCGTCGACTCGAGGTTGGTTTAGGAAATTAATTTCAAAATTACCCTTCCGAATCGATCGCCTTCCGCGGGACAGATTTCGGAGGATTGAAAGCGGTTAAGGAAATCATTAACAGCCACAACACAAAAACCGCTCGCCTTATCTATCCGACACTCACCGTTGTCCATATCCGTCTGCAAGCGGGCTGCCGGATGGTGGTTCGGTTGCTGGGCCGCTTCCTTCTGTGCCAGACAGTGCGGGCAGGCCTCGTTCCGGAACATGCACGAGTAGCACCGTTCGTGACCGCAGGCGTCGATCAGCTTCCTTTTCTTGCCCTTATCGAACGGCATCTGGCAGCTCGGACAGAGGGCGCCTCCGGTTTCGTTTTCCAGTATCTTACGGATCGCCGCCAAATCTGAAAGTAAACGAAAGCAGGCAACGGGTGTTTTAGTTCACTACTGGCGTAAAAGGTTCTGCCCGGCCGGACCGAGCAGTGCAATCGACCTCACGAAAAAAATGGAGCCCAATTCAACCCAACGCTAGACAATTAAACGGGCCCGTTTTTGTGGCAAGAAAAAGGTCAATAAATTAATGACGCCTCATTTACCACCCTGTCGACGGTTTCGTTCGCTCACGGCTGCTTTCCGTATTAGAGGCGGAAACGAACAGTCACAACATTGGGCGTTGCTGCCACCCTGACCTTACCTAGGCCCTTTGGCAGGTTCCACCTCTCTTCTTTTGCTTGCCGGTTAAAACTAGACTCCATTGCTCCGGACAAGCACACATTCTCTGTGCACTTTGCACCGGTCCGAGCGAAAGCTCACATTGAATTTCAAGCGCAAAACATCACTCAACCGACCGACCGAACCACGCCGGATCGGGAACAATCGATTTTTCAAATTTGCAAATATTAACAACCAATGTCCCGCGGTCAAATGCTGGAACTCCGCATCCTCGAGCCCTCGCCTCTTTTTTTTTTTTCGGTGGAACCTGAAACACACCTGCTGTGTGTTGCCGTGTTTGATTCAGCGGGAGGTCCGCCCTGAGACCAGGGAAGCTCGGGGAGCAGGAGAAAAGGGGCTGCCCGGAAAACGGCGATTTGACAGGGGGACGACCCGGGTCCACGTTGTCCATAGCTAGCGCACCGATTGAACTTTGAGCGAACAGCGCCCGCAAGGGGCTTTGTGCTGCGAATAACCGTTTGCAACAATGTTGGCCATGTTCGCAACGCATTGGTGACATTGTAGAACTTGGTCTGTCAAGTCGCGATCGAACATATCGGGATCAATAGCATGTAGAATTTGTTGGATTCGAACTCATATGACGGGCGTTCTCCGCCCCAAAAAAAAAGCAACTTCGATCCGAAACAGCAATAAATCATCGTACCGTTCCGGAATGACCTGAAGCAGAGAAAGATTAAACGGTCGAGATTTACCTGCCCGGCGCGCAGGGCAGCACGATTTCCTCACGCGAATATTTTGTCAGTTGTTTGTGAATGTAAACAACAGCCTTTTCCTGGCCCGAGATCGATCGGGTTCGAATTGGCCGCAGAAGTGGGTCACTATGGTGGGAACATGTGAGTGAGTACCAGAGCTTCAGGACGAAAGAAAACAAAGACGACTGACTCGAAACAGGAGGGATGGCTCGAGATGGCTCGATCGTACGCCGTACCCGGAGAGTTATTGATCGTTGGGCGCTGTTGACCTTTGCGGGACCAGCGAGAGTGGTTGTTGTTTTGTAAGTGTTGCTCCCCCTGTGACAGGTTCTATCGATCGGTCGGATGCCGTTCGACGATCTTTGAATTCTCACCCGACTTGTGGTTTGATAGAGAACACTGTGAAGTGTATCTCTAACGATCCCTAGAACGCTCCCTTTTTTCCTGATCCCTTCACGGGCTAGACCATGCAAAGGGGTTGGAATTAGGATTTCAATTAGCGGGTGATTAATTTCGGTCACGTTTAGCCGCGTGATTGCTTCGGCCGGGTATGAAGAACGCTCCGTACGTAATAATAACGATATAATGCAACGATATCTATGCGCTAACACGATCTGCGAACTGCCCGGTCGGTCCCATACCATAACTCTCTCAACACAGACAGAGAACGTGCCCAGATGGTCCCCGATCTGGCACCGATACACTTCTCGGTACAAAAATTTGCAACGTTGATCGTCATCCCGGTACCGTTCGTGATGGTTGAAATAGTTCAAGCGGATTCAAATCCAATCTAACACCCGAACAACGTATTCGTAATTGTGCTGATGTCTTTCAGTGGTGTGCGGCTGTGGTGAAAGAACTTTTTCCCCAAATCCGGTTCCATTCTGTGGCGGTAGAGTCTGGGGCGGGTTGGGACGTCGGGACGTGCAAAACATACTGAACATAACTTTGCGCTAATATCGTGACAGTGAAACGTGTTCGGAGCGAGTGAGCAGTCGAGGCCGAAGCCAAGTTAATTCCCTCCGAGAGTTTGATCGCTTGTTTTTCCACATTCAGAGGTCTGTCAGCAGCCGCATTAGACGGGGCCAAAGAAATTGACACGGTCTGTCATCGGAACCATGGAGAACATGAATTCTTATTGCTCGGTATGTTATCTTCAACCTTCACCGGCTCAACAATTGCGCCCAATGGACAACTTTGTTCTGTTGGCTGGTTGGCTGGCACTCACATACTCCCATCGTCCCGTTTGTTTTGGCTTTCTACATAATTTATGATTGTCGCTAGATAGGGATCGAAATAATAAATTGGCACCGAGCGCTAGCGGGATTTCCGCGGCCAACCACAAATCCTTTCACCTTAACGAGCGGAGGTAGCAGTAGTCGGCCGCGGGTTGGCCCGCGCCGGCCCAACGCTAGCCGATTTGGCTAATTTGATTAGGGTGGTGAAAGTCGGCTTCGGCTAGGCCCGGGCTATAAAATTAGTCACAAATCCAAAATAAAACAAAATGAATTAGTTTCCCCACCACCCCATTTCCATCACCAGGACGGTGAGCTATTTTTACGATAGATCATTTTCGTTCGATCACCCAATTAATTATAAGCGGCGCATTTTCCACCGCTGGATGGATGGACAATGCGAACGCGGGCGATGGCGAAAATTGGATTGCCCTAGTCGTAAATAAAGGGAGTCGCGCGCTAGGGGTACTGAGTGGGGTTTTGGGGACCGTTAGACTCATGTGTGTTGTCCCATCCCATCCAAATCCCGGACCGACCGGGTGGGTTGAAGTTTTGGCAAAGGTTTTGTTTTTATAACATTGATTGATGCTGCGATATATGTTGGAAGAGGATCGCAGTTGGTTGTGGTGTGTGTGTGTGTGCTGCAATCTTTCACCCTTAAAACGGACCACCAACCAGCGAAGGCTCGGTGGTGGGAATGGTGCGCCAAAATTTATGAGACCCCGTGTGCCACCCGCGGAAGGACGAGCGACCCAGAGAAACGTCGTGAATGATAGCTATCATTTTTATTCTGATCGATATCTTTTAACAAGCGAACGGTGAGCTTGTTGATGATCTGAGCTTTATCGTTGTGCGGTTTTTTTTTGTTTTGTCGTTGTTTTTGTTTGTTGGCATCATTAGGCAAGGGTTTTATGTTTGCTGATATTTATCAAGGAACGATCAAGCAATGGGGTTGGGTTGAAAAGGAAATGAATTATACGTCCGATGGTTCCTAGAAATGTTCCTTCCACTCTTTGCTCTTGATCGGCACATCCTTTCGTTGTTTCTAAAAAAACAGTGCAATGTGGACAAAAGTGGACCAAATGGGAGACTTTTGAAAAGTTATCTGCATAATCCATCAGCGTCAACCTAAGTCGACACGAGTGATTAAAAAGTAAAGGCAAACTCAAGTGACTGTCCGTAAGGTGCAAACGAAGCGTCGAAGTGCAACCGTCTATCGTCAACTACGATTGAGAGACTCCGGTGTTAGATGCGGTCTTCACACGGCAGGACCGGTGTTCAAATCTCATCTGGGCCGTTTGCTCATTGTGTGAAGACTGACTTTCCAACTATACGGTATCAATAAGTCAAGTAAACCAGAAATGGCAGGCATGACTTAGGAGGTTGTAAGGCCTAGAAAGACTAAAGCAGCTGCCCGCACCAAGAGTAAAGCCCAAGAATTTCGTCAGGTCAAAATAAATATTAATTTTTTATTGATTTTATTTAAAAAAATTATAATAAATTAAGCAATCGCCAGTGCAAAAGATACACGCAATACAAAGTGCCCAATTTATAATTGAATCAAGCTTTATCTAAGCAATATATGTTTGAAGGTCTGTTTCCCCCACGTATCATCATGCTTCAATTACTACTTCATAAAAATTTGGAAACATTGTTCCCTAATTCATCGAGCAACATCGCTACATTTCATGACGAGCTCCATTAACATTTCAATCAGCTGTACAGCTCCTCGTGGACCTTAACTGCCACGAGGTAGATAAAAATCTGAAATTCTAATCCAACCCTGTAGAGCATCACCGTTGAACCTTGAGCGCTTCCCAATGTTCGACTCGGTGCGCGATTGTCCAATTAAAATTTCTCACATATTTTCTACCACCGCGGTTTCTTGGGGCGCGTGGATACTCGTAGGAACCTCGTTGGCCAAAACAACTTCCTCTCCAGCCATCTCACCTTTAGCATAATCGTGCCAGCGTGCCAGTATGTTGTTTTTCTGTTTTTTAGGCTTACCAGAAAATGCTAGTGGTATGCTCTTGAGAGGAAAGCCTTCACGCAGAGAAAGACACCAACTGGTGAGGCCACTTGTCGAGAAATTCATTGCTTTTATCGCCTCTCGAGTGCTTCATCTTGAATCACCGATTATTTTATTTTTTTTTTTGCAGCAAAAGTAACTCGCAAACACGCGCAAATGGGTACAGATTACGGGTTAACCACTTCCCGTGTCTTTGGGCGGTCAAAGGAACGGCTCAAAATTCCTAGAAGTTAACGATTAACCGAAGGAACTAAAACGAATAGAGAGAGAGAGGGAGAGATAGATAGAGCTTAATTAAATTAACCAAAAACCCACCGATCTTAAGATGTTGGTCACACGAAAGAGGTTCAGATTTTTGTGGCTATTTTGTACCCGATTTCTTATGTTCATCTTTAAAGTTTTGCCTTATGTAGGCTATCTGCAAACGCGTCATCTATCCCGCTGAGTTTAAGAGCATTTGTTGCCCGTCCGCTTTCAACACTTTTCTCTCGCGTGAGTTGTCACGAGTCGACGAAATCGCAATGACTAAACAATCGCTTCCCGTTTTGCACCTCAAGCGAGTGGTCGCTAATCTTAATTCATCCATCAAACCAACACCAAACGGCAGATTTATGCTATTTATACTGCTCAAGTCCTCTTAGGCCGTGGTTTGCAGCACCATTGGTCAACTCGATTGGCGGAAGCTGTTACCTTTCTCCCATTGCAATTTGTTTGGGGGGAAAAAAACTTACACTAACGATGCCCGCAGCGAAAAATCCAGCGAACGGGAAAAGGCGCGTCAGTTAGATGATCGCAATTTTATTGGCAATGTTTCTTCGATGGCGTTGATATGCGCTGCTGGTCATCTTTGCACGGTGACATAAGCGGCAGCATTCGTGAAAAATACAATTATAAATCTGTAGCATGATGGAGTCGTATTTCATGCGCTATAGGTTGTTTTCGACTCTAACTTTCTTCGCTTCTGTTCCCGGATTCGAGAACTCACCGTAGCAGGTTTCCTGCTGCTGGTGGCGGGTTTTTAAGGGGGAAAGATTTATGCACGCCCCAGGCAATCGCAAAACAGCAATCAATCAAATTTTCCGCGTGCGAATAGTGTGAAAACTTAGCGCGCGCGATCATTAGTTTTATAAGCTTACAGTTTGTTTACGACGCAACGGCCGTGGATGGCAAACCTGTGCCTGTGCCGAAACAAATCACCTGACAAATAGAACTGCTCTTGCTTTTGCTTACGGGGATAGCCAAACCGAACACAAAACAAATCCAATTACTGATCTACCCCATCTACCATGCTGGGCCGAGCTCGGGTTGATAACAAATGTTTCTGCACCACACGCCGGAAGCGATCACGTGCCAGGACTTCCCCTTTTCTTCTGCTAGTAAAAGTGGATGAAAATAACAGCTTTCTACCGACAGAGTAATTACACTCCTGACGCAAATAGTGCAAACAAAACGGATCAACCATTCTGTCACCTAGGTTTAATGTTACGCTAATGCATCGCACCGGATTAAATATAGCGACATAGACGCCGCAGGCCAGCAAACGCTCAAATTGATCAATGACCACCTGAGCTTGATCGACATGAAAAGCCCTTCGATTCGGACACACGATCGCGTCGGAAAAGGTCAGTTTCGGATGCAATTCACACGTTTCACGCTCGGGGATTCGGACCCCGAAGAGCCTCTCGTCGTGTAATTCGATGACGGCAGTCAATGTCAAGATAGTATTGCTTAACGGCTTCTCGCCAACATTCTTGGCCCCACATCCCCTATGGCAACCAGCCAGCCCGATTTCTTGGCGACCGATCAAGCACGCCGACCAACGTCTTGCCAGCCCAAGGCTACATAGCTCGAGCTCGAGCTCGAGTGTGTGTGTCTGTGGGGAAGCAGTCGAAATTATTATCATATCCGTACACCGTCATCTATCATGCTGGCATCGAACGGCGATCCCACGGTTCCGAACCGGGACTAAACAAACAGACGAAAGCAAGGCCTGCTTGTTGAAGCACTATAAACAAATTTAAAACAATCAATTAGCAAGGACACGCACCGGTATGCCTGTCTTGGATCCTAGCAGCCTAGTGGCCTAGGAAACTGACCTCCACATCCACCATTTCTTGACGAGCGTAATGCCGAGAATTGCGTTCCATCCGTTACACGGTGGAAGTTGATTGATAAACGGTCTGATTGATGATAAAATTTTATTACCATCCCGCAAAAACATTCGAAGGGTGACAGGAGATATGTAGAATGTAGTTTTTGAGATTCCACTCAAATATGCTAAATGCACGGTCAAGCGACGAACCCTTCGAATTGAAGGTTACACTACGCGCGAAAGGAACCAGTGTCCGTTTCCCACGCTTCGGTACACCAGCGTACCGATTGTAAAATGATTCTGCTTGTTTTTATTACAACACTCATTCCAATCGCTTATTGCAGAAGTAATTAAATTGAATGCCATTACCTTAGCTTCCGTTGTTTATTAAACGCATAAATTGCGAATGGGGGTTTTTTACCTCCCGGCACGAGGCCTTGTGTGGCTGTGATTATGGATGGACAACGAACATCCTACGTGAAAAGTGAAACTAATTTCAAGAAAAAAATCCCGAAAGAAAGCACCACACAACAGACTAACCCGTCTCCTAACGAGTGCTGGGCACTAACACTGTTTCTTCTTCCTCACGTACCGACGATATGAGCTCAAAGTCAAGGGCCAGCCTGAATGGTTTGGCTAATAAATTTCCAAGATTTATTTGACAGTACCGCATAAACTTTCGTTTGTTTCGGGCCATAGCCGTTTTGCAGATGCTGCAGCAAAAGCGTTCACTTTTTCGCTTCGCCACGATCAGCCAGCCAGGTAAAAGGGTTTGCCAATCGTTCCTGATGGTGTGGTGTTCTGGTTATGATTCGCTTCTTTTTCTCTCTCTCTCAACTGGTTGTTGTAACTGCCTTCGAGGTGGCCGCTGTTCGACGAACACCGTCTTCTTGTCTGTCTAGCAAGCCAACCATCATTGGAAGTCTTTGCCGGTGTTATTAATTTTACTTACCACATCGTGGCATTTACGACCCATCGGTGGAAGCCAGGTGGAATCGCGTGTTCCATAATTCACACCACCAAAATGGAGTTGCAGAATGAGCGGATTAACAAACGGTCCCATCCGTGGACAAGAAAAAAATTCATGCCGAATGGAGGTTCGACCCATCCTGGATCAGCCAGCCAGCCATGTCGAAAATGTACCGAAACCAATTCATTCGATCGACGTGCCACTGCTATTATTTCCAAACCTTCTACCGGGTGGAACCGAGGCGGAAAAGCTAACCGAGATGTTAGCCGTAAAAGCATCATTTTTCCTTCCATTTTTTTTTGCTCGTCTCTAACGACACTCATTGCTGCACAGGAATGGGAAGGAATTTTGCTGTGCTTGCAACGCCAGCTGCAAACAAATCTACATAAGATTTACAAACTAACAACACAGCCAAACCCCCGTGTGTGTGTGTCTTCGCGCTCCGCAAGCATAACGACCGATGTCGACCGGCTTGCCGGGGAGAAAAACAATGATTCGTGTTTTTCGAAGCGTGAAAATGAATTCCATCGTACCGAGGCGCGATCAGCACACCAGACTCTTGGTAAGCTTCGAACTGTGGCGGGATGAAGAAAATAACTTTTATCATAAACCCGAGAGAGGTTTGGTAGCGGACGGTTCGATGCATTGCCAATTCTACATTGCATTTACAACAGCGCAGCAAGGCAGTGTGGAGGGAGAGTGCAATCATTCGGAGGGTAAACTCGAGATTAACCCTACCCGATACGGAGAAATTGAATGGAACAAACCCTTGTTTTCGCCCGGGCAGTGCCAGGGCTGGAACGGTTGTTGCTATCCAATTTGGAAACCTCCAGCCCTGCGCGATGCATTCGTGGCGAGCATAAACCTTTTAATCAACCTCTCAGAAGTCAGACAACAACGAAAAGTCATCCTTCTGGGGTTTTTTTAGCGACTGAATTGCCCTCCCGAATGGGCAGATATCATCCAAACCAAAGCTCGTCCGAGGTTAAATGTTATGAGAAATTTCGATCTCGATTAGGGCTTCACCGTTTTCAGTGGAATGGAGAGCCATTAATCACCAGCTCGATTGATTGCGAGGGACGCCAAGCTTTAGGAACCTATCACTGTTTTCCGCGCTCGGTTAACGGCTGCAACGGCTGTTGCCCAATCTAATGGCGTTGCACTTATCACGGAAGGGCAATCGGATGGTTCGGACAGAGCCTGGCACGCTGAGAGCGAAGGAAAATAAAGTCATAAAAAGGGTCTTTTAGCTGTTGTGCAATATCAGATCCGTCAAACCGATACGGATGTTGCAATTTAGCTATTTTTTCCTTATAGACAGAGAACAGTGAGGAGTTGATTGGCAACAAAAAGCCAGCAAAATGTTTCCAATTAAATCTTCGTTTAGTGATCGTCCTCTATTGTCACCTCATATTTCTCTTCCCTCATTTATGGATCTAGTAGCCCGTGTCACACAGCCATCACACCGTACGGCACAGTTCAAAGCCAGCTTGAACTTCAAGCCGGCTTGATAATTACTCGTGATAAATACCGGGTTGGCGTTTAACACCAAACCAAGCCGCCAACCGTCAAAACAGATGAAATGTACCGCACACTCCAACCGTAAAAAGTCACACGAAACGGAAAGTGAAATTGTGGAGCAAGCCGCTTTTTTTGCTCTTCAGAGCAATTTGTCTCTAGCAGAAAGGGAAGTGTCTTGTGAAGAAAGCGAATGAAAGAATGACGGGTGACCGTGCGAAATTGGAATCGGGAAGGAAAGTTGGGAAAGTTTGGGTTGGAAAATTTCTTAATCACGCCGATTATTTAACTGTTGGCGCGGTTAGGCACGCTTAAGCTGGTGTAAAATCGGGATCTAAATACTTTTCGCTTTCTAAATCCGTTTAAGCAGTTTAAACTAAAATATGTTTTCGCTTCATATCTCATCGCCAACATCAAAATAGCTAGTGTCAAGTTAGTCGAAAAATGATGTCTTACAATATTCCTTCGTGGGACACATCACGCTTCAAACAAGACAGCGCTATGTAACACTGCACCAACTATCTATTTTTCATCTTAAATCTTTGAAAAATCAACAACGACATAACTTCCACCACCGAGATGCATAAAATATGCGCCTACATTCTTCATAAAGAAATTGAAAGTAAATATTTTCCATATTATCCCTACGACTGCGACGTACGAACGGGTGAACCACGCATAGGCGAAAAAAAAATCAAGAGCCACCACCCCCTTCAAAGACGTTGACGAGTTTGGGCAGAGAAAAATGGAAATTGTAAACAAGCGAACCGTTTATCATAATTTAAATAAAGCACGCAACCCCGTGGTCCCGTCTACAAGTTTCGGAGGCGCCCGAAAAACTGTGGCGGTGGTCCGCCGGTTAGAGCATAAGAAATATGTTTGCTAGCTGCCGTCGATGACTTGCCTGCTACCGTCATCCGTTCGTTGATGGGGTACCGGCCAGTTACGGTCATAAATCAATCCACCCTCAGCTTGAGAGGTTTGGGGTTCGGTCGGGAACCGATGCATCCATCTCGCAGTCTGTCTCTCTCTCGCAGGGCTCGTAATTCGGCGGTTGGTTTTAGGTAATGGGAGATTTGAAACAGCGCAAAACCGTACGCGATCGTCTATTAAAAGTTTTGTAGCGGCAAAGTTTTGTAAAGTGTCCATTCACTGATCAGGCGCCATTTATCTTTCTTTCTTTGATCGTCCTTTGTCCGCACGTGGACTAGGCTTCCGCAAACGTCATCCAGCGCTACCGGATCGCTGGAGCAATCGGGTCTCCGCACGATTTGGCCGCGCCTTACGCACCACACCCTGGGAATGGAAAACCCGGCGGCCACGAGCCCGCATCGATTACCTGGCCGAACGGGAGGGGGTGGATAAGTCGCCGAAACTAATTTTAATCTTGTGAACTCCCCTTGTGAAATGCCTGCTGGGAGGGGCTAAAAGGGTTTGTTGTTTCTTCTATTGTCCATTCTCCTTCTCTCGATGTGGCAAAAAAATTGGGAAAGGCACTCACTATCCCCAGCTAGTTTGACTGACCTACATTCGGCACCCACAAATAATATAGCTTCCAAAGATTTGAATACGATACGTCACCGATACCGTCAATGGGGGTGCCGTGATCGTGGCGAAGAAGCAAAACCATGCCCCTGGTTCATTTTCATACCGATGCTTTACGACGCACCTTGCAACCGACCGTAAATGCCCCGTCATGGTTTGCGCCAATCGCCAATGCCATAAAACCGGCTCGTATTTTTCATTACAACCATAATTTACACTCGAGTTATAAATCACTGTAAATGGCATTCAAAAGCATAAGAGCATAAACGTCACGTCCGCTGGGGTAGATATGAGCGAAGGTGACTCTAATGGAGTGAGTACTGAGCAGTGCAAGGAAAAAGGTGAGAATATGGGGATTATGGTTTGCAAGAACATCCAGCATTTCTACATTTATGTGCTTAGACGTAGATCAGTTCCCACCGGGTCTGTACCGTGATTTCCAAGACAAGAGCCGAACTGACAAACAAACTCACTAATGAAACGGACTAACGCTTGCTAATCGGCTGCACCGAACGCCTGTCGGGCCCAAAAAGTCATGCACAATCGCCCTAACGTTGATCGACGCCTAGTGTGCCACCGATCGGCTCGGGTTGTAACGCCGTCCCCCACTTGAAGGTTGCCGTGGCAGAACCGATTGCAGATCTCGTTACAAGAACGTATTGGTGTGGCGATCGCTAACAGGATCGCGCGGGTGACAGTGGCCACGATCGCACAGACAAGCCGTTCGAACCGTTCCATCGAGCTGCAGAAGGCCATTGTGAGAGTTCCGAGTCGAGTGCTAACTCCCCGGGTTAGGAGTGTTTTTGCGCGCTTTTGAAAGACCACAATGATCTCCCAGAAGATTTCAACCGCTTTTCAATGCCTCCAGCTGCCTCAAGGACCTGGACTTCGGAGGGGGGGCAAGAATCGTGCCCTGACGAGGCGAGCGGCTTTCGTACAACTAGCGTGTCCAATTTGTGACATAAGGGGTGTAGAATGGAATCGATATCGGGTGCTGTAAGGTACCTGGTCGAAGTTGGAAGTTGGAGTTGGAGACTTCTGTTGCTGCAAAACAAAATCGCGCACAGCTCATCGATCATCACGAGGAGGAGAGAAGCAAAAAAAAAGAAGGGCTACATTACAGATTTTCAACCCGTCTAGCTGCAGAGCTGTGTAGAAGTGCATGACCTGCTAGTATAACCTTTCGATGTACATGTTTATTGCTCAGCGCTTCACCAGCCAATAGAAGCGAGAGCACATTCGGCGTACACTGCTGTCACGTAAATAACTAACTTTCTTGCTAGCCGAATACGAATGACTGTTGGTTCCAAGTGCATGCCGCCACTGGAAAGACACATCGATTCCGCGCACCGAATTTAACACGCATTTAATCATGTCAAAACTTTTCGCACCGTAACACGAAGCCCGGGCTTGAGAAATGCCGTACACCCCCGGCGTAACTGCAGTCGAGATTCATTGATAGTCGGTCTAATGGGGCTAGAGCAGGCCTGCTTCATTCAACCAAACTTTTTTCTCCCGTCCAAGAAAACGTGATCGCGCTAGCGTGAGCTGCACGAACCAGCGGACGAATGATGTAACGGTGGGTTGCTGGTGCCCGCCTGTAAACCAGCTGTAAACCAGCTTCGCTTTCGGATCAATCGTCGATGGCGTCGATGGGGATAAGCGCTGCGGAAAATCGAAACCCTAACCGCCACCAACGTCAAACGATCTGTAGGTTAAATTGCAAAAATCGAAGAAAAATGGCCATTTTTCAAAGCGACGCTACAGCTGCAGCGTGAAAATTAGGTTTCTATCATGATCGTGATCGTATCAAACCTGGCAATGGTAGGTAGCTCGGCAAAAGGGGGAAACATTTTAACGGACAGTTGTTTCGCTAGCACCGGGTGCACACTTTTTGATCGACGTACAAAGAGTCATCCTTGCAACAAGGAAACGTTATGCAACTGCGAATAGATGCTTTTGCCTGTGTGTGAGAGTAAATTGTGAATGAATTGCTACTACAGAGCATCAGAGGTGTGAAATCCCTTTCCCATAGCTTCCAAAGCTGTTGTCGAATGGAGGTCGTGTAGTTCCTGCTTTCTACCTGTCAATTACGCACACACACGCACACGTGGTTTTTCGCGTAAAATTCACACCACAGTCAACACGCCTCAACCCTGCTAAGCTTTTATGAATGAAAACCCCCCTTCGAAGGAATCGTAAAAAATGAGCTTATGCATTTGTCAATGGGGCCTTGCGTAGACGAGCGCGAAACAGTTTTGCCAGTTTTGTCCAAGAGTCCGTAACCTGCGCGTGGGTAGACTTTTACGATGACTGGCTCGAAAGACTTGTCCTGTGCGGAGGTTGTCCGAACTGGAGGCAACAGTACGAAATGAACCAGCCAGGATGTTGAATGGTAATTTTTATATTTATTTAGTGTGTGTGTGTGTGTGTTTTTCTTTTCTGCTGCACATTGGTGACCGATGTCCAGACCGGCCGGTCCGGGACGGTTGGAAAGGAAGATAACGCCGCGCTAATAACCGGTAAGTATTGCAATTTATTATTGTACGTTGCGCAATTGACATAAGCACAGAGTGTGGGCGCACACTGACTCCCCCGTACACACGCACACACACATTGAGATTTAATGGTTTTCGGTTGGACAAGGGACAAATTTGTCCACCTCCATCGACAGGAACCGACGTACGTGTTCGGTGATCAGACATTATTTGTTTCAGTTGAAGCGTAGCGTGTTACTCCCAAAAAAGGAGAAAATTATGAGACATTTCGTTGGAAAAAACGAATCTTATTGCGGTTATTTAATTCTCATTTTTAACTCAAATTACTCCTAAAAATTGTTTAAATTAAGACCATGTGTCTCGCACTCTGGAAAAAGCAATCACCAATAACGCCTAATCCTGACAAATTGGTTTACTGCACTGCGATCCTCGGAAAAAGTAAATAGATCGTATCGTAAATACGACAATTGATCGTTGTTGTTATATGCCACAACAAGTTTTCCTTCTTTTCAATTTCCACTTTTTCTACACACCAGGTTGCTGCGTACCAGCATCACTATAGCAACCGCTACGGCTACCAAGCACGGTCGGTAGTTGTCGCCCTAATCAACACTTTATGACACATCAACTGATCGCACCGGTGCCGGTGGACAATTACCCAGGAAATCCAACCCCACAAATCCAGTTTGAAGATCGCTAAAGAGGGTCATCTTAATCTCGACCCATCCGGAGCAGCGAAGTATCGTGCTCATGAGCGTCCAGCATCATTCGCGAATCGCGCACCTACGCAATCGCGTGCACGTACGCCTATCACTAGCGTCAAATCCTTCCAGCCCTGCTGGTTAACAGTCACACACCATGGTGCCGTCGTCATTCGAGCGGAAGAAGCTAGTAAAAATTAAAGATCAACTCGTACTGCGATGGCGTGCCGGCAAACCTCGTCTCGGCAAATCGAACCGTGGAGACATTTTTCCTTCCAGAGAGGTGAGGACGAAAGGGGTGAGAGGCGAGAGGAAGAAAGCGGAACTGAGTATGTGGGATGTGGAATCATAATAAGCTGTGCACCAAACCGATCACTGCACGGCTGCATAAAAGTGGTACCGCTCTGGAGCCGGGGAAAGGATCAGGCAGAAACGGCCAACAGGGTTGCTGCAGAAGCGACAGAGGAAAACATGCCTACGCCCACGGCTGTGGTTGGCATGTGGTTGTACCGGCAGCAAATTGAATTTGCACCAGCCCGCCAGTTCCAGGCACACGGCAATCTCGGAGCTGCGGCCGACCCTTCGCCATGGTCTAACGGGGAGCCCACTTAACTGTGAAGACATAGAGCGTATGGAGGTACACTTGTGAGGAAGATATTAAACCGGAATGTTGTTGCGAAGGATGTGCACTCGTGGCGAAGGCGGCAAAAGGCGGATAAATTCGATGAGAGGAACAGCAGCAAAGAAAAAAAAACGACACCAACAGTCAACAAGAATATCTGCACGATGTTGCACGTCCTACGGCAACGTCATAATCGTCGTAATTGAACGGGCGTTAAAGCTAACGGATGGTACGAAATAAGAGTGTCCCCGGCCCGGCATGTACCGTACGGAAAATCTTATGAATGAAGCATTGGAACGGGGTAGAAATCAATCTCCACGCCACCGGAAGAAGCACTCAAAAATTAACGCCGAATCAACAAGTGCTGCTATCGCATCCGTTCGCCCGTTTGTGACATGTTCGAAAATATTTAAACAGTCCCCACTGGCAACCTGTGAGCGGTTCGTGGGACGATCAAATAAAGTATGACAGCAGCAAGGAAAAAGAGAAATGCCACGGAAATGCGCTTACACATTAAACTACCGGCAGATCTTCATCCAACGCCGCTCGCTATCGAAAATTGAAGCCGGCCGCACGAGAGAGGGGGCGGGGGGGGCGCAAATGGCGCACATAAACAAATTTATTGAGCGATAACTCAATTTTACTATTTGCCATCTGTCAACAGGCACGAACCCCGGCGATCGTGCGGTTGGCGTTGCGTCGGAAGTCAGGTGAGCGCGAGTGAGATCGAGAGACGCGAAAGGGGACAAACAAAATGTCATCAAATTCGAAAGTGATTTTGCTGCCTTGCGTTGTGTGTGAGGCTGCCGGGAGGTATGTCGGGGTCTTTAAATGCAATCATGATATTGTTACGTGTGTACGATGGCGAGCAAACAGAAGGAAGACATACTCAAATTTGTGTATGTGCGCGTTTAGCTACCAAACACTGACCGAACCATGAACTTTGGCGTTAATGTCTTCCGATCTGCTGGCCTTCGATAATGATTAACAGACATTTTGGCTTAAGGAAGCTCTATAGCAGCAAAGGGTAAAACAGTTCGTGGAAGCTATTTAATTTTCATAATCCAGACATCAGAAGCCAGACATGTCAAACACACAGCCCGCAAGGCCTGTAGGGTTTCCTGTGGATATTTGGGTGAATTTGCTTTGACAGTTGATTGTGTTCTTATTATAGTAACTGCAGATGCCAAATTACATTGTGTCCTTCCAAATTACTTAGACGGTTAATATCATCCAACAACATTTATTGATTCTTACAGCAGATATTAGAGACAAGTGTTGATCGATATCTATAACAATATCTGGATTCTAAATGTGGTTGGCAAGCAAGAGTCACAGCAATTTACTCTTAAAATATAATATTTGGACCAAAACAATATTAAGTTTCACTACCACAGACATCACCAGGTGTTAAGGCTTTGGAGCAGTTGGAAGTAGATCCCAAATATGCTTGACATCAACGATTCTGCAATCCATCAAGTTCTTTATGAAAAGGTGAATTACTAAGTAAAATTGTCATATATGGGAAGTTCACCATTCCGCCAGGTATCTCCAGAATGTCAGTCAGCATTATTATTATTTCGATGTTGACTGACGATCACCAAGATTTGGTAGTTTAATCCTATTAGATTTTTTCTAGTGAAGTCATGTTCAATTTCAAATCGATGCCAATTACTCACAATCTATGCTGCTGCTCTGGAAAGACAACAGTGGCACAAGCCTTTAACGGGAATCAGCTTTACTTTAGCGCTAGAGTAGTCGAAAGGTTGACCTCGTAAATGAAATTTTCCATTTTCCATACATTTTCCATCGCCAATTTTTACGCTTAGATAAGATCGCTTAATACTAATCAAATTTTCCTATGTGGCACACAAGTGAAAATGAGTTTGACACCCCTGTTCTAAGCCATCCAACGGTTTAGAAGTTCCTCACACCGAAAGAGGTCAGTAGAACAGTTCCATTGCTTATGCTTCTTGCTAGCCGTATGGTAACAACCGTAAACCTTTCTTTCTTTTTTAGATACAGAACGCGTCATCCAGCAAAACAAGTAAAAGTACCATAAATGTAAGCAAATAACCTACGTGCACGATAACCAGGGCACCAAGCACTAATTGAAGTTGCACAAACACACAACTGGACACAGTTTGCAGTTACCTGCCTGGACAGCTGAAACGTTGTCACGACCTAATACAAGCAAGTACTCTCTGTTCAACTCCTCAACCAGCCACCACTCAACGTCCCATTCACCCGCTCCACCCTAAACGATTAGCCCACCCAACAGATTCCGAACATAAACATTTTCCAATTGAACGATTAATAAAAACAGACCCTAACAGCGGCTACTGCTGCAGATAATTAGTTGATTATTGGGCCCTGATTACGGCCACGACAGTGTCGCTAACTGCTCCGCTTTTATGTGAAACACCCTTTCACGATCGTTGATCGTGCTTGATCGGGGAAGCAAAAAAAATCAGACCAGACCACACCATGGAGGAGATGGATAGCCGTTTTGTTGCTGGTGCTCAACCGATCGTCCAACCGATAGGGCTCGGGGTATCGCGGGAAAAATATGAAGTTTCGCTTTCGCATGCCATCGACTACACCACGCCCCGGATCGTTTAATGAGACACCCCAACTCTAACAATATGCACCCGGTGAAACTATCGCAAAATTAGGATCAATTTCCGTTTTCGTGACACAATGATTTACAAAAACTCCCACTCTGTTTCTCCGATGGGGACATAGCACAGTAGGGTTGTTTTGCCCTTTTCTGCTTACCCTGTGTACCGTTCGATTACTTTCGATCGATTGTTGTTATAAGCCGATTGGAGAAAACTCGATAAGAGTACCGCTCGTACGCGAGTGCTGAAGGATCGAACTCTGTTCCGGGATTGAACAAACGATCGCGGGGCTCCGATAAACCCTATCGCTCGTGTTGATCTACGATCGCTGACGCTTTAACATGCTCCTTCGGGCAGATCAGCTGTTTTCCGAAGATGGCGTTCGAGGTGATTTCCATTTCGGGGTCGATCCTTATCCCAGTCCCAGGCTACCTCCACTGTCACATGCCGTTATCGCTCGGCCACGCAAAAAAAAAGCCATGGCGTCGAGGCAAATTAAATTGTAAAACATTGTGTCACCACATTAAATGGTCGATCGTTCGTCGCTCTCCTGGGTTAAGGTTTGACGGTGAAACATCAACCGATTCGACGCTCGCGTGTGTTTGATTACTGTCCAGGCCGGTTACCAAGTCAGTTCCAGGCGGTAGGAAGAAGCGACGGGTTCGAACCCGTTTGATACGCGCCGAGATCACGATCGCAGGTTAATAGCCGGGCTTATCTTGCCCGCAACATCCACCGGCCAATCCGTCCGACTTGATGGCCATCAAAATGGGCACCTTCTTCTACCCCTGGAAATGCCACTTGTCACGTGTGGAGGGCGACCCTCTTCTGCGTATGCAGAATTGCTGGCAATAATGGGCAGCTGGTGCGTTAATTTCTCACCGCGCACGGTGGCGGTTGCGATTTGGTTTTATTAGCACCATAAAGTCAGCATCAACATGGCGACGGTTCGGCGGTGATAGCGGTCCCCGGATTGGACAGGTTTTTGAGTTGAGCGAGCTGGTACAAATGTCGTCGCAAGTGCGCACTAAAAACTGAAGGCATCAAACTGATACAATTTACTTCAATTGGACGCCATTAAAGGCCACACCACGTACCAGGAGTTATGAAAGGTTATGCGAAGCTTTACATGAAATACTCAGAAGCCTGTAAAGCTGCTCACTGTGCCAATTTCTTATCATTAAACTAATTGATGTTTAATGTTTTAAGGAAAAAAAGTCGCATGCCGTCCCTATACGATGAAAGTAACTTGTTTCATTTAATATTCACGTTCAGCGCCATGTTCGCGACAGTGATGATGTTGTTGGAAATTATTACTCACCGGCTGGCTGGTGAAGGTGCGCTGTGCGTGTCGGCTGTAGATAAGATAAGTTAAGGTGTCCAATCTGGAATATCCGACACCATATCACGCACCTCCGGGTTGCGCACCTTTCGACCCTGAACCCTACACTTTCTCTCTCTCTCTCTCTCCGTCTTTCAAACATTAAAAAACGAAGCAATATGATCGCAGGAGTAAGAAACCCTGACGTTTCTAATTCGACTCGGTTAACGGACCCATTCACACCAGTTGTGCGTCAATTGCAGCGACCAACGGAGGTGTCTGGAACCGGGGCCAAGCGCGCCCAGCATCGCAGAGCATCAGCGGACGATATCAACTGCAAGATAGTGCTCACCCAAGCAATGGCGAAGATATTGAAAATTTGCATATAAATTTCCCTTTAATTAACTACCTGCCACGCGAAGCTCGAACGATGACGCCAATGTCGGGAGGGCGCCATTCCCGAGCTCGCCTAATGGAAACTAAGGCGGGTAAGGCGCGAACGAACGGCGAAGAAAGAAAGATGGGAGGTTACGGCGTCAGCTGAAACGGGAAGTGAGCTGCAAAAAACAGACATACCGCTGTGTACGTACGCAAAGTACGTCAAGATGGATGGTGATGAATTTTCTGCATTCTAATATTTTAGACCCTTAACGTTTCCCAAGCGGTCGTCGATGTGCCTCTCCAGTGTCGAGAGAGACTCCACGGGTGTTGGCATTCCACGAGGCACCGATGCTTGCAGGCTGAGAATCGCTAGCCATTACCGCGATTTGCATCTTGTCTCCTGATAGGATCGGGGCTAGAAAGGTGAACGTACCAGGCCAACAACTGAGGATGGAGTACGCTTAGTTGTTCCCGTAGCGAAGGTGCAGCGAATCGCGCATTGGTAGCGCCATCAAGGGGAAGATGCTTGCACACGCTTCACGCTAGACGGGGCCTTTGTCAGACCGCGATGCCCATGGCGATCTGATGCTGCGTACCTTGTTCCGTTTGGTGATGTGACACTTTCGCGACTCTTGAAAGATTCTTGCAAGCGAGCGAGTGTAAAGTGAATTCATATAAGATCCTTATCGATCGAAACATACTTCACTGATGGTGCTACTAATGGTGCCTGCTTTCATAATCGTTAGTGTGAGCGGCTGTGCAGACTTGCATCAGACTGTAAAACCGTTCTGACACTCTCAGCCAGCACGTAAAACGTTAATTAATTATGGGCCGTTTAATGTACTGGCGTCTTCATTAGCTTGCGACATTGCCCGGCCAGGGACATCATTTTCGTACAGAGCCTCCAACTAAACCTCCCAGACCGTAGATAAATTACTCATTAAATTATCATCACCTGCCATTCACCGATGGCTCACAGCATCGTCGAATCCCGCACACGCACATAAACCATTCAGACCAAGGTGGTGGTTGGAACGGTTCAGAACCCACCGGTTCTCTCTCTCTCTCTCTCCGGCTCGATCAAAAACGCGCACAAACTTACCTGCAAGGAAAAGATAAAATGAAACATTTCATTAGACTTTTATCGATTAATCAACTCAGCCAGATTGCAAAATCTGTCGGACAAAGGCGGAAAGATATTTGCTTCCCCCGATCCATCCTCCTCAGCCTATCGTCCCTCGGTAACCTGTTCCATCCGAGTTGCGAGCTTACGTTCCAGGGACTCGTCTAATCGTGGCGGGCCACGGGACGGAAATCAAATACCACCACAGAGCAAGTGCTCGGAACACTTGTCATTCCTTTCGCATTCAACTGACCGGGACGCTAATGGATGTTGATTCGTTTCGTTTGATGGATCTGACGGTAGGAAACCACGATCACGGGCCAGAGCGTGCCGAGCGTTTGATGCACTTTGATCTATTGCATTGCCCATTCATTTGCAACTTCGTGGCACGAAGTTTGCTCAGCAAAAGTACGACTAAATTCCAATCACCTATCAACCAATCGCGTTCGCACCTGACCGCTCTTTCAATGCTACCGATACGTTCAAGCGCAGGCGTTGTAACATGGTAATTTAGTTCAAGGACAGGTGTAAGTCAACGTCAGAAAACAAGTCAGAGACTGAGCAAAACTGGGCAGCTTTGAACGGTCGGGTTTGCATTGCTCTTCTCGTGACGTTCTCTTGTCTTGAGACTTTATCAAAAAACCTTGGATAATAGCGCGTGTTTCTTTAATTGATCCCAGATTCACTTGGACCTCAAAACACGATCAAAAAGCCTGTAACGAACACTCACACCGGCTACACAATAAAACAGTTGTTGCTGAAGTCGTCCAGCACGATGTGAAGCATGGGATTTTACATCATTACAAGCGCAGCTTGATGCTATCCGAATCGCAAAACAGATGCATACAGGCGCTGATGGGTGTAATTAGCGATCATAAACTGTACAGCGCAGTAGCGAAAGAAAGACGATCATCTGATCCACGCTCCAAACCGAGCCAACCGAGAAATTGTTGTTAACTCGATAAATCTAGGGCTCGTTGCACGGGAAGCGACGAGCTGGTATTCAAATTGGGTGGCTAAATGGCTGCATTTAGTAGCTAATTAACGCTAAATATGGCTTCTGCAAATACAAGTACTACCCCTACGTCATAATACGTCATAATATCCCAAAAAAAATCCCTAAAATTGGAGTACTTCAGAAATTGAAAAAAACAATCTTCTTTCTCTCCTACTTATGATCTTCTCGGGAATCTCGTTACCGGTAACTGTTGCTCGTTACGTACGCTGCTTGTACTTCACAACATTTCTCCTGTTACTTTGAAGCATCATCACAGCAAACGATTAAGACAAAGTTGCTCGATCACCCTTCACAGCTCGCAAGAGTTCGCGCGAGTGCACCGTTCCATGGAGCGCCTAAAACCGTGCGCCTAAACTCATCTTGTGAATCTGTGCGCTCGAGTAAAAAACAACAGATCACTTACTTTCACACGCATACGCAGGGTTATTATCGGTTGTGGAGGTAAGCTCATCTTCGACACACTTAAGCCCTATTCATGTGCTCCGGAGCATCTTCCTTCAACTACGCTGACGTACAAAGAGTGCAAAAATGTGCGGAAAATAGAAATGGAAACGTGAAAAGAAGGGCAGACGTACGTGCGTGTCTTAAATAGTATTCCAAGTTTAGTTTTATATATAAATATTCACTAAAACTCCATACTAAATGATTTATAAAATTTTAAATAATACTTCCTTATCACATTTTCCACTGATTTCCACAATTCCTTAACGCCCTCCTGACCCTATGACACACATTTTTCCCCAGCGAAAAGGAATCGCCAAGAATGGCCACTCACATCACTCTCTGCCCCTCGTGACAGCAAATTGGTCCATTGGCGTTGGCTCAATCGTCCGTCCCGGGGCCAAGAGTAGCCGCCAACCCATTTCCCTGAAAATTCAGCAACAGAAACAACAACAAACAACCGACCGGCCACAAGAAGACAAAATTGCTGAAGAAAGCGATTCGGAGAACCATCGGGTACCAACGCTGGGCAACGATCGCAAAGAACTACCCAGCCTCCGAACGACGATCGCTCAAGAAACCATGCGTGGTTGAGCCCGTGGAGTGGGATTTTTAAAATTTCGTCGTCATGTTTAGCGTAGCGATATTTCAAGACGATCTCCGGTAACGCTGCTACGCCAGGCTTGTCCATGTTTTCCAACGGATCCCCCCCCCCCAATATCCCAATAGCCCCAACAACGAGCCCCGCGTGTTTGAATTTCGAGTGTGTACACTCGGGTGCAAGGGGTTTGTTTGTGCCTGCAACTTTCGATGCTCGGCTTTTATTTATTCTTTCCAACACCGCAACACCCAAACCATCCCGAAGCCCACTCTGGGCTCTCCGCAAGCGACGGGATGGCTTTGACCTCCCTATCTACTGCAGCAAGCAAATTTCACGTCTCTTTTGATTTCAATTTGTAGTGCCCCTCGGTCCAGCACACACTGGCCAGCCTCTCCACAGACACTCCAATATTCGCGCGCGCGTCTTAATGCTTTCACCCTCGACTCGAAAGCTCCTGCCACGATTCGTCGGGTCCGCGCGATATGCATTTCTTAATTTATTTTCCTGTCCTCGTTTTTTTTTTTGCGCGAAACAACGGCCAGCAAACTGGTGGTGTGTTCCGCACACTTCCCGGGCACTATAATTATGAGCCATTCCCCGGGGTCCGGGGGATGCCCTGTGTGCCCTCCTGTGCGCCGTGATGGTATCAATCGCAAATGACCTATCCGTCGATGAACGGCATGCATAATGGCTTAACATGTTCACCCAGGCACGTCTGTGCACAAAACGTTCTGTCCGTCGGGACGGAACCGTTCTTTCGCTTGGTAAGCGTTTCGGACCGGTTCCCACCTCTGTGAGATGGAATCCCGTTCCGGTGCAGTGTGTCACTTATCCGTGCGGGCAAATCACAATCAGGCGCGAGGTGGGAGTTGATGAACTTCTCACGAAAAAACACCCCCGCGTCCAACCGCGGTAGAATTGGACCGTGGCGTTGGAAAATTTATCGAGCTAAATATATTTTTCTCGTGCCATGGCCTGTCACTGGTGGCGGAAGAAAGTTATTGGTTACGCAGCGCAGCGCAAGAACCGACAATAAATCGCACGGCACTATAATTTTAACCGTATAATGCACACAAATGATCGTACTTTCTTCGGGAACAGCATCCAAAGGCTCCTTCAAAGCGAGCGAGGGGGTCTATGTGGCAAGGTCTTCTTCTTCCTCTTCTTTGCTTCTTGTGACTTGATTTTACCCTAGCAGAATAGTCAGTCCTGCGTACGGAGAGGCGATCTGGATGAGATTTGAACCCTGGTTCTGCCGTGTGAAGACCGGCGCCGAAGATCGCCTCCTCCACCGGACCGACCCAAGCTGGCAAAGTCTACAGAACAGTAAATCTCTCCAAAGTGAACAACAGAACTCAGGCACCGAAACATGGCGATAGCTCATTTATTTCGTTTTAGCTACATTATCAGCAGTTGTTATCTTTTAAATGAAAAGGGGACTCATTTCGTCAACTCATAAACACCCCGTAAACACCAAAACAATAGGATGAACCTCAACGTGCCTCTCTAACGTTACGACCCAGATCGGAGATACATCGAGCTTATCCCATGCACCGTTTAATGAAGCAAAGCCCTTTAACTGCCAACCGCAGCAAACACTTCCAACAACTATGCGTCATTCTATCACTTCTTGCCCGCTTTGCTGAGATTAAGCCCACCACGAAAAGGGGGAAGAAATCATTCACCATTTTCCTTTTCACATCATTCCTTCAACTGGGCCATCAAATGGGGTAAAGGATGATAAAATTAATTCTCAAGGCTTTTCCTAGCTATCACCATTGCAGGCAGACACTCACCAGCCGCTCCCGGGGAATGATAATCCCGTGAACCTGAAGCCTCACCGAGGCTTAATGCTGCCAGTTATGGCGTGTATAACCTTGGAGAAAGGAATGGAAGTTGCTGCCGTGGTGGTGTGTCTCTCGTTGCGCTTCCTGTGTAGCGCACAATGTGCCGTCGGACAATGTTGCTAATCTTACTACATTGAAAGGGTTCGGTGCTGTTTGATGGAAGACATGTGTGATACATTGTGTGGCGTGAGCAGTATGCGTTGGCATTGAATGTCACATACGGCTAGGTCATATGACGTTACACGTCAGTCTGATATTCAATTTAAATATTTAAAAAAAAACCTTCTGCATCTAAATTCTTTATCAAAATAATATTTAAGGAAGCAGTTAAAAAAAGGTTTAAAAAGTTCCTCATGATGCTTATTTAGGGCGAATTGCATCGCAATGCATCCACTTTCCATCGGATGGCCAGCAAAGTGTAATCACACACCGTAAAAGAAATTATCATTATTGCCGCTGCTCACCATAAAAATGGCATTCGTGCTCAACGATCCACCCCAAATCCCGTTGCCTGTTGGGAGGAAGGGCGCATCTAGATCGCTGCACAACATCATTACCAAGGGACAAGTACCGAGCCGTTTTCTCACTATCGGCGTGATCGACTCGAACGCACGGAACAAGCTCCGTTTAGCAGTCTCTTCATCTAGCGCCGTTCGTGATGGAATAAATTAAGATCAAGATTAACCCATTAGAGCGCATACAATCAATTATTTACTCAATCGCAGCCGCGTTGACCAACGTCCGAAATCACCGTTGGCCCACTGTGGCGCTTGCAGCAACAACAACAGCCAAACAAAAAATCAATTTAATCTAATTAAGGTCCAATACAAACACAACACCATTCGGCCAGGCCACACCGATCCGTGCCAGCGCCATCGAAGTCATCGATCCAGGAAACCCGGGAGAAACATTCCAAATCCCCAACCCCCCCATTTCCCCTGGCCTTTCCGGAGCCACAAAAATGAAAGTCCAACGGGTCCATTGGGTTTGGCCAAAGCACGGGTCACACAATAACAGCAGAGAATCGGATGCAAACGGGGCCCCTTCGGGTCTGCCCTTTAATCGTGGCTGCCTTCCCCAGTGCCAGCAATGATTGAAATGTTTCCGATGTTGCCTGTCAATCATCGCGGATGGAGGGAACCTCGAACGATGATGATGTTGTTACCCTGTTATGTACCTTCTGACCGGGGCCGATCGAAGTGGTTAATCAATTTTTTTTCTTCCTCATCTGCTGCCTCGTTTTGTTGGTCGGATTTCGGAAACGCTTTCGCCACTTTCACTGTTCACCGGTATCCGGCAAAGGCAAAAGAATTGAATGAAGATGCTGCCCATTGCACGACACAAACCTGGGTATTCTGTTTCTGCCAAGCAATCGTACAAATCTCACCGATGGCAGAGGCATTCGGTCTAGCTGGTCTAACCACCAAGGCAAGCATTGGTACAGAGATAAAAGACGGTTTGATAAAAGGCGAACCTTTGGAAAAGGGAATTGCCCTATTACGCGATGGCTAAAGTGATGCACATGATGAGGCGGATGATGATGATGATGATGATTGTGCCGACCAATTTACCAGCTTTATAATCATCCTCAATCAAAGAAATTTGTTGAGCGGAGTCACTTTGCTAATGCTTTGATTTCGCTCAAAAATATTGAAGGAGATGGTTCATTTTTTATGGCATAAATTTTAGTAATTATTATCTAAAATTATTTAAAATTACCTTAAATTCGAACGTAGCAGTAATCAATAAAAAGTCCAACTTCTTTTACCAAACCACGCTCACGCAAAAGTCAACTGGAAAACGGCCCACACGTCTTTCCATTCGTTGCCCTGCATGATCGCATAGACTCGGATGAATTGGAAAATCAAATCAAGATAAAAAAACACAACATAAAGCAGCTCGCACGTCGTCCAACCATTAATCACTCGATACCAGCAAGGGAAAATTAATTCCTCCCAGAATAGGAACAGGATACGAAGCTGTTCCGAAAAGTGATCCAACAGTAAGTAGCAAAATGTCGTGCAAGTAAAGTGAAATTACTTTAACTTTGTGACGTCTAAAACATGTATTAGAGCGTGATTGGTGGTGGCGGTGGTGGTGTTTGTCCGGTGCCGGTGATCGCACGGAATGTCATCAAACTTATTAAAAAGTTAATTGCATTCCGTTCATCGTAATTGCATCCCTCGCCAAAGCACGATGCATCCACTGGCAACGCATCATTATGGGGCTCGCCCGAGAGTGTGGCGAGTAATATTACCAGTGGTAATATTACCACCGATGGCCGTGTAATATTAATGATTGGTTATCGGCGCTAGTTGATCGATTGCAGGCAACACGCACCCTCATTCAACTGGCCGAGATTGTTTCTCCTCGTTTCCCTCATTATCTGACGCGGAGGGAAAAGAAATTCATTTTCCTTCGAAGGCAAGTTCCGCGCTGGAATCGAAGAAAAAGCAAGCGATCATGTAATGCAAAACTCTCCCTTTTCATTTGAAGTGTGGTAGAGTGGAGTAAAAACCCCTCCATCTATAATCGCTCCAGTTGTGAGCACCTGAAAGATAAAAAACGGTGTATGAATCCTGTTGGCATCTCGATCGCTCCACACTCAATAATGGTGCTGCAGAGCAGCAAACTAATCGCCCACTGTGAAAGTGTCTTCGAGGCCGAACGGGGAGGGCTGTGCTGTGCAGTTGAATGGTGATATGGATTTGTCGATCTGCCCTCGAAACGGGGAGACATTGCGACTTTTTATTGCTTCAATTGCTAGAAGCGTAACCCACCACACACTTGTCACCGGCTAGCGGGCTTTGGGATTGCCGCGCCATCCCATCGGTCTGAAGTCAACCACCTCGAAGGTGGAGAGGTTTTTCCTAGCGAGATGGGAAAACGCAGCTCCCGGTGAAAGGAAATCCTAGCGCTTCTCGTTCCCCGTAGGGAAAGATTGAAGTTCGATTTAATTGGAATAGATTTTGCCAGGCTGATAGGTTGAACCGTTTTTTTTTTATAAATGGCGTTTGGCCACCAACGTACGCAATCTATTTACTACAAGTTTGCGATGAAAGTGAATGTCGCTGTGGAACTGTTACTTTCTTGCGATTGGCGATCACACTCGCTTGCTCGTATGACGCATAGGTCCTGGTAAAATTACAGACGCTTGATAAGACGCTCTTAACATTTTGCTTAAGTCACCTCACATGCTCTTAGATCACTAGAGTGAGCATCCACAAGGAAAACGTTACAACCACAGCAAGCCCACGTTTCATTCGGTCCAATTACAACTTGTTAACGGAGTTGCGCCTCCGAACACTATACAACACAAGCTTCTCATCTTCCACAAATAAATTACTCACGCTTCCCCCAACCCATGCCGCTCGAACGTACCGTTCACGAACGTCACGAACTCGCTCGAACCCAACTGCCTTCCCCAGGTTCTATCCAAGCGATCTTTTACCGTACCCCGTCCACGTGACATTTACTGTAAGCCATTCATCCAACGAAATATGGCATTTCTAGCTCAAACTCCGAGCAAGCAGCAGAACTATCAGATCTTCCATTTCCCGAACGGTTTGCCTTGCTGAAGAATTACAACACCATCTATCCGGGCCGGGTCGATAGTGATCTTTAGGCGAGCCTTCTCCACCTTACCGTCATGCTAAATCAGCCTCCTCTCGTTACAGCCCGAGCCCTGTAGGAGGATGTGTATGTTTGCATGTAATTCATTTGTTCGCCGAGTGCCTGCATCGAAACCTGACCGAGACCTGAAGAATCCGTACCGGAGCTGGGGTTTGCAGGCAGGGAAAAATGTGTTGTCTCCGCATAGCTCAGCTGGGCGACTCACAAATGTATGACTAAACCTGAGCCCATCCAACGTGTTTCCGGAGATGGCTCCACGTGTGGCTGCAGTGCAGTCTTATCGCTCAGCTGCAGAAAGGTTTGAAACCTCACCGTCGTCATCTTCGTGCAGGCTGCACTGTGAAACTTGATTACTTGACGCAGTATAATGTCAGCACTTTCTAGCACTGGCAAGTCTTTTACTCATCTTTCGTCACCGTTGGCTGAACCCAACCACCCTACTGGGATGGGATTCCTGGGATTTTATTTTCCATCTTCGTTCGTGGATCGTTCGTGGTTGTTTTTATCATGCAAAGTAGATCGTGGAATGTAGCGGTTGTGCGTTTTGTTTGATTCTGCGTAGGTTTGAATTTCAATATGTAAAATATGTCGCTAACACTAGCGGTTGAATTCAGTTTGAAGCCATTTCAGTTTTTATTGTTATTTTAATCGTTTGACACGTTAAACAAGTTTTAGTGGCGAAATCGTCATTCGAAAGTAGCATCGATCGAGTCCGGATTTCATTCGATTCAAAAACCGCAAAGTGTCACCTACAACCAGCGGTAGCAGATGAGGATGGTTGCGCTTCGGCTACCGTTGCGAGCTGTCACGCGTCGTTGTCTTCAGTTTTGGACACTCGCTCACCGGCAGAAGCATTCAGTTTATCGGGCGAATTTGTGGCTTCCGACCCGGCACGTCAAATGTCTTTCTGGTTAACTCATCATTTCCCACTTTGATGCGTAGCCACACAATGCCTTCAACTCCCTCTCAAAACGGTTCACATCCATCACCAGACATCGCCATGTAAACAAGCTGTCGTGGATGGGTGCTTGTGCCCAAACCCCTCGTGCTCTCGGGGCCAGTTATTTCAGTACAGACCTAATTAAGTTCGCACACAATAAAGTCAGAACGGTTGCCGAGCAAAGTTCATCGTGGTAGTTTTCGTTTTGCATGGCGTCACGATCATCTGATCATAACGGCGAAGGCACGCCGAGTTCGTTATTCCAATTTGCATCCGTATGCTTCGTAATACGTATGTTCAACGTGGTCCCATGTACAGCTCGCGACAAACGACTCGCTCCCGAACCATGTGAACAATGTGCGCCTGGAGTCGTTTATTTAATTGAGTTCGATTGGATATCGGAGGAGCAGCCAGAAACGACTCTGCGGAAACGAGTTCTTAAACAATACTCATCAATATTAATTCCAACTGCTTATAAAAACACATAATAAAATTCAGAAATTCCAGCGCAGATTTCTCGCATCGTGATTTAAAATTCACGTTAAATGATTTTGGGCTAATAAAATGTCAACAAAACCTTGCTGGCACCGTCCATCGCTCCATTTATCTTCCCTGTACCCTGTGTGACAAAAGAGATGAAAATGACAAACGACCGAAGAAGCCGACCGAACCTCCAGCCTCCAGACCTCCCCAGTCCTGCCAACCGAAACCATCAATTGGTGCTGGTGCAATTAATTTGATTACAGGCCGATCAACTTTGACATTTTTTTCTTCTGCCAGCAACGCTTGTAATTGCTTCAACTGGATGCAAGCAGTGAAATGCAGCTGCCCGCGTCGTTTAACCTGAACGCGCAACCGTTTGAAAGCTTCCCGCCGTGGCATACCCTTAGCCAGGAGTTCCGTCCGTCCGGGGATCGAAAAATGAAAACATTAAAGAGCACGTTCCATCGCACGATCCGCTGCTTGCGTGAGAAACGCTCATTGCAGTGCGACAAAACTGCACATACACACACAGTGGTTGCGGACTTCAACAACTCCGCGAGTTGCATACAACCCGGCGGGCGCACCTGTGCCATAATTGCTGGGTCCGGTCAATCCGGCAAATTATCCATTTGGCTCGGGAAAAGGTTTCCTGCACAGCGTGCGCTCTAGCTCTCCATTAGCTTTCCAGCAGCTTCATGTATGGCCAGGCCAGCCACCAAGAAGACTGTCGGGCACTGCCGAGAGATATATGGCACCTTACACGCGGGTATGTCCCGTCCCGATCGGGTTATTCTACAACGCGCGTTTGCTCCACATTGAACTGTAAAAACACGCGAACGGTCCGAACTTCCATGGTCAAGCGGCTGCAAACGCTTGCCGTTACTTGCACGGCGAAATAAACTATTTTATGACAGTGCCTTTGGTTCTCTCTAACACACATCAGCACAGTAAATGTCTTTGCAATCGACACCGACTCTTTTAGAGTAATTAGTGTGTACCGTTGCTAAAAAAAAAACCTCCCAATCCCAACCAGAAACGCGATCTGTCTAGATTCAGTAAAAACACAGCAAGGTTAAGGCTTATTTGCATGTGATCCAAATTCTCACCCCCTGAAGCCTGTATCTCGCATTAATGCTCTCGCGAGTACCGCACCTCGATTGGGGACACCAGCTTTCGGGGGCTGAATTCTTCAATCCTCAAATGTCACATAACAATGTAACGAGCGGCTGGTGGCTGCCACCAAAAGCGAAACATGATCGGGTTTTGTTTCAGTTGTGCATGATCTCACTTCATATAAATAAACCGCACTGCATGGGAATAATGTCACACCTTACGGTGCAATTTATCAAAACACCTCCACCCGGGTTCCCAGGGTGGACATTAAGCCGGAATTACCTCGCAAACACCTTAAATGTTGCTTTCACTTTCTAAACGCCGCATAATTACTTCCCCGCAAATGGAATGCCTTCAAATCGTCGCTATTAATTTACTGGCAGTGTACTAAGTACTTGCTTGCTGGTTCATTTTTTCCTCCCGATCTTTCACTCAACTTATACCTTTTGGGGTTAAAATTTCCTTGTTGCGAAATGTATCCTGAACACTCGCGGCAGGAGCGGCTAGAATATAGCGTCCCCTTTGCAAAGGTACCCATGAACCCCATCATCATCAACAACCACCGTAACTGCCACTCACACCCAGAGCGTCACGGAAGCCGACAGCCTGAACCTCGACCGCGTTTAGTAGCCTCCGTTTAGCGAGCGTCGGCTACTTTTTCAAACCCCCCAAACAGCATGATTTATGGGCCAACGATGTTGATGAATGATCAAGTAGCACGGCCAAAGCTCGACCCCATCCTCGGATGCGGTCACCTTTCATGTGCTCCAGGTGTGTGTGTGTGAGACCGAACGACAGTTAAAAGACCGAACTTAACACTCTGCTCCGGATGAACTGTACATCCCGCTGACCAAGTTTCAGGCTTGCCGATTGGAAATAAGGACGGAACGCGAGAATAAACCGGTACTTGAGCCAGTACGGTACAGATACAAACTCTCTTCTATTTGTCTTTGAGTGGAAACATCATATTTCATCGAATTGGCTGCAGAAACTAGGTCCAAAGATATCTTGGTTTAGTAACTGCCTGGAAGTTCCAGCTCAGTGATCTACAACAATGCAGGAGGGACCCGAGCATTGAGTATCGCAAACTTTCTCCCCTATCTCCCCCAAACCTCCTGGGACGTACTTCGGAAATCGTGCAGCAAAGCAGCGTTACATCATCAGCATTTAGGACCTGAACCGAATGCAAATAGCTCCGACAAACCGGGTCCCGTTTAATGGACAAACGAACCATTCCTTCCAACAGACAGGCCAGGCGTTCAGGCGATCTGGTTCGATCAGAACGGCAAGCAACCTGATCACATACCACCTGCACTGGGGCCCGGTGTAGGGTGGTTTGGCAATATCGAATCGACAACAACAAACTGGTCGAACAACCGAATCCATTCAAATAGAACTTGCTTTTGAACTTGAGTCAAAGTACAATGCGCTTGTCTAATATTTAGCAGAGCGAGGGGAGGGCTTACTGGACCGATACAATTGCTATACAATTACGCTTAGACGCTTACAGCGCGACAGTTTAGCACACAACTACATCAGGTAGCAGGTTATCAGTTATGTTAATAATTTTGTCCTCGGCATTTGCAATATGGGGGATTTGTTTCCCTACAAGAGCAAACTTTTTGAAGACTACGACGTTAGCCCAACCGCACAGAATTCACCATGCCCGAGACAAACAGCGATAGGTTAGCCCGAAGTAAATATTGGCTGGGTTAGGCCTATGTCAACTGGGTGCCGTGCTGAGGTAAGCATGAGCACAATGATTGGTTTGTTGTTTTTGAGCTGGACGATGACTGTTTACAGCACTCCATCGAACCAAGCTTTTCTTGGTGTGTTTTACTAAATCTTACTGAAGAAATTAAGATGTAACCTCACAAAATAGTTACTATCGCAATAATTAAGCGAATAAGGAAAGAATTTAATACGCCACTATAAACATTACAAATCTTAATTTCTGGACCATTTAAGTGATACGAGCCACTCAGCGAGAGCGCATACGATAATACTCTTTTAATGGCAAGTTGAAGTATGTGAAGGTTTCAAGCTTACTTAAAATTTGTGTGAGGACTTCTTGGAACATTTCAGGATGTTTTCTTCTCTTAGGAAGACATTATTTGGGACAGCCAACCCTAGTTTTACGATAGCAGAACCTTGCATCAGCTGATGTGATCACCTTTCACCAACTCACCTGATGGCACACTGAAAGCCTAGCCATCATTTCACTTCAACCACGCAAACAATGTACCAGAATACTCCGTTCACACCATGATAGGGTTGTCACTACCGACGCCTGCACGACACAATCCCGAAAAACCGCCAATGTCAGCGTGACCATGTTCCCTTAACCGGTGAAACCGGAGTGGTTCTTACGCGGTATCTTACCAGCTCTCACGAATGGTGAACCAAATCCATTTCCATTTTGGCGGGTAATGGGTACCAATAACTTAAGTACTGCGGATAAATTGAGCATCAAACTGAAATGGACTGCCACTTTGGCGATCGTCGGTCAGCAAGCACTGGCAGTGTCCACGCTTGCCAGTAAACAATGTTTACCGCGATCGGTCCGTTCAAGTACGTTCGATGCTGTCCGATCGGCCAGCTAATAGTCACTATAAAGTAGGGAATTTCATTCCCCCACCCGAATTTACTTACCCACTCGCCATTAAATTACCGGATTGAATTCGAAAAACTCTGCTACGACTCCCGAATTTCCAACCACCACCAATCCGCTGGGGGGGCGGTGAGTCCGACGTAATTGAGCAATATTTGCTTTTATGGACAATTGCGAACGAGCGTTCCGAATACTGTACTGATCCCAACGAAAGGTCAACCTGGGTTTGGGGTAGTGGGCTCGGTTTGGAATGTAAAATCGGTCTATTTTGACTAAGCGACTAAATGACTTCCGTACGCAACACCAAAAATGAACCATTCATGTTTTTCTTCGGATCGGTAAGGGCTTCACGGTAAGAGTTGGGGTATCTTCGTTTGAAATGAACACTCCCTATCTACTCCAGACTGATGGCTGTTTACTCCCAGCAAGAGGGTGTAGACGCCATCAACGTTATCGACATGTTTTAGCACTTTGCAGACGAGGGCCGCCGTGCTGTTTGCGCCGAGGTTGCAATATGTTTGTGCACTGCAATCAATGCCAGACGGTCGGTTGGTTCGGTGCTGATAGTAAATTGTGTGTGTTTGGTTTATTTTGCATCGCTTTTTTGTCTGCTGTTAAACAAATAAAAATAAGCAATAAGTAAATCTGTCGGAATTGTTGAGCTGTACAACAAGTGTTCAAGACACTCGATCGTGCGTACAATCTTGATCGTAGAATAACTTTGGAGGTATATTCTCCATAGTCTTCCTTGATTCTTATTCTACTAAATGGTCTACAACGCACCCCATAAAAATACTTCAATATCACCAACAAACATCAAAGACCTAAAGGGTCATTTACAGTAAAACACACCATTAGCTAAACCACTCCGGACCCATTCCATCCATCGAAGGGCAGCATAAATTAGCAATCAAATATTCATGACAAGCTCGTTTTAATGGTATTATTACTATTTGTTCCTGATGGCTCTCGGGCCATTCGCATTCGTCAGCTACCGGTCTATTCTGTTTTCAATTGTCTGCCTGGCCCGTAGATAATCTACTGCCTATCACCGCTCTGTGGCGACCTCCGATATTCGTCCCGTCACCATCCGCAGCGCATAAACTTCACTCGGGGTTAGTAAGCTGCTCCCGCTGTCTATCACTTACACCTAGTCGAGTAGGACAGTTCCCTGGTAGACGGCCCTAGTCGAGCATAAATTTTACCGTCACCGTGGTGGTAGCACCGTTTAGTTTGCATATCGGTACCCCAGGCCAGTCCAAGGATTTCGAGGAGACGGAGAAGCGAACTTATCATACGCGCGAGGTCTACGTATACGTCAATCTGCTCCGCCGTGTGACGGTAGCCGTATATAATTAACATGTTGTTTTTTTGCCTACATATGTGTTTCATCTATTTCTACATCGCGCACTACCCGGGGCGCGTCCGCGCCAAACTAACTACTGGCAGGCTTACGCGTCGCGCGACCATTTCGGCTCGACTGGGGCCGTTCAGCTTTCATTCAGCGCAGCGGATCTGTTCAGTAATCAGTGTAAAACACGTTTTTCCCAACCCTCCCGGTCCTTCGTATGGAAGGGGGGGGGGGTGGGCTGTTTTGCATACACTTTTCTCGTTTGTGTGTGACCGACTGGATCGCTCTCTAACAGCCTACCAAAGCGCACACTTACCCGTGGACTTTGCTCTCCCGTGTTGCTATCCGATGGAGACAGGTCCGGTACTGCACTACCTGCCTGCCTAATAATCGTCATTCCAATCCAATCAAAGCTAATATGCTCCAGGCGCGGCACGTGGACCCATTCGAAGCGGGAAAGAATTCGCCGCGAATCGCCGTACGACGGTGAGCAAGAGGCTTAAAGGATCAACGACGTAACACACGCGCCCGCGCTCTACCTGCGCGCATAATGCGTTTCTATTAATGAGGATTTTAACGCTTGTGAAGGATTTACAGTGAAATGTGATGTGAAATGGGCCAGACAAAACAGAGCTTAAGGGTGCCCGGTAGTGTGCGAGGTGCACAGCCATGGCATCTATCAAAACCATTAGCATTGCTGATGGATAGCAGTCAAAACATTACTCAAACGATTAGGCTGCCCGACCTGCTGGGGGACCTGCAGCCTTGTGAGCGGACCAGCTTTGCGCCGTACAATATTTCTCCACTTGTCGACAGGGATTTGTCACCATGGTTTGCCAAACAATCGAAGCGAAAGTTGTAAATGCAAACGCAATGCAAATCGTTGATCTATTGTACACGAAATTGGCTTACATTTCCTGCACTGGGAGAGCGTGCTATGGGTCGCCTTAACACGATTCGAATGGACCCTTGACGTTAAGTAACACAAGCTCAGCTCCGGGCACTGATGAAAAATGCAGAGCAGGTTTTCGCTACGCCCCGAACGAACCTGCCAAATTCTTTGACGAGCCTGGGCCACGAACGAATCGCACCCCGCACGAAAAAGCCTACCAAGGACATCCCAACATTCAGGGTGTCATTTGATCAGATTAGCGACACGAATCGGTTTGCTTCGTACCGATAGCCACCAGATCTCGCACGTACCGATCGCACTCTAATCGGCAATTCATTGGTTCACGTGCCGCGGTCTAGCGTACCACGCCACATGATTTATCCGGAGAAGAAAAACGGGCGCATTATGGCTATAAATTAAGAGCTACGCACGAGCCGCAATCTACATCTGCAGCAATTCACTACCCTGCATTACACCTTCCCGCCCCGTTCATCATCATCATCGCCAGTTCTCTCGAAGCAAAACCACCGATTGGAGGGACAGAGCGCACGGACCATGCCCATAAATGGTCTAGATGGCCACCGACACTCGGTTTTCGACGGACAACAAGCTTTCGGGGACCGTGAACCTTTCGAACCGCCGCCTGTGCCTTAAATGCGGCGCGCACGAACCTGTGTGGTACCAATCGCTGCACAATCGACCATTTTATGTCAAATCGGGCACGCAAAAACACCTCACCGACCTGCCGAATAATTAGCATAATCCTCTTGCCACACTAAGCCGACGACGTCCATTAGAAACCGTGCGCGAACCAAATCTAGCCGCGAAAAGGGCTCTCCGGGTGGCTAGGGAAACATTTGCTACAGAATGAAATCTACTTAGCGAAGGGGCCGTATGGTGCAGTGGCTGAATGATTCACCAGCCCGATGTGATGACAAGCGCGCGTGTGTCTTGAAGTACCAAAGCCGTCAGCCAGCCGACTGGATAAAATGGTGCACACGGATTGCAATTAAGCATGATTTAGTGGTAAGCTCTAGGAGGGGGGGTGTCAGGATACATTAGATTTGCCGTGTAGCAACCTATTCTCACAATGCAAAGTTTACGATGTTAAGCTTGTATCCTGTAAAACAAATCGTGGCCTGAGAGTCGCGCCAACCTGTGTCAAAGCTTAATGGACACTGGTTTAATGAAAAATCTCTTCATATTGTTACGAGCTGCTTACCATCCCAGCTGATGTATTTATTATTCGGTACAGCATGCAGATGGCGAAGGCCACAACCTCTCAACCTCAAAGGTTCCCCGATTACCACCATCATCCAATGATCGATCCAACGCCACACAGCTACTCGCGCATATCTGCCGATCGGACGTACCGTTTGGACAACGCTAGCTGATGTTTGTCATGTTGCCTGCCTGAATGGTTGATCTCTTATCTACCACAATTTCTGCTCGAAGGCGACCGTTACCTAACCTCAACACAACATACCTCCCGCTGACGGTAGCAGACAATGGACGCCAATGTCAGTTCCCCCGTCGTCTAGCATCTTCGAAATTTTTGGAAACTTTTTTTTCAAATTCCCAGCTACGCCTTATGGACAACGAAGCAATAGAGAGAGTGAAAGATACATGTAAGTTCCTTCCACCCAACAACAAACCAAACGTTGTAGATATGGCGTGCGATGAAACTGACCAACTGCAGCCACGCTTGAATCGGTCCGATTGTCACACACTGTACATGTCCTTCGTTCGTTTATCAAACGATAGGCAACACGATTACGGTTCGAAACCCCGACCAGTCTGGTCTGTTTGCGTTTCGTGCGAATGTTTACTATTTCGCAGATCTGCCCCAAGTAGCCTGTGTAATATCTTTTTGACCTCATCTTACCTTGGTGCCGCGTGTGAACACGAAACCGGTGGCCGGAGGTTGTGCAATCCTCCTCCTGTACGGCCCGGTGGTGGCCACATACATAGTTCGCCTTGCCACATCCCTGAAAAACTCCGTGTCACCAAACGGACACGATAACCATCACAACACAACATCTACTTGATTTCTATCACGAACCCCCTCGGGTTCTCTGGCAAATCCAACCCAGTTGTGGCAAGGTACGTTGTTGCACACCTTTCCTTCAGAATCACACCAGATTCTGTGATTGTACGGTTAGGCTGGTCCATCGAGCATATTAAGCCATCTGCTACCCAGCGGGATGAATAATGATGGCACAGTACAACGAGAGAGATCATCAGGCCTCCAACATCTGACGTTGGACGATGATCGAGTAGCGCCCCCCACCCCATCCCTTGGGTCGGTTAAATTTGGCCAGGTAATGAAGATGAGATCGCAAAGATTCAAGTGGCGCTGCCGATTGCACGGTGCAGACAACCGTTTTGCGGTTTGTGAAGCGCCTCGATTTTGACATTTTACCAGCGAAGGACACACACAGGGAGGCAAACAAAGATTTGCACAAAAACTTCATTCCTTGATTCGGCCGAACAACCCCACGAAGGTTTAATGATGTGTAAAGAGGCGGACTTTTGATTGAACCTGCCAAGGGTAGAGAGATATGCCGATCGTCAAGGTAAAACTGTCCTCCTCTAATTCCTTTTAATAGGCGTTAAATGCGCTGTTCTTCTCACTGGTTGGTGTTGTAAAAAGTGATAATGTGTCCTTTTAGCAACACAAAATATGTATATCACTACTGCTTATCGATGCGAGCGATTGTCATCGCCGTACGGTTCGGTGGACCATGAAACGAAGCCGATTGTAAACCGTGAAATACTAAATTGGTACAAGTTTCCTAATTTGTATCCATCACTCCTTTGCCAGAGGGTTTTGTTTTTTGCTCTAGTTTGCCAATAGCGAGTAAGTTTATGGGTTTGGTGGTTCGATAAGCAAATTGTATGCATCGTGAGCTCAACATGCACACGGTATTAGCATTTGTATGATATATTGAACCTTTTATCAAAACAACACTTTTATGTGTTTAATGCCACTAAACCGGCATAGCAAGTCATTGGAATACATCCAACTCAAGAGATAGATGATATGTTATAGTTAAGCAATTTTTTTACTAAAATTATTGCAGAATTTTGGAATTCTTAAAATAAATGTCAAGCTAAAAAAACCTATACAGTTTCCACTATATTATCAACTATCCCTTCAAGAACTACTTAACTTATCAAATGTGAACAAATGAAGGTTTAACAATACACAATTAAATTAAATACTTCTATTCTACCTCGAAAGGTTCTACCAAACTTTCAACCCTTCTATTTCTTCAACTTGGGATCCAACCACTGTCTTCCAATCTTATCAGGGAACCATTTTTGTTCTCATGAGGCCCAACACATTAACCGGTCGCTCTTATCTAAACTGGAAACGCGCATCGTCGCTCAGGGTCGCTTGGCAGAAAAAAACCCTGTACTGAAACGGTGGACAGGTTCCGGAGTTGTCCGGGTAGATAGAGTTTCCTGCCAGCAAAGCCAACCCGTGTCGGAAAGGTGCAACATCTTCCACTTCACTGTAATATCTCTATGGGAGAGCTGTCATCTTCTTTCTGGTAGGAGACGGTGGCCTCCACGGCTATTCCCCAAGAGCCAGTTGTCGTTAACCGGTGTGGAATGGGTTCTGTAATAATTTCTCCCTAATCGTGCTACTTCATCGCGTTTGCTTTATCGCTACCTTCCGAGTGTATAGCTCACCTTGCTACGGGTGCCGGTATGTCTTCGTGAGGTACCGACTTGTCTACATCCATGTAGCTCCAAGGTGACACATGTTACGATTCAGGAGAATCATTTTTTTTATTATTTAAGGAGATTTTTGATTTTTTTTTAATTAAAAGCTGATAATATTTAAACGATTCTTAAACCTTCTTCTAGTACGCATTTCATTCATTGCATTGCGCCTTCATTACTAAAGACCAACGCACGTAAACACCATTCAGGATTGATTTATTAGAATAAAAACCAGTGCAACCTTTCGACACGTCGTAAATTTTATTGGCCATCATTCTAGGCAATCTTCTTGGGCAGTTCAGCATACCGAGATGCAGCTCCCCGTGCAACCATTCATCGCCCATTTCATCAACACTATACTGTTGCATGGTTCTATCAAGATCGAGCTCAACCATTACGCACCAGATCCAGATAAGCTAGCGTTTCGAGGGCTCTCTCTCTCGTTCTCTGCCACAATCGACGATTAACCTCCATTTTTCTTGCTATTTTAAAAACAAATAAATAATGTTTTAATAACTAAGGCATCATCCATATAAATGCTTTACAGACCCACAGCCCCGAAGGAACATGGTGAAGAAACAACAGGCAACGAACAAATCACATGATACCCTTCTCGCGTGCACTATCAACAACACAACCGGTCAACCCGTGCCGGTAAGGGAAAGGATGCTGTGGCCAAGTTGAGAATGTATCAGCAGGAAGAAGAAAAAACAACACATCTCAAATCTCGAGCCACAACCGGGATCGCCAAAGCGCCTAGACCAAAGTGACCGCGGTGCCGGCTGAAATATAAACGCATTATCTCTAATCTCGAACGATATAAATCCTATCCACTTTATTTACCCTCGTTTACATGCGGCGCGCGAGTTTTGCAGATACCGGTGCAGAAAGTATTTTCATGAAGTTATGTTCCCATTTTTTTGTTCCTGTTTCGTCTATCCATTCCGCATCGGTTGTTCCTACCACCGGGCCGCCATATACGGCACAAGGTTTGGTGCACGGTTTATCAGGCCTCCTGAACTGAGGTTGCCCTTGCGCTGTAACGCTAATGGTTAGGTTAAGTCGTTTGTGTTTTATGTTTCTTCAGACCCAACCGTCGAGTTGGTCCTCGAGCCCTCCGGATCTCCGTTCCCAAGGATCGGCTGCTAACCACCAACCATTTACCATCGCATACAGAACCTCCCTAGCATGTTCTTATGTTTTCTTTGCTAATCATCGTACCCGCCCGCCCGTCGTCGTCAGCATCATGTGCCAACGACCTCCCTTCGCCGCATGCTTTTGCTAGTCGCGCATTCTAGCCATGTTCGCCGCAACAACAGCAACGACAGAACCCTCCCGAGAGCAACCGAGAGCAGCAACGGCGGGTAGATATTAAAAAGCCTTCACCATGATCGAAACCCCCGTGAGCCAGGGATTTATTATGTAGATGGAAGAATATTTCTATGCGGCACGGAATCCCCGGGACACCCGGGCTGGTCATGCCGCATAATGGCAATGTATGCAGAAAATTGATTTCATATTTTGCCTCGAGCGGCACCGAACAATCAGCACACAAGCACCGTGCCAGATTATCCACCCGAGCCCCCGATTGTCCACCTTCGTAACGCACTGATAACGCTTGCATCTATTAGCCCTGTTGGCTACTGCATTAATTCCCTCTCTCTGTGTGCGCAACCATAAATAGTGCAATAGTTGGAACAATAATTGGACGGAAAAGCGTTCCCCCTAGCGATGATCATACACAATCGTTACCAGATCATCACGATCGCTGGGGCTGGCTGTGTAGCAAACAAATCCTGCACAGAAGCGATCCCAAAAACAAACAACAATGTCCATCGCAGTGCCTCGAAGCAATCCCAACCAGCACCGGCGCTGAGCGCATTGAAATATGTGTCGTGTCATCTAACAAACGTCAGGTCTCTGCTAAGGTGGCTTATAATTACTTTAATGCTTCAGCCGCGCAATTAAGGCTTCCACTTACAGCAATAAAGATGCCGCACCACAATAGCATAATGATATAAATCGGCAGCTAAAATAAAAGGGGGAAAAGAATTTGAAGACTCACCACCATCACCACGACCACGACCCACACCACGATGGTTCGTCAGATTCAGTTGAAGATGTGTCCCTCTTGAATAGCGTACATTATCACGTCGAATAAAAGACACTTACCTAAAAACGAAAGAAAAAACAGACAAAAAACAAGCGTTAGTGTAATGCTCGTACAACCTTTTGTGATTCCCATCACATAATGATTGCCCCGCTCTCTCTCTCTCGCTAGTGCTCGCCGTGCCTCGAAACCCTCCGGCCCGAACGACCACTTTTACTTTTTCTTTTACGCGTTTAGACATCCCTTAGCAGAAACCCTTCGCATATGCTCTCTCTCTCTCTCGCTGAAAAACTCCATTCCATCCGTCAAAAAAATTCATTCCCGGTTGCAACGATCGTAATGACGCACTCCGGGTTGAGTCTAGAGAGACTCGTTCCCGGCATGTTACCCCGTTGGTGGCATTAAGCGACGAACCTCGGGAAAGGATTGCGTCCATTAAACACACACACACATCCGCATACGAATCCGTCACAACATGCATCGCCGTTTTGCAATAAATCGACACTCGGACCAACAAAATCCCACATCGACCAAGGAAGAAGCTCCAAGGATAAAGGCCACTGGCATCGTGTAGAAGCGCACACCGGTCAACATATGCACAACATGGTGCGGGACGATCAGCCTAAAACGAACCGGCAAATAAAGGAGGTGGAAGCGAATCAGTTTTTTTTTTTGTTTTTGCGCAAACCACATCAGGAGTCGGCGTCACACTTAATGCTGGTGGAAAGCAGCTCCTACCGTACGGGCCCTTTCGGCGGTGAACAGACAACGTGGACGGAGAATTTAAATCAACCCGGGACGAGAATCCCGGTACGAACCGAACGCGAGCAAGCCAGCACATTACAAGGGCATAAAACAACGACATAAAAGTTTTTACCAGCCCGTGAGCCTGACCAATCGCTTAATGCGCCTGGAAGCAGAAACTGCACAACGCACGCTGGGCCATAATCTGGGATTTTTCTTTGCCCGTTGCATCGCGAACGAGGATTTCATGTGTTGTGTTTTCGGTTCCAGCCAGCGAACGAGTGGCAACTTTTTTTTTTTGGGGGCATCGTGGGAAAAAAGAAACGATCCCGAAAATTGCACTCTCTCGTTCTTGTTCTTGTTAGGGTGTTGTGAGCGAACAGAATCGAGACGAGAATGTGTGATCGAGCCAGGATCATTAAAAACGAGAATGCCGGCGAACCTGATGGAATGTGCGATTCTTCAGTTGGGCCATAAAACGATTGCTGCCGCTGCCGAAACTCACCTCGCTCGGTCTTTTGGCCAGGCGAGATGCACCGAAGGAATCACAGCTGAGCGCGAGTTTTTGGGAATGAGCTAGGGGCTTCCGCCGAACCCACCGTGCATACCTTCGCTCGGTCACTTCAAAGCGTGTTTCAAAGCGTGGACATTTTTCGGTGCTACGGTTGAAACGTTTTTGGGAGCTAAACTTCCGCTACCCCGAATCGATCAAACGATGGCGCTATTTTTAGCATCCCTTAGGAAGCGGACATCCAACCGTGAAATGATGTTAAAAATGAAAGGGCGATTAAAACCAGAAGCTGTATCCCATGGTTTCCGTCGGACCATTGGCAATGAATCAACAAACAGAACGGAAGCAAGAATGTCTTCCTATCTCCTTTTCCATCGTTTGTCACCAACAGCACGGTCTCGGTTCAGTTCAGTATTTCTGTGTCGCTGCTTGATAGGAGACATTTGCCAAACACATGTTCCACCGTCGTCGCTAATGGCCACCCTGATTCGATGCAGGTTCTCACCCAGTCAAAAGGGCAGACAGACTTCGATGAGAGGAGTTCAAAACAAAAAAAAATAAATGAGCATCTTATGGCAACTATTTGACAGCATACCAACAACATCAGTAACGTGAACAGCGAGCTAGAACTCGTCGAAGAATTTGTGAAGCGGTGGACGAATTATTTTGCACTCGCTCACAAAACCATTTCTGGTATTCGTTTGGGAACTCTGAATGTCTCGACAAGATCGGACATGCTTCCTGGAACACAAGTTTAAACATGCTCTGGCAAGAACTAGCTTGTGTTGGTGGTCGAACGAATAAACTCATCCTACAGAATATGCCACGAGTAAGTTGCATCATCCTGCTAGAAGCAAGCGGCTTACCACCATAATAATGTCTTCATTGCATCAGATTAAACCGAAACAATAAAACAGGAGAAGATTGGCCAGAAGTTACAGCAGCTAACAATGGATTGGGATTGGGTAGATAAACCGGGACAGTACATCTTACGAGCTTCCCCGGAGGCACTGGAAGTCAGCGGGCGAAGCAAACCATTCGACTGACCCGTGTAGCTGTGTGTAGCCGATAAAAACAACGATCAGTTTGAATATTTAAATTGCTTAATCTTGTCCAGAGAAAGCTCTTTAAAGGGTACAGTTACGATTGAGACATTTAGCTTTCTTTTGTACTAAGGCTAAATGAATGTGGAATAAGCTACAAGACTTCAAGGACTCATATCGGGAAACGTACCGTTCAACTTGAACTTTGACTGTCGGAAGCAGTTGCTATTTTTATTTCGTTGATTTGTTGCTCACTTTCACGGTGACTTTGAAGTTTACGTTACTGGACAGCATTTGGAGCTGTCCAAAAGTTCAACACCACAGCACCACGGTTGATGGACAGACGGTTCCAGTTTTCAGGGTCATTTCCAAACCAGAAACACACACACACACCAGCTAGCTTGGTATGTTGACGTACAGTGTACAAAAATTTTAATTTGGCAAAAACGGTCGGAAATAAGAAAGCCAACAGCGTACACAAATAATCCACCAGAAATTGTCGAAAAAATAGCCTGCTGCCTTTTGATAACCTTTTTCGCGAGCATTCAAACGGTAGCGGACAAAATTTGTTTGTTTGTAAATTTTTTGTCACTTTTTAAAGCCTCGGAAGCACCACCATTGCTGCTTATCGCAAAGCTGGCGGTGTGTCGCACGAACCCCAGCTACACCAGCGATAAGTGAGCAAATGGACATTCGGTCTGTGTGACGGTCCACCCCACACTGTCACTGCGGTCAGTAGATTATCAAATGGGAGGAAGTTTAATTAATTCATAGCTACCGGCGCAACTTATTTCCAATGGCGTGGTGGGCCCAGTGCTACCAGACTCCATGGCATCGCTGCCGCCACTCTACTGGGTCCCAAGTCCCGACCCCGTACGCCATAATGGCTTACGTAAGAGATGCAGTTAATTTTCAACCTGTCACCTGTGGTGAGGTGCGGTAGCTGTACGGAGAAAAACTTCGCTACCAAACCAAGCGACCCAACTCCGGGAAATTGGTGTCCACCGCACTTCGATTACAGCCCGTCGTCCATCAGCCAGGAGGACAATCTACTTGGAACGAGCTTTTGGAGCGGAAATTAGTTTACAAAAGTTGCAACCCTCTTGTGGTGAACAAGTGGCTACCGACCGTCTGTCGCTGGTCAAAACCTCTAGCTAGGCAAAAATCGATCGTTTTACCGGCGTGTTTATTTTCTAATTAACCTTAATGGTCGGTGGCCAACCACTGCCGTGGTCATTTGGGAGACGAGCACCCGTTGGTCCACCCGTACCTTCCGTGTCGCTTCCAAACGAGTTCGCGATTGATAGATTACACGATCGTGTAGGGTCTCTGAAGGAAAAAAAAACCCTCCCACCGAACGTGACCTCCTCCAGCAGTCACCATCGGCAGTTGGAGGCGAATGTATCGCAGGTAGGTCCCGGTGCGGGGCACCGAGGTTGGGGTAGAGTCGTTAAGGACTCTTTCAACAGCGCCATGATTGCAGGCGAGCCAGACTGAGTGACGTGATTGATCTTTGACCGTTCTCGATTGCAGTCTGCGCGATGCGATGCGGAGTCCCCCGAAGGCATTCGCGTTCGACCATCAGCAGCACTCCGTCACATCATCATCAACCATTTTCATCTGCGAACCGTGATGAACTATCGCAGCGATGATCGGCGATAGGTCAACGAGAAGCGCTTTTTGGGTATGAAGTCGACGAAATCGACACGGATTTGCTAATGTGAGCGAACTAGAATCTTGGAAGCCATTTTTAGATCACACTCAGGATGCTTATTAACACTTACGACAGCCATTTAGTCCTTGGTCATCTAAGAGAACAGAAGATTATACTAATTTGCGTTTAATAACATGATGATACCTCCGCCAAGTCTCACCAATTGCCACTCGTATGGCGGAAGCATATCGCTTGTTTATTTTCGTTTCCTTAATATTTGTACAACTTGTGAATGACAGCCAAACTGCTCAACCCTCTTCAACTCCACACAAATGAATTCCATTATCATGAACCGGACAACCCGGACGATGACTAAACATTTCAATAAAATTGCTAATAAATGTGCAATTCTAGCACGGATGCATTCATTCGTGTTTCGTGACGAAAGCAAATCGCTTTAACCTTCCCAAAGAGTGGCTCTCGATTGATCCTCTCCAAATCCAATACCTTTGACTCCCGCAAAAAAAAACAAAGCAAAAACAGTTCTTCCCAAGGCCAACATCCTTGTGGGACTTTTCCTTTAGTGAAAAGCATCATAAACATGCCAGCCCCATAATAAAGTTCACGCAAACGTACGTGGGTGTAAAGATCCCATAAAGTGTTTAACCACTCACTTGTTCCGGGCTGGTTAAGCGATACGACGGCACCATCTTAGAAGCGGAGATGTCGAATGCCACAGTCAATGCGCCAACCCACCATAAACACCAACCAAAACCGGCCCGGAATGGTTCGGTTTTAATTGTGATATTTTATTTAGCAACCGTGCCACCGATTTAGACATAAAATGGTAAATCCAACTAGAACGGTCGTGTAGAAGAAGGAAGTCACAGGCTGCCCAACACAGCACGCCTCCCAGTTTAAACCGCTTCCAACAGTCCAACGGCCAACTCGCACGAACGGTAATATCGTGTAATGAGCTACAGGTTTGCCTCATAGCTTCATTAACCGCAGCTCACTTGTACGTGTCGCTTAGTTATCGCTTAAATCGTGTACATCATCTCGCAAAACCCCGGTTTAAGAGGTTTACTAAAACCATTTATACAATCATAAATTTTGTATTGTTTCCCATACTACACTCGGCTTGTAGTATTGCCGGATGCAATTAGACGCAACACGCTGCAAGTCGTGTTCTGGCTTGCTGCAGCAACCTAGAATATGGAGAATGGAGTAATGGACGCTATTAGCTGTTGCACCGTCACGACTGGAAGCCAAGAAACAAGAAACACACAGCCCAATCGCCACAAATCATCATTTATACGCATCTTCTCGTATGCACATCGCACGCAAGAATCGCACGAAACGTTCATTAATCAACGCGATCATATTGTCAATCAGTGCTCACCTTAACAGCATCACAAAGCCATCGCCAAATCGGGCCATAACGCTCGAAACGCGGCCATAAAACTACAAACCAACCAACGACATCCGGTTGGCAGTGGGCCGGGTTCGGGATTTTGTTTGCGTGCGGCACCACGCAAGTCTCCATCCGGAGATTGCACAATCTCCACTTTCTTGCGATGCGTCACGCCGGTACGCAAAAACCGATCTGCCACGAAACCGCTCTGACCACGCGCGAACCATCGATCGAGGCCATCTGGCGCGCGTCATCCTATCGCCGGTAGGCTGCATGTCTAGGCGAGTGCATCACCACACTCGCCATACCTTTCCTGCGCTACGGTGGACATCTGGAGCTGCTCCAAAAATCCGAAACCAACCAGTCCCGCAGATAGCCACCCACGGTATCGGTATTCGTCACGAGCCGACTCACACGTACCCGCCTCTTCAATGGCATTGATGGCCAGCTTTGTAACGCTAGCACGCGGGTTTAATATTTGTTTCTGCCAATTCTGCAGAATCGGACTCGCTCTCGCAAACCAAATCGGTCGCATAAATTTTACGATTTTGCACCGGCACGCTTCTGCATGTGTGCGCTGACGATATGGGTGTTTCTGAGCTGGCCACTCTCGTGCAAGAGATCGTTCCGAATTCGAGGCCATGCGCGGGCGCACAGTTCGCGTAAACCCATCGATGTTCGTCCTCCGTACCTCCGCCAAGTCGCGATTTTGCAGAGACCCCAGCTCCAGAGTCCAGTGCAGGGATCATGCCCACCGCCAACTCACCTGTAGTAAACTTTTATGAATGAATGTCGCGCTGTACTACACACGCTACAAAGTCTGGGCTCCAATAGTGAACTGAACTGAATGGACCACGCAATCGGTACGCTTCGATTTCGGAGACCAGAGACTCGCAGCAAGATACGTTAAAACGCACCTAAACGGAACGGAAACACCCTAACCGTGTTGGCAACTTCCTGCGCAACGGACACGACACCATTGCAGACCGAATGCGAGATACAACCGATCGTTTGGGCGATCGTTGTCCGGAGGAAGTATTGCGTGGATGGACAGCAAACAGTTAGAGATCGGAGAGTACCTCCCCGCCGTACCTGCCCGAATGTGGCGAACTCTTCAGGCAAACAGTGCACCCAAACAAACCCTCGCTGGAATATTGAGAACAGGCACAGCATGCCCGTGTGGTGGTGAATGTAGCACGCTCTAGGTCTATTGATTTACTCAATGAACACCCCATCCCCAAAGCATCACCAATGGGGGGTGTCGACGGGTCTGCAAAAAAAACACAACAACCCACCAACGCGTACAACGCTGAGTGTGCAGACAAACAAATGTGTGGCCGGCAGAGAAAAAAAAACAGCAACCGTTGGTCGGTTGTGTTTGTTTTTTGGGGCCAATTAAAACGGAAATTTGTGGGCGATTGCTGGGGGCCTACCTACCTGGGCACCTCCGACGGACCAAAGTCCAGAAGACACCCAGATTTATTTTTTTGTGGCTTGGGTTTTCTTCCATGGGCAGGTCAGTGTACCAACCAGGTACTAAAGCAAAATGAGATCGAGAGATGTGATCTAAGGCCCCCCCAATAACACCTCCAGTATGTGAGGATATGTGTGAAGCAGCAGCAGCAGCAGGTTGTTAATGGGGGCCGGTAGCGTCTGTTTGGCATTTAGCTAAATATTTGCCAATCCAATTTCCATCGACCAACACCCGTTTTCTAGAAAGTCATTCTTGCTTCATCCCTCTGTTTGGACTTTACACACACACGATACGGCCCACAACCGTGCTACCTACTGGTGCTACTAAATCATGATCACCTAGATCACCAGAAGTAGGTGTCAACGAGCTCTGCACCATGGGCCGGGCTCTCGCAAGCCAATTAAATCGATGACACTTCCAATCCATTTCGAGATAGCGAGAAATTAACCTGTACCACACGCGGAAGGATCTGGCCTCGATCGATCCGGCAGCACCTGACACGCTCGGAACAATCGGAACCGCGCTACCCGAAGGTGGCCCGGCCGATCGCCAAACATGGACCAAGATTAATGGACGCCGTTGGGTTTCAGATTACTCTCCGACCGGATGGTACAGCTTCATACATGCACGTTCGATTTTACTCATAAATCACCACCATCATTTCGCTCTCCACGCGTTCCTTGTACGCTGGACAAACAAGGAGACTCCCAAAACGGCATCCCACGGGGTTGGGTGGGATGCTTTTGGTTTGGGGGAAGATGCTATAAAAATGGCGTCAAAGGTGGACGGTATCGTTTATGAATGGAAAGAGCTGAACAACCCGTATGACAGTTATTTAAATAACTTATAAAACTACCATTCTAACCTTTCGAGTGCGAATGTAAACGGGAGACGGGTCTTACCAACTCCAGCAAAGGTCATTAGGCAACAAGTTTAAACCACTCGCTGTTCGATCCTAGCACCACTTTGACCAATACTCCTATTGGCTTTACACTCGACGATACCCTCCCTCGACAGGCAATAATCTGCTCAGCGTGGGATGGCCCATCGGTTGGACGGGGCTCTTTCGCCAATTGGCTACGCGTCCCGCACTGCGCTACAATTGTCAATGGAAGCCGTGTTCTGCCTCATCCCGCTGAGCTGCGCTTTCCCGTGCTTAGTTCAGTTACCTCGGCCATGTTGGGCGCCACAGCGCTGCTTATTGAGTGTTGTCATAAATCAAGTCAGCTTACACTCTTCCGGGATGCGGATTCATAGGTTTCTCCCTATCGTCTAGAAGCTTGGCCGGAGACAGTAGAAAATCCTTACGGAGCGCTGTTTTTTGTAGCTGCTATTCAATTGTGGTGCCTGGTACTAATTCATCATTACTGCAGGAATAATTTAAAGCAATTCGTGTGCCGCCCCCCCGAGAGGTCAATAGCTATCATAAACCAGCTTAAGCCAGGCAAATCTTCCATCGTCATGACACGCGTACAAAGGAATATGACTTCACCGTCTTCATCTATTTAATTATCGTACGAACCCGGACAAACGCTCCTCCCAAATCCAACGCCTGGTTCGTTGAACAATACTGGCGTCGTGTTGCGAGTTTAGCATTTGGCAGCAAGAACCGATCCCGCCGAACATCACTAAACGCTAACCGCTAGAATGACGTCTCACTTAAGCTAGTAACGGTTTGCGACGGACCGGACGGTCTGTAAGCGATACGCGCCCGACCAGCAGTCATCGAAACTTGTTCCTTTCCGTTCCAGCAACATTTCATTCTGCAGCTTATTCGTGATAAGTTGTCCGACGATACACGAACACATATTATCAGCATCTTCTTAACTATCACTCGCGTCAATCATTCACCCCTGTAGGTAAATAAATCATTTCCCCCGACAGACCCGACAATGTTGCCCAAACTGGAGGAAGCCAGGTTCACAGGTTCTGCCTCCAAACCTTTACAGTCTTTCGCAGCGAACACGCTACCCCCGAAAAATTCTGCCAAACAAAAGTGCAAAACGGTCCGTATTCTGAACAGGGAAGCCTTTCTATTCGTGGGTCCCCCCTACCAAGAAACTCTAAAGTCAAAAGGTAACCAAGACAGGCGGTTGAAATTTGAACACCATGGTTCTTTGTGGCAGAAGCGCCGAACGAAGGTAGAATGAAACGACGCACATTTCTTTGTCTCGGCAGCAAGGACCAAGCGAGAATACCAAGACACTGTGCGTCCGAGAACCTCAAATCGAGGCACCGCCAAGCAAAATAGGATCATTATCTTCCTATGTGCACATGCAACTTTAATTTACTTCACGATTTCTGTCTTCTGGCCTCCGCAAAACTTCGTAGCGTTCGTAGTGGACGTCGGGTCACGGGCTACAGCCGAAGTACAGCCGTACCGGTTCTGGAACGGCAACAGCACCAGACAGAAAGACCTCATCTCGGTTTTCCACGGCCTACGAAGACACGGCCCGATGCAACTCCAGCTCCAAAAGGCTGGAGACGAAATGGCGATGATGATAGCGCTGTGATTTAGGTTTTAATTTCATAGCAATTTTACGGCTAGTCTCCGTTCGGCCCCATACTCAGAACCATGTTTGCCTCTTGTTCTTTAGCTTCAAGAGACCCCGGTTTTTTCCACACACACACACACACGCTTGGCTGACCTCAGCTGTACCGTCCGTTAAGTTTAACTTCTTAGCTTCTTGCTTCGCCATCTCCCGGGCACAGGGTCTCCAGCAGTGCCGCCAACGTTCCCGATCGAAACGACAGCTACACAAGCCAGTTGGCGTTGCACTCTGAGTCAGTCGCCGAGACAAGTCCGCGAATGGACATGAACTGGCTGCTGTTATTACTTCACGTTGCCCGTTCGTCGTAGCAGGTCCTTCTCGATGTCTGGAGCTTCTGGGCGCTTCCTTCCTTTCGCCAACGACCGCCAACCACTAGCTGTTGTTCTGTCTAAAAATGGCAAACTAAAGCAACAACCGGTTCGCGTCGGGGAGCGGGATCGGTTTTTTTTAAGGGCTACATCAACCTAGCTGCACAGATGCACAACCGAGTGGAAAGGCCAAGCTCCGTACAAATGCATCGCGCTGCCAGCAGAGTAGAGAAAGTTTTTGCAGTATGTCCCGTTTCGAAACAAAACGGACCGCTTGCCAGATGAAATTTTGATAAGCCGTGGTGCAATTCAAGCCGAGCCGAGCGGTGGCCATATTGAATGTAATGAATTACGCGCCATCCAACCGCGATGACAGAGTGGAAGTGTAATCTAGTAGATGTTTTCTGCGCTGGTGGTTGAAAAATGAGATTTGATTGGATGCCTTCTTACTGGTTGCTGAGCATCCGCTTTACTTGAAGACGATTTACAAATTTTTGGCCTTTTCCACGAAACTTTCTAAACATTTTCTCACTCAAATCGACACCTGATACTGATCGCTTGGTACTGGCAGGGTCTTGGACTGCGCTACGGTTGGTGAGAAAAAAATCCTACCCACTAGAGACACCTTCTGTGTCTCTAACACCGTGACTCTTCCCATGCCGGGTGCATCACTTCGAAACCGCCCGATGCTACTCGTAATCAACCGTTCGTTCCGGTTCGATGTGGCGGAAGCAAACCTATCATTCCACGCCTGGACACACGCTAGAACTGACGCTCAAACAAAAGCCCCTTCACCCATACCAGTTGATCGATGTGGCAGGGCTTGCCGAACAAATCGAACTGCAGTTTCAAGGTTTCTTTAGTCTTCGGTCATATCATCGAGCTGCCCTTTTGCCTCGGTTCGGTTTGGGGCGATGAGACATTGATTGAATATTTCGGAAGCCAAGCCACTACGATGAAGCGAGAAAGCCTTACAAAAAGCCTAACCGAATAGTCAAACATCGCGGTGAGGCGTTGGCATCCGTCGAGTCACTAAAGTTCGAAAGTTGATTACCCTCCCCCGGTAGTGATGGGTTAGGGTTCGACCGGACTGAGGTCTTCTTTACCTTTTGCTTCAAACTCATTCAACCGTTGAGCGAAAATGGCGGGGCCTTCGGATCGGACACGGGGTAATGTGTGGGCTTTTTTATGGCGTCTACAATAACCACTGCGTCGAACGGGGCAAGCGAGGCGTCGAACAAGACATTGACTCAGCAACCAGGCTGGGGCCGTAGTGTGTTCGGGAAGACACATGGCTTTCATCCCATTGACTTTCCGGCAATTGAACCGAAGCCAGTTGGCCGCTGCTACCCGGCCACCAAGCGCCAATCTTTGCCATCGATGAATGGGCTAATGATATTTTAATAAATTTAGATGAATTCAACCGACCGCTCTAGACAACGCACCAGACGGGGCGAGGAATACCATTCGCCGATAGACGTCGGGAAGAAACCTTTTTGTGTGAAGAAGCAACTCCCGAGATAAAACCTTGAAAATGAAGAGTTCTTTCAGAGATTGGGTTGAAAACAAATTTTGCCAGTGGAAAAACATACACATGCGCACGTCCAACTACGGGCCATGCTTACTCATCAGTCTTTTGTGCCGTTTCCTTCTTGCGCTTCTGCCTCTCGGTGGAGAAATATTTCTGCCCCAAGCACAACACAAGCAAGCCTCTTGTTAACGTTCAAGATTTATCATGATTTTGGGGGATGCAAATTCAAGACTCGATGGCGTTCTCCAGCCTCTCCCGAGCCGAGAAGTTCTCCGACCAACCGATCTACACCGATCAATGCCCCGGTCCAACCGTCAATAGACTCGTCAAACAGGGTGCGGGTTTTTGGTTATCTCACTGTGCGAGACCCGTTATCGTTTATTGTGCGACTGACAGTATAAAGAAAGGGCGATTTCTTCGAGGTTCGAGGAGGTTTGGGTCAAAAATCAAACTGAAGTTCCCCGCCAGACAATGATCGCTAAGGCATATTTTAGCAACTATCCGAATTGAACCACACTTTTCCATTGACTTGAAGAACATTTGCACCATCATTTGCATAACTTATGGCTACATTAGCGACAAGGTTTAAACCGAAGGGTGTCTATTCAATTAACGAACCAATAAAACACAGCAGGCTCGACCAATAAACTGGACACCGAACGGTGGATGAGGCAAATTGACTTCCTAATAAAAATTATGTGTCGGCAGGCTGTGTCCATCGTTCAAAGCGACCGCGCAGCCACCAAGAAAGGCTAAGTTATGAAAATGGGAGCTACTTTTCGGTGGTTTTGTTTTCCCACTGTGTGTTTGTGTGTGTTTCCTTCCACTTGACCGACCCGAAAGCATAAACATATTCTCAGCACTCACACCAATCACACCAATCATAAAGTCAAGGTTAAGCAACCGCAACAGCACCGCGACCGTGTTTTGTGTACTCGGGTTCCTCACGTACCACGGCCTCATATTACCAGCCGGTCAGACAGCAGGGGGACTGGGAAAATTTTAAATATTATATATTCCAGCCGTCCAGCCTTCCCGGTTGTGCCGGTGTGCGGGGGAAATCAGCCCAAAAATTTCAGTGTCTCGTGTTAAACCATTTCAAGGGCTTGGGATAGTGGCAGACCGAACCCTAAACGGGCCGTGCAGTGACATGACTACATTATGACCGGGCGCAACCAAGACAACAACTCGTGAGGGGAAACCCTCGCTTTGGTTTGAACCGATTCCGGGAACATCGCACTACAATGTCTTCATTTGCATAATTCCTTTTCGCCCGCTCGGCCCCTCAAAGGTGTTTCACGGTTCTGCATACATCCAGAACTGAACCGAAGCTCGAAAGTAATATCTTCTCCCGCTGGTGCGCTTACGAAACGTTCTTCGGGCATGCAGGACAGAAAACCCCTAAAACGGTTGGCATTGCTTCCTAATTGCAGCTAGACAGGCGCGAGGCAGTAGCAGGGTCGGGGTGGCATGGGTGCGACGGACCGAATACCATCGGATCAAATAACTGTGCGCGTATGGCACCGCACCGCAGCGTGGAGACTTGGTACGAACGACTTGCAAGCGACGTCAAGTGACGAACCCAACGAAGGCCGGTAGATATTCAAGATGGATTTGATAAATCCCCCCGACGTGAGTACGCCATGCTGGCGTCTTGATTTGTGACAGATCGACTTTGCTTTCTACCCATCTTTATGTTCGATCTGATCACAGGCACGATCACCATAACCCAACCCGGGGAAAACGAGCTTAATAAGTCTTATTCAACTTGTTACTTGAACGTCGCCGTTTGCATTCCCAGCCCAGGTGCCCAGGTGTCAGGAGATAGCGCCATACCGCCGCTGGTTCCGAGTTTACGCGTGTCCAACCAACCCGGAGTCACGCCCGCGAAAGGTCCGGCAGGTAATTGGACATGTTCACGGGGATCCAGATCGGATTACTCATTAGGAAGCGATTTGGATAATGAATAGCTCTAGTAGGTAGCGTCAAAACGCTTGGCCCGTTGGCGGTTAACAAAAACTGGGTAGGTGTCGGTTTCGAGAAGGTTCAAACATTAGCTCGTTCCAGAAACATAAGGCAAAAAGGGCCTTCTGCCAGCGTATATTACACGGTCTGGACACGAATCTAACGAACCGTAACCGATCGCACTTCCGCACACGGTGCATGTGGTGTAGTATTAATGCTTTAGCTAAATAAACCCATTTTTTCCCCATGAAATTGTTTATTTTCTGTGTTCTGTTGGGTGCAGGAAGGCAAACGGAAGCCAGCACCCAGGCAGCAATAATCGCACATCGTTCATCATCATGACAATAAACCGGGGACGTGTGTCGCACATTCATGGGCAGAAAGAAAGGGGAAAAAGCTTTCGTAGGTTTTAAATTCAAACGAAAAAGAGATGATCGACCTAATTTAAATAAATTTTACATCTAATTCAATTAAACAAATTACAAGACACAAAATCGTTTTCAAATTACTGTAAACATAGCTCCAACAAAAGGAATGGCTTTTCCGCCGTACGTTACAAATATTCATTTCCTCGGAAACACTCGCTTAAGCTAAATACACGATTAGGGCCACAAATCGCATCATTCTCGTATTATTATTCAAAAGCACCAAAGACGTTGCCAGCTTGCTACCGATTCGTCTCGGCCAGCCATGCAACCATTCCGTTCCACGGCACATTTCTGATCCCACCTTCAACCGTGCCAGCTGTCCACAGAAAATCGGATTTAAGACGTTTCATCCGACATAAACCGACACCGTGTGGCTCGGGCGCATTACGTTCGCGGCCAAGCTTTGCGGATAAGTAAACGAAATTTTTCGGGAAAGGGTTTTTTTTTTTTTGGAACAAACCCAACCCCATAGCATGCTTTCTTCTGTGTAAGGAACCTACATTCCCGAAACGAAAGTTCACCAGCAACTGATGATCGGTCCTGTCACGGGAGAACCCGCTCGGATGCCGCTAAAGCTCCTCAACAAAACAAAAAAAGCCACATACCATCCAGTGTCATGCCCGTACACACTTAGGGGCCCCGGTAACGGAATTTGACATGCGTAAAGGGTTAATTACATTCTTCGGCCACGGGAAAATCGGTAGAGTGGAAATCGTCAAATTCAAAGCCGGCCACTGGGGTGCGGCTGTACCGGTGGAGCAATAAAATATCGCTACGCTACGAAATCAATGGCGCATTGGTTACAGACATTGGGGTAGAGGCAAGAAAAAATCATACCAAATCCACTTTTTTGTAAACATCACAAAGCGGGGTCGTGTCTCGGGAAGTTGAGGAAGAAGAAGAAGGGAACTACACACACCAAACTCGATGCCTAAGTCTGGATGCCGACGACGGCCGCCGATGATTGATGAAAGACTAAACAAAACTCCAGACACACCAGACACAGTCGGAAGACAAGTTGCGCTAACAGAGTCCACGCTGTTGTTGACTCAATATTGCTAACCGTCTCAAGCCAGACAGTTGTCAGACGGACATCGAGAACGCGCAAAAACTTCTACACCGAGCGAGCTGCCTTTGAAACAATCCGAGGATCGCTTCATGCACCGCTTCATCCTACTAGTCACTGGGTGCACTTTTACTGCTCCCGATCAATACAGACCCCGGTCGGGCGAGAACGGGTTTAGAAGCAGCCGCCCAGGCAGCCACAGTCAATATTGACCAACTATTCCGTTTTGTAAATGTTTTACCAAACAAAAACCCACCAACACAGGTCACTCGCGGGTGTCAGACGAACTTGTACGGTTTCAAGTCGTCGAGTCGAGGAATCCTTTCGTCGGCGAAGAACGATACAGTTTGTCTATCTCAGTTGTTTAACACCTTTGACCGCTGTGACAAGCGCATGGCATTGAGGCTGGTCGTCGAGGGAAAGCTAGCCAACAGGTTATAGTTCTGTGTTCGTTGACCTGATAATGGTTTGGCTGAAAACTCATTGCTCATGAATATGCTCTTTGCAGTCGTTTGAGGGCCTAAGGCTCGTCAAGAAAATCGGAATTTCTAATTAGAACAGATACTAATTTTAGGTGGTTTCCTGACGACTCTCATGGGACTTGTTTTAGGCTACAATGCCACACATTAAATGCAGATGCATAATGTAAAACATTAAAGCAATCAGCAGCAACATCCCATCTAAACTGACCACCAGCAGTTCACGTTTACGACGCCCGTTTGCCGTCGTTGTTGCTGGTTTGTCAGGTGTTTTGTCCTCGACATCCGAACGAGTTTTACTTTCGGCCATAAGCCCACCGCAGACAACGACAACAACAACAAAAATGGCACACGCAGCAAGAAGCCCACAACATCTCCATCCCCATCCATTATTATTGCCCGGTGCGTTGATGACTAATTTTGAACTCCGCCGAATGACGACTGCAGCCGGTTTGTTGGAGATAGGCCTCTGGTCTGGTCTGCCGTTGGGGACACACTGGGACCGAGCATTCAGAATTAGCAATTCTTCACACTTTTTCAGGTCTGGTTTGCCCAAACCCAACCGGTTTAAGTTTTTGGCAACACGGCAACTGCAATGAAAGTCGTAGGGCTCAAGCAAACACGCGAAGGGTTTCGTTGATCTTCAGATCGACCTAAATTTTCCATTATCCTTTCGATTGCTGTCTGTACTTGCAACACTTACTACATGGCCATCAGAAAAAAAGGAATGTATTTTTTTCTTATTTTTCGCTCTGCCCAAAGCCTTCAAGAGAGGGCTCTCTTGCTCGTACGAACAATCGTACATCATTACCGTACCGGAAGTGGTGGCCATATTGTGATGGTAATCGGCGCAGTTTTGCACCACATTCGCTGCACGATGCACCTGGTTGAAATTTTAATTTAAGAACATAAAGGTGGCCTTTCTCCGCCAGGAAGTGTTTCGAAGCAATAATATTCTCTTAAAAAAATATGAGTTAACCCATAAACCGTTACTTGCGATCACCAGGTACCAGGGTCCCGGCATCAGGTGAATAAAGCGATTATGATCCGCCAGTGATACAGGAAGATAAAACATGAGACTGGGGCGATTCTTTGCCCTTTGATCATCTCTCTCGCCTGTGGTTTTGAGCGATCATAGCTTGCGATCGTTCTTGCCCGGATTACGGATACGACCGCTCATAACGTCCCCCCAGCCCAAAAAAATCCCAAATAGTTTCAACAGAAAAAAGAGCGGTGAAAAGCATTATCCACCAAATTGGAAAGGACGGAAAAGAATAATCTTCACGCAAATTACCATCATTTAACAGGTTTGTGCTTGCGGGCAACGGTGATGGGAAGTATCGAAAAAACAAAATCAAATTTGCAAACCAAAATTATACTTTTCCTCGAATCAATCATGACTGTAGGGGCGTGTAGAGCTTTCCCTCCGAAATGGTGATGGTTCACGCTTGGGTTTTTGCATTTGCAAAGAGTTTTTGTCGATAGCAATTTATATGCTATCAGGTGCATTTTATTGTGAAAATAAGTGTAATTAAAGCACAAAAATTTTAATTTCGTTTTGGCCCAAAAAAAACAAAAGAAAAGGGTCTAATTCCCCCCCGGGTAAAATAATAGTGTTTAAATGATCAAGAAATTTCGTTAAGTGATTTATTTGCTAATTTGCTGACTCACAAAGGTAAAAGTAAGCTCCCAAAGCCCAAGGCTGACCAGTTCATCGATCCCAACCTCAGCCAAACAATGAAACCGCGATAAAAATCATTAATAATATCTATTTCACATGTACCGCACCGCATGTTCAACGAGAATGTAATTATGTAAATGTGGTAACACCGCCACATGTTACCACCCCACCAAAAAAAAAAACCGGAATGAGCTGCCCAACGAGGAGGTAGCCCAGCTATGCGAGTGTGCGTGCCGAGGCGTCTATTACCATTACCTAATACACTAAGACTAAGGCCGCTGCCGGGACGTCCACTGCGGATCGCGTTGGGGCTGGCGGATGAACCGGCGTATCCGGCGGATCCAGCCGCTGTGAGGGATTTCCGCAAGCTCGCTCGGCTCTCCTCACCGTCACCAACGGGGACCGTGTTGCCGTTGGCGCCATCCGGTGGAGCGCTTGCTGCTGTTGTCATATTGATGGGCATTGTTTTGCTACATGTGTTAGCTTTCTGTGTTGTTTTTAACCTTTTTTTTCTTTTCTTTTCTACGATATTGATTTCGCTGCTCAATCACTCACAAAACAGAAAGCCTCAGATCGGGGTGTACGATTTTTACCGCACCGCCACGAATAATTCATCGATGAGGATGCTGCTGCCTGCTGAATTAATGTGCAAAGTATTCACTCACAAACACATGTTACACACGCGCACGTTCACAAACACAGACACACTTTTTTTTAAGTTGTTGAAGCTCGTGTTGTAAACCAGAATACACGTGCTTAACACATAAAACACCATTTGAAGAAATTATCATGCTTGACCCACACAGAAACACACACTCCCGATGAATATACTAGGCTCATAAATTCTCTTTTTTGTTGGCCCTGTATTTCACATTCCTTTAGATTACGGACACTATTTCCTGGCACATCAAACTAGCATAACAAGCACACTGAAGCTGTTGTTACCATTGGTTATCACGTACAAGCTACAAGAGTAGGGAAGAATACACCGAAAAAAAAAGTGATACAAACAACACCACCACAAATTAAATTCAGCTCGGCTCCGGCCCGGCTCAGGAACTCATAAACCGCAACTATTTAGCATTATCTCATCCCTTTGTCTTGGACGGGGGGGGAGACCATCTAACGATTCGAAAAAAAATCAGTTTCAGAATTAATCGCTTCCGGTCTGATAGAATTGAGTGCCGATGTTGGTCGTTCACCGAAGAGCCATTTAATGATTCAATTTGTAGGCTTCCACAGTATACGCTGCTCTTAGTACCATAACCTACTTCACTATCACAAATAGGGCAAGGGTGTTTGGTTTCATCGAACCGAACGTGCGATGTTGGGTTCTGCGCAGAGCGATATCTAAAGCAATCGTGAACCCCAACATCAATTAATCAACGATCGTTCCCTTTCACGCACACACACACGCTTTTTGAGTATGTCTGGAACATTAGAACCGAAAGGCGCAATCTCACGCTCGCTTGGGAAGCTCGCGATCTTCAGCGACGCAATTCCCTTGCCACGATCTTGGTTGATGGATTCGAAGATGGCGATGATAGCGTATGGGATAGAACGTTCTGCGGGTTCCTTTCGAGTACGTGCAAAGGTTCTTCAGGTTCCGGAAGGTTGCGTAAAAGAGATCGGCGAAGCTCACGAACACTGGAACACGCTCTCATCCTTTACAGCGCAGTCTTTATCCCGAAGCTCGTAGCTCTTTAATTCCACATCACTGCATCGCGGCGGCGATGCTACATGAGAAAACGGTTTCTTGGGCCGACCGGTTGGAAAAAAGCTCGCGTTCAGCACCTCAGCCCATATCTGATAAACTTCCTTGCCGCACTCACTCTTTCGACGCTTTTCGTACCCAAGAACACGAGCATCACCGAAGCTATCTATAGGCCGACATCGCGCACAACCGTCTCAAATTAATTACACTTCCCTTACACTGCGTACACCAGTTTCTACCAGCGAAGACACTGTCGGTAGGGATGCACCTTTGCTGGTCCGAAACCTAATTAAAATCCATTCCTACGTACATCCGACCCACCTAAGACCGTTCTGATTGTGGTGCTCAGAACTCATTCATTCTTTACGAACACACATTTAAGCCTTTGTAAAATGCACTTGATCAGTGCAGTAGACCGCCTTGATGCCGATTTCTTCCTCTCGAGCCGAGTATCGTTAATTATATTTATTTCTTATCAGCATCGTTCAAGCATTCGATTAGTTTGAATGGAAACACATAAACAATCGCGTTAAACTTGCCATGCAGCGGACGGACGATCGCGCACTAATGCACCGTAGGATGTTGGTTGTTCTTATCAATCGATTTCACAGCCCATCCACACAACCAACCGCACTATCACTTCATGCCTTTTTCCCCTTTTACCTTGACGATTCAACAATATGTGACACAACGGGAAAACATGCAGTTGAGCAACAACAGTATGGTGAAACACACACACACACACACTTGGGATCGCACCAACCGGCTTGGTTTGGTTGGTTTGATAAAGCAACGCGGCACAAATAAGCCTCAACCCGTACCGATGGCGGATCGGTCGTACGCACGCACGTTAACGCTCCATCCGCAGCGTACGATGGTCGAGTTAAAACTAGCGACTCCGAAGGCGACGCATACCATTAGCCGTGCGAGCGCGAGCAACGGTGAGTAAGCCCCCGACCGTACCAGATGGGTCGTTGGAGAATCGGCGAGAGATCGTACGAGAGTTGTTTGCGTTGCTTGGGGGTTTGTTTTATGCTCCCAGACAGTATGCTTTTTTGTATGCACTTGAACAAGGGTCAATCGGGGCCTGCCGCCGTGAAGCTTTTCAAGCCACCCTCTCTTTACCGGTCGAAAGGGTTGGTAAAGCTGAGCAAGAGAGAGAGAGCGAGAAATGATTCTCGAGAGAAAATATGCTTTCGGCAAAACCCGTTGAGAGTGCGCAGCTTTCAGCATAAAGAGTAACGTAAACATGCTGCTGGGCGATTCTCAACATGGGGCAGCATGAGCGAATACTGGGCTATGTGTCGTTTGGGGTAGGAAATAGTTCCCGAGTAGTGAGCGGTACCAATCAAATAATTTTTAATCTAAGTCAATAAATATAAAAATGTTAAAAATCCAATAGGTCACTGAGCATATTATTTATCGATGCTTTAGAACAGGTATGTCAAACATTCAGTTGCTGGGCCGGGAAAGGTCCTCCTATCCTTCCAATCCGGCTCATAAAGGATTGTCAAAATAATCGACTACTGCGAATTCTTCTGTACGATTTCCAATAAACATGGTAGGCACCTCAACTTGGACAGTTGACAAGCGGAAAATTAAATTATACAGCTCAGGTCTTGCATTTGTACTTTCCTTGACTAAGCATACCTGCAGTTGGATAGCCAGTTCTTCGCGGGAGGAAACAGATCCAAAATATGCTCGATTTCAGCAAACGAGACCAATTTCCAGATGTTAAGGTTCGTTATCAAGTAAAATCAGCGATATTGGGACAAAACCAATCCACACGAAGTTCACCAAGTTGCTATGACTTTACAGAAACTCAATATTAGACTGTGAGGCTTGGGGTTTAACCGCCGACTCGAGATCATTCTCCTGGTTGATCAAGTCCTCAGAACCTCGAACTTCAAAACCTCGAAAGGTCTCGGTCTGCCTTTTCTGGCTTTCTGTGACTTGATTTTACCCGTAGCAAGGTAGTCAGCCCTGCGTATGGGGAGGCGGTCTTGATAGGATTTGAACCCCGGTCCTGCCGTGTGAAGACCGGCACCAATATCGCCTCTGCCACCGGACCGTCTCACAGGCCAGTTTCCTGTAATTATCTTATTAGAAGAAGAGCACGAAGTCCATGTGGAGAGCAAACCCTTTTCTCCATTTAATCTGGCCCGATAGTCAAAATGAGTTTGACATCACTCATTCGGTACGTTACTATAATTAATGTTATTTCAATACAATTAGAGTTGAATTATGTGCCGTAGTGTTAAAAAAAAAAATGATTCTTCCAATAGATATCCTTATCAAACCGGCTCTACCTCATGGTCATTAATCAACCTGATAGCTTATCTTCAGGGTTATTTCAGCACCAAAATCCAATAAAATTGTAGGCCTAGCTTAGGCGCCACTAAACCATTCAATGCTTGATTATCAGAGTGATAAATGTAGAAAGCAAACAGAGTGTTTCACACCTATCAACATGAAAATTCCTGGAACTATTGGAAAAAAAAACTTGGAATTGATCTTATATAAAACATCGATGGTAAAATTTGCAGAGTCTCGTAATATAAACCAGCACGTGAAGTAAGTTGCACCTTGCAATGTAATATTTGCTTATCGATCGACTCACTGCAAGTTGCGCAACAAAAGTGTCTTGGTGTACCATTTGCCACACAGTCAGCTAGCTTAAGCGTCTCTAAATGGTATGTTTCGTTTGCAGTAGGTTGGTTATGATAATAATCACAGCGATGACGGTGACCATTCTAACCGGCTGCAAACCTACAGATGCCAAGAACAACTTGTTTTGAGAAAAAAAAGTCAAAAGCGAACTTGTATAGCGTGGGCAGAATCGTTCGATTTCAATCGTTCAGCTGGCAGTACGTAGCTAATGCAGCTCTTAGCCGTATTTTTTCTTTATTCGATCGTTTCCTCAGTTCTGGCTGTTCGTTGCATTCCGCACACACACACACACACACTCCTCCATCAATGAAGCGACCACCGACCGGCAGCAACTGCATTGCTGAATGAAGTTTTGTTCTAGAATCGCGACACGCCATCGAACCGGTTCGACCGTTGTGAACCACTTCAGACATCCTGACGACAAGCCAAACTCAGCAATGTGCAATGTGAGACGCACCGTAATTACTCGACACGAGACCCGATGCAGGCGAGATGAAATGTTGATCGCGTTGCGGAACCCATTCCAGACAATCAGACACCCATGGGTTTGGTTGTTGGGCTAGAGGGCGCTGGGCCTAGCCGGCCACGTTCTAATTTCGCACCATTCAATTAATATTAAAAGCCAACCTCCAGCCAAACTGTACAAGATGTTTGACCAGCCCTCGACGTTTTGGCACTCGATCGATCTTGATGTTGCAAACGGCGAGCCCCGCGAAGGCTCCGATCAAGCTGGTCGGTCAATTTGGTGACAGGATTACAATTGTCACCCGGCTCGACAATCGGCTGCGAACGAACGCCGCCAGTGGTGCAATGATTTATTACACCTTTGGGGACCCAAAAAAAACTGCCCCCCCCCTCTCCAAACCCTCTCGTGGTGCACTTTTGTTGTCACTTGAACGATAATTTAACAATTCGCAAACAAGGGGTCAGAACAGTCCCTTACACTGCGTGAACATACACACTAGATACAAGAAGTCCAACTGTCCTTCCACTGTTGTTGGAGGGAGGCCTGATAAGAGTGCCTGATCGTTCCAAAATGAAATGGGAAGGGAACGGCAAAAACGACAGATGCCGATCGACAACCTGTCAGAGCCGTGTCATGTCTTTATCGATTCACGGTTGGCTAATTTGAGGTAGATATATTGGCACCGGAGATATGTATCGCCCTCTAGCCTTCGGGTGGCATATTTCGGGAGAGGGAATGCAAGGCAAGACGCTCCCGAGCTGAGGTTGTGTTTTGACGGGATTTAAGGGAAACAAGAACTACTTCCTCACACACAGAAAGCCTGAAAATAAGTTAATGAATAAAAGAACACTCATATTTCCCGTTTAACATGGACCCTCATTATCATTATGATAAGAAGGTTTACAAAACATCACGCAAATTCCACACACGCGCACACCATAATTAAGGACAACCATTTATTACAACCGGTGCGGTGATAAACGAGGCTTGCCAAATTAATTCTTTACATCAACGGGAGAACCGATAGCCAGCGATGGAATCGATCCTCCCGGTGCATCGGCAACTACCACCACACCGATCACTGTGACACGCCGACACACAAAGGCGTTTTACATAAATCTTTTGCGCTTCTGCCGAACGCTGAAAAGGAGTCCACCAACAAATTCTCTTATCAAAAGCGAAAATAAAAAAAAACACAGCCAATATCAGAACTGGTCAGAATTCGGCCAGTGTCTACCCGGTAGCCGGAGTTGCCGGCTACCATTATCGCTTCGGTTTCAAATTTGTACACGAAGACAATTTATTATTGATCGCTTTTTGTTATGGTGGCATACCATCATTTGTTATGCATCAGGGCCGTGTTTGGTGTTGTGACATGTCCGAAATGTCCGACACAAAACACAGTCGTCCTTTTGTTCGTACGGTTGTCTGGACACTGCTGTGATCTTGTGCTGGGTTGAGGATCGAGGAAATTTGCATCAGTTTCCATGCTCATCTGCCTTAAGTTCTACTTATTATGAAATAATACCGACCGTAAACCGGTTAGGCACAAACAAAACCCCCGACTGACCACACTGGTTCCGATGGGGACCCGGCGGTGTGTCTGGCACTGTGGCTCGAGTACATCATCAATCGTGTGTCCTTTACCATCGATCGCCATCCTGCAGGCTATAAGTGTGGACCGCCTCTTCTTTGAGGCGTCCACCCGATACAAATGTTTGCCTTCTTGAACCTCTTCTGGTGACCGTGAATTTTGAATCGAGAAAGTACGAGTGAAATCATTAATCATTTCGGCCGCTGCTGCTTTTTAAGCAAACGCTCGTTAATGTGCATTGTGGGTTGTCGGTTCGGCGTGCAGTTTTTGTAAAATTACCTGAATGTTTTGTTTAACGGTCGTTTTTTGTTATTTGAAATAAAATTCGAACTGTGTTTACAATGTTGACACAGTGTGCGAAATCGATTGTTCTTCAAGCTCCAGATCGTTTTATTGCTCCTGATTGTACCGCGATAATAGGGTTTGTGATATAAATTTTATTTTTATTTACCATTTTGCTTTTCCAGTTGCAGTTATCTTCCGGACCTCATCGGCAAGCAACTTCTCTGTTACTTATATCATTCTTACTCGTTTGAGTTAGAGACTGCGTAGAGTCCCTCGAAGCGCACGCTGTCGAGTTCAATTAAAATCTCGTTTGCGATTGCACAAATGATTACGAATTTCTTTTTTTTCCAATTCCCATGACGAAACCACCTGATAAACAGTTTTGGATAACGAGTGGTAAGTCTTAGGTTAGTTTTTTTTTAAATCGAACCCCCGTTCGGGTCCTTGCGCTTCTTCCACCGCGAAAAAGGTGGAGTCAGCATAAGGCTCTGATTTGTTTTTTTTGCTGTTATAATGTTATTTTAATTCTTATTTTTTTATTCTTTCACTTCGCTGGATCATTATTACTTGCCTTCCCTTTTGCTTACATATTTTCCCGCACGGTTTGAACAGTGGTAGTGCGAGGTAGAAATTACCAACGTTCCCTTGAACCACGCGAGCGGCATTTACGCGAGCTTGTTGTCGCGTAATTGCAACCATGCTCACATGCACGTGTATGCACCACAAATGCATGTGCAACAGGGATAGTAAGGCACAGCGATCGATAAATTCACGGTCATCCAAAAGCAAAACGCTTGTAGCTAGGTGTAGATTACCAGCGGCACCAGCAAGTGCCTGACCGCGCTGGACATCGTACACAAATAGGTTAAAAAGTAAAACATGCAAGGTCTTTTCCCGGGGTCCTCTCCATCAAACTCGGGTGGGGAGGGGGGTTTCGATTTACCCTAGCGTCTTTTTGCCCTTGATCGCGAGCTACCGATAACCTGTGAACAGCGCCAGAAACACGAAAGGAATGTTTCAAAAAATCTATCGAAGAAACGCTCCTTCATTTATCAGACACACGGCAATTGCATAATGCCAACATCAATTACCACACACAGCAGCAGCAGCAATTTTGCTTGACGTTCTCGACGTTCCAAACTATTAGGCCTCTGGTAACCCGGGGTTAAACGCCCACCGGCCTTGGTGAGCATAATGTGGAGCAACCAACCAAATGTTTGTTGCTCACTTTTTCACTTATCATTTATTTTTAACCTGTCAATTGTGATTGCAATCGGGCGGTATGCAGACAAGTGCCAGACCAACAACGGCGATAACTACAACAAAAACGCGAACCCCTGTTGAGCTGTCGAAAAGTGAATTTTCAAGGGAGAACGCTTCTAGCTGCACAACCATGCACTTACCATCCAACGTACTTCCAATAATTAAAATAAATGAGCATTCCAGTTACCGGCCGCCCGTCTGCATGTGCATGGCCTTGTAGCGGAATAGATCTTTATCGGCCCGAAGAAACTATTATGCAAGGTTTTTTTTGGTGTGAGAGAGTGACTGGGTTAGCTTCTTCGAGATGGAACTGAGCTACTTTTAATAAGAGAACGAAATGTAATACATTGAATTATTCAAATTTTTAGACTTAAAATAAATAATCGAATTAAATTCGCTTTAAACCCACTGCTTCTGTTATGTTAAGTCATATTTTTTACACTGTAAAAATTCTTCCATAAAATTATGTTTGGGACGGCCCGGTGGCCCTTATTATAGTGGTTGATGCAACCACGGTTCCAATCTTCACAAGGCAGGATCGGGGCTCAAATCCCTACTGGGCCGTTCTCTCAAAGAGAGGACTGCCTATCCAACTATACGGTCTTAATAAGTCTAGTAAGCCAAAAATGGAAGGCATGATCTAAGAGGTCGTTAGGCCAAAAATGAACAAGAATAAAATTATTTAATATTTTTTTATTAATTTATTTTTTGAATGCATCCTCAAGCCACTCACTATTAATAGTTTTTTTTAAACTTTTTTTAAGTAAAAATAATTCACTCATAAATGAAAGGACTCACTACCTTCCATCGCGAATTAAAACAAACTTCATATTCCCTCCATTGCACCATGACTTAAATTGCAACGCAACCCAACGAACAACATCCACTACAACCACAATAAAACGGCATCAGGAAGCAAAGTGCGGATCGGTTCCGATCCGGGCCAAGATGGAGGAAAAAATGATCCAGTAATTGATTTTGTTTTATTAAACGAAACATAAACGCTTCCACATGCAAAGACGCTCATTGGAACCGGACGAGACGCACCCTTTTTTTTTTTGCACACCATAGCACTGCAAATTGATGCCAATGCCACAGAGCAGCACTGTATACAGATGGAATAACGTGGCCAGAGTGTGAAGAAAAAAAAAGGAAAACGAAAAACCACCCCAAGGGCAATGTATGAATTATAGACACGGTACGTGTAAACATATTTGTTGCTAAAGCTGGACATCAATCATGTGCAGCATATGACGCATCACCACAAACAGAAAGAGTACTATAAATATCTTTAATTTAAAATATATTTTTCAATATAACTTTGAGCGCGTTGCAGCTCAATTATGCGATATGTATATGGCCAGAAGCCAGAATTGCTAGCACGGGCATCACAATTTCATTTCAATTACATTCGATTTTCCACGACGCTGCAATAACTTTCCTTTAATTATCGTAAATCATGTATCGGGCTACTGTTTGCCACTCAACGACAACTAGCCTGCGGGAACTGGTGCAGGTGAAAGCCGGTTTATGCAACCGAGAAGGAGCAAACCACGATCACGTGCAAGTGAGAGACAAGTAATATTTTCTCCTGCAATATGGTCGATGTGTGATAGCGATTATTGTTGTTGAAAAATCGATCAAACAGTTTGAGGCGAGGCCCCAGAAGCCAAATTGGTAAAATCAATTAAAACTCCCGATGTAGCTCCAGCCGCAGGATGGACGATCTTCCAAAACTCCAAAGTTAAATACGAAATTAATCAAACCAAAACCGGGGATGGCCGCGAGCTCTCGATGCGTTCGCTCATTGTTTACAGTGGCCTTAACTTATTGTTTGGTAAATTGTACCATTAATTAACTTCCACAGTCGGCCAAAGCTTTTAAAAGAAAATTTAACTCACCCCCCCAAGCAAAGCCAATTTTCACTTTTAACTGGTCGAATTAATTATTACACGCTTGCAGGAGACATCCCGCTTAACCACGTGTACCGTACCAGGCAATGTATTATTATCCGACCTTCATAATGGACGGCCGGGAGTATCATCAGGGCTCGTCATCATCATTGTCATAAAGATCAATGGGCTAAATGACAAATCTAGCAGCCAGCGGCGTTTAGTGTGCCGAGACTTCAATCACGCTGCGGACAACGAGCGGATCGGGTATGAACTCAATCAACCTTTTTCCTGCAGATCGTTCCCAGCCGTGCACTGCATCGCAGGTATCACAGCGCCAATCGTTGGCCAATCGCAATCGGGAAAGGTTAAGCAAAAGCCTTGATTACATCAAGGCGTCAACCGAAATTGCCAATCTCCGTCGGGCCACTTGTGAGCCGCTCCAGAAGCTTCTCGCGCCGGGGAACAAATCTGTTCCCTTGGCCGATCGTTCCCACTGCTAAGATAGGATTCTGTGTGTGAAAGGACACACTGAAACCTCTTAAAATCCTAGCTCGACAATGAAGGAATGGCACACAGAAAATCGCACGACAGCTCTAATTATGTTCACTACCATCAGCATCAAACTGCTGCTGCTCCTTCACCACCGATGATTATCTCACCGGAACGCGGGCTCATTATAAGTGGCGTGGTTTTTTTTTCCTTTTTAATTTTTGCTTACTTATATTATTAAACATTTTTTGTCCCCCCTCCCCATTGTAGGCTTCACTAGGCCAGCTGTAGTATGGGGCGCAACAAAAAAAGCAATTGCATCCGTCTGGTTGAAGGTTTGAAAAATTCAATTTTCTTTCCACTGTGCCCCGTACCTTGGGGACTCTTTTCAGCTCGGACGAGACTGTCTTTGGCCGGTGATCTTACAGCTCTCAACTACAAATAGCGAAACAAAACAGCCCTTAGCAGCGCTGGTGTAACGGGTAGCAAAAGTGGCAACGAAGATCAACCCAATTTTCACAAACAAAATATAAATAGCAAAACCATGTAGCTTCGTACCCACGAAGCGTGTGTGTGCATCTTAATGGAATGATAATAATGATTATGTTGGCGATGATGATGACGATAACGAAGATAATGATGATACAAAAAATTAACCATCTACGGCATACGGCTTGCGGCAACCAACCGAGTGAGGAGCAAGTGAAAGTGAATCCCTTGGCTTTTGAAGGACACGACGTTGGCGAAACGAAAAGGGGGGGGGGGTTCTATGGCACGTTTTTGCTCCCCGATTCTTTGCTTCGTTGGTTTATTGTAGAACATCGAAAAGAGGGCGAGATAGCCAAAGGGATGGCGTAGTCCTTGAGTAGTCCATACTCATTCACGATGAGGTGCACAGAACCGTACAGTGAGAAGAACTGTTCAACCTCAATGTTACATTAGCTTATTCTACCCAATAATTAGCCTTAAATTATAATCTGGTTCAAATGAGTTTTATATCTTTTAACCCGATTAAACCAACCCTAAAACCTTGACCAAAAATTGATTCCAAAGGTCCTCATAATCATAAATAAAGTAGCCAAATAAGCAATTAAGATTCACTTTTTCAGCAACAACCAAAATACAAACACCATCAATATAACGCAAACACGTACAGCTCTCCCTTATCGTTACATGCGTCATTAATACGGTCACTGGAATCAAAACCGGAATCTGTACAAGAAACTTCCAACCAACCAATAGTCCGTTCTACCCTTGATACATTTCATTCATAATTTTCATTCATTTACGCATCCCTCAGAAAGCCAAACAGTTCCGTATTGTGCCGTTCCGTTGATAAGCCCACTGCTCTTTGTACAGCGTGGCCTCAGAAGAAGGGGTAGACATTACAGGCTAGCGTGATGACATATTTACCGAATACCGATCTCGTGCCGCCCTCGTAATCTACGCCACCACCTGCTACCGGGCGCGTTCCCATCCTTATCCGGCGCGATTTTCGAAACATTCTGCTGCGATGGCATACGGATGACGTTATCGCTATCGTTACACCCAATGTAACGCCAGGTAACGCGCTAATATAATCTTGGCGCTGGTGGATGATTATATTTTTCTGAGCTCACTGAATTCACGGAATCACTTAGGTAGAATCATCGCTTATCTTTACACGTTATTATGACACTTTTCTTTCGGGCCACGGGCAAATACTTCTTGGAGAAAAGAGCTAAGATTCTTGATACACAGTTGACACACACTTCACACTCTATTTAACACCGTTTCAGCACTGGAAATGGGAAATGAGCACGTTCTATTTCGTTCAATCGATTCCAACTTCAATTGCCACTAACGCGTACCACGATCACCACGAACCCCGGCATGTTTGTTTAAACCGCGAGGCGCCAACTGACGAACCGAACGCCCAGCCTCGACAACGCGCTGGCAAAATACTAAACACTCGTCACCACCTGTCAGCCCGCACGACACAAGCGTGCGAGATGACGAATACTACCAGACCTACATAGGTTCGATGATGCACACGCAAACCTACTTCACACGCGCGGGCGTACAACGCGACGAGTCGTCGTTAGAGTCTAACGCACACTGTTCAATGGTTTTTTGGCGTGCTTTTTTCCTATCTTTGCAAACCCATCAATACCACCCCTATTGAGCCACCCCATACGGGGGCTTCCGTGCTCTTCCTATCGCTCCCTAGCACCCTCGAACAACTACAGCGCCACGAGCACGCGTTTGCGGTGGTATTGTGCGCGATAACACACACAACCATGCACAGGGCCAAAACGTTGGGCGCCTGGAAACATTGAGCGATAATACTGGATTTGCAGAGCAAAAAAAAAAGCAGCCCCGCTTCGGTTATCAATTTGCTGAGCCAAGTGGCGTCGGCTGGCAGCTTGCTGCCCGACCCACCCGCTCTCACCTGTGAAGCACGGAACAGCTGTTCACAGAACTTGAGGTGTTTTGTACCGGAAAACTATTCAAAGAATGCCCTTTTAAAGCCTAATAAGGCTTTTCTTTAATAGTCGATTAAGTGGTGACACTTGGTTATGTTAATGTAGCTTAAACAACTCGTCAAAGAATTAAGTCTAAGCTACTATAATAATCCTCTTTAAGCTCTTCACAACATGGCTCTCGTAAATTGACCGATCTCTAACAAACGTAGGTGTATCGGGCGTTTAACGATTTGGAAACTTTTAATTTCCACCATCCCTTACACGGTGACAAATTCCCGCTTCCAGTGACTTATGACAAATTCGCCACGAATCTTCTGCAAACGAAACTCTGGCTTAAATGGCTGTGATACGCTCTCCGCCCCAGTATTGCACAAACCACAAACTCCAATGTCTCACCTCGGAGGACCATCACGGTTGCATTTCCATAGCTATCTTTATTTGTTTTTGTTGATATAGTCTCTTCGCCGGAGGATTACATTCCACAGTCCAAATCCACAAACTCAGCTCATTTTTGCATACGAAACAGTCCCGGTCCCGAAACCGATCGATCGAGTGCGGTTTCTGCGACCATTTTGCACCCACTGGATGCCAAACGTTGCGCTGCCCATTTCGGGCAATGGTTTCACACGCGAACCACCATCCCTCGCCCGACGGACGCACGGACAAGAAAAAGCTTGAGTCGACAAATTTACATTTTTAGCTTTATGACGTGGTGCGGGTTCACACTTGTTCCGCGGAAGAGCAACCCACGCATGCTCCGCGGCTCCTATTGCCATTTTTCTAACCCAACGCAACCTCAACCAATGACCATGATGTCAACGACGCTTTGATTGCGCTGCGCGGAGAGCTTGGTTGGGCTAATTTCCATACACGATCGCGACGAAGCGTTACGGCAGCGTTACGGAAGCGTTATGGCAGCGTTCGCAAGCTGTACGGCCGATGATCTAATGAAAACCGATTAAGATAAGCTCAAACTAGAAAAAGTTGTCCTGGCTATTCAATTTTCTGTTGTTTCTTTTGTGTGCGTGACATTTTGATGGTAGTCTTTAAACAAACTAAACACCCATTGATGACCAATTGACGGGTTTGGCGGACTTTAAAATCGTTTGCCGCGCCATTCCCAATCCCTTTCCCCGCAAACAGATCAAATGCACCGACGAGGAAGTATATTCGCGCAGAGTGATAAAACTCTTCGATTGCCATACGATTGCCATAACCATATTGCCTTGATTTTGTTTTACGCCACCACGCCAACCAATCGAACGCCAGGCATCGGCATCCTGTGGCGACGATAAATGTACAGCGAAATCATTTTATTTGTGCAACACCAACATCTCCCGGCGCTTCACTGATAGCGCACATACACACATCGTCCGGCCCGGTTGCAGAGTTTAGTTGCACGACTCCAGGCGCCTGTGGGGCCCGGTGCAAACGGACTGATTAATGGGCCCTGTACCGGGACTGTACCGACCGAACGGACGATATTTTTATGGCCCTTCCGTCAGTTATCGAGTACGAGCCATCGTTTGGTTGGTAATTCCGTGATAAAAAGAGCAACACAGTGTGGCTGCGCAATGAAATGGGTCACTCGTTCGTGTCGATCGGTTCGTCGTCTAGTGGATGACGTCTCGTCTAAGATGGCTTCCCGTAAGGCAAACAGTGAGAAATTAGATAGTAATAAATTTAATAAACGAAACGATTAGAAAAGATTCCAAAACGTGAAATCACTAAGAACTGGGGTGATGTCCCATACTTGTGGAAGAACAATGAAGGAGCCGGTAAAATGATGAGCTTCATAGGTTGTACGGTGATCTCACTATCGCGAATCAGACTCGCCAGGGGGCTGATCATGTCATGAGAATGGCACCGAATGACCCAGTCCAGAAAAGTTCTTTCAAGCCATCCACATCAATAGAGAAGGCGATGAGTAGGTGGTGTAATGACGTTTATGCGTCCACCAGAATAGCTAAGATAATCGACTGACCGATGACGGCCCTAGACCGTGAGCGAGATTAAAGAACAACCAGTGGTACTAATAACTGCTGCGATTAAAGTGTATGAAACAGTAAAGCCCCATCAAATGCACTTACCTTTCTCGGCGATATCCTGCAGCTCGGCTTCCGTTTCCTCCGTAAAGTCGTCCCACCAGCGCACCCGCGTCTTCTCGTTCCCCGCGTACCGTGCAAAATCGAACGACGAGTTCATCGAGTTGGGCTCGTAGAAGGAGCTATTGCCCGACTCATCGACGAACGAACTGTTCATCGACAGAGCCTTGCCCGAGTCGAGCAGATTCTCGTTGCTCTTCACAATCGCACCCGGCTCGTTCCACCCGCCGGAAACGGTCGACGCACCAACATAACTGTGCAGCTCCCCATAACACGAGGTGGTCATAATTTTGGGAAACTTCTCCACCGGTGCTCCGCCCGATGCGAGCAGTAGCGCCTGCGCGTCTATCGCGATCGACCGATCGATCGCGGACTGAGGCGTTCGCTCGCGAGGCTTTTTCTTAACCGTCGCATAAATTTCGATCTCTTCATACTTCTGCTCGGTCGCACGCTCGTGTGCCGGATACTCGAACACGTGCTGCAATGGCCGGTACTGTGGCTGCTGCTGCTGCTGCTGATGAACGTCCGCCGCCACAATCAACTTTTGATGATTGTTATTATTGTTAACCATATTGTTATTGTTGTGATTGACCCCAACACCGGGTTGGCTGTAGATGTGATTAATATCCTCGTACGATTCAATGTCCAAAATGGCGGACTCGTCCAGCGTGGTGATAAACTCGTCCGCATCCTCCGCTTCCCAGCAGGATCGCGATGCAGCGGCTGAGACGGCTGCCGCTCCGGTGTCAAACTCAATGTCGATTAGCTTCGCCGTCCTGCGCTGCACTTCCGCCGGAAGCGACCGAAACGGTTCCGACCGTGTCCACGGTTCGTACATCGACACGGGCCGACCGTTTTTCTTCGGTGTCGAGCAGTGGTGCGGTAGACCGAGAATGAAATCCGGTACCATCTGATCAGGTTTGAAGATGGTGGCATACTCGGGGTTATCCGGATTCGATGCAACGTACGACATGTTCATCAAGCCACCACAAGCATTATCAACGGTGTCGTGCGCTTCCTGTGCCGCTCCATCATCATCGGTGGCTGGAATTCTTACGAATCCATCCATCATCCTGTCGCAGCTCGAAGCATCCGAAAGGATCGATTCGTTCAGTAGCTTTTCCTTTGATTGATCCATTTTTACCGCTTCATTATCTTTGGCGCACGAACTCTTACACTGTCTGCAAAAAAATAAAAGAAAATTCACATTCCACAATCAATACCAATTGCTCGAAACTAAAACTCTGCAAAGCAAGGCGCATCGACGCATGCCAACGATTTCCGTGCCGAACGCAATTCTTGCACCACAAATTGGCAAACAAATTCCTCTGCGACTGACTCAGCGTTCAACGACCTCATCCCACAGACATCCTAAACCACAGACCACCAAACACGGTCCGGATTTAAGCCGGAACGCCGCACAAAAGCCGCCTAGGGGGAGAAACGGATAAAATTGGAATTTCGTATCGGAAGGAAAAATCGGCAGGAAGGTTGCGCCGACATTCTGAACGCAGAACAATGCAAATGTGGATGTGAAGTAAGGAAAACACACACACACACACGTAAAAGAAGATTTATTTTAGCACTTACAACCCTCCGGATCCTATTTCTAGAAGGAAATGTATTGCAATCGTGCAATCCAATATGAGGCGTGGCTGTTACTTTGGAGTTCAAAAGGTTTTGAGAACTAGAATTTGTGTTCTGAGTAAGACCAAAATTGCTAAATTGTTAACAATTATACATTGTTTTTCAATTTAAACGCCTCTCTCTCTCCTTTTCCTAACTAACATCCCTTTCTCACCAGCCATGTACACCTAAGAACCATTTCCGGTAAGGGACTGATCAGTCAACAATTAAAACCACATTTCCAGCAATCGTCACCCTTATTCACGCTTGCCTAAATCGTTTTCGAAGTACAGTCACCGGCACATTCCTGGAACATTTCGTTCGCCTAGCATGAAAGCATGGTGAGCACAATTTTCCTACGATAACTACGAACCATCCGATGGAAAACCGGGTGGCAGAAATCCGTAGCATGTCGGGTCGGGAAAACGGAACTCGGCGGGCATGTAAAGGGAGATCGAATGAAAATGCCAAGCCGGTCGCATTTTCCCTGGGCAACTTTTCTCCATTGACAGACCGTTCGCCGGAAGGAGATAGAACAAATGGGAGCAAAACGGGCCAGCAATACCCACATCATATAACACCTTCGTATGGGTGGCGCATAACCCAGACGACTGCAGCCGACTAACGATCGTCGCACGCCGGATCGTCCCTCGATGCAACCGCGTGCATCCCATACGATCGCGTGCCGTTTGTCTACGTTTGCTTTCTTTGCCATACACACACACACACACACACATCCCGCAGAACGCTGGAAGATAAACGTACCACCCTGCAGGAATGGAACACGACCGTGCACAAGATGAAAAATCTTTGCTGGGGGTTTCAGTACACCCCTGCGCAACAGTGTTTAAACATCCATATACCGCACATACCGTCGTTGTTTGCTTCCGTTCATTAACGTCTAGGAATAGCGCCGTCACCCGGTCCCTTCCATCCGTCGCTGAGGCGTGCATTTATTTCTTCCGCACCAAGCGAACAGGAACAAGGCGTGTGTGCAGGAGACAATTTTTAACATCGCATTCTACACGCGCATTTCTCCCTCGGTCGGCTCACGCACCGTGGTCGGCGATTGACATGACCGAGACGTATGACTACGACGACGGACGACAGCACGCGCATTACGTTGCGTACGTGTTGCGCGGTACCGTCCTGCACTTTTCCCGCCATTCGTGCGCCCATGCCTCCCGGGAAAAACTTCCCCCGAAACCAAATTCGCTTAGTTTTTCCCCCCCCCGCTGAAGGCTGACGGAGGTTTCCATTTGCGGAGGGATCTAGCGGCGATCATCTTTCATGTGGCTGACAGTTGGCTGTACGGGACTGCTGTAAAACGGATCCACCCGGAGATCCACCGCCAGGGCAATGAAAATGTAAGCCAATAAGCATACGTACAGAGCATGTTTGCAAAAATTGTACAAGAATCTTCAAGACCCTCCTGGTGCGTGATCCTACATGATCCTACATGTAACCTTTCCTTCCCGAGTTTTGCCCAACGTCTATTGTGGCGAGTTATGCGTGTCACGTGGAGGGGAGAAAAAAGGCATACGAAACTCCTGAAAATATCACGGCCGACATCATGTTTCGGGTGACAATTCTAGCCTCGCAAGGGAGTTTCTTCTGTGCTTCAGATTTACGTTGAGGGAGTTTTTTTTTTCTCTGCGACCAAACTCAGCTTACCCGGCGTTCTCGGGCGCGATTATTCACATTACGCAATCGCAGAAGTGTGACGAACGGTGAACGAACTTTCAAATAATAATCGTGTGTAAGGCGGGTTCAATGAGACATTGCATAAGCGTTTTGGTGGCGGCTCGAAACGATATAACTTAAAAAATGATTATAAATAACCGACAAACAAACGAAGTTTATAGTTATCCCTGGTCTATTATTTAAAAATTCTAATTATATTAATAAACAGAGGTTTGATCCATATAATGGAATCGTTGAAACACTTAGGAGAATGTTTCAAATGGATAATGGACTATTACAAGCCCTTTGTGACGCTTTGAAATCATATAGTGGAACCTTGCGAAACACTTAGGGAGATATTCATAACGTGACTTTGAAATTTTGCAATTAAATTAGTAGTAATAAAATAAATTTTATCAACTTATCTTGAAATTAAAGAAATGTAACCATACGATTGGATAACATCTCAACATACACTGACCAAAAGATCCACAACGCATTGCAAAGAGTTCCACAGTCGAATTGTCAAAATGCTGTTACAAGATTCCATTATATGATTGCAAAATCCTACAACGAGCTTGCAATATTCCAGTTGAAACAACCCACAGAGTGATTCAAAAGTTCTATTGAACGATTGAAACCCCTGTAGAGCACAACTGACCACAATAGCTACCACAGTTGCATTGCAAAATTCCCCTAACTGTATACAATATTCCATTATATGATTGCAAATTTCTCCAACAGGCTTGAAATATTCCACTATCCATTTGAAACATCCTTGCAACACTGAGAAGTCCCGCCTATTATCACCCATAAACCCATCAAAAGACAAAGTTGCTGCAAATTAAAATATCAACAATTCACCACCGTTGTGGGGCGAAGAAATGTGTACGGTGTACGCATCATTAGGAAAAAACACCATTTGTTATGGCTCGAAAGCATAAAGTCATCGGCGCGTGGTGCTAATACTATACGCTCAATTTACTGCATGGATCACGAACACCAAGGTCTATGGAAGATCACGGTGGCGTATATAAGAATATCCAAACCTACTTTTCTTACTAGAGGATAGAATTTAGCATAAACTACGCCATTCTCAGCAACAGTAATCAACCTACGAAATAAATTCATGATTTATAATTAATATCCCTATCCCTGACATTGACATAGAACCTAGACCTCGTATCATTCCTTCGCCTATTGGACCTGAAGCAACAGCCAACGGCCCGGATTTCCCCGGTTTCGTCCGATCAAAGCGAAACATGAAACGAAGCGCATCGGAAGCGTGCTGCATAACGTGATTCATCTGGGCTGACAAACAGCTGACCCGGTGCTATCTGCGGTCGGTCGCGTGAACGTACCACCCGAAACCTCCTGCAACTCCTCTCATCCGGCTTGATGGCTAGCGAGCGAAATGCATCCATAACTGCACGATGGGATCATGTCTGCTTCATACTTAGGTACCGCCCTAGGCCACTGGCAACCCCAGGCAGACTAGAGCCGGCGGAGACAGAACACAAAGCAGATGCGAACCCGGCGCGCGTAGGAGCAACATTTTGATGTGGCTAATTTTAGCGAAAATTTTGCACGGGATTTTAAAAACATTCATCTTCATTCCTCGTGATCCTCCTTTCCCATTGGAAAGGGGTTGGGGATCGCTTTATTTTCTACCGCATGTTAAGTCTGTTGCGAATGCGACAGTCTAGGAACAACAACAAAAAAATGGTCTACTCGCACTGCGCGCTTGGTTGGGATGGTCCAAGACGTTGCACAGCAGCGTAAGACAAGCGAGAAAAAATGACGACTTCTTCCGGTTTGAGGCGTGCTTTTTTTTTCTTCTTGAGGATACATGCGGAACCGATCGAGCCGCATGATTAATGTTTGCTTCCTTTCTCCATCCACACCAGACAATAGTCACGATCGAGCTGATGACATCTGTGTTCGATACAGTCAATGCTCCCAACACTGTGCACCTTGAGACGAAATTCCAAATTAGCAGACGTGACTTGTTAACATGATCCCATGGAGCAGTGCGGACCGTAAAACTGCATCATTATCATGTCCTTCACGCGATCTTCAAGCATTGACATCTGGTTAAGAGACTCTGGGCGGCTCACGAAGCAGCGGTCCGGTCTGCAGAATGTCACCGCCAATGGAACCGACCCCGGATGGACATCTAATACTTTCGCGCTGCTCTTGAAAACTGTCTCCCGTCCCAGATAGGCACACGGTAGACATTGGCGAGTGCACATGGAGTTATCTATTTTTGGGACTGCGCTGCACTCAGCATCCGTCACATCTCGTTCGCAGCTCTCCTCCAGCGGATGCGTGTGTGTGGACGGAGAGGATGGTTGATCGTATGTGATCGTACAGAAGCAGTGCCAAAAAACACCTACTATATTGTGAAAACGAACGCGTGTTTATTCACGTTTGTTCTTGCACCGGAAAACCGCCAGATGATATCATTCGCATGACACACTGTTCCTTGGTGGGTGAATAGCTACTCTTAGGAGAGCATCTAAGAGTTTCTAAAAAGTGTCGAGATGTTGAAATTTAATTTGAAGTTACGACACCCGTTGTCCCTCGCTACTCAGTAGAATGTACAAAATCCGACGCCCCAGAAAAACGACTTACCTTAGAAACATCGAACCGTAAATCTATTAGAATACGCAATTGTCCGTCTCGTTACGACGCTAGTGCGTAGGGAGCCACACCACACACGCAACCTCCAAATACGCCTGGGAGCAGTCGCAGTCACCCCAGCAGACGCAGGACACATCTCAAGGGTGTCCCCGCCCCACAAGAGATCCATGCACACCGTCCGTGTAACACATATTCCCCCCGTCATACTAATGTGCCTGTGGGGGCTCCCCGATCTCAGACGGCCAGGAATGTGCAGCAGCACCAACAATAACGGTGAGAAGTGTCTCTTGAAATTATTTTCAGCCGGCAAATGTGTGCGCCACTTCGATCACGGCCTTTAAAAATAACTCGTCCATTTCGTCGTCGTCGTCGTCGTCGTCGAGGGTTCTCAGCCGGGCGGACCCCCGATGCTTGCATGCCTGCATGTCCGTGAGGTTGACCGACTGTCGGCACGTTGGGCACGTAAGCAGTCCCGAACGCCAGCAAACAGCTGACTTTGCTCGAGATCCCTTTCGGACACTCGAATGCACCGTCGCAAACTGTGGTAACGATCCGCTAAGGAATGCAACGGCCAACGGAGAAACCCTCTAGTCGGCTAGACGCCACAGTTCGAAGGGTGTCCCGAACGACATTCCCCATCGGAACGGCGACACAATCGAACGCTCGCAGAGTTGAATGCACTTTTTTGTTTCCCATAGCCAAAATCATCCCTTCAGGAGGGAAAAGCGAAATAAAATGGGCTTTTCGGGGGGCGTTTTTTGTCCTCTCCCGATCTTTCTTGCGATTTCCTGCGCCATACAGCATGAAATGGCGGCGCACTCGACCCCTAGAGTCTAGACGTGCCGTCAGTGCTGGAGTCAACGGTGCAACCCCAAACCGGAATGAATATTTTGTCCCGCAAACCGCGCAACTTGGCGATTCTTGGCGCAAGGAAGCGGCAGCTCACGGGGTGACGGAGAAAGTTAGTTAAAAAGTAAAAGACGTCCACCACGGTGACGGTTAGTGAATGTGAACTTAAAAATAGGACCCTCGCGCGGTGTTATGCATATCCTATGGCGTCGCCAACGATTAGGATTGGGGAACAAAGTTTTGTTTTCCGTTTTGTGGTTTACCTTGGTGTGGGTTTTTTTGTGCGTAACGCATTGCGAAATAGAAGAGCATGAAGCCGGGTTGGGTTCGTGTTGTTCTGTTGGCCTTTAATTAATTAAATTGCTGATGATAGAAATATTTAGTTTATTGAGTCTAAATCTTCCAAATTGCTAATACTTTTAAGCCTGAATATATTCATACGATCAACAAAAAAGCCACGTTGAAAAAATGGAGGGCTTCCCAGTAAAGCAAATCTCAGTAATGGGCCACACCATTACTTTACTGAGCTGCTAGCTCAGGACACCGGCAACTTAAATAAACAATCCCTCACGCACTACCCCAAATCCCATCCATGCGGGATCGTTAATGCGGTATCTTATCTTCCGAGAAAATGGTTCCTCGTTTATTTGTCGCGTCTCGGGCGTTTTATGTGTTTGCTGGGGGTCCTTCGGTTACCCGAGACTAGCTACCAAAACAAAAAAATCCTACTAGCCCTAAAGAACACGCAGCATCAGATCTGTCCGTTTCGGGTGTGTAAGATAACACACTCCGAGGGCTGGCCGGAAATTGAGCGGTGTAGGGGTGTTTTTTTTTTCTTGGATAAACTTTTACGATCCTGCCTCCCTCTTCCTGCTTGCTCGGTTCGGATGAGGCTTTCCCAGTTTCCCTCCACAGCAGAGCCAAAGGTGTCAAGAGCGTGACAAATTTCCAGTGGCTGTGTTAATGTTTTATGTTCGGGGGCACATCACGGTTTCCCAGTGTCGTCTAGTCCCCCCGCCCAAGCTTCTAGTTGGAGGTTTCTTTTTGTGTGTTTTATTCTTCGCCCGAAAGATTTGGTCAATCTCACTATCGCCCTAAATCTAGGTAAAACAGCTTAAAAAACCCCAAGGGCTGTAGAAATAGCGGGGAAGTCAACCTCTTTCAAGCTGTACCAAGAAATTACACATTCTAGTACGCTCCGACACCGATAGATGAAACCTTGGTCCGCGACGTGACTGATAAAGAAATGGGGGATGATGATAAAAAGAAACTACACACAGACGCGTCGATCCGTCCAAGCGACTCCCGGGGCATGTGTCGGATGTGGATTAGAGTAAGACACGAGCTACGTTCAAACGTTGCAGCATGTTGTAACAACAAACGCAAGATTGTTTTAACATTTCATTCAACACACACGCCAACGGCTCCGAAGGTACATCACATTACCGCAAGAAAACACACAACGATGGACGCGTTACGGAGGACGCAAGATCTGAACCAATGCTGCAGAGAGCACGAGGTACCGTAGACATCGTGGCAAAGAAATTGAAGACGTCCTGCACCAAGGCAACAGAGAAAGAGAGAGAGAGTGTGTGTATACACATTCTGCAGTCACCCACTGGTCGGGTCGGTGAGAGCGACCGCAGTACCTACCCTAATGTGATCCAGCATCAACCAGGGCCAAAGACCTTCCTCCACATGCGTCGGACAAGGGAAAAACTAGCTCAATGTTTTGCCGGGAGAATGCATACATCTTCCTACCCATCGATACGAATGATAAGCCAAGAACGAGCAAGATGCACAGCCGGATAAGGAAAACGGTTAAGATGAGGTGTGATAACACGTGTTCCTGACACAAACATCCCTCTCCTGGTACATCTGCGCCGAGCAAAAGGGCCGAAAGATCTTTGAACTCGATCGGAAGCGTGGTGCGTGGAAGGGATGATGATCCTGCGTTTGTTGATCCCGGCTGCTGCTGGAAGGGTCGATACATAAACAAGGGGCAAGAACAATCCCCATGCCCGTGACAGACGGGCCAGACACCATCGGTGGACGAAGCACGAAGGGCGAAGTTTTAGTGTCGTTTTTCCACGGAAGTAAGCGTCTCAAGTTTTCCGTGTGACTTACAGCATTCGTTCGGGACAGCAACAACAAAAAAAAAAACATGAGCAACAGCAACCGGAAAAACACACACCCGGGCATAAGTCGAGTTCAATGGCCGCGCAGTGGAAGATCCTGCCCGAACACGTGATCGCACGTATCGCGCGCACAAGGCTTCAACGGGTTATCACAAGCCGGGTTACACTTCGGACGCGTGATCTTTGAAGTATTGGTAGGATTTTTAGGATTAGGACCTTTACGACCCTGCGTTGTACCTCCAGCCAGAGCAATTTGTCATGAACCGATAGCATCACGTGCCAGGTTCGGTACAGCATCATCTGGCAGGTCGTTAACGTGCGCTGCCGTACTCCGGCGGTGTTATATATATTTTTAATGGAAGGCAATAAAATTCTTCAAAATATTGCAAGCTTCCAGCGCGGAAGCAAGGACCGAAGCGTGCCTTTCAACCCGGGTTACCCGGTACCGGTACACACTTAAAGGATACGATCAGTCCGCGATCCCCTGTTTCTAACCTACCGGCGGTTCTCAATATCCAATCCGGGTACTTCCGTTTGGAACTATTTTTATTGGGAATAGCTCTTCAAAGTTAAGCTGCAGCAGTATTGTTTGGAAAATTAAGCAGAAAGCCGGAACATAAGTGGGTGCTGCCAGGGAACGCTCCGGCATCCGTCAACGCGCACCCATCATTTATCATCGTTTGCGAGCGAGTCTATACGGCTAGGCTAGGGAATCAGGGGGAGATGGAGATGTGCCAGGCTTGAAGTTGACGATGTTCCAGGGACAGATTTTACAATTACCAAGCTACCGGCTAATGAGCAACAGTTGCTGCTGGCACCACCCTCGAACTGGAAGATGTCGACTGAATAGAGGCGAACGTCTGGACGCATTAGAATTAAATGGTTAGGCCTTGTTTGCTTGTCAACAGTTGGATGAATTAAGGATTTAAAAAAATCTATCCTAAATAATTAAAACAAAAAATCAATGTGCAATACATCACCTTCCACAGTATTCCCAAACATTGCATCACTTTGCTCCAAGGAAGCAGATCCCAATTTATTGGACAGCTCGCGTCGGCTTCACCCCGGTGTTCTGTACAAAGTATAATGATCGTGCAATAAACACAGCTCCTGTTTGTCGTAACATTTCAACCTCATCCCCCCGTAATGAGTTGTCAGTTGATCCGACGCCAGGCCCATCGACAACTCAATCGGCAACAGTGGGATAGCTGTTCGCCGGAAGGTACCGAAGCCGAGAGTACCAGAGCGCAACAGAAGTGTAATAAATTGCAACGAAAGCAACAATATTTTCCAGTCCATTGGTGTCCCATTTCCAGCAATGTCCCATCCCCACTTAATCGTCACCGTTGTTTCTGAAGGCTCTGCCGATAAAATATATCAAGCACAGTGGAACTTAACCCGCCTTGTTCCCTTCCGGGGGATGGACGGGATTGACTGGAACGATTATCAAACGCCACGCCACCGGGAGTCCACCGCGCAGGAACGAGATGATTATTTTCCTATAAATTATCATTAACATCACGGCCGATGCGCCTCATCGCGCCCGGTTTATCCCTGTCTCCGCGATCATGCAGAGGGAAAATAGGGAAACAAATGGTACACGTTTTGCGGTACCCTCGGTATATCCTCACCGGAAAGCTTTAAACTCGAGATGCATCTCCCGTATGCATCTGGAGCGTAGGGAACCGTGCACGGCATGCCGTCAGTCCCCTCAGCTGGCACCAAACGGGAAGGTACTCGATGATGGAAAATGACGCAACGGAATGGCCTGAGTACGAGGGCGTTCAGCTTCCAGCGAGTCATCATTTCGTCACCTTCCATTTGACATTCTTCCGCTTTGGTTCCGGTACGCGACATGGTTTCAGTCGAAGTTACATTAGGGCGCCGGAGCCGGAAATGGAAGCACTGGTTTGAGGAAACTCTAGGCATTGTCTACTGCAGAACTTCCATCAGTTGATACAATTTTGCTAGAGTTTTAAACCGCTCCTTTAACGTTTCCTGCGAACCACGTGTTTCCGAGTACCGGAAATGGTACAGAAGCCGATGAAGGCGGCGGCCATTTTGACGTGCTACACGTGTATCACGATCAAAAAACAGAAACTCCATAAAGCATTTTAAATATAGCCCGTTTCTGCAGGGAAGAATTCACCGATCGCACCCTTTCGCTCGCTAGTCGCCATTTTAATTTTGCGCGTGCAGCGGTGCAAAAGCGCTTAAGAGTGCCCTGGTAAAAAAAATAATCATCCTCTTGCCCGACAAAACATAATCAATTAAAAAATGGTTTTGCTAGTTTTAAAAACCACATACACACATACACACACAGACACACACACGTCGACGCAGGATGAATTATCAACGATCGCTTCATAAATTGAGCCATTTACAATGCAGTCGTGAAAAATGCTTCAAGGTATGGTGCAAAAGGGCACACCACACGGAGGAGGTCCCACACGGGGAAGAAAAGCAACAAGGAAAAAAAAGCACCCCCCCCCCCCTCCTTTCGCGATTCTTTCCACCTTTTCCCCGGTGTGCCGAGATCAGAGACGCGAGATCCCTCAGGCTGCTCTGCTCTTGATGAGATAAGGCCACAAGCAGGGTTAAAAAAAAAACACAGCAAAGAACAACCAAAGCTGGCCACGAAAAGGTGAACGGTGGTGCTCAAGTAAATCACCTATTTTTCCTCCCATGCTCGGACGTGCATTGGTCATTTACAAGGTGCCACGCATAATTGCCGGCGGAAAGGATCGTCCTCGATCGACGGTGCAAGATATAAAATGCGAGCACACGCTTGGGAGTCCTTGAAGCCTTTCAGTCCGCACCATTATGCTGCTGTTGGTTTGCTTCAGTTCTTTTGGTCGCAGGCCGAGGTTGGTTGGCATGCATTTATTGCCAATCACCGGCCGCTAGTTGATGATCTCGATCCCGTGCCCACAAGATGGACCTACCGATGGAGCTAAGGTACACACACACAGACACACCGAGTGGGCCGTTTGGTGGGGGTTTTGGGCGGTAGTTAAATTAATTAAAATTAATTTTCGGCTAACATTAAAACCATTTACCTTGTGTCACGCACCCCGCACGGGCTTTTCGGGGCGGTCAAAGTTTGCTAAGAAGCTGCTGCTGCTGCTGCCGGTAGCTTCGGCTTCCGTCTACCGGCAACCAGAAGGCAATTAATTGGCCGTTGAAATGATTTATCCCGCTTTTGCCGAGTCTGGTCCACACGATTCCAACTTCCATTTAACGCAAACACATTTTTTCACTTGTTTTTTTGTTATTCGGGAGGGAATCTTTTGCCCTTTTTATCGGAACGGATTTGTTTGCTCACTCGGCTTTCTCACCTTAATGGCTTTCACGATCGACACGTTCCCGCGAGTGTGGGATGGATGGTTTGAAAAATGGATCAGGAATTAGGTGCAGTTTCGGGGAAAGTCACTTAAGCAACGGTCACAGAGCACATACACACACACACGCTTTGCACACTAACTAAAGCATTAATCCCTGGGGGTCACGTTTGACTTCAGATTGTTGGAGTTGGAATTGATTGCACGCTGCTATCTGCACCCGAAAATAAATATCGATCACGGATCAGAGCACGGATTTTTTTCAATAAATAAAACGACGTGCGTATAAATAATTTAAATAAATAGATAAATAAATAGACTACACGCTACACATGCCAGTGGTTGAGGCGGACGCTTGTCTAGGACAAATGCTGTCGGAATAGTGGATGGCAGCGAACCGAACACATTTTTTCTACACACTTGGGCTGCGCGCGCGTTCGCCGGCACTGCTGCCGTCCGACGCCTGCGGTGGAAAAATGGAAACTAACGCTCGTGAAAACCCGGGCACGGCGATGTCGTCGTGTGGCGACGTTCAGCTGGGATGCTGCTGTGGTACCGCCGATCGTTCGTACGTGAACGTGGTCTTTTTTTTGTTCGCTTTGTTTTTCCGATGGAAATCGGCACGCACAGCCGTCACGACAACGATCGTGAGCTACAGTGATGGATGGTTTGAATGGGACAGAATAAAAAAAGAAGATGTAATTTAAATAGATTTTGCTTGCTCTTGTTATCCAGAAGGTGATTGGATATTATGAACAGATTTGCGAAAAAAAAATCAAATAATCTGTTTTTTATTATTTTAGATTAAATAATTTTACTTAAAAATAATTTAAAATTGCTTTTTTGCTTATCATTAAGGTGTGTGCGTAAACGACAAGTGGGCAATTGAATTCAAATAATTTTCCATCAATATTTGAACCCGAACCGAATTATTCAAAAAAAATCCACATCCACTTGTACCAACCCGCACTTCACACACTGTAGACATACGGGAGGAGAAAAACTAACATGAAAAGGATGTCAAAACATTGCGATGCACCCGTCGGGGCTAGCGAACACGCACCATAAACAGAGAGGAAAAACCGATCGTCTAGCAAGCGATGCAAAAGGATCAACGACACGATACGGCAACGTGGAGCGTTTTCCCGTCCCGAGCGTACAGATACAACGCGTGCGGGCATGCGTACGGGAACGGAACACTCCCGAGCGCAATAGCATCGATCGATGGAGCCGTTTTGTTGCCGTCTTCCGGGAGGGGGTGAACAGGAAATGCATTTGAAATTGAAACATCAACATCGGAGATCATCCAGAGCGAGCCTGCTTTCAGTGCAGAGTCGTTCGGGCAAGGATTCGGATGAAACGTGATTGATAGACTGTAGGCATTTAACGCTGTTTATGTGTTTAACAATGTTCTTAGAATCGTAAGAAATTATTCCTCAGGGACGGTCCAGCCGCCGTGTTGCAAATTTTTATTCCATATTTATTAGTGCTTTGGCACGTGGCAATTGTATTCGAAATTAGAAACACATACTTAATTGACTTTTATTAAAGCTTTTTTCATTAAGTTATACGTCTGAATCACTTTTTTCAAGGCGTTGGCTTCTACCATTTCTGCCTTTCATAACTTAAATTACCCGTTAGTTGATTAGGCAGTCCCGCGGAAGTTATGCGAAACGAAACGAATAAATGTTGAGCAGTTTTATTAAATGAGAAAATCAAAACTAAAACAAAAACACATCACAATCTAGCACAAAAGCATTCTCTCCGTATTTGTACTTTCTTTGACAGTCGATATGATAACGTTGGATTGATATAAATTCGTAAATTTATATGTTAATCTATTACCTTAAACTCACTCCTGAAATGATCACTCATCGTTTGTGATGTAACGAAAAAGTTTAATTGGATAAATTTTTCTTAATTAGCTCAGTCTGAGCATTTGAAAAGGACCGTTGCGGGTCCCACTATAATTCATTCTTACCCATCAACGTTTTAGTTATTATCAAAATGTCAAAATAAGTAAACCTGCTTGTGTAAAGTAATTGATCAAATATAATAAAAAATGAAATAATAAATTGAGCATTTCTGGGTGTATCGTTGGGTCACATAAGTCAACAGAAATCTACAGAAAAATTTAAGTAAGCTTAAATTCATACTCGTAGGCACAGTAATTCATTCACGATTTTTAGGATCGACAGCCTGACCAATTAGCGCTGCCCCTAATACCGTACGAAAACAACAAAAAAAGGCTATTAGTCATACATTCACGATGCTTACTTCATGCGAAACAACAATTCCTACTGGCCGATAGACACAATAGTAAGGTGCGTTGTTTCGTATGTATCCTCATCGCCCTGCGACTGATGGACGTCCGCTTTCATCAACCGTCCGCTGAGTTTATCGGCATTCGCATCACTTCCTCCCATCGCTTCCAGCAACACGTTGGTATCTGCGGGATGAAAGACGTACAAGATTTAGGAACCAGCCCACACCAAAGTGTCTTCCACACTAATTGCTGTCGCTTACTTTCCACCACACACTCCACGATGAACTGCTTTCGGGTTAAGCCGGGCGGATATCGGCGGATCTCAATGTCTTCCGCGCCGATGCATTGTAACTCGTCCAGCAGATAGAAGTTTGGTTCATCATCCGCGCCCCGTAATGCAATCGCACGGTACCAGATACCATCCCGCTCGACCAGGCACACCTCATTTTCCTTCGGCTCGTACGGGTTTGGATCGATTTTGCCATACACATCGCTGTCCTTCAGCATCGCTGTGTACAGTGTGTAGTTCGCCGTTGTCACTACGGATAGCTGGCTTTCGGAAGCATTAATTATAACCAGCTCGATCCCCTTACCCTCGATGGATTCTGTGTCGATTAGCTGCAAAGAAAGACACCGGGCGGTGGGGCAAAGAAAGATTAAAGTCCTGCAGCGCAAAATTACTCACTTCAGCTACACGGCGTACCTCCTCCAAGAACACCGGTTTGTAAGTGTTCGGGTTGGTGATGACATATTTGGACGTGTGCTGTTGCTGTGGTGATAATTCCTTGTTCGTGGGCATTGCCTGTAGATTGAAGTTTCGTAGCTTCTCGCTCAAATAGTACTGCTCGCTGCACTGGTACATCTCTACCATCTTCACGCCGTTATTGTGCACATCGATCACGGTGTAGAGCATAAACTCCGACATATCGACGAGCGAGTTAAGAAACTGTTTCATGGCCTTCGTAAACGATGGCACATTTTGGACCCACACGGCATGCGTCAAACAGTTGGCATACTTAATCTTCGGATCCGGAATTTCCTTCAGCGTGTTCCATTGGACCGTTTGAGAATTGCCAAAGTCGGGATAGAAGACCTCCACCGTCGCGTTGCCGATCGACTTCACCACCGCTCGGTAGTGATCACCATCGTACGCGGCAAACACAATGTCCCCTACGGTCGGTGGGACCGAAACGTAGCTTTGAACGCTGCGAGAACATTCGATGGAACGCGCAATGAGCAGCTCGAAGCTGTTCGGTTCCCCTTTGGGTCCGGGTCCAGCTTCATAGATGTATATCTTATCGTCCGCTACGTACGATATCAGCACCTTACTGCCCGGCTTCGGGAAGGGCGCTTGTTGCAGCTGTTGGGAGTTGCCGGCACTGTCGGACTTTTGGTCATCTGCTTGGGCTAGAGCGGGTCTGATGTTGCCCTGGGCCATCGAAACCTTGGTTTTTGTATCGTTTGCACCAGGCACAATGGGCTTTGGCATCTGTTTTTCTACGCTAGGGCCAACAGACTTCGCTGCCATCGTCTTTTCCGTAGCAGCACAGCCTACAGCCTTCTGGTCGACGTTCTTTTCCGCCGAAGGCATCTTACTTATCATCTTTTGTTGCCGTCTCTTCGCCTCCAATAGTAAAGAATCGTTTAGCTTTACTATCGCCGGGGGTGAATTTTCCATTTTACCGCTATTGTTACCATTATTGGTTCCGTCCTGCGGATTCGGCACCATGCTTGGTGGATTCTTTTCCGTCGATGGCATCTTAGCAGTTCTATCGTTTAACATGGTGGCCGTACTTATCGTCTTTTGTTGCCGTCTCTTCGCCTCCAGTTGTAAAGAATCGTTTACCTTTACTGTTGACGGGAGGGAATTTTCCATTTTACCGCTATTGTTACCATTATTGGTTTCGTCCTGCGGTTTCGGAACCATGCTTGGTGGATTCGGTTTATCGTTACAAGATTTCGATATCACGTTGCGTGTTGTAGGAGTTATCTGTTGACCTACGTAGGCAGCAGTTCCAAGCAGTGGGCTTGCCATCACCAGCCGACTAAAACAATAGGGGAAAGAGGCAGAAAAGCATAGTTGCTATATCATGCGCCATCGCTGGACTAGAAGATCAGTCTCGCGAACCGATACTTACGGCATACAAAAATCTCTGTGCATAGGCCAGTGCTTCACTTGGCAAGGTACATTGCAGTAAAACGTTCCACACGTAGAACAGACCAGTGTTGCTCCCTGATCCTTGCAGCTGGCACAGTTCATCGCTGGAATCGTCACAGAAGGAGCAGATAGTACTGAAGCCATCGTCGGCAGCTATGTTTAAGCACGATAAAGCACGTGCCGGCCTCCGCATATACCGAGAACTGAATGCCTATTGTTGTTAGGTGCTTCCGTTGGCGGCCCAATACAAACGATACGAATTTGACATTCGGCTAAGGGTGTTGTTTATTCGGGAGCTGCGTTGGTTTTCTGTGTTCTCGTTCTCGAATTTCTACATCTACGAATGGTGAATATTTATAACGAATATTTTAATTCAAAATAATTTGCGTCCAAATGGATCAATCAAATGTGTTTTAATCCATGAAAACGTAAACTATCTTTTCGTCGCACACTAGTCCGTCTGGCAGCACGGTCCTCAAGCAAATCCGTAGCAAATGTGTATCGCGTAGTTTTTTCACCAGGGCGTCTAGGTTAAACGTCATAACAAAGCGAGCTATGTTTTGAATGCCGGACGCAAGATTTTAATACAGTCGCGAATTAAATTTCCACCGCCAAAGTACGTGCCCTAGCCGCGCAGTAAACCCATCACTCACAGAGAAATGTAAGTACCGATGCGTAAAGCTTCGAAAAATGCAACCGATTCGACTCGCATCGCCATCAGCCAACGATGCTGCTGCTGCTGCTAGGCGTACCAAAATACATGCCCTTTATGTGCGATGCGTTTGACATTTGTGTGGTTTTGTGACCGCGTTTCGGCTTGTCGGCGATCGATAAGCAAGTGCTGGACTGGGCGCGAAATGTGTTAAGTAATAACGAGAAAGTGTTGTTTAAATCATCGAAAACAAACTCGCGCAATGTGCTGTTGTTGGCAGTGAACACCAAAGTGCAGACCGAGAGCGTGATCGTTCGACCGACTGATAAGGGTGTCCCCGAAACAAACCATAACAATGCTTTCACGCGGCAATACTGCACCGATGTTCTTCCGGATACTGTCCAAGTTTCCTCAAAGCTTCTCCTTCTGCTTTGCGTACGGGTCCGGCGTAAAGCAGCAGCTCGGATACGAATCCGTTCGGTCGAAGCGCAACATGATCGACCTCATATACGTGGTGGACAATGCTCACCGATGGCACACGGCTAACCTGGACCAAAACTTCGAGCACTATTCCGGCATGCGCTTGCTGGGCGGTGACGTGATCGCCAAGTACCAGGAAACGTTTGGGGCACGCGTTTACTTCAACACGCTAGTGCAAATCCCCGACGAGGACGTTATCATCAAGTACGGTGTGGTGTCCACCAAGGATCTGCTGGAGGACCTGACGGACTGGCGCTGCCTCTATCTGGCCGGACGGCTGCACAAGCCGGTGGAGATCATACGGAACGCTTCCAGCTCGAAAATACAGAACGCCATCGAGCAGAACCTTCGGTCGGCCGTACACGCGGCCCTGTTGCTACTGCCGGAGAAGTTTACCGAGTTCGAGCTGTACCGGGCAATATCGAACCTAAGCTACAGTGGAGATTTTCGAATGATTTTCGGCGAAAACAAGGACAAAGTCAACAACATTGTGCGCCCCCAGCTGGAGAACTTTCGCAACCTGTATTCGGCTTCGTTTGAAGATTTCCACCACTGTCTGGAGCTGCCGATCAGCGGAAGCGATAATCAAATCTGCACACAGGATCTTTCCGAAGCATCCGTACTGGCCCACCTGAACGGGCTTCCCAAGTGGCCAATACGGCTGATCGTGGAGCGCCAAACGAGTGGGCGGTATCGGCAAGACACGGAGGACATTTTGATAGGGGTGTCCCGATCGACCAACTACCAGTCGATTGTAGCGTCCAGCCTGCGGTCAATTGTGTGGGCCAGCAGCGTTTGGCAATCGATTAAAAATATTCCCACGGCTGGATTGGCCAAATCGGTGCGCTACAGTTGGGCGAAAGCGCTGAAGACGTTTAGCTAATAGTGTATACGTTGTGCGCTGCCGCTTGGAAAGATGAAACGAACACACTAGTCTCGAATGTGCTCAATAAAAAAAAACAAGTTGATAAAATGTTACACAACGACGATGTCATCGTTTATTCATTATTACTATCATTTGTACTGCATACCACCTTAGCCGGAGCCTTAATTTTTTCTAATTAATTGCCATCTTTTCCCTCCACGCTAGATGTCTGACTCAGATACAACCGATTCTGATTGTGGTGTCCGGTACAAAACGACCACCACCCGACACAAACACACGGCATCATCGGCCCCATCATCTTCTTCGAGAAACCGTCCAGAGCGATCATCTTCGTACCGTGAAGATCATCATCACAGCTCATCGCGACACTCCGATCGGCGCAGGTATCGAAGAAGCCGCAGCAAAAGCCCCGATCGCAAACGGCATCGTCGAAGAAGCTCCCGCTCGCCGGATTCTCCCACACGCTCCCGGTCGCATCGGGATTACGGACCACGATCTTCGAAAAACGAACCATCTCCACGAAAAGAGCCGTCCGCTGAAAAGGTGCTTGATATTTCCGTGTCTTCCGTTTCTTCGCAAGATGATCAACCAGACCACCAGCAGCAGCAGCAGCAGACCGTCGAGAACAATCATGCGGACGAATGTTTTGGACCTGCATTGCCACCCGCTGTGCCAAAATCCTCCACCGACACAACTCAAGATGAGATCATTGGACCAGCATTGCCACCACACCTGCAGAACCGCAAATCGACCCAGCGGGATGAATCGGGCGAACCTGCACCTCGTAGCATTGGGCCTGCTCTGCCTCCTGGGTTCGTTGCTTCACCGGTGTCCGAGCACGAGCACATTTCGTCCGAGTCGGAGCTTTCTCCATTTTCCGAACCGGAAGACGAAGAAGAAGAGGATCACGATAGCGAAGGGTTTATTGGACCGCTGCCAGGCACATCATCTAGCTCACGCGTCAACGTGGAGCTGGAGCAACGCGCTCTGGAACTTAAGATACGGCAAATGGAAGAAGCAACGGCCTGCGCTAACGGTGGAAGCTCTTCCACCGTACCGAAGTCCCGTGAAGACTGGATGCTGGAACTGCCGGATATACGCAAAATCAGTGATATGGGACTCGGGGCCAGACAGTTCCGTACACGGGAAAAGCCCGAAATAGGCGATCGCTCGGTTTGGACGGATACGCCGGCCGATCGGGAGCGTAAAAAGAAAACGAGCGGTACGGAACGCTCTGCAAAGCACAGTGATGCTGCGACGGAACGGGAACGTGAGCGGGAACGATCGCTGATTGCCAAGCGGGACAAGGAGCAGGAAAAGATGGTGAAACAGCATAAAAAGAAACATAAACGCGACAAAACGTTGCTGGAAATACATCAAACCAAGCTGAAAGAGGACAAGGTAAGATGTGCATTAGTGTGTATCAGCGTACAGAGATTAACACATTTTCAACCTTTTTAACGTTTTTTTTTTTGTAACAGAAAGCGTCCGGTGATAGTTCCGAACCAACCAGAAGACCGTTCGATCGGAACGTAGATCTGCATGCAAACCGCTTTGACGACGCACAAAAGAAGGCCATCATGAAGAAGGCACAACTGCTTAATTCAAGATTTTCCAGCGGCAGCTCGAAATATTTGTAAAAAGCTCGACGCGTAGTGATAGCGCGTTACGGATGTATGTGCACGGGGCGGAATCTTTTGTACGTTTTACTTTACCGAACATTATGAACATTATTTAAGGTCAACAAATGTAAGGATCTATGACTTCAGTACTCGTGCATGTGTAATGTATTTGAAATAACTTTTTCTTTCACAAAAGTAACATTCTCGCCGAAAGGTGCTCGGTGTACAGCTGCCCATATGAACAAGCGGTTGCGATTCAAAAATGACAGCTAGAACCGTTTCAACCGGTTAACAAAACAAACAACAACAACTGTCAACGCAACTGTTTACAAACAGCCATTTTTGTTGCGGGAGTGCACAGGTTTTTTTTTTACAGAAAATTGAATGAAATTTTAATTCCTCCACGCTCATCACCACCTCCATCCAGTGCAAGCAGTGTCGCGAGTAATAGGGAGGTTTTTACAGCAAAAAGGATGGCAGGAAACTTCTGGCAAAGCTCGCACCACCAGCAGTGGATACTGGACAAGCAGGATCTGATCCGGGAGCGGCAGCACGATCTTAAAACGCTCACCGAAGAAGAGTACCAGAAGATTTTTATGTTCTTCGCCAACATCATACAGGTGCTGGGAGAGCAGCTAAAGCTGCGCCAGCAGGTCATCGCTACGGCCACCGTGTACTTCAAGCGGTTCTATGCCCGAAACTCGCTCAAGTGTATCGATCCGCTGCTGCTGGCACCGACCTGCATACTGCTTTCCTCGAAGGTGGAAGAGTTTGGCGTGATTTCCAACTCGCGGCTCATCACCACGTGCCAGACGGTGATCAAGAATAAGTTCAGCTACGCCTACCAGCAGGAGTTCCCGTACCGTACCAACCACATACTGGAGTGTGAATTTTACCTGCTCGAAAACCTTGACTGCTGTTTGATCGTGTACCAACCGTACCGCCCGCTGCTGCAGCTAATGCAGGACATCGGGCAAGAGGAACAGTTGCTGACCCTTACCTGGAGGCTCATCAATGATTCGCTGCGAACGGACGTGAGCCTGCTGTATCCACCGTACCAGGTAAGCGAAATCGGACCGGTAAGCTTCCTTTCCCAGAAAGTGGTGTATCTCACCTGATGTTTGTTCGTGCGCACCAACAGATCGCCATCGGATGTCTGCAGATAGCGTGCGTCATTCTGCAGAAGGAGTTAAAATCGTGGTTTGCAGAGCTGAACGTCGACATGGACAAGGTGCAGGAGATTGCACGTGCTATAGTGAATCTGTTCGAGCTTTGGAAAGGGTACGACGAGAAGAAGGAAATACAGGCCCTGTTGGAAAAGATGCCGAAACCGAAGCCGCACCCGCAGCGGTGATTTGTCGACCATCAGCAGTGTACCGATCATCAGGCGAGGGTGGTCAGCATTGATTGAACGTGAATCCTTTCCATAATATACATATATATGTGCATCTCGCGCCACCCTTCTCGATAGCCCACAGCCACAACAGAACTGATTCCGTACATGTAACACGCGGGTAGCTTGTAATGAACCCTTGTGATTCCAAGACTTCGAGGCGGGCGTGCGCACTCAACATGTATCATCTATATACTCTGCTTTGAATGAATCATAATTTATTCCCCATTATTACCCACAATATAGGATTTCTTTTCGGCATTACACACGAACACCTGCACACAATAAATATCCGAAATCGTCTATTCTATTGTCCATTCTATTCGGTCTCGTTTAATCGATGTAAGCATTCGTCCGTAAAGGCACGGGGACTTGCTGTTTCGTGAAGTCGACAGAGTATTATCGTATGGCAGTTTCCCAATTTTTCTAAACCAGCTTTCACCGGAACCAGAGACCGACGAGAAACAGGGATTTGTTGCTTGGGGAGGGCGCATGGTGTTACCATCCTGAACGTGTAACGGTTTTGGGGTTGGATGTATTTATATTTACGTGTTGGAATTGATTGTGAATGCGCGTACTTTTCGGCAGTGATGCTACCCTTAGCTCTAATCCCTTCCAAAATCTTAATACTTCAAATTGTACCGTTACGCTACGCCTTCTGCTCCACTAACTACCCAACTCGCGGACGCACACTAAACGATTCACACAATTACTACACGGCGCAACCGGGAACTCCACACGGGTTGGTTCAACACGGTTGGCTTAAACTAAAACAAGTACAATTGAACGGAAATGGATTTTTTTTTTACTATACAATCTCTTCTCTCCAGCTTTTAAACGGACAAACGGCACAGAATAGAGAGTAGTGGTGGCACGAACGGCGCATTCTTGTGGGGCTTATCATATATCGATGAAAAAAAAAAACGGTATAGCGAAATAAGTTGTTGCAAAAGCAAACCGTATTAAAGATTGTAGATGGATTTAACAAAACGTAGCCGCTCGACAGGCCACGTAGTGTTATCGAACGAATCTTGCCGCTCGTAACGCTAATGTGTAAAGGAGTGCAGATCATTGCTGTGTTTGTTAATGGATTAAAATTCCTATCGTGTCCTATTTGCAATACAAAAAAAAAAAACAAATAACGTTTCTTTCTCTCATTTTCTCTCTCTCTCTCTCTCGCTCTCCCTCTCTTGCTCCCTTTGTGCTGCACTTTAATCGCCGTAGAATTGCGCTTCTTAGCAAAGAAAAGAAAAAAAAAGGATGTTCCTGGTTACGCGCGCACCCGTACGTACGTAACGAATACACGCCACGATGCGCAATTAGGAAAGCTTTTCCAGCAATTTCTTTATCTTTTCGTGAGCGTACCGTATCTTGGTGTACAGATCGTTCGAGCAGCCCTGCTCTATGATGGTTTGGAACCGGTACGTACGGAAGTTTTTGTTGTTGTCCATCAGCGTCACGGCACGCATCAGTGGGCAGAGAATAATTTTTTGATGATCGGAAAAGTTAAGCTGCGAAGGAGTTGGATGTTGAAATAGTTAAAAACAGATAGTGCTGAGACGGATTCCCTGCTGCGCCTGACGATCGCTTACCTGGACGGTGCCATTTGTTAGATGCATTACAACGGCGCACAGCGTACGGAACCAGGTGTGCATGTGAGGTATACGGGATATCTGATCGCTTTCCACGTTCATTACACCGGCACCGGCCTTCACCAGATGCTCCATCATGTAGCGCTTGAAGTAGGTAAGCAGCTTCATCTTTTTCTCCAAATGCGGTGGGAAATTGTTCACGTCCCAGTACGATTCTTGGCCCTCCTTATCGATGAAGTGAACGTTGCTGGGGGGAAGAATAGAAAGAGGGGGAGTTATAGAGGAAAAACAAGGCCACATCGTTCCCAACTCGACGACCGCCCGGCACTTACTGTCCATTGGCAAGCATAATCAGTTTGGTGGTGTCATTGAACATTACACCCATGCCCTCGTCGCTCAGCTGATATCCGAACCCGTACTTGTCACTGTAGTCGACCCATTTCGATACCCAGAACAGTGGCTGAACGGCGGGATCCGTGTTTTCGTCGTCCAAGTTGTTAGCCAGCCGGGGCGGTTTGGCCAGGAACAGCTTCGTTAGCTCGCGGTGCAACGTTTCAATGTCCGTACGGTACGTATCGTTGTGGCGCGAAATCATGCCACTGGCAGTGATGGCATCGTGCAGATTGTTCTTCAGGAATGATGATTCGAACCGGGTGTCATCTGTAGAAGAAACAAACCGAACCGACGAGCGCCGCGACATTAGCTGGTGTGTGGTTGAGCTGTGTTACGCACGTCCCAAAACACTTACCTCCACCGTTCATTTCCGAGAGTGGCTTCCTGTTCATACGTTCCGCCTGCTCCAACTGATCCGCTCGCGGTGCCATCGTGAGGCAGGAGATTGGCAGCGAGTTCGGGATGTGACTTCCGGCCAAAAATTCAAACTCAAACAGCTTATGAATGCGGGGTCGCTTCAACGGGTCCGACTGCAGCATCGCACAGATCATTTCCGCCGCCGTATTACGCAGGGTAGGAGGCAACCGGTAGTCACATTTGCGGATCCGATTGTACGTATCCTTCAGGCTCTTCGTCTCGAACGGCGGCTGACCGACGAGCAGCGTGTACATCACGCACCCGATCGACCAAATGTCCACCTCGTAACTGTGGCCCTTTTTGTTCAGGATTTCCGGCGCGATGTAGTTTGGCGTTCCGCAGAGCGTCTTCTTCCGTTCGCCCTCAAACTCAATCTTCGTCGCCAGCCCAAAATCGCCAATCTTGACGTGCAGCTCGTCGTTCAGGAACAGATTGCCAAGCTTCAGATCCCGATGAATGATTTGTTTGTCGTGCAGATACTTTACACCGGTCATGACCTGATGCATGTAGTACCGGCATTCGTAGTCTGTGATTATTTTTCGACGCTTGTGCAGCTCCATCATGGACTGTGAGCGAGATCGGAAAGAAACGTTCGTTACAACCTAACCCCGGGGAGGTGATTCTACCAGCATATACGGTTCACACCTACCCGCTTCTTGCACAGCTCCAGGACAATGTAGATGTTGAGCGGATCGTCGAAGAACGAATGAAAGCCGACGATGTTTTTGTGGTTCAACGAGCGATGGATCGAAATCTCCTGCGTCATTTTCTCCTTCTGGTTGTGTTTCATCATCAGCTTCTTCGAGACGATCTTTCCGGCAAACACATCACCGGTGGCCACATCCACTATCTCGTAACACTTGGCGAATCCACCCTACCGAGAGACGGCGCAATAAAAAAAAGTAGGTAAAAGCCACACTGTAAACAACAATTCCGGCATTCCGGCACAGCAACTATTGGAGGTTATCTTCCAGATTCCGAGGAAATAGCTTGGAGGAGGTGGAGGACCGGTGTTGGGCAGAGGACTGGGAGGAGGGGGTGGGGGGAGGTGGGCACGCTTACCTTGCCGAAGAACCGCATTCGCCGGTACGTCCGCTTGGAGGCAGCATCATACAGCTTCTCCGGTATGTCTACCGCTTTATCGTCGGGCTTTGCGACACTACTCATGTTGGCTGCTGGCGGACGAAAGCGGGGCCGAACGCTTACGTTTCGATACACTCAACAACAGTAACCACAAACAAAATGACCACGCTAAGCTGCGGCGCCGATGGTAGTTATCAATCGCTTGCGGTGCTAACAAGAAAGGTCGCCTTGTTGTCCGAACACGGCACTTTTAACTTTTAGCAGATATCCTGTCCACCCGATGCGTACCCTTCGCTGCAAGAACTCGTTAACGCTCTCTTCCCGTGATTCTCTTCTTTCCCGTTATCTTGCGTTCTTTTCGATCCCTTTCGGCCACCGCTTTTTTGTCACCAATACACATGCAAGTGCGGTCGCTGTACGTGCGTTTGTTACCTCACTGTACGAACGGACGAGAAACGCATAAAAAACTCCCCGTAGACACAATACGTAGAAACCGATGCTTTCTTTGATCAATCGAGCGAGTGTCGCGAAATTAGATGTTTTCCAAGCGATCCCAAGCAAACAACGGCACCAACGTGCTGCGAGACGCCTTCAGACCGCACACACATAGGAAGTGACCCCCAACAACAAGTTTCGCGCCCGGCTGAGACGTTGACACAGCCGTTACTTTTCGAATGGTGGTGGCAAAAAGATCTGCAAAACGTCCAAACCGTCCCTTTCTGCCTGACTGTCGCGCTGTCTTCGGCGTTGAAAGGAATTCAATCAACGCGATCGTGCCTTCTAGCGCTTGCACTGAACAGTTGTAAAAAAAACTTTGCAAAAATAAAAGGAGGACGCACAAACACACGCTTTTCTGCGGGAAACAGTTCAGCAGCAGTTATGAGGAACGAATTTAAATCTCGATTAACAGGTACCCCTAAATAATTTGGTCATAATTGTATGACGTACAGTGAAGCAATTTCCCACTGTGCACACCACAGTGAGAGAGAGATCTGCTCGAGTGAGAAGACTTTTTAGAGAATTGTGGGGCGTGGGAAAAAAAATTTACACGCTTAATAAGGTTCTAAAAATGCTGATTTTAAATGCATTTTGTACTTTACATACTTTACCGTCTATTTCAGCATCTGACAAAAAAATGCTTTTTAAGCAAACTGCAGTAATTTTTCACGTTTTTTTCTACTGCTCCAGCTGCTTTCGGTTTTCGAGAAATGGGCGCTGCTACTTGGGAAATGTCAAAATTGACAAACAAACCGATGTGCTGCTGTCAGTCTGGCACCCCCCCTGCAAAAAAGTGTGCTGCAAAAACGCTTTTCCGAATAGGCCGTGTGTGATTTTCGTGAGAACAACGGTACACTGTTTCCATCGAGTACGGAATACTAGGCCTTATCTACAGACTGCCCAACAATGTCCACGGTAGCGAGCGCTCTTTCCCTGGCCGGTAACCGGTCGTCCGGTGCTCCCGTCCGCACACAGAATGGTAAGTGCAATCTGGGGGTTTACGGCAATCCCGTTGCCGTCGCCCCAAAGGGCCCGTGGGTGTTCCGCATCACATGCTACAATTTTGGATAATTCGATGGAAAATGGAATGAAAATCGGTTGAAATTCTGGTCGTCTCCGTCAGAATTGGAGTAAACTGCAATGTAGAGTGTGATATTTCCATTTATTTCATCTATTTAACTTTAATGTTCAATGCCGGTATCATGTTTTTGCGATTGCTCGCCTTATTTCACCAACTCAATGTAGAGCATTCTACTGGTTTAGCATAAAATAGAGGTTTTCTTTCATGGGAGGAAAAGCTACAGCATTCTCGTAAATCACTTCCCTAAACTTTCTTGCATGTTCTCTTCGGAGTCATCCGGAACATAGCATGAGTCATTCCGTTTTGTGAGGTTATGTGTGAACGATTTGGTTTTCTTTATTGTGATTTTGATTTTATTCTTTTTTGTTCCCCCTCTCCCATTGCAGTGATGGCCGCAAGCTCTATCGCAAACATAGTAAAGTCCTCGCTCGGACCCGTCGGCCTGGACAAGATGCTGGTGGACGATATTGGCGATGTGACGGTAACCAACGATGGAGCGACGATCCTAAAGCTGCTCGAGGTGGAACACCCGGCTGCCAAGGTCCTGTGCGAGCTGGCCCAGCTGCAGGACGAGGAGGTGGGCGATGGCACCACTTCGGTCGTCATTATTGCGGCGGAACTGCTGAAAAATGCCGACGAGCTGGTAAAGCAAAAGATCCACCCGACGTCCATCATCGCCGGGTACCGTTTGGCGTGCAAGGAGGCGTGCAAATACATCTCCGAGCATCTGACCGCACCGGTCGACGATCTCGGGCGGGAAACGTTGATCAATGTGGCGAAAACATCGATGAGCTCAAAGATTATCGGTGCCGATGCGGACTATTTCGCCACGATGGTGGTCGATGCGGCACAGGCAGTAAAAATCCTCGACCCAAAGGGCAACCCGGCCTACCCGATCAAGGCGGTGAACGTGCTGAAGGCGCACGGTAAATCGGCCCGCGAAAGTATGCTGGTGCAGGGCTACGCACTGAACTGTACGATCGCTTCGCAGCAGATGCCGAAAAAGATCGTCAACGCGAAGATCGCCTGTCTGGACTTTTCGCTGCAAAAAACCAAGATGAAGCTGGGCGTGCAGGTGCTGATTACGGATCCGGAGAAGCTGGACGGTATCCGGGCACGCGAGCTGGACATCACGAAGGAAAAGATCGAGAAGATTTTGGCCACGGGCGTTAATGTGGTGCTGTGCAGCGGCGGTATCGATGATCTCTGCCTGAAGTATTTCGTCGAGGCCGGCGCAATGGCGGTGCGGCGTGTGAAGAAGGCCGATCTGAAGCGTATCGCTAAAGCGACCGGTGCTGCCTACCTGACGTCGCTCACCAACATGGAGGGAGAGGAAAGCTTCGAGGCCAGCTACGTCGGTGAGGCGGCGGAAGTTGTGCAAGAGTTTATCTGCGACGATGAGCTGATCCTCATCCGTGGCCCGAAGGCACGTACCGCCGCATCGATCATTCTGCGCGGCCCGAACGATTTCTACTGCGACGAGATGGAGCGTTCGATTCACGACGCGCTGTGCGTGGCGAAACGTGTGCTCGAGGGCAAGAAGGTGGTAGCGGGCGGCGGTTGCGTCGAGGCGGCCCTGTCCATCTATCTGGAGAACTTTGCTACCTCGCTAAGCTCCCGCGAACAGCTGGCCATTGCCGAGTTTGCCAAATCGCTGCTGGTCATTCCGAAAACGTTGGCCGTCAATGCGGCCAAGGATGCGACGGATTTGGTGGCGAAGCTGCGCGCGTACCACAACTCCAGCCAGACGGTCGTCGACCATGCGCAGCTGAAGTGGTACGGGCTCGATCTGATCGAGGGCGTGGTGAAGGACAACAAGAAGGCGGGCGTGCTCGAACCGGCCATGTCAAAGATCAAATCACTCAAGTTCGCAACCGAAGCAGCAATCACGATCCTGCGAATCGACGACATGATCACGCTGAACCCGGAAGAAAAGGGAGGAAAGAATTATGGTGATGCTTGTGCGGCCGGAGAGCTGGACGGTTAGGAGGATCCGGACTATACCGTTCGGTCACTGTACGCGTCCGTCGCCTTACGCCCGTCGCAGCGAAGCTCTACGTACGAATTAAGCTTTCATTCTATCTCTAGTTTGCCGTTTCATGGCGCGCGGAGCAATGCTATTGCTGCTGCACCCTTTAGAGGGTTTTTTTTTGTTTGTCTCGCTAACACCTCGTCGTTTCATCGTTATTCACACACGCCACACAACAAAAACGCAAACGCTGCTCACACAACTCACTGGCAACAAGCGGACTCATGTTACATTACTTACAACATACTTTTAATGAGTTTCACTTGTGGTTGCATTTTCCTTTTCCTTGTGAAACCAGTACCGAAATAAAACTGTAACTTAAAGCGAAAGGTGTCCCTGTTGGATCGACATTTATGAGAAAGCAGACACACACTGTTGACGGCGCCAGCTGACCTGGGATCAGCTTCATCACAGCCAAGGTAAGTCATACCAAGTTTATTGAGCCAATCATGTACCGATACAAGATCAAGGGTCTGAAACTATATTTGTTAAGGGATTGCTCTTTCATAATTTCGAGGGACGAAAATCGGCGGCGGTCCGGTGGCAGAAGAGAGCGCGGAGCCAGTCTTCATACGAAAGGCCCGAAGTTCAAATCCCAAGCCAGAAATGGCGAGATCTCCCGAGTTTGTGCTGCCAAAAAAGAAGAAAGGCAGTCCAAGGTCTAGAGACTTCGATTCTAGTTGTAGAACAAACTTAGAGGTTGCAATGTCCAAGACGAAGAAACTTACACAAAGATATCGAGATACGATCGAGTAGCTATTCAAAAAGAAGCGAAAAACTCTAACTTCCCACGTGGGAAAAATCACTCAAGATGAAAGTAGTTCATAATTTTCGGAGCCCAGCCAATCCCCACCCCCGTCCCCCCCTCCCCCCTTTTCGCGCCCTAAACATTTACTTCCCAAATATTGTTTATTCGCACTTGGATCACTTCCTACAGTGCGGGAACCCGAATTTTCAAACACAACACAAGGTTGTTTGTTTTAACAAGAAGTGATGATTAACCTTGTGCGGAAGCTCCTAAGGGAACTCATGGAAGTTAAGTGTCTGTAGATCGAAATTAATTATTAAATAAAAATCCCCAAACATTTTTCTGTTGCTCCAACTCTACTCCGACTGGGATTTATAATTAAATGTACGCGCCGCTGACTTAGGTATCAACGCTCGCCCTTATGGGCAATTCATTGCTATGGGGGAAAACTGTTTCTTCCAAAAATCCAAACGAATGCACTCTGCTGCCTGCCCGCCTGCCCGTCCGTTCGAAGTTGTTTATAGCCGATCGTACTGACGACCGCCTACCGCCTACAATCGGTGTTATTTTTACCTACTGCACCACTGCCCTATTTAACAGATGCCTGCCTGCCGTGGCGGAGACATGCCCTTTGAACGACCACTAAAACTGTCCCGTGTCTCCTGAGCGCAGTAGGATTTTTCGGTCGGGGAAGCCGATCAGCCCGGCAGATTCTTGACCCGGAAACGACATAACTCTGTGATCAATTGCATTTCTGGGGCCGTTAAAGCAATGGTGATGAGCGTAGGATTCAACGGCCATTCATTTTCACCAGGAGATGCTCGTTAGAACTGAGCAGTAATGATCGATTGTTTACAAGCACTGGCCGTTTTAGGATTAGTGAAGCTCATGATGGATGGTTGGGTTGAAGGTGGGAGATACGTACGATCCAGTTTCCAGGTTGAGAGCATTCATCAGGAAGAGTTGACTCTACCGATCACAAGCATCTAGATTGATCCAGAACGTTTCTACGTTACATCCATGGCCGGGGTAAGTCAGCAAAGCACGTGATTGCCGCTAAACAACGCGACCACGCTGCTCATAAACGCGACGGTGTGAAGGACACACGCTCGCCGCAATATGCTTCTAAAACCTTCTTTTCCTGTTAATGAAATGATTTCTGTACACGATGACAGTGATGTCGTTGTGGTTGAATCCTGCAGCATCGGGACCTCGGTTGCTCCGGATTTCGTGTGTTTTCTTACGCTTACGACACGACCACGTCCAACAGGAACGAATCATCCAAAAACCCAGAAGGTGGATGCGTGCGTTTTGCTATAAATAACCGTGCGCCAGCCAGCGGTACGCAAACCGGGGTGGGTTCGGTTGCAGTACAATACCTCACCGGGGAAAAACTGGCTCAGAATCACCATTGTCGTGTGGAGCCACATCGACTCCGCTCGGAAGCAATATCGGATTCCTTGCAGGGGGTTCGCCAGCAGACGGCGGAATGTTGTTTGGTGGTGCACTTCGAATTAAAAAAAAACTCCTCATGCTCTCGTGTGCGTAGCTACAGGTGCTACAGGAATAAAGTACACAATTCATTCCACCACTCGGATGCAGCTAAATGTGCATCTCGATGAAAGGTTGCACAGTACAACGGGAACCAACATGGCGGTTAATGGAGTACGTAGGAGTGAGCCGTTAACAAATTAACGAGCGTAGGAAAGCAACTCCCCAACGCTGAACCAGGAAGCCGGATTCGATAGGAAAGTATTGTAAAGATATTCCCGACGATCGATCTTCCCGATCCGCAAACCGGATGACGAAGTAATCCGGATAAGTGTCTACGGCGAACAGGCGAATATGATGGCTGTGATCGAGAAGGGAACCCTGCCGACAGGCAGGCCGGTCCCGGAAAGGTGTGTCCGTGTGCCGTAAAGCAACCGGCAAATTGTCGAACTGCTGCCACCGCCGCGCCACAGTCGGCCAGTAGGCAAAAATAGATTTTCATCTCGGGGAGCAAATTTATTGAGCATTTCCCTCTGCGCACGTTTCTCAATCGTTACGGGGATGGTCGGTTGTTGGGGTGCTCTGGGGGGGGGGGTGTGTGGCGCTCTTGGGGTAGTGTTTTTACTACCCCGCCTATGCTTAACACCCGCATTCTGGTGGCAGTTTGGAAAGCGGAACCCGCACCCCACCTGCAGTGTTCACGATCGTACTCACGATCACTTCGGTGCGAAATGGTTCTCGGCAGTACGCAGGTGGCAGATACGCAGGCGCGTCCGATCGTGGTCCGTACTGCCGGGACCGAGCAGTGCGCCAAGAATCGGATCGACTCAGTTGGCGGATGTTTGTCGGTTTAGTTGGACGTTCCTGGGCAACGTAACGAAGACGTGTGCGTGTGTGTGTGTTGTGTATTGAGGTTAAAGGTGAAAAAATTACCCTTCTTCCGCTCTGTTGAACCAAACCAAAGACCCCCACCAGGACTCTAAGCTCTAACCTAGTGACGATCGCTGAAGATCATCAGGGTGCGTTAAAACGGAAGATCACCTGTAAGACCAAAAACGATCCTCTCATCTGCATTGGCTCAATCGTTCCCGAAGTGACAGTAGCAGCACAGCAGGAAGGAATTTCGGTCTCGAGGATTCTCGCCATTTTTTTTTCTCCCTTGCTTGCGTGTGCGGTGAGTGGTCGCAAAGGAATTTCGCTACGCCACGCCACTGCTCCCTGGGCAACAGTGCAGAGAGACACCGGTTTCGCGCGGATCAGTGTGGTATAATTAATCGCGTAGCATTTGAAATTCTTGAGTGCTGCGTTCGTTCTGGTGTGTTCGTGTCGCGCATCGGCGGCTCCCCGGCCGGGAACAACAAGTGCGCGACGCCGGCGAAACAGTGTGCGTGTGTGCGTGCGTGCGTGAGTAGGCGGCGTTTGAAGCAAGCTTAACCGAACCGTCGGTGCCGTGTCCGTCCGTTCGGTGTGGACATCTACAGGGAGACAAAATGTCCGACCTGGACGATATGAGCAACTTCGATGCGTGGTTGGAGAAGGACTTTCTGAGCAAAATCAACCGGCTCGAGACGGAGGTCGAGGACCTGAAGGACAAGAAAAGCAATCTCGACAAGGATCTGAAGAAAAAGACGATCGAGTGTGACATCCTGCGGGCGAAGGTCGGGAAGCTGGAGCAGGTTCCCTCGAACAATGCGGCCTCGAACGAAAAGATTGAGACGCTCGAGAAGGAGCTGAAGCGGAAGACGATGGAGCTGGACATACTGCGCTCGAAGCTGTCGCAGGCCGAAACGAACCCGCAAGCCTCGCAGGACCTTACCGAGCGTGTGAAGCAGCTGGAGAAGGAGCTGAAGAAGCGCATCATCGAGAACGGCATACTGCGGGGCAAGCTGACGGAGGTCGACAGTGAGCCACAGACGCCGGAAGCGCAGGAGAAGATCGACGAGCTGGTGCGGGGTCTGCAGCGTACCGAGAGTGTGGTGCTGCGGGAGAAGGTGAACCAGCTGGAAGGCGATTCGGAAGCGTCCGAACGGAACGGGGAGTTGGAGCGCGAGCTGAAGAAGAAGAACATCGAGAGCGACATCTTGCGGTCGAAGCTGAAGCAGTTCGAAAACACACCCTCGAACGCGCAGGAAGCGAGCGAGCGGATGCGCGATCTCGAGAAGCAGGTCAAGAAGTACCAGATCGAGGCGGACATTCTGCGGGCGAAGGTGAGCCAGCTGGAGAGTGATGCGGCCACGCGCGAAACCGAAGAATCGACCGAGCGCATCGAGGAGCTGGAGAAGGGCCTGAAGAAGAGCACCACCGAGGGTAACATGCTGCGGGCGAAGATGCAAATGTTTGAGAAGGAATCGACCGCCACCCAGGACTCGAACAGTGAGCAGATCGAGGAGTTGCGCAAGGGCCTGAAGAAGAGCACCACCGAGAGTCAGATACTGCGCTCGAAGCTGACCGAGCTGGAAAGCAAACAGGTGCAGGGTGGTGCCAGCAGCTACAAGATCGAAACGCTCGAGCAGGAGCTGAAGAAAAAGACCATCGAGAACGACATACTGCGGTCGAAGGTGGAGCAGCTCGAGCGCGTCCCGTTGGCCGACAGTCCGGCGAACGAGAAGATCGAGGAGCTGCAGAAGGAGATCCGCAATCTGAAGATCCAGAACGATATTCTGAAGTCGAAGCTAAATCAGGCCGAGGACGAACCGACGACCACGCAGGAGTCGACCGACCGCATCAGCGAGCTGGAGAACGAGCTGAAGAAGCGTACGATCGAGAGCGACATACTGCGGGCGAAGGTGACGCAGCTGGAGTGTGAGCTGTCGCCGACCAAGAACTCGAACGAGCGGATAGAGGATCTGGAGAGCGAGCTGAAGAAGCGGATGCTGGAGAACGACATCCTGAAGTCGAAGGTGAGCCAGCTCGAGGGCGAGCTGATTGCGCACTCGGGCGGCGCCAAGGCGGACCCGAACGAGGTGAAGAAGCTGAAGGAAAAGCACGAGGAGGTGATGAACAAGGCGAAGGAGCTGCTGTTCGAGCGCACCAAGACGGTCAAGACGCAGGACATGCAGATCAAGGCGCTCCAGAACCAGATCGAAAACATCAAGGAGGTGGTCGCGGTGACGAAGGACATGCTGAACATCCGGAACATGGAGCACGAGCAGCTGCAGACGCGGTTCGAGAACATCGACAGCAAGATGAAGGCGGAACGGGAACGGCAGACGCTGCTCGAGAAGAAGCTGACCGTCTCGCAGAAGATGTACAACGATCTGCGGGAAGAGTACACGACACAGCTCGAGCTCTTCAAGGTTAGTTAGCTAGTGTTGCGTGCAGTTGCGCCACTGTCGATGGGCGGCCGGCGTGATATTTTTACCGCCATCGCTGTAAGTGTGCAGACCCGGGCCGCTGCCGCCGCCGCCGCTCGTTACGCCTCCTGTGCACTGTTGTGTTTTCTTTCGCTTTTCTTTTTGTTTTTTTCACTATGCCACGCACTGCACTTGGTGTCACTACTGCCACCACTACCATTCCTTACACCATCTACTACTACTGACTGCACGCGAGTAACCAACTTCATGCGCTCACCACGCCTGCGCCTTGGTCGTCGTGAGTTGGGAGGACCGTTTGCGGTAATGCACCACAGATGGGAAATGCAATCATGCAAACGCCATATTTTGGTTGCAATTCGGGGTCATTCTGGCAGCTTGCCTGTCGGCTGTGTGTCAGCTTTATTTTGAACTAACGAATCATTTTAATCGTTCGGAAGCAAAATGTTTTTTTTTATTAATTTATAAATTAAGAAGGGAAAATTTTATTCAAATTTTTAATTATTTCTTTGTAAATTGTTTCCCCCCTTCTTTGTATAAATTCTTCGAAAATAGTTTCAATAGTGCTTTCATATTACTATTCCATGATCGTGCCTACTCACATTTGCTCTAGTTATGTAAAAAAAACAGTGTGCTAACGATTTTATCAAAAGATTAGAATAATTTTAGACTTTGATGGATATAAGACTGCCACAGATACTTACCTAGTTGTCAGGCGTTACTACCGCTTCTTGATCATGATCGGTAACTATCTGGTGTCTATTCTATTAGCGAATATTGGATCCGGATATCCGGCTTTTCTGACCAAAACATGTACGTCGTCATTGGTATAAAAATCTCAGTTAAGATCCCACCAAGCCTCCTCGTTTCAAGTACTTCGGGCTGATTTCGGTCCGGTGTCATTCTCATGACATTCCCAGCGCACGTCATTATAGCATTTCCTCCATTGTTCTTCTTCACAAACGGAACAAAAATTCCTTTAGAGCATCTCTGTCCGTGTCCCAGAGGCGTGTCTGGCAACAGGGACTATAAATGTTGTGCTGACTTGTTTGACTCCCGATAGGCAATAGTTTTCATTTGGGATACTTCAAAGGTGCGATCACCTATCTGTACAGATGACTCCATGTATACAAAGTTGCTTCGAATCCTTCTTCCAATTACCTTGACCTAGAATCTCTTGTATTTATAATTGTTGGATTGGAATGATCCTGCTTTCAAGATCAGGCCGGGATCGGTCTCTTTGATTAGTTGAATGGCCATCCACTGCTCATTTTGAATTCATCACTTGGACAGGATATTCTTGACAGGAACAACTTGTGCAGGATATTCTTCACCATTTAAACGGATACTCAGAAGCCTGGATCCAAGTTTCTTAATGATCACACCCAACCCGACAATAAAGCATTTGGTTGGGTAGTAAAGTTCAACTGTACTAGGAGGGTCAGCCAACACTGTTTCGTTGACCGTGATCTCATTCTCATTTATTTGGTGGCGTGTTCCAAAGCTTCAAGCGTTTGTGGCCGATCGTCAAGATATCGCAAGTAGAGTAGAAAATACGCTAACATGGGCACCCATACCAGCAGCAGTATTTGCCAAATTTGCCAACCGTTTTAGTTCAAAATATAACTCACCCACAAAAGATCTGCTCGTGTAATGTAACTCATTTCTCCTATTCCCATTCTAGTTTCGGAAAAAAATAGAAAAATACAGACTGAAACACAAAAATATTAGCGCCAGCAGCGTACCAAACGATCAACCAAAACCCACCGCTTTTCAAACGCATCCTTGCCCGAGATGTTTGTACTCTTAATGTATATATATAAATCTTTTTCTTCTTCACACTTTCAGAAAACGGCGGATCGAGCTGGGATTGATTTTCCATGCTTGAAAAAAACTGCACATACAAAGAAATGATTCAAATGAAAACAAAACAATAAACTATACCACTGACCAAACAGAAACTACTACTACCACCTATGTCAACGGAGAGGAGTGTCTCTCTTTCGCTCTGCACTGTGCGCCTACTACTAAATCATTCTTGCACTACTCTACTACTACTACTACTACATATATTCGCTTACGTTCTTATTATATTACCAATTTACGATGTAACAACAACAAACTACAAACAAGACACTCCACACACGAAAAGAAAGTGAGGTAATGTGCTGTTCCTATGCGCCATCACATGTTCCCCGCTTCCGGTTCACTGCAAACCAACCCTTCCCAAGCCTTCCCGAACCCACTTACTCCTGTGTTCCGATGTCTCGTTTGTCCCGTTTCATTAGCTTGTAGAGAAGAGATCTTAAAGCACACATACACAGCACTCTGTACAGTGGTTGTCCTTGGTGTAAAATTTCAATGTAAAAAAATGTTTGTCCATCTTTCTCTTCCTCTCACCTCTCTCTCTCTCTGTGTGTGTGATGTGTAATTGTTTCTGTTGTGCTTCACGTGCCCCTTCGCTCATACTCCTTCGTACTCATTTCGATCACGTTCTAATACCCATCTTCTAAACAAACTTTCATTCAAAGGATTCTTCTTCGTCACATTGCAGGAAATCCAGAAAAACTACGCCGAAAAGATCGAACTCATCAAGGAGGAAATCGAATCCGTCCGGAATGGTGCCAAAAATTGATGCGTCCTGCTGCCACTGGCCGGACCACCAGCAGCTGCCCACGGTCACGGTGGAAGATCATCTTCGCAGCGAGCTGGAAGGACGATCCTGCTGCTGTACTGTGCAATAACTGAGAGCAGAAATAATTAAAAAAAAATCCATCGACGCCTCCTTCCTTTCGGTGCCCGGTGGTCCCGCTTGTCCAGCTGACCGTACCACAGGTCCACTCCACTCTGTGTTGAGCGCGTTGCGTGCGGAGGTTTTCCATCTCCCCTCTCCCTCCAGCTATCATCTGTTTGCCCTCCCTTATAAGCTGTATTTACTGCAGAGCTGTACTTTGCACACGGTACCCCCACACGTCCCACAGGTTAGGCAAGAGCTACTAAGTTAACTTACTTATATTACGGATGAGAAAATAAAGAAAAATAATTTTTATACCTTCGCCCGCTTGTGCCCGTCGGATTTTACTCTTCTAAATCCTAGCCAATCACCACGCTATGGCAAACGAAACCAACACACTGACATTTACAGGGAAGCTGGCTGTACGTACTTCCAGCTATTACCGCCCTCGCTATCAACACACTCGAGCAGCTTGCCCTCGACGGTTAGCTTTTTCAGGTGATGGTTCACGTTGTACGCTGCCGCTGCCCAAAGTTGCTCCGGCGTTTCCTTGTACACCGTACGCACAATGTCCATCTCGTTGTACTGCTTGTCCGGGCTTTCCTCGAACACGGCAAAGATTTGCTTCTCGCGATGATTGCGATGATTGATGTATTCCGTTACTCGTTCCGTTGGGTCCTAGAGTAATAAAAACTTTCGTTAATACACCGACTGTCTGTTAAGAAAATTGCGTTTTGGATTGCAAGACACTTACATCGATAATATTACCGTGCCCCGGATAGATAACGGAAGGTTTGGCGTTTAAAATCGTTTCCAAGCTTTTCATGTACTGATACAAATCTTCAAACACCGTCGTACCTTCGCCGAGAATGCAATCGGCACTGAACAGTGAATTATCTTCCTGCAGCACCAGCACAACGTGATCCGTCGTGTGCCCCGGCGTATGGACCACCTTCAGCGTGGCTCCTTCCGTTGTGAATATTTGTCCATCCCTCAGCTGCTTCAGCGTCGTATTGCGTACTTCCGGCTCGGGAGCATCCGTCCGGGGGAATTTCCACACGTTGCATGTGTCTACAAATTGGAGCAGAGCGTTAAGGAATGTAGAGAAGGGGATACCTACAGCTAGCGACACCGCATACCTTTATTATCGATGACCTCCAGTATATCGTCCACACCTCCGACATGGTCATGGTGCCAGTGTGAAATAATGATATCGTTGATGAGAACCCTTTCTTCCATCAACACTTTGCGCAGATGACCAATGTACTCTTTAACGTTCGCATCTCCCGTATCCAGCAGAATCCGTCTACAAAGAGGAATTAAATCAAGATAAGCAACAGTTACCGCACAGCACAACCACGGCAAAGCAACGGCGCAATCACCTTCGTCCACTACCGATGAGATACGTATTCGTGCCTTGCAGCGTCATCGGGCTGGGATTACAGCCCAGAATTCGAATCAAGCGTGACGATATTCTAGTCACCGCCGGTATCGTTGCCATGGTACACCACTTCCTCACCACAATCCGACCAAACGAAAAACTGCTGTGTAACGATTAAAATAGCCTTTTTCGACTCTTTATCATCGGCGTTTCCGGCGCAAGCCCTTCCTCGCCGGGCGGTCTGGTGATGAAGATTTCCGAAACAAACCCGTCCGAATCACACTCGCTGCCGCTGCTGTGCGGCTCCTCGTACCCCTTCGCTTCGGATTCTTCGTCCGCTCCTTCGGTGGCCTCCGGTTCCGGTACGGACAGCAGATGCACGGGAAATCCAACCGGTATGCTGTCTAGCTCGATCGGGGGCACCTTCACACCTTGCTCGTGGTACAGTTTGATAACCGAATCGTATATTTCGTCCGCCGCTTTATCGGCCAATGTCAACAGCGTAAAAAGTGCCTGTGTTTGTTCTACCAAACTGTCACAGTCCGCCGTACAGTCGCGCAGCTCGCTTCTGGCAGCCGTTATCGTTTTCCGCACGGAATGCTGCTTCGACTCGTCCTTTTCCACGTAGCCGATCGCGAATGTGGTACACTGCTTGCGCAATGTTTTCAGTTTCGTGTCGATTTGCACTGCCTGGTCTTTGAGTGCGTTGAACATGATGCTTGTTTGGCCGTTTGGCGCACGCGATGGTGTTGGGACGGTCTTTTGAACACACAAACAGCTGTTTGGATTCAAGTTTTGACAACGGACGGCAGTGTTGCCAGCATCGTGTCGTGTTTGCTTCAAAAGAAAATGTTTCACCTTTTCCTTAAAATTCCGAAATGACCTGTACTATTGATTGGTAATTTATAAAAATGTAAAATAATAATTAGGAGACTTATTCATCTAAGTTTATTGATAGTTTTGTTCGATTTGAGCTAACAATAGCGTAAAATGGAGCAACCAGCACGGATAATCGAGTATGCACCGTTCCAAAAGCCAAACGTCACTTTGACAGCGGGCCCGCGATTCTGTCAGCAAAAATAACGCGTGTCGAAATCCAAAAAAATCGAGCTCCGGCACTCGCCTTCGGTGTGGAACTTATTGATTTTTCCCTTTTTGCGCTTTGCACTATAGTCGTTGCAGCGATTCTTGTTCGCAGTTGTGAATAAGATTTACCTTCTCGCACCGTAACAAGGTAAGTGAATTGCGTGCGATTGCATTCTGGCAATTTTGCGGCGTTCTGAAGCATATGGGGTGGCGAATGTGTGGTTAGAAAGCGAGACCGCCAACATAGCACAGGAAGGACACAAGGAAATGTTGCACAAACTGTGCACGTTGTTACCACGATGGCCAAGGCGCAGAGGTCAGAGCGATACCACCGTGGAAGGGGGCATGGGTAGCCGAATCGTATTTTGCACCGACATCGGTTCTACAGTCCGTCGAAGCAACCATTCTAACTTGTGACTTCTTTCCCTCCGCAGAGACTATTAATAAAAGCGCAAAATGGCTGCTGCAGCAATGGCACATGAGAAAGTGTGGCAGGACAAATCCACGATGAACGCAGCTGAGAAGACGTACTACGAGTACATGGCGAAGGTAAGCGAACCGCACCGGCGGTAAGGTTTAATTTCTGTTCTGTTGTGAAAAAACCCGTGCCGAAGATACGTACTCGATCCTGTACTCTCCGGGTAACCGAAGCTGGTCGCGCGGTTGTTCTTGTTCAATATTTTAACACTAACCCCCCACACATAATTATATGCAAGCTTTCCGTTGCGGGGAAAATGGAGTCGCAGGATGGAGTGCCGGCGACTGGGCCGAAAATAGAACAGCCAAAAAAAGGAAACGCTGCCGCTGCTCAACAACAATCGGCAGCGTCACAGCAGCGACAGCAACAGCAGCAGCAGCAAGGGCAGGCAAGAAAGATGGACGACGCATCAGTCGAATCTTCGTCACCACCATCGCCACCGGCTGCCGATGCTGCGAAGGCCAAGAAGGACAAAAAGAAGAGAAACAAGGGCAAGAAAGATAGTACACCGACTGATACTGAGTCTTCCGAAAAGTCACCGGTCGTGGCTGCCGATGCACCAGCACCAAAAGCACAGCCACCCGCTGTCGCCGAGCAAGCCGAGCCACCGAAAGAATCGGGAAAGAAAAAGTCGAAAAAGTCCAAGAAACCCAAGGGACAGGAAGATGCATCGGCGGACAACGATAGCAACAAGTATCAAGAGCAACAGAACGCCAAAAATCTGAAGGAGAAGGAAAACCTGGCACACAAGCTGTGCGATAACATAACGGAGGAGCTGAACAAGGTGGTCCTGGCGTGTCATACTATTAGCCCTGTCGAGTTGTGCGTGTGTGCGTGTTTGGTTCTTTTTGTGGCTGGCCAGTTGAGCTTTTCGGTTCTAGTGTTTATGCTTGTTTCATTCGTTGTCCCTTTGGTCGTACTTTTATCTTGGCTGGTTGTTAGTAGTAGCATCTTCTCACCCTTTTGTTTTTCTTTGTAAATATTCTACTTTCCGCCGTGATTCACGATCCTTCGAATCGGAGATAGTTGGTTGGCAATGGATTGCATCTAATCTTTCGGCTTTCCAGTGTATTTAGCACAGCTCACAGGGATTTGTGGGGTTGAGACAATTCGGAACATTAAATCCCATATTTCGGAACCTCGTGGAAAGACCCGGCTGTGGAAAGTTTTTGTTTTTATATTTTATTTATTTAGTATATAGCCAAAGCACTAAAATTGTTTGTTTCAGCACCACTTCCCCGTTTTCTTTTCACGCTTGGTTCTTTTGCTAATGCAGCTGCAAAGAAGCACTTGTACTCATTACGAATTTCTTATTGTTTTGCAGATCAACTCCGTTCCATCTCAGTGCACGTTGGCTTCGGAAATTTCGAAAGCCAGGCAACACATCAAGAATTCCCTCGAACGGGTAAGTGGACGGTGGTGGTCGTCGTTTTTTTTTTTTTTTCATTAATTCAGTCATAAAATAACGCTCCATCTCTTTCTCTTTCATCCTCACCTGCTTCCAGATGGATGGTATTGCCGCATTGGCAGCTAGCCCCGGAGCCGAGTTGCTGGATCGTTTGTCCTCGGTGGAGAAGGAAAACGAGAAGCTACGCTCGATTATTGACGGACTGAACAATCTGGTCATCGATCTGCACGAGCGCGTCAGAACGCTTGAATCGGGCAAACCGGCTGCTGCCAAACCAGCCGCTGCCGCCGCCCCGAAACCTGCCGCCCCCGCCAAGAAGGTTGAAGCGGAAGACGACGACGACGATGATGTGGATCTGTTCGGTTCGGAGGATGAGGATGAGGATAAGGCGGCGGCCGAGCTGCGCGAAAAGCGTCTGGCCGAGTACGCGGCGAAAAAGTCGAAGAAACCGGCCCTGATTGCGAAATCGAACGTTATCCTCGACATCAAGCCGTGGGACGACGAGACCGACATGAAGGTGATGGAACAGGAGGTGCGCAAAATCAGCGCCGATGGGCTGCTGCTCGGTGCGGCCAAGCTGGTCCCGTTGGCGTACGGCATCCACAAGCTGCAGATGTCGTGCGTGATTGAGGACGACAAGATTTCCGTCGACTGGCTGCAGGAGGAGATCGAGAAGATTGAGGATTACGTGCAGAGCGTGGATATCGCTGCATTCAATAAGATTTAAAGTGTGTGAGAAAAACTGTTTGCGAGCGTGGCCGGCAATATTTGGAGAGATCATCCCGTAACATATTTTTAATCGATTTTACTACATAAAATAACTCAAGACAGTAGATGAGGCGGGAAGAACGTTAAGAGCATGAGAAGAACGCTGGTCGGCACCTCCTTTCTATCCTAGTGACGGTTGCTTCTTTCAAATTGAAAGTACATTAATGGAATTATTATATCTTATTGCATCTGTGTAAATCCGGGTTTGATCAAGTAAACACACATTTTCCACATCTAAATAGTGGCGTTTTGTTTCGGTGTTCATGAATCGTTTGATGTTGGCGAAACAGCGACGGCCGTAAAAAGCTATGCTTCCGTTCAAAACGATTAAAATATATTTGAATAAGCGGCAGTTGGTTGTATTCAATGTGCTTTTGATTTATGCATACAAACATCATGGATTTTGACTGCATTTCAAGAAAAGATCTCTTGCACGCTGCATGCAACATTGTCCGATGATGTAATCGGCGAACCACACGTAACTGTCAATTCAAAATCATACCCTTTGACAGCTGTTTGTTTACAAAAGCTGACTTGTTTACACCATGCGATCCTGCCGTTTGCTCATAAACAGATGACAGCAGCAGAGTAGTGGTGTTTTCTATCCCTTTGGTAGTGTTACTGCTGGAGATCCTTCCTCTCGCGTGTGTAGTGAAACCAATAGTAAGTGAATAACAGAAATCCTGTTCGGATTGTGAAGGCCGGTCGCTTGCAGAAGCGCCGATAGAATGTCGTCCGGACGGAAGTGTAACAACTGCGGAAGTGCCGACATCGAGGTCGACAATGCGCGGGGCGACGCCGTGTGCACGAACTGTGGATCGGTGCTGGAAGACAACATCATCGTATCGGAGATCCAGTTCGAGGAGAATGCTCATGGAGCGGCCAGTGCCGTCGGCCAGTTCGTTGCGTCCGATTCACGGGGCGGTGCTACGGCGTACGGCAAGTTTCACGTCGGCACTGGAACGGAATCGCGCGAGGTTACGCTGCGGAAGGCTCGCCACGGTATTACGCATCTGTGCAGCCAGCTGCGATTGAACAACCATTGCATTGATACGGCCTGCAACTTCTTCAAGATGGCACTCATACGCAACCTGACCCGTGGTCGGCGCAATACCCACATCTATGCGGCGTGCGTTTACATTACCTGCCGGACGGAGGGAACCTCTCGTAAGTGGGACGACCGCACCTGTTGGGTGAATGACTATACACTGAGGATGGGTTTTCTTTATTTCGTTGTAGATTTGCTGATCGACATCAGCGATGTGCTGCAGATTTGTTGCTACGAGCTTGGCCGAACTTACCTCAAACTATCCCAATCGCTTTGCCTGAATATACCATCGATCGGTGAGTAGTGCATGCTTTTATGGTTGATCGAACCCCACTGAACACTGCCCTCCGGACCATTCACCCCGTAGCAAGGACTAATGATTATCCTGCTGCGTGGTGTAAAGCAGTCCTAGCGCTCTTGACCGGCTGCAGAAGGGGCCAAAAAAGCTTCAGACAATTTACCTCTCGAACACGGCGACAAGGAATTGATCAATTTTTGAACATAGTCTATTTTTGATAGGCGTATGTGGGTATGTTGGGACGTAAAATGTTCTATACAGTCACAACAGTTAGCTCCATCGCGACAGGAGAAATTTTCTTGGGCTGTAGCATAACCGACTGGCATCCCTGCTAGTATCCCTGCTCGTACCTCAAAATCCATATCCGTTGCCCGTTCCGGACAACTTCAAGTCTACTAAGCCGTTGCATCATGGCCGGTATGACAAATCACGTCTCTTCTTTAAACAAAGTGCAATAACTCATCGGTAAGGAAGGGCTCATTCTGGTGGTATGCATCTACTATAATTTATTCGGCATTCAGTTCAAATTTTAAATATATATATTTAAATGTGTATATAATGCGCATTTCAGTAATATCGTCTATGAGGGTACCTCTCCCTCTGCACCACATGCCGTCAATTTAAGGACACTAGCAATTGCCGCTGCAACTGTATGGTGCAGATAGCAATCAATGTCGTTCCTACCGATTTCAATTCTACCCAGGGTGATGTGACGGACGGGGAATTTTATTTTGCAAACATAAAGTAAACGATTGGGGACCGAAAGTGTGAGAATATAAACCAAATATTTCGAGGCTCTGCCTCATACTGTAGAACAAAATGAGGGAAAGAAGAGCACTGTTTCTGCTCGGGATTGTGCTACTGCTGCTGTTGTCGTCTCTCTGTCCCTGTTCATACGACGATACGACATAATGCTACTTCCTGTTTCTGCCACACCTTATCTCTCTATCGCTGCTGCTGCTGTGTGTATCACTTACATGCTAAAAAGGAAACCGTTTTCTTTGTTCACACGCCATGTTGTGTCCATGTACACTACTTTCGCTCTCTCCCGTTGTTTGAATGCTGACGGAATCGATCGCTTACGGAGGAGAGAGTATGAGTTTTACGATAAGTGTTTGCGCTTTTTTTTGGTGTCCGAATGACACACTCTGCAATGCTGCAAGCGGGAGTAGTTTTAGAAATTGCATGATCGAATCTATTAAAAGTTCTAAAAATTTAATTTAAAAATATAAGAAACAAACAGAAACTCAGTCATAAATAAGGGAAGCGTCCAACGCTGTGTGTGTAATCTTACGGGGACCCCACATCCTAACGCTAATAAATTTCATCTAAAGAGTTGTCTCGGAAAGAGTAATAAATTTGCCAAAGAGGGAACGCATTAAGGGTGGTAGCATATAAGTTCGGAAGACCTAAGAAGAAAGCTCTAGAAGAATTTCCAGGAAGAAGGAATCATTTTTCCCGCCAAAAAACCAAACAAACTCACGCTTGTGACTGCCTGACTACTCACACTACTATCGTTTCTACTAATTAATGAACTGTAGTAAATGATCATGGAATGATCGCCTAAAGCAAAACTTAAAGAAATTACTTTGCTGCTTGCTATCGTGTTGTTTTTTGCCGCTACGTTGTGCGTTTTTTGTTTTGTGAGGACTTTATACCAATGGCGATCTACCATTCCCGGTGGTGTGCGTTTGTGCAAAGCAGCTCTTTTAATGCACCCACATCCGTCTCATTCACTCTGATGATGATTCCCCATTGTTGGCCGTCAGCAACTGTTGCTGGCCACCGGCAGAGACACCTCCTCCAACGGATGCTTGCAACCAATTTGGCAAAGCGGCACCGTTGGTGCTGCTCGCTGTCGCACCATCATTGTCGGCACCCGCATTCCCGTACGGTGCTGCGTGCGATCGATCACCGTTTGCATTTGCCGATGATGCGCTACTGCTAGCGCCCATCAGCAGCAGCCCACCGCTTCCGTGTGCCGAACAGCTGGCCGAGGTCGTTGTTGCAGCTGGGACGCTGTTGCCGCTTCCACCAGCATTGTTACTCGTCTGCTTCCCGCCGGCCATGTTTTCCTTCCCAGGCGAGTGTCCCCCACCGGCGGACGTGTGGTTATTGTTGATCGTATTATTGCTAGCGCTAGCCGACATAATGGCATTCTGCTGGCTTACGCCCATGGGGCCGTAAAAAATCAACTCCGGTATCTGGCCACCCTGCACACCCGTCCCGTTGGTACTTTCGGACGAGCACTGAAACTGGAAGGTGACCGTACCGACGCTCACCTCGCTCATACCTTCCTGGCCGAAGAAGCTTAGCTCCGTCCCGTCCAGCACGACCGATGCGGTGTAAAAGCATTCCGGCTCGATCTGTATCGGCGTTTCGAAAAACACCTGGAACGTGTTGCTCGATCCGTCCGAGAAGAATTTGGTGCTGTTTTCCGCCAGCACACGGCCCAACCGTTTCAGCTCAATCTTCACATCGTAATCGGCCGCCCCGGTCGACGATCCGTACAGCCCAAAGCCGACGATAAAGATCCGCTTGTCGACGGAAAACTGTATCGAATCGCACCGACCCCGGTAGCGCCACTGGTTGCTGCGGTACGCGCAGGACGCAAAGCGATGGCACACCTGCGTCTTCAGTCCGGCCCTTGCCTTCACCGGGAAGGTTAGCTTCGGTTTGTTTTTCGCGGTAAAGTTGAGGAAAATGTCGATTGTCTCCTGGTTGGTGAGTATGCCGAGCTGGGCGACCCGGTTCGCAAACTCTTCCAGCGTCATTGTCGGGATGCGTATCAGGTACAGGGCTTGGCCGAGCAGTTGCCGCTTGTTGGACGAGGTCGGCTCGATGTCCATCTTGGTGCAGGCAGCGTGGGCCCAGCTGAGGGCCGCCTCGAACAGATGTATCTCCTTGCAGTTGAGCGTTTCGCGCGCGAGAATCGTTTCGAATGTTTTCAGATCGATGTCGACAAAGCCTTCCGATTTGATGGCCATTTCCGCCTACGGGAGTGAGAATGGAGAGTATAAAAGAAGGAAAGTGTGTATGTGCGCGTGTGTGTGTGTGTGATGGACCTAAATGGTAGAGGAGGTCGGGAGTACTTGAAGGGATCAGATGAAGAAAGCGTTTTTACAGGGCGCGGGAGCTTTTATCATGGTGAGGGACTTGCGCGCTTCAGGGATTAAAGAGAGTTCGTGAGTGTTCGGAAATTGTTTGCTTCCAGTGCGCTATTTGGTCGATTGTACGATCGAACGAAGTGAAGAAGGGGAAAGGAGAGTGCTGCAGGCAAACCCATTACCAACAAGAAACTCCAGTCGGTGTTGCTTTCCCGGAAGGGAACAGCAGCGAAGGACACTCTTACCAGCGAACGGCTTAAACAAAGGATAATTGAAACTGCAATATTTTTGGTTGTTTTGTTGTTATCGTTTCATTTCATTGTTCTGTATAAAATTGAGGAAAACCTAGGATAAAATCTTGCTTACACACACACACATTCTCTGCCACTAGACTGCCCTCACTGAGAGTGTATGCAATGCTCGATTGACGGTGGTAACTAGGGAAACAACATCGGAGTACACATGGATAAATTCGAGTTCGATTACTGTGTGCTGCTGCTATTTTGATCTCCTTGTACTGGTGATCATCATCATCCCTTGATCCTGCCCCTCTTTTCTCTTTGCTAACACTGCTCATCTAGTTATCCTGCCTGCGGAAAACATCCTTCCTAAATCCTTTCCACCAAGCAGGCCTACTTTGCTCAATCGAACCCTACCATCCTCTTAGCATCTAATTTTGATATGTTACACAGCGACGTGGATAGACGTTATTAATGTGTTACGCGCGTTATACACCGCGCCCGTACACTGAGATACTTTCACACACCACATACACACAGACCACAACAGTAGAGTACATAAACGATTCACAACCACAGACACACATTCAGATATAAAGAACAATAGAAAAAAAAATAGAAATCAAAATTAACCGAAAATCCCACCGTTCCCGCAACGATTGCAATCGAACCGTTTCCATCAAAAGCGCAAGAAAACATTACGTCCGCGGAATGGACTGAGAGAGTGAGACATTAGGCCCTGCTATCCTGAGATCTAACTATTCTTGCTACATTGCATCAACAGAAAGTAAAAGAAAAGGTCGCAATCTAACAACTAAAAATATTGCAGTTTTGTTGTTGCTGGTTGTATTTTCTGTAGTGTTTGCTAATTGGGGAAATCGGTATAATAAAGCACCTGATAAGAAGCATGCTCGGTAGACATATCGGGTGTATATAACATCAAAGGATTGGGGGAATGACCATACGGATTAAAATATGGGTTGGAGTCGGATGAAAACATCATCGTCACAGGCAGAAGCGAGTTAAAACTATGTTCATTATTTGCCTAAAATTACTTGTATGTTGTTAAAAAACGTTGAGCTTCATTTTATGAAACTATCAGTGCATCTCTCTGTTAATCAAACGGGTTAAACACAGTTGTACTTGATTACTGCCCGCTCTTATTTACTACGTGTGTGTACATGTCATGGCGTATTGTTTCGGTAAAAGTATACCCGTTTTGAGCAACAAAAGTTTACGGTGGAGTCTTTAGAGGCATGAGCGGTTTTCATAGTTCATGAAACAGTAAAATAACGAAATTACACAATGATTAGGGTGAAGGAATCAAGAGGGCCAAAGAACTACACATCGAGACAAAAAGGTTAAAATAGACACCGGAGGAAACGTAGTAGCTGCGCCCCAATGTTGCCATGGTGAAAAAGCGCAAGATTGTTGTTTTTAGCTTCGGCTATCTAGAGAGTGCGTGATACGGGTTGATATCTTTTTCGACATGCAACGCGCCGGTTGCCAGCAAAAGGTGTTTCGCTTTTACATTAAAGATTCTCCGCATATCGGAGGAGGATGGGAGGAGGGCAAGGAAGCAAGAGCAGCGGCGCTATCATTGCTAGCGGTAGACATGGCCGTCGAGGCAGACGAACAGCCCGAACTTTCATCGTCGTCTGGCGTTTCTGCGCCCTGCGAACGATGCGGCTGATATCCAGTTTCGTGGTTAGTAGGCGACGAGGGCATGCTAATGCTGCTATAGTTACCGAGGATAACTTTCAAGGTGGAAACGTTGCTCCTATCTACGGGACGCAATACGCTACTGCTAGTACTATTGCTACGGGTTCTACTATTACTACTACTGATGGCGAAAGTGGTGGTGGTGGTGGTAGTGTTGTTGGTGGTGGTGATAGTACTATCACAACATACCTGCGCATCGATCACCTCCCAGCAGCGTTGCATCAGCTCCGGTTCCTCGAACAAGCGCGACTGGCTTAACAGCAGACAGGCGTTTTTCGCCGTGAGACTAGTTTCCAGATAGTTGACGCACGCCCGTGCCAGATGTGGTACAATGTACTTCTTTGCGACGTACAGCGTCGCCAGCACGTTGTCCGCTTCCAGCTGAATCTCATCACAGTACAGATACCTGCAAGGGGGGGGAACGATCGAAAATCGATAAGTAAGCTGAACTGGTAGCACGAGTGAGGGAGTCTACTTACTTCAGCAATGTTAGGAACGCGCCCGGTTCCACATCCGGAACCTTAATTTCCTGCTTGTTTTCGGCCAACCCACCATAGAACATGGCGTAGAAAACGGAACTTCCCGTCGCTAGTACATACTTGTGGGCTGGAATGGTTTGCACTTGCTCTGCGGCGAGAAAGCAAAAAATGAACGTAAATTGATAAATTGAGATGAGATATCGCACAGCAGGAACGGATTATTGATTATGCAATCAAACACCCTGAGGACAACAGGACAGAGACAACAGCGCACTAGTAGGAGAAGCTCCGCAAACTTACCGTCGGAACCGACGATGAACCGGATGTCGGCCATCAGATCATTGTTAAACATGGCGGCATTCCGTTCGCGTACGGTCGATTTGTTCGCCTGCCAGTTCGGGTCGGCCGTATCGGCAGCCGTTGTGCTGGAGATCACACTGCTACATCCGCCGCTGCTGCTGAGGCCGCTTCCGATCCCACCACCACCATTCGCCAAACAGAACGAGGTGGAGCTGAGTGCGCCGGGCGATGCAATGGTCGGCGAGGAGGGGCCACTGCAGGGTTGCGTCACTTGCATGTTCTCTAGCCGCACGTTTTGGCCACCCGCAGTGGTGGCAGCACCGACACCGGCTCCGGCAGCAGCACTGTTCTGATGGAACGGGGCCAACACATTGAACATCTCAACTGCAACGAGGCGCAACATGAAGCAAGCACATCATCATTTTTAGTACCGAACGAACGTACACTGCCCGCCCCATCATGGACACACAATTGGCAAAACAACGAAGAATGGAAAAGGGTGACGCGAAGTTTGCAAGACACTTATGCAGCGATGCGCTAGAGAGGGGGAGAGGGGAAGGGGACGAAAGAGGAGGAGGCACACACTGGAGAAGGGGCACAATGTCTGGTGGTCTGTTGTCTTTCGGTATGGGGCCCGGAGAATGACAAGCTCGATTTCATATTGGGCCCTTTTTTGCGCATTCTACTACATCATCGCGATGATGGCGATGATGATGATGATGGTGACGTCACAATGCAACGCTTGCTGCGATTAGCGCAAAAAAAAACGCAAGTGGAATAGAAAATGCCACTGAAGCAGGACATAGACGCACACATATACACATGCGAAGCTGTCAAATGGGCTGAAATCGTTCTAGGAATGGGATGCGAAAAACATCATCCGATGTACCTCCCCAACCTCTTTTCTCTTCTCAATGTAATAATGCTGCCCTGGATAAAAAATTGATTTTTCTACTATTGTCCACCCTATTGGGAACGCCTTAAGACGATACACACAGAAACAAACAGAAGTAAAAGCAGCTTACTGTTGTGGTACGGAAAGACGGAAAAAATTTGCTCCTCATTTCTCTTCATCGGGCGTTGCGATATTTTGGCGTACAGATTGGACATAGTACAAACGTTTCCCGCTGTCTACTGTACACGCCTGAGGGGAGGATTCTATAATTTCTTCGCGTTTTCGCGAAGCAGCACACAGTAGTTTGTCGCTTCGGTAGCGCGTCTTGTATCACGTAAAAACACAAACACTTTACTTCGAACAGTTTCACCACGAGCTGGCAAATTTGATGTGATGTAGATCTTTACGGTAGGAATTCTATAAAGCGCACAACTCCATCTCACTGGGGCCACGAAACGCGCACTTCACATCACAGGACAGCCATCTTAGTTTTGCCCCGTTTGCTCTTTGGCGATATGAGCCAGCAGCAACACTTGCCCCAGCAATCTACGATGGGTATAGCTGACGGTGTGCTGCGCGTCAACCAAGGTTTGCAGCGAGCGAGAGAGTGCGCGCAATAATGAGAGCGAGAGCGGCCGAACTGCACTTTGAAGGTGACTGTGTGTTTGTGCATGCGCACGCGAAGTAAATTGTTTACATCGCGTGTACTTCGTGTTGTAATGCTACAGCATTGCAGCGTATGAGATTTTGTTAGGAAAAAGTTGTCATTAATATTGAAAATGAGAAAAATCACATTTCTATCCACTTTTGTATGCAAAAAACGGCACGCAGTAAGTTCAACACTAACTGTAAACACAACAATTGAAGTAGTGTGAGTGCGATCTGCCGCGCTCTCTGTAACGTGCACTCACTCACACACACACACACGCCCCTTCGAAAGGCTAAACGCGAGAGAGATCGAGAGAGTGAGCGAGAGAGCACGATGGGGGTAAATTTTGTTTACATCTTCTTATTGTGTGTCATGTGAAACAGAAATAAGCGTTTGGGTGTGTGTGTGTCGGCGCGCGAGTGTGTTACATGCTGTGGCGGCAGTAGATTTTCTGTTTTGTTTTGATTATCTTTCGTAGCGGTGTAAATTGCCACAGTTTCGCGGTTTGCCGCGACCATCGCCACCCCTTTCTTCAAACAATTCGGGCCGGACCAAAGTTAGTTTGACTTTCAGGTTTTTTTTGTTGTTATCTGATATCTAACGCATTCGAACACGCCCAACATGTGTCGGTTGCATCCACCAGCACTTACAGCCCCGCCAGGGCATGTTTTGATAAAATATTGAAAAAAAAACGACAACGACTGTGAAAAGTGGAACACAGCCTTGACCTTTCCGCGCAGTGATACGAGGGGCACGGTGGACACGGAGTTCGCACACGATTGAATAATGTATGGGGGCCTGGAACGCGTTCAATGTCGCTGGGCGGTAAAATATGCACCGGCTGAACTGTGTCACACACGTGCTTCTGTTAAACATGATCAATATAAAACAAAGTATTAATCAATGAGTGTCACAAACGGCCTTAAAGCGGGTTCATTCTACTGCGATTTAGTTCGGTATACATGCTAAATATTGCAGAATGTGATCCACGCGAACAGATAATTGTGCAATAACAAGAGAAAGGCTGCTGAACTCCTTAAGCGTCTTGAAATGATTGACCAAATATCGATTACCGATTCAGAAAGCCCGATAATGATTTTCGTATCAGGAAAATTGTCCTATTACCACAGAACTCGTTACGGAACGGGAAAACTCGATCGATATCATTCGGTGAATTACTCCATCGTGCAGATATTACACAACATATCCGATTCACACACACGCACACTAAGACGTTCCCATTAAGGACGCAAGTCCCAGCACAGAGCTACTTACGTGGAATGCCTCGTTCGCAGTTTTCCATCAGGTCTGCCAGCATTAGGTTCTCAAAGTTCCGCTCCCCGTACTCGACCAGCGGATGGTATCGATTGACGAAACCACGGGCAGCGGCTCGACGTATTCTGCGCCGCTGTCGTACCGCTGGCTGGCGGCGAACACCGTGCTGGACGTGCTCTTCGCCACGACCTTCCTGCCCTTCCTCTTCGTAGTACTCTTCGTAGTCCTCCTCCTCGTCGTCGTCGTCTTCCCCGTTGTGGCCCGTCTTTACGCCGAGACCCTGCAGCAGTATCTTCGCTCCGGAGTCCACCTTCTTGAAGTTATCGACCAAATCGCAGTGGCTGAGCGTTGCGTACCAGGCAGTCGAGTAGCCCACGATCCAATGCAGCACCTGCCGACCGATATGATCGACTAGGGACTCGTCCTGCTGCGGCAGTACCAACCCTACGTCCACCATGATGCGCGGTACGCAACACAACGGTCGTGACTGATCGAGCGACCCTAACACATGGACAGTTTCGCGCCACCGTGCGATGCAGCTTGCAGTAAACGGCGTCTAGCTGTGTGCATCACACATCACATGCGAATGCGAATGCTTGTCCAGCGGGGGGGGGGGGGGGGGGTTTGGGTGTTTTTGGGGGCCGTGCTGGTACAACCTTTTCAAGCAAAAAGGACGCCCTTTTTGTACTATAAGTTTAGTCAAATTCTTCACACTTCAGTCACAGCAGAGTTCGGTTAGCAGGGCCCTCAAACAATCAAAACACTTACAAACACAGACACTCGACACGGACCAGTTGGGTGGATGCGCTTATCGCTTTGGGGGGAAAAAAAATGCACACTTCCCGTATGAAGCGCGCACCCCTATCACGTCTGTCTCATGTGAACGGCGGCGTATTCACTCGGTCCAATCATTGAACGGCGTGTGTCGGTGCCAAAGGTCCCTTTTTGTTTGGATTGACGGCTCAGACACTACACACACACGGGAACATTCCTTGGCGGAAAGTGACAGTCGGCGATTCAGCTCAGTGGTCCAGCTTTGTGTGCGTTGATGCGTTAAACTGAAACCGAAAGTTAAAAGAACAATTAGTTGTTAAAGTTAATCTGACGATCTAATGTGATCGGCACGACGATCCCCAAGACGCACTCGACGCGGATCGTTATGGCGTTCCTTCGCGACCGTTACCAACAGGTGCCCAAACACCTGTCCGTCCCACTGGTGGGCAGCACTTACGTTAATCAAACGAGCAAAACAATAACAAATGCAGTTCGACACCACCCTTTCTCCGTTTGTCCGTTTCGTGTTTTGGGCTAGCTAAGGCCACCAGGCAGTGTGTCTGGCCGATCCGGCACTGCGGACTGCTCGCCACTGCCACTCGTTGCGTCCAAAACAATCGTACACTCTAATAGTTCCCTGCCGCGTGTGTGTGTATGAGTGCGTTGTTCACTGTGTGTCCCCATTTCGCCCGTCCACGCCACTTGCCACCAAACATCAGAACCAAAGCTAAATTTGCAAGCTGACAATGAATAAGTAATGGCCGGTTGAGCGACATGCGGACACACAGGCACACGCTGCTCGGTGAACAATTGTGTGTCAGCCGCGATATGGAGCCGCTAATGGAGCTCAATTTGTGACCTGTTTATAAGTTGTCACGGCCCAGACGAGAAGAAGGAGGGTGCTGTTCTCTTGGTGTCCTGTTTTGGGTGGTGGGTGCCAACTATGGAAGCAAAGCCACTAGCAGCTTATCAGCTAAACGATTGCTTATAATCTATTGGTCCTCAGGTTTCCTCAGGATAATGATGATGATGTTGCTGCTAGCACTAGCATTCGCGGAATTTGATTAAGGTGTAAAAGTAGTTTAGTTTACGACGAGTGTCCACTCAGCCCAGAACCCAACTACGGATAATTCAATCCACGGCCCAGTTTAGCGTCGTTAAAAGGCGTCGTAAGTTTAACACGACGACTTCTTGTCAGTGCGACCAACCGCGATGGATGGTGAGAAAAGGGAGATCTTTGCCTTCCTTCGTTAGGGGGGCACCTTGATAAGTTGACCTCTCCGCGCCCGATTGATATGGATGGCGCATTATGTTTTCGACGTGGCGCAGGAAGATAAGAAGATAATGGGCTTTCGTTTTCAGCACACTGCTCAGTCGGTGAGCTCCATAGCTCGAAGTTCTCGAGGTGAGGTGACCGTTGCCCGCGGAGATTACGCCGAACGAAGCACTCAAATCAAAACTCTGCTTCTGGTTTTCATAGGGGCTACCAAGAGCATTGTAAGAAGTGGTTTTCGGGCAACATTGAGTCAATAAAGCCAAGACCTCTTGAGGTTTTATAGAGCCAAATAAGAAGAAAGCAGTAGTAGAAAGTGTTGCGACGTAGCATTTATAGCCCCAGCGCTCAGAATCACCGACAAAATAGCTCAGAAAGGGTTTTTGGTAGCGTATGTTTGAAAGGCAATAGAGGAGCAGCTGGCTGGTCATGTCATGAGAATGACACCGGACGATCCAACATCGTCAAAGACTTTTTAGGCTGTCCACATGGATATAGGCTCAAATTGTGATGAAGTCAAGGTGTTGATGAGATAAAAGGTGACTGTCTTATGATTTAAAATCTGTATGAACAAACCAACCAACCATGCGTTCGCTAGAATGCTGGGGATATTAAATTGGCAGACGACGGGACTCAGCTGAAGAGCAGAAGACTTCTGTAGAAATTCAAAGGCGAGAAGTAGCTCTTTCATTAGATCAGTAAGTAAGGTTGTCTTAAAAGTTTTCGAAATATGACATCGAAGCGTCGGAATACACCCGGGATCGGTCGTCTATGATATAGGGGCGGTCCGGTGGTCGAAACAGCACCGATCTTTACTTGAACCGGTGATCAAATCCCATTCAGACCGCCTCCCAGGGACAGTCAATCCTACGCGTAAAATCAAGTGAAGGATAGCCAGAAATGGCAGGCCGAAGCCTTTCGAGGTTGTAGTGCCAAAGAAGAAGGTCTTCTCATGATATATGCCCTCGCTGAGAGAGTCGGACTTTGAATGACGGAACGCCACACAACAAAACAACCAAGCACACCCAGAATAAACTAGTCCCAAGCAATACCGTCCGTCCTTATTCAATAAAAAAATAAAGTTGTATAATTAGCAGTACAATACTTGATACAGTTCTATTTTTGATCTCATTTTAAAAGATCTTCAACCAAGTTCATAAGTCCATAGACATGTTGAAGTACATATTAACAAGCCTCAAATCGCCATCAAATCGGCATTAGATCGTAGATAGTGTACCTTGTGTGTCTCGTTCATCTTCACTTCTGCAGTTCACGGACGTTCACGTTCAACATCTACGGTGTATGCACTCTGTACATTGCTTCCTGCTTCCGGAAAGCAACACAAACCTCTCGACGACCAGAGCACCTTCCAGAAGGTACTGTCAACCAGCGCAACCAGCGTTGCAATAGTAAACCGGTCCGGGGGAGGCGAGGGTACTTGCACGAGTACTAAAAAGCCAGTGCAAGTGGGAGCACACAGTCTGTGTGTGTGTGTTTGTGTTGCAAGATTAATAGCCATACGTTTACGCGATCGATTTAACGCGATGTAGCGGCGTATGACTAAGCCACGGCATACATTTGATATAGTAACGAGCGTATAGGAGGGAACTTTCGTTTAATGCTTGGGTCGACCCGGCGCGCGACATTATGCAACTTGCCAGCCCCATCCAGCAAACAAACCGGGCGACAATTGTGCGCGCCCATGTGCAGCCATTGCGCAATGGGGTTTTCTAACGCAACGGTCCTATACTTAGCTAGCCGAATGGTGCAGTGTCGGAAGATCGAAATCCGTAAAAATAAGGGTTTTATGGGGCGATGTGAACGGTAAAGATGTCGTCGGAATAAGTCGACCTCCACATCATCCTCCTCGGGTTCCCGTATTGCGGAACAACAACCGTTCCCTCCATTCGGATGGCACGTTGCGGTTTGTGCGGTGTGTTAGGGTTGCACGAATGACGTTTTTGAAGGGGGTTCGTCCCCAAAGTACCACGCAATGTTTCACCGGTGCACGTACCGCCCGTTAAATGTTATGAAAATGTGTGCTTTGCGTACGCATCTCGGTCAAGCTAGCTGGCCTACGCCACACGAAAGGGATCGAGCATGTGCCGTGCGTACTCACTCGATTGTGCCCGGTGTGGATGTAATTGAATTGCATCGGCACGGAACTCGGTTGCGTAAGGCAATGGATTTTTTTTTTGCTGTACTGGCCACACGATTGACTTGTTTAAACCCGGCAGTGCGTCAATGGAAGCTACTGACCGTTATGCCATTAGAATTCGGTAGCATTTTTCGCCGGCAGCTTTATTATAGCAACTTCTTCAGTAAAGCTTTCCAAGCCAGCAAGTCGAGAAGGACATCTCCTTTGTGCAGTGTAGTTTATTTGGTAAGCAAACGCCCCTCGGTCTACCATCTGAAGTACTCTTCACTTCCACCATGCTGGTGGCCAAATTTGACTATGTCGAAATGGGTATAAGAGCCGTTTTTCTTTTTTGTTGGTGATGAAGAAAACATTCCAAAAAACACGTGCCCACAACCGCTTGTCACGAAATGCAGCAACTTCAGCCAATGCCGAATCGCTTACCATCAATCATTGCTGCTGTTTTTTTTGTTCCTTACCGCGTTTTCAGTTTCTTCGGGCTTCTGATTAAAGCACTCCCAGTCAACAACCTCAATCGGCCATAGAAGCTGATCTATTAACGATCAGCTGAGAACCGGAGAGGTACTGTGCGGTGCTTTGCTTCAAGCAAACGTTCCCCAAAAACCGAGATCAGTCCCGTTGCAAGCTACCAGCTGACCTTTTGTCGTGCGCGATGTTTGACTTTGACATGACTACTGCCCGTGGCAAGGTTAAAACGCTCGTAACGGCAGTCCCGCCGTCCGACATTCCGATCTCCCAAGGCCGTCGACCGAGCAGCGCGCACCAAGGGAGGTTGAAAATTATCTTATGAAAAAATTAAATTGATGGCTTCGTAAAAAAAATACCTCGATGGGGCGAAAAAGAAGAGGGAGGGGACCCAAACTTCACCGCTACAAATTGCTCGCCTGAAGGACAAGACCGGACGCGCCGTTTTCTTTCAGTCCCCCCGCGTGCGAGTTTGCGTCTGAAGCCTAGACTCAACTGGGTGGGTTTGAATGTTTTTTTACAAAGAAGGTAAAACGACGTCACTCATGCCACGTGAAGGACGCTTTACCGTACAGGTTGTCGAATATTTAGGATGGCATTACATTCTTGACTGGAGCAAAAATACCGTTCAGCAGACTGCCGTTTCGAGCTACCGGTGCAAAGAGCATCGAGGGGTTCGTCGCTTGTTGTTGAAGTTCTTTGTTCGCGACGCGGGATGCAGACGATGCCGCGCGTTCGTGCGTGATTCATTTTTGACTACCACTTTAGCTTACGGTAAAAAAAAACTGTTTCAGCTCTCTGTACCGTTACGGGCACAAAAAAAAACGTTGTGGTGACACGCACAATTAAAAGGGCTCTGATCTGCCGTAGCATTACTTGCGAGCAGGAGCGCTCGTTGCTTTAGCGCTGTAGATGAAAATAAAACGACCGATTTCTCCTTAGCACCATTCCGGCGTCAATTAATAAGTGTCACAGATACGATTCCTTTCGGTTTTGTACACTGCAAAACAAGGACGGGGTTAACGCGCGCGCGCGCACACTTGTAGACAGACTGCTGCCACCAGAACTCGTTTTAAACCACGCGGGTAGAATCATCTCGAAGAATGTCCTCGTTTGCCGGCATAATTGTCCCCACAGCGTTGGCGAGTGTTGTGCTAGAACTTTTTCCGTGGCAGGGTGGTGGCCAATCACCTGCCACGCTGTTGACATAGTTGGGTGCAGGTTGATCTCAAAGTATGGTCATAGCGCGTTATATCTTCCAGCATTGCAGAACTCGTGCTAGAGCACGTATTACGTCATGCAATATTTCATTCACTGACTAGACCTATTATGCCGGCCTATCAAGATTCACAGGAGACAGCAGCTCACATCTCCAGCGTTTTTTTCTGATTAAAAAATCTCTTATTTGTTACTAAATTCTTCACATTCAACCTAGTGACAGAGTGTGTGCAGAAGAAAACAGGAAAACCGGTCGCTTCAGTTGCTACTACCGATGGCTACCATGTGTTGACTAAATGCGATTTTTGAACTTTTTTTGGGCTGCTGTTGTTGTTGTTGGTCTGCCACTCCGGTTGTTGTCCGGTTGCCGGTTTCGGTTGGCAAGCCAGTTTGTGCGGCTGTTTTGGCAATGCCTACTCATTTCACGGTCAGCTGCTTGTATTTGTTCGTAGCTGGTTTTTGATCTTCTCTCGCTTTTGCTGTGAGCGCGCGCGCCATCTGCGCGGTGTTTGTGTCGCGCAGTTTTTGAAGGTCTTTGATGCCCACGGTCCAAGGTTGGCTTTGGTTTGCTTGACCGTTTGTGGGTAGATGCATGATTTCTTCCGTTTGTCCCAAATCCCGAACTGCTAAAGTTGACATGGGAACGATCGAAAGTTCTACCGATTGTTAAATGTATGACAATATGTCTCACGATCATTTGGCAGCCAGTCGCTAAACGGTCGCGGAGCTTCACTATCAAGGATTGAACTTGACTCACTTCACGTTTGTTGATCGATCTCATCACACCGGAAGGTTTCTTTTTTTGGGAGGGCTGATTTAGTGTTGTTAGCAAACAAATAACGCGCCAAACTTTCTGTACAGATCTACACGAAGATCCGAGAAACTCTCACTACCTACGGGAATGATCTTTACTCACTTCTCGCACAGTTGGCGCAGTCATGCCCAATCACGTTCGTTCCTCTTCGACACTGAAACCAAACTGAGCAGCCGCTTCGATGTTGTTGCTGCTGCTGCTGCTACCACCAACGATTAGCAACACACAGCAACCATTGCCGGCGTAGGTATTTTTGCATCCCCTACCCAAAACAAACTGCGCTCGCGTGCACACATACACACTCATGAGCATGTACAGAGCTGCCCACCGTCATCGCCTGCTTTGCACCACCGCGTGGTGTTTGAAGATGTTGGGATTGTTTCTTTTTTTTTTGGGGCCGATCGTCTGCATCTTGGCGATTTTCCGTTTTCAATACCGTGTGGTTCCCAACCGACTCGATCTTGATGGGGTGGGAATTGATGATGGTGCTGCATTTGCACACCGCGGTTGCAACAGCATGATTGCATTAAATTGCATAGCGATCTAGATGTCTCCTTCGCACAATCTCTCTGCATTTGCTTGCTGGGTGGATCTCGAGTAAACTCTTCCAACCGTCGAAGGTTAGCACGACGAGAAAAGGTATTGTAATGCGTCAGAACTGGTAGCACAGCGGCGGCAGGTCACGATCATGAAAAGTTCGATCGTGCGGACGGATGTTTGTCACGGCTCGACGCCTTTCGCCGTTCGTGCGTGCTGTGCCAGCCGTAGTAGATCCGGCGATCCGGTGCCATCCGATAATAGGTAGTAGCGTAGCGTTTCCTTTTGCTGGTCAGCGGTTGAATTTGGATGAACGGTTGGATGGATGGTTTAATTTGAAATAAATTAAGAGACTGACCTTACGCGAATGTAAACATATCTTATACGTTATCGATAGCTGTCCGCCGCCCGTGGCTGCTTGTATCGGAGGAAGATTTTCGCAACATTTTATAATCATATTCTGCTGCTTTTATTTCTACTCTTTCTTCTTCTTCTTTCCGTTACAACCATTTTTGATCTCGATCGCCTGTCCCGCTCGATCGTTCCGGACGGAGAATGTATTTGGCAATGTGGACGGTGACGCTCAACGGTTGATCGAACACAACATGTTGTTGCACACTATATAAATCACGGGCTGGAGTTGATCGCCTTACGAAAAGCTGGCCCGGTTGCAACAGTGGCCTCAGCGGGGCAGAAGAAAAAGCGGAATGGGGCGTTTTAGCATTAAAATCTTCTTTATTATGCAATGTTAATTTCCTGTTGCCTGCGCGAAGAGGGTTGCCTGCATTCCTAGGGTTGTATTTTAAGCGGACCGGATGAAAGCAGGAACTGGTGCTTGGTTCACCGAAGCTTGGAAAAAGTGCATCATTGCATGAGAACTAGTTGTGCGCGGGAGCGCCATTATGTTAGAGTTTGTACTTTTACTTTTCCCGTGCAACCAGTTCCAGTCGAGGTTTCCGGGCGTTTGAGGGAAAACAAGAGGGTTTCTTCGGTTTCTTGCTCGCCTCATGCTTGCTTTATATACATTGTTGGATTGTCTAGGGATTGTTTATCTTTCCTTGTTCAATCTGCTGCCCTAAAATCTTAAATCGAAATGCCTTAAGTAATATAAAACGATTTCCTCCAAAGATGGTGTCATATAAATCGTAGTAGTACCACACGTGTAACTGTCATCTATTTTATTGTCTTAGGCAGTAGTTGAAACCTCTTAAATTATTTCCTTAAAACTCGCCTTCATCATAGCCATGATCCTGACCGTGACTACATGAAGATTACTGGTACACATAAAAGCAGTGGTGGAGTGGGGTCCTTGAAGGAGGCCCCTAAGTCGAATGAAAGTTGGAGGTCCCAAACACGTGGAATCTGCTGACTGGGTCAGAGTCACAGTTCAAGTGTAGATATTATACGATGTCACTTAAGGAGGACCTTACAATGAACTTACAGAACGCTATCCTCAAACACCTATTTGATGCTCCTCCTTTCAACTCTCGTTTTCGTTTCAGATCCATGCATCTACATCATGCGCTACGCCAACAAGCTCGAATTCAAAGAGAAAACGCACGAAGTATCAATGACGGCACAGCGGTTAGTTCAGCGCATGAAAAAGGATTCCATACACTCCGGCCGACGGCCTTCCGGGTTGTGCGGTGCAGCACTGCTTCTAGCCGCCCGGATGCACGACTTTAGCCGCACACCGAACGACATCGTACGCATCGTAAAGATCCACGAGTCTACGCTTCGCAAGCGGTTGTTTGAGTTCGGCGAAACACCGAGCAGTGCGCTAACGGTGGACGAATTTATGGCGGTCGATCTGGAGGCCGAACAGGATCCGCCCGCATTCAAAGCTGCCCGCAAACGGGACAAGGAGCGCCTACAGAAGCTGGAAGAGCAAACGACCGAATTCAATGAACTGCAGGCCGAAATTGATGCCGCACTCGATCGCGAAATGATTGCACGTTCGGGCAAGAAACGCAAGCACAAGAAATCGGACTTTGACGAACTGCAGGAGACGGGCCAATTTATCGAAGAGTCTACGATGGACGTGATAAGCGAGTGTTTGGTGGAGGAAAAAGCTGTCCCGAATGAGACGGTAGACAAAAGTAAACCGATCATCCCGGAAGGCATGAGACCAGATCTGAGAGCTATCTGTTCGAACAATGACAGTGACCGGTACGGTGGAGATGCTGCGCTAGAGCAGCAGGAAGATCCGGGTAATGGTGAGCTGTTGACGGAAGATTTGGATGACGATGAGATTAACGGGTACATTATGACGGAGGAGGAAGCACACACGAAAAACGTCCAGTGGGAAAAGCTGAACGAGGAGTATCTGAAGGAGCTGAAGCTGAAGGAGGAACGGTTGGCGAAGGAACGGGAGGAGTGTAAGCCGGAAAAGAAAAAGCGTCGCACGGTGCGGAAAAAGATGATCGGCCCATCGTCGTCGGCACGGGAAGCGATCGAGATGATACTGCAGGAGAAGAAAATATCGAGCAAAATAAACTACGACATCCTGAAGACGCTAACCGATGGCGAAGGGCCCGGTGCTAGCGCAGTGTCCAGTGCTGCCGCACCGGTACAGATGGTGGACACTGACGGTTTGATAAAGGAGGAAGTAAAGCCCATTATCGACACACTTTCGCCCGTGCGTGTAAAGCAAGACAAAACGTTGCCCACTGCCACCACGACGACGAGCCCCGATGCGGCGGGCCGAGGCAGCATGAAACCAACGCCCAATTTTGGTGCTTCCTCGAGACGGAAGCATATGGCGCAGGCAACACTGCCAGTGGTATCTGCGGGTATGGAAGATGATCCGACGAAAGATGCGGAAGATGGAACGACGAGCAAGGCGGCTCAAGGTAAACGTGTTACAGCGCGCCTAACATTGACATTGGGCTGGGCGGCGGCTTATGCATATGCTGCGCATCTCTGGGCAGGGTATACGTGGGGGTGTTACTAGCATTTGATACTACCTATTTTCTCATTTACAGACAACATCGAAGATTATGATGATGAGGGTGATGTAGAACCGGAACCAGAACCGGAACCGGAGCATAAATCTCTGGCGAACATGCTGAACAACGGGGACGATGATGATTATTACGGTTACGATGACTATTACTAAAGCGGAACAGAGTAGCGACTGATATGATTTCGATTATGTGCAGTGTGCATTAGTTTTAAACATATTACTTTTTCTGCTTAAGCTCTAAAACCACAAAAGGACTCGGGCCAGCCATTTCTGGCTTTTTTTTTTACATGATTTTGCCCGTAGCAGCAGCGTCAGTCCTGCATAGAAATATTACTATCATTACTATATGGCAGGCTTTTTAGTGATTTAAATATCATTTGTATGTATCATTTTAGTTAAGACTTCAGTAAGAACATAGGTATAGAAGTTAAGTGGGCAATAACTAGCATGAATTGCAAAATAAATAACTTCTAGATGTAATACGATATGACTATTCCAACAATCTAGGCATATTGAGATTGGAACACAACGATGTATTTTTTAGCTTGAGCTTTAGTTGAACGAAATTTGTGCGAAGTTTCTCATCGTATTCGTTTGTTCCTCAAGCCACTTTGAATTGTATGGGAATGATAAAAATATTATTAAATACGATACACACTTATCTCTAAACTGTTAACCGAATGGTTATGGAAACGATTTGGTCTAGCTCTGATCCTTTTGACATAAGCTTCTTATTGTGTTTAACATTCTGTTCTGTTCTTTAGTTAGTTGTTAGTTACAGTATTATTGAACTTTCAATCGTGTATGTAGTAAAACATATTTAGCGTGCTAACCGAACATGGCTTTATAATCGGCATATTGTGGAAATGTGTTTACAAAATCAATGTTATTGTAAAACCACCAAATAAATTGATGTTTTTATAACAACTGGAAATAAATGGCACAGCAAAAGCTAATGAAATTATTTTACAAACTAGCCCCATACAACCGTTTTCTAAGTTTTCGAAAATTGGTTCGAAAATATAACGGCTTCCTTTTTTTTCGAAACCCTACAACGCGCTGTCAAACTTCGGCAAACTTCGTGCGGGTACGCGTTTATGCGCGAGTCCAGTACTCGGCAACGCGAGCTTGTCAATGAACGGCCCGAGGCAAACAAAAGCAATTTGTGTGCGTTTCTGTGAAGAAAAGGTAAGAACCTTTTGTTCAGCACGGTCGCCTTCCTCTTGAGCCGAGGTAAGTACTTTCGAATAAGTTGTGTAGGTGTTTTTAAAAGCAAAAAAAAAAACGCTGTGGTTTCAATTGAAGCGTACTTTCAAATGAATCTATTAGTGAAAAAGGAGTGAACTGCGGTATGAAAAGGTGTAAGGAGTGATGCACTTTTACCTCACATAGATTCCAGTGTGTGTATAATGTTGATGCGTCAGAGACAAGCATAATATCCCAGCCTCTTTCCATCGCAGCATGAATGGTAGATAATATAAACAGCACACACCACTACATGCGCGTTGAGCCCGCTGGAAATTGGTGTTGGTGTTTGCTGGTGTTTCTCTGCGTATATTTCATTCTTCACGTTAGTGTTTGCTGTGCTGGGGGTAATATAATATAAAAGAATCCGTTTCTTGTCGCTTCTGTAGACGGTGTAACGGGAAAATATTATTCAAAAGCGTTTTAGCATAATTTTTCAACACAAAAGGTGCACAATTCCCTCTGTACAAGGGTGTGCGTGTTTGCGAAACATGTACTGTGTGTTGCGTTGGTAGATTATTGTTTTGGTATCGGATCATCGATTTTCTCCATGCCAGGAAGTACATTAAGAATTTCCCCATTGGGAAAAGTATAAAGCGTGATGGAAATTAGCTCAGGTTAGCGCATTATGCCGTATTGCAATTGGAAAGGTAGGAGGAACTGTTTTTGGTCTGTTTTTTATTAATGTGCACCAACAAAAAACAACAGGAATTATCATTCCGCGAATTGGCACACACAACGCTCCCCCCCCCCCCCACCACCACGACGGCTGTCCAAGAGAAAACGGTATTCGCGCAAGCCAATTTGAAAATAAATCCGCAGCAGCATTATAAAATATGTGTGTCATTTTATGAGCCATCTTTCTCTCCCCCATTGTCTGTCACTATTTCCGCGTTGGACACGCTCCATTTTAGTATAATCGGGCAGCAGCACCAGCAGCAAATCTCCATATAATCCTTTCCATTTCTCTTTCTTGTGTTTTTCGGTGCCCCGGCAATCTCATCGCAGTCGCCAACCAGCAGCAGCAATCGCAGCAGCATTTCCAAGTGTGCTCTTCAACACGGTAGTGGGCAAAAAGTGGGCATGCTATTTTTAGTGCTGCGAAAGAGTGCATTTCGCCACGGTTTGCATCGGTCGCACCAGCGCATCTGGTGGTGCTGCGTTCCGCGTTGAGAGAAGAAGAAGAAAAGCAGGCAAAAAGAAACACATACACAGGGCAAACAACGGGCCAACAACGGCAGCAGCAGCAGCAGCAAGTGTTTCTCCATCGTTTCGTTTTTAACCTCCGTAGGATATGATGTTCTGAGCGTGTGTGTGTGTGCGTCTGTCTGTCGTTGCCTGCTGCGTTCTGTTGTGTTTGTTTTGCATCCGTAAGCTCCTTTTGCAACGGCACCACTCTGTCATATCGTCCTTGCAAGTGGTTCTGCGTGTGTGTGTTTAGAGGAAAAAAGGAAAGAAGAAAATATCCTCCATATGTGAGAGCAATCCTTTTGGTGTTTAGTGTGCAAGGAAGTGTGCGTTTCGGTCACAAGATTTGCGAAGTGTAGTAGTGTGTGGTGTGTTGCCATTGAAAGTTTTCGTCCTGCACATGCCAAAAAAAGTGTCCCTTAACCAGCAGCAGTGTTTAAAAGGAAGGTAAAAACACAACGCACAAGAAAACCACCGTGTCTTGTGTGCGTCTTTAGCAGCGCCTGCTTTGTTTTGGTTCGCTGTGTGTATCCATTGAAGGGAAGATTGCTAGGGCAGCTGTTTTGTTGTGTGTGGTGTGTGTCCAGTGTGCGCAGTATCAGCCCTTGTCCAGCTTGCGATTGTGTGTGTTAGTGTCATACTACTGCCCTGTCCTTCTGTGTGCGGTGGTCTGGTGCAGTGTTGTGTGTTTTTTTGTATGAAAACAAGTGAACGTTGCAAAAGTTAAAATTTGTGAGCAAAACATAAGAAAGGGTCACTCGTGTGAAAGCAGTAACGTGTATGTGTAAAAAATCATTCTCTAAGTGAAAAGTTGTATTCTCCGTGCAAAAGTGTGATCACACTTCGCAAGCCCGGAAATCGGTTTGCACTTCATCTGTTAATTGTGGCTGCCGGAACGTGGCCGGCTAAACCAACGCGACCGGTTTTTCCTTTGTCCAGTTTTATTTTTGTCACCACAAGTGCGATTCCGCGCGCGCCACCTACCCGGTGCGGAGTGCGGAACGAACTGCATCCCGGTACACAATAGGCTCGGTCGAGGAAGAAAGCATCGTCGTCGGCATTACGGAGACCAACGGAAAGAACGTCGTCGAAAGCATGGTGAAACGGTAAGGTTTCCGGGGTGGTGGAATATGTATGTTAGATAAGCCTTTTCTCCTAAATGTAGTCCGCCCGGTCCACGGGTTGTTTGGTTTTGTAATGGAAGAATACATTCTTTTCTCGGTATTTTGTTGCCCGGACTGGCTCCATTGAAGACCTGTCGTGTCGAATAATTTTTCCCCAAGCAAAGAAAGCAAGAAGAAATTCGATACTGCTGGAACACACTGTTTCATTCTCTCGTTTTGGTTAAGCCTAGCCTGGTGCCGCCGCCTTTCGTTGAAACTTAATTTATTTTCATTCTTCACTTTTGTGTTCCACTTTCCGGACATCTATCAGAGCAGTACCCTCTTTCTCTCGCCGATTGCTATGATGATTCTTCTTCCCGGTCGATTGATTGTGAAAGTACGGGATAACGACAGCATCAAAGCAGGCAGAAGGGAACAGCACCAGACAGAAAGCCTTCAAATACGCTTTTGTTTGAGTTTCAGTGTAATCGAAGCTTTCCGTATCGGTGCGTCCTTCGCTCCATAATGCGCACAAGGTCCTGCCTCTTCCAGGTATGATGACACCGGAAAAAGGAAGGCCGTTTTTCGGGTTCCGACGTCGCAAATACCTGCCAAGGGTGTGCTGGAGATTGTAGCAAAAAAAATAACAATAGTGCTCAATATGACCTTTCCCAAACGAAAACATATTTTATGTTTAGGCATTTTTGTTTTAAGGATAAAAAAAAACATGGCAACATTACTCAACTGTGCTCAATATAATATATCTTAATGAGTATGTATTTACGTTTGAGTATGTGCGCCTTAATGAGTGAATAGGACATTCAATTACACCTTTGAAGTCATCCAAAACCTCTCCCGTCTTCACTCAAAAGTCAGTATTAATAATAACGTAGATGTTGAGATACGCCCAAGAGTGCTGGGTGTCAGCCAGTTCTCCTCTCAAAATACCTGTCCTGCCGAATCTGAAGTTGGAGCTCTAGTTGGGACCCTTTCCAAAGATGACGAAGTCCTTTGTACCACGTTTGAGAGGAAGATGTTTTAGGTCCTCCATACGTGGAGTCGTCCGAAAAACCGAGTAGAGACAAAAACCGAATCGCCAAGTTCTTGTTGGCTGGTCAAACCATGAGAATAGTACCGGACAACCTAACCCTACAAGTCTATTTATTCCATTAAAATGGTCAGAAGAGGCGTGGTAGAACCGCCAGATATTGATTGGAGAGACGACGGCGTACGACCGTGTACGGCATCGAGTACTTCGCTGCAGCAGGCCCAGACCAACCAATTTTCTAGAGCTTGTAGCGCCTGATAAAAGCTACCAGGTAAACGTAAGATGCACTTGACCAGCACTTGCAACTACTCCAAACTGTTTTAGTCACCACGCGCTACGTGTGTCTGTGTCCCGTTTGTGCAGAGCTGAAATCCCCCCCATATTGATTGTTAAATTAATTTGCGTTATAGGCACACTGTTACAGCATCGTCTGGCCCCGTAATTAAGGCAGGCGTATGTCATAATAATAGTTACATTCGCCATTTATTGGCACGCTCTCTCGCTCCCCGACTGTAAAACCGCTGTATTTCCATTTAATGACGTTGTTTTAGGACGTCGACGGTGTCGTGTTTGTCTCGAGCTCGCGCACGGCTCGGGGCGTACTTGCCAAGTGCCACCAGACACTGGGCAAGAAGGGTTAACGATTGCATTGATTATTGATTGTGCCGGAACGGGAAGCGTCAGTCTGCTGCTGCTGCTGCGTTGCAGCGTTGGGGTAGTGTGGTCAAGGTTGAACCTATTTTGCATGTGAATAATTTGCCTTTTGTTCGTTAATTATATCCTATTCGGTTGGTGCGATGGGGTTCGTGTCACCCAACGAACGAACGAATGAAATGAGATTCGTTAGATGGTGCTACGTACGAAGCTGTTGGCAATGGTAAGGATCAATGATTGTTCCAACAGAATGTGTTGGGTTCTATTTTAAATTGAAGTTATAGATTTTTGAGAAGTTCTGGAGTTATGGAGTTAGGATCCAATTGCTAGACTTAGAATTCAAGATATCAAAAAAAGTATAGAAAGCCTCCAAGACCATTCGGACTATCTTTCCTTTCAAGCAGTTTGTTTAAACGCCATTCCTTCTTCAAGCTAAACGGGGCAGCTAATTGTCCACGATTGGTTCCAAACAGCTGTGGTCCTCTCTACTAGAAATTGTAGCGCTCTTTTAACTCCAAGTTCTTTCTACTCCAGCACGAAGCGACATCTGTTTCTTTCTCTGAACCCCTGTTTTTTGCCGTGCAGCTTTACCGCATCCAACCGTGTGTGTCTTATGTACAGCGTCATAAATACTTAATGCGGCAGATGATGTCAGGCAGTGGTGTGGTGTGCCGCCGTTTCGTCGAGCCAGGAAATACGAAGTGGTGGTGCGATAATGATGCGTTCATTAGCGAAACATTGGATCCCTCCGCATTCTCCTTTCGAAAAGGGGAGACTAGAGCAGTACCCCTTCCCAAGGTCTGCCTGTTGCAGAGAGCACGACCTTTAATATTCCCTAGAAGAGAAACTGTCCCAGGGATGAAAGTTGGTAGCTGGCTTCAGTGGACCAACTATTGCTAGGCGATTTTGCGTTCGATTTGAGATGATTTGTTTACGCCGCCTAGAACAGTAAAGGTTTCTAGACTCCTGTTCATCTTTGACATGGTTGGCACGCTTTTCCAGTTGTTGGTATCTTCATGGTAACAGCTAGAGTTGTCCTTCGCCCTAGGGGACGGGACGCTAAGGACACAGGGTTCTGCTCGATGGAGCGTAATCAAACAGTTGTAAATTGGAATTGCTTGAAGGGTTTAGGTTTAAAGTGAGGAGATTAGAAGATTGGTACACTGTGTGCTCCTTTCGCCGACATGGCCTTCCGTCAGAGATTGATGCTCAATATAGCCCAAGGCTAAGGATTATAATTTTATTGTACTGCTACAGTTTTCCTTTCGCTTTTTGATAAGCAGAAAGCCAAACAAATAGTTTTGTAACAGTTAAACTCGTTGTAATGGGAGTGACCTGTGAGAGATTTAATATATTGTTACAACATAACGTGGAGCAGTTCTAGTTTTGAAGCATTTTCTACAAGATTTTGATTTTGAAACGGCTCCACGTGTTTCCTACACTTGATTGCAGTGTTGAACATACGGCCTGAATGTGTACAAACAAGGCCAAACCCTCCGTTTGAAGCTAATTATTTAATAACAATATAATTAACCGTATTGATTTTTAATGTCTTATTTCCTCATTGTGTCAGCACTGAATCCAACCGTGTTTTCGGCATCGAAAACTGCAGCAGCCCCGAGTGCACTACTTACAGCAGGTGCAGCACCAGCTCCTCAACCAAGGTTGAGTGCGGGGCAGACATGTTACAGCAATTACAAATCAATTGATGGTCGTTTATTTTGCCAATCGTGTGCGCACGTCTTGGTCTTGTGATTTCTTTCCCACATCTCTCCCACTAGACAGTCTCGGTTCTCCGGCCTCTGGCGCGCAGAGCGTTTGCATAATCTCCTATGCCCGGGGTTTTCTCAGGTCCTGAGCGACAGTCTCCTCAAGACCGGAGCTAATGGTTCCGATGCCATGCTTTAGCTCGATTCAATAGAAAGCGGTCGGGGAAAAGATGTGCCACGTGCAAGCAATCTCATGCCGAGCTGGACACTCATCGACAGTAGGGGGCGTAGTTCGAAATGGGAAAGGCATATGAAGCAAAAAAAAGCAAAATTTAACATGTCTCACAGTGGGCGTAATTTTTTGTGGAAGTTTTGGAATGGAATTGCAAAAAAAAAAACATCTGTGTGACGACCGACCGGCTTTCCAAGAATCGGATATATGAGAGACATGAATATCTTGAAGATTGCGATTGGGTTTTTGAAATTGATAGCTTGTTAGGACTATTAATGTCAAGTGTAGAAACATATTAATAGAAAAAGGAGGACAAAATAGATTTAAATGTGAACCTACTTATCGCAAACACAAGTGATTAATATTATTTTCAATATCAAAAAATAATCTAGCAGATTTTATTAGCACAATTTATGTTGGAAGAATGTCTGCTTTATTACCTGCTTCTTCCACCCGAAAAAGGGAAGCTTTCGGTAATACGTGATTATTGTGGCCTTATTGTCTGGCACAATTTATCACTCAAAACCAGACGATTGCTGGTGCGTGTACAGTATGCTCAGAAACCGGCTGTAATTAATAACGAAAGCAATATCTCTTCTGGATGGGATATACCACCGTACCGCGTGCAGAAGACCATAAAGGCGGTTGTTCCATTTCGCTTTTGAAGATGTAACAATTTATAAGGCGGGAGGTTTCTTATTCCTTGACCGAAGGGAGAACGGCAAGTTTTAGGGTGGTGTGTTTAGAATTGGGGGCAAAAAAAAACCCGGGCCAATATTGCTCATCCAATAGCCCTGAGATCCCGCAGAGAGATGTGGTTATGGCATAAATTCCATGCACGTGGTAATCAATCGACGAAAGAAAAACGCTTTTGTGGAAGGTTGTGTCTGCTTTTCTGTATGGTATCTCATCAATAAATAAGTCGTATTAGCGTACCGTCGAATATCGTCGAAAGCTATCTAGTTGTAAGGCCTACAATCGATGAGATGGAATTCAATATGCAAAGGATAATGCTTCACCACATATCAGTTGGGTTCTGCAGCACTGGATATCGGTTTTCTGGACATTGAAGGCTAGACCAATACGTGGGTTGTTGGTGTATATGAGCACTTCGTGCGGCTTTGGACACCAAGGCTCTCTTATCGTCAGCAATCGATAAGCTTCTAGCCATAAACCTTGGATAGTAAACTTAAGCTTTTTCAAGGTGCGTTTATTTACACCGCACATGTGTGGTCACATACAGAGAGCGAGAGAGCTTCATCAAACATTTATGACCTGCCCCCATCATTTTACATCCGCCGGAAACGCATCGGTGGTGGCTGGAATGTTTGGCATTTCCAGGAAAGGCATGTATCAGGAATATTATGTACAAGACGAAACCTTGAAACTGAATGGAGTGTGTGCTCACCGTTAAAGCTTATATGGCTCTTCGGGCGTCGCCGTCGTCGCTCGTGCATCACACTCGCAGTTGCAGGTTGTCCAAGGACACAGGATGGTATGTCGAGTTGGCTGTTCATTAGAATTGGCAGAATATTTGAGGACCTATAGCAGTTCCTTGAAGCAAGACGGGGAGCGCCATTATTATTTTGCAACTAATTAAACCTTCATTCTTATTCTACACCAAAGTCACAAGACGCTTACTTTTATTATGAATCCCCAACGGGTTTAACAGATTGGCCAAAGCACCGATTTCATTCATTCGCACACTACTGGGCTGTGGCTTGGTGTGGTTGTTGTTCAAGATTTAGCTCGCATGACCGGACCCATGCTCGCATGTCACGAAAGATGACGTATGGCTTCTCGCTGGCACCTGGTCGGTCGCCACCATTATGGATGACTCAGCTCAGGGTTAAAAAATCAAGCTGTAAAAGTTGGGAAACTTGGGTTGGAAACTCGCAGCACGCAATCGAGGTCAGGCTGACGGGGGGGGGGAGAAATGCATCATCCTTGGTTTCCTTTTACTGGTGGAACACTCCCGCACTCCCGGGCACAGGTGCAGCACGCTATGGACGGGCAATTTTATGCAAGTCATACGTACGGTGCATAACGTGATTGCATCACTGTGGCAGGATTAAAGCCTAAAAATGATAACACTGCGGGTGGTGCAAAAAAAAAAAAAAATGGCGGCACTACCAGCTGTGGAAGCAGGATACATCAAACGGTTTTCAGTTGAGGATGGTTGTATGCAGGATACGAAAAATCAATAACTAGCACTTGGGAAGTATAGAGGACTACGCATATAGGTGAATTATTTTAGCTTATTTAAACTTTGTATAAAAAAATTTAGTAAAAAAACTTGAGAAGCTTTATACAAAGAGTATTTCATCATAGTTATTTGTATTGCCAGTGACATCACCATAGTCTTGCGGCTGCCGCATCGAGCTTCTTCGGTCGTCTAGGTAACACGGGCGATCGCTCCTTTGTTAGACTCGGTGTGTTAGACTTTACTGCCTGCGATTATAAACAGCCAATTAATTTATCGACGTTTGAAACGTTGAACTTCGTTTGCGCCTCCCAACGACGTTGATGATGATGATGATATCTAAAATTACCTTTAATTACTCTCCTGAATTTATCCAGAACAGTGCTACGTGCAGATGACTTCACAGAACAGAACTTTAATCAAACCAATTAATTTACTAATTTATGTTCTATAAAACTAGTTAGACCAAGCTTAAGGTAAGGTTGATGATGATGATTTGGAGTAAAAAAATATTGAATCGATTTTATGATCATATACAATTAAGGTAAAGTCTATATTGTTGACTAATTATCTGCACTAGTTACAGAGCCAACACACCTGCTCATTTCACCAACCGCAGACATTAACACCAGCTGTTCTGCTCTGCAACCAGACTTCAGCAGCAGCATTTGTTTAACGTGCTCCACACGGTGTCAGCTGCTGGTGTCTTGATGGGCAATTTTTATTTCCCATCAGACAGCAACAAAAACCGCCCGCTCTGTGTTGTTCGGGAAGCCAAGTGCGAACGACATTCTTCTCATTTTTGCAGATGACAGTTTTTTTTTGCTCGGTGACTCGGTACCTTACCGATTCCATTTTTTTTTATATTTTAGGAGGCCGTTCAAATGCTTAATTTGTAATGCTGCTGGCAACTGGCTAGTGGCCGGAAAAGGGGGGAAAGAAAAACCACAAGAAATGCCAGCTGCTGCTGCAACGAGCCAACCAATCCGTTTGATGCGAGCTTGCTTTTGGTCTCTCTCTCTCTCGTTCTCTCTCTGCTGCCTGTTCGATCATGTTCCGGGTTTGTGCTCTGATGCGTAGCATAAATAAGTCATCTGGCACGGCAGTGTTGTACTCATGTATTTTCATTTATTTCTAGTGCGTTCGGTTAAGTCCGGTTAAGCGTAATGGAAATCGTTGGAAAGAGCAAAAGGGAAGCTTGTGCTGTATGTTGTGCTGTAGTTTGAAATTTAAAGTAAAATTTGCTTACGATTGCAAAAGCCCTCGCGGACGACCCTTATCCATCCAGAATAGCGCAACCGTTGCCCGATGGATCGGTGGCTTCGTAAGGTGAGCAGCTGGCTCGGTTTGTTGCCAACGCCAATGTTGCGTGCTCTTGTTGCGCTGTGGTCAGTGAAAAATGAGGCCACAGCGGTGCTGGCGGTGCTGTGCTGTTAGCGCTGATGCTTCACTTTTGTCAAGTTCAATCGATGGCTGGGACGACGGACCGTTTGCGGCTGCCACGGCTGCTGAGGACTAGCTGCTGTCCCCGGGTATGACCGGCTGGAGCCAAAACAATCATTATCGATCGATGGTATCGTGCTGAGCTTTTCGGAGCTGTATTACATAGAACTTCAGAGGTCCGGTTTGATGTATGAATTTCGCGCTGTTGAACCTATCGATCTGTGTGCAGACCTTGTCGTGGGTCAGCAATGGAATTAGTTTAAACATTATGTTCAATATGAATAGATAGAATATTACGAGAGAATTATATACTCGAATGAAAATTAGTTAACCGAAGTAAGAATAAGTGGGAATTAGAATAGCTTAAATGTCGTCAATGTTTTATTGAAGAATATTTTTTAAAGGACTTTCCCCTTTGAAGATTTTTTTCTTGAAGACCAATAAATTGTTATAAATACTTCAACTCTAATACTTTCCTCGGTTATTGCCTCACTTCTGTTAATGTTCTCAATTATCATCACCCCAGCCTTCTACCTTCTTATCTGTCAGATATCTTATCAGGACACAATTTGTTGAAGGTTATTCATCGTGAATAGTTTTGCGATGGATTCAAATCGATATCCGTAACTGCTGCTGCTGCGCCCGCACGAACCTTCCCAGAGTCCAGAGTATGATTTTTGAGTTCCAGTTCTTGAACAGTGTAATTGTTGTTGTCTCGCGCCCCAGCCCCAATGTTTGCTGTAATTCGTTTTATTTCCTACCCTTCGCTTCCTGTATTGTGTGTGCCCCTTTTGCTGCCGCGACTCTGTTTGCACAGGCCATTCATCCGACTTTACTTTACGGTAGATTTATGGCCCACGATTCTCTGCGCCGCGGTTGGGTTCAGTTGGCGTCGGGTTTGAACTGCGATCGGTCCAACAGTTTTGCCCGTGCCCGGTCGTTAAACCCTTTTCCTACAGGGCAAATTCTCTCGCGTCATGTTTTGACACGAGAGAAATTGGAGAGCGTACGGACGGACAGATCGGTTCTGGGGACGGGGGAGAACCGTCGAGCTGTGTAAAACTGTTGGTAAGGTTTTGAACCATCGGAGCGTGCGCATGGACATGAAAATCGCATCACCAATGCGGGTAGAGGAAGATATGGTTTAAAATCTGCGTGCGTATAAACAATATACTTGTTGCACATGTTGCTGATGCAGAAATCTTGGAACTGTGATCGATTACATCTCAGACAGAAGGAGGATGATGGATGGGGAGATAATTTAAAATTAAGGTTTACATTTGCATCTGGAGCTCTGTGGTGGTAACATGAATGCAATAAAGGGTTTTCGGAACGGTCTAGCAATTTTTGACTCATGTCAAACGCTCTCTGGACTCTCTCGGATATTAAGTTCAACAGCTTTCGGAAGAACTGGGCTCTGTTAAAAAAAATTTTATATATTGTATAAATTCTATTCATATTTTCAAAAATATTCTGTAGGAAATCATTAGCTATTGATTGCTTGAATATATTCCAAATATCCGAGCATGGTCGAAAGTAACGAACTGAAAGCTGCTAATTGTCTGACACCAGTAATCAGGTCAAAGAGCTGATGTACAGCCAAAACTGTGCATCTGTTCTTGGGAGCAAGAAAAAATCTAGGCCACTGGGGGTTAGCTTTTTATCTTCGTTTCGGGATGCCAGAATTGCGCGCGCGCCCATCAATCCCCGGGGGGCGGGAGTTCGATTGCGAAAAAGAGAATGATGAATAATTAGCTCTAATTTTCATGGTGTTTCGAACGGAATCGAGTAACACTAACCGATAACCTGCTCATTTGCGTACGGTATATGGATATGATTTGAGCTAGTTTTACTTCTGGCGTGGAAGGCATCACACCCCTATGTAAAGAAGGCGGTAATTGATGAGCGGGAGGCGAATTGAATCGGTAAAAATTCGTTGCTCTCTCGTGAACCACTACCACCACCGTGGTGTTGCGGTGTGGTTAGAATTCTAAGCAGCTCTCGGATATTCTTGGTAAAACGATGCTCTGCGCCGAGAGCTCCCTACAGGTCGTGCGGACGTGATATGGCTAAGTGATTGTAATTAGACATAAGTGGGAAGGTTGTTGTGGCACTTGAATATGTTTGGAAATCATTTAATGAAAACTCCGCCCCACTGCCCGTTTCTGTTGTCTTAGCTTAGTCTCACCGTAGCGTGCAACACTACTGGGGTGGGTATTGAAGTCACGTACACACGCTGGCCGTTTGTCATCTTTTCCTTCGCACCTTTAATACGGGTGCGCCTATCGATCAATTTGTTGGCAAAGATTCTGCCGCAAAAAAACATAAACCCTTTGTTCGGTTGCGATTATTAGCTGACGCTTTGTGACTCTCAATGCTACGGCTTTGCCTAATCCGGCTAACAGACGGGGGTCTATATTGCGCAGTTTAGCGTCTCGTACGTTTTAGTCTACTCCGACTCTGGCAGGCATAATGTCCAAAACAAAGAAACTTGGAGCTGCTACTGCTGGATATGAAGAAGTGTCGGTCGTCTGCGGTCCTAGCTTCCTTGCTTCCGCAGTTTTCACTCGCAAGGTTATTGTGCGCGTGGCGACCCTCACGCGCTCGTTGATTGAAGTTGTGCATCGTCGTCGGCTGACGGAATATCTTTCTTTCACTTGAGAATTATCAAGCCCGTTTGCGTAACCACTTCCCGCCGTTGCTGCTGCTGCTTATCACTATCGCGAGCATATTAAGTGCCCAATATAAGGGCGTGTGGCTGATGTAATGAACGGTCTCTTCGGTGATTCGTCTTTGTTGTTGTAAGGGTAAAGCTGGACGCAGAAACCACATTGAACTTTTGTCCTCGTCGAGTGCGTGTGTGTGTCTGCTTAGCTCCGGGGCGATCCCAATGGGGTGTTGGTGTTAAAGACTTATCCGAAGGATGGGTCTAACTGAGCAGTTGGTTTAATTGAAGAGCTGGTTCTCCTCGGTAGGTTTGTTGTTCATTTGTCACTCTTGCAGTAGTGATGATTCGGTGCAATATGCTATTATCTGGATGTCTCGTGTTCTTAAGCTTATAGAGGGCACGACGGTTGCAGCAACAGACAATGTCGATGTAGCTCTTATCGCGATGCCAGACATCATCCTCCATTGTGGGATGGAAATCTTGTCATTAATTGATGATAAGTGTTTGTGTAAATGAAAGGTAATTGAGAATGAGGCATTAGCTGCACTTGGTTTACAGTGCTTTTAATTCACCGGGTAGGATGGGATTTTTCTTATCATTACGAACACGTTTTGTCCTTTTTTTGGGGTCAAGTTGTAGTAAAATTGTTCCTCAGCTTGAGGGCTAATAGACTTTTATTCAGACTCCAGCTATTTCTGACTTTAAATAGGTCCTCTTTATTTGTCTAGAGGCTCACTGTCCTTTGAAAGGTTTCGATCGATGAAGTCTTGCATTGATTACAGTCTGAGATGCTATATGTGCCTACTAGAAGCTCTCCGGGTTTGTTTTGATTTAGCTTTGCTATTCCCCAGATTCTTGACAACATCAGCTACAATGTATGTGTTCCTGTTTTTCCTACCACTTCTCGCCATAACATTCGTTGTTGGTAAAACAGCTTCAAGCTCTCACGACAAACTTCTACCGATGCATTTCTAATGCATTCTCTACACCACCATTGCAGCTGATAACGCTAGCGAGATATGGCTAGAGATTCAATTCACATCAGCCGTGCTGCAGCAACTAACCCTACGCTGCGGCCTTAACAGGGTGTGTGCCCTCGCCCGGTGTAAGAATCGATGATCGCGCGGTGCTTTGTGCTTTTCCCCATATCCTGCCTGCCGCCGCTCCCTATTGCCTGGGCGTCCGTCCACTTCACGCCATATCAGAAGATAGCAGTTGCAACAATCGAACCCATGTTTCTCCGCTGTTGTGCGGCGAAGCATATGTTGACGTCAACCAGTTGAGTGCAGTTTGTTGCCGCATCAGCGATGCGATTACGGTGCCGGTCTCAGGTTGTTCGGTGACTGGTTCCCCCGGCAGACACAGGCTTCGCCACACGTAGCCACAACTCCTTGATATGAGGGTGGGTGGGGGGCAGGTAAATCGGGCTGTTTGGTGCGTGGGAACTCTCTCGGTGTGACTGTTGGACTGTGCTTATTGCGTTTCGTGACTGGTAATTACCGCCGAGTGCTTGTAGTGCTGCTAGTAGAGAAGAGTTAGTATTAAATTAGTGGCACGACTGGACTCGACGTGTGTGTGTGTGTGTGTGTGTGCGCGCGAGTGTTTTAGATAGAATGGTAGTAATGGTATTCTTGATCGCGCGCATACCATTATCGTAATCGATTAAACCTTCATCAGGAACAGTGCTTTCCATCGCGTGAATATTTGACGTCGCTTACACCGGTGTGTCATTACTACGGTTTGAATGTTTTCGTACGTCGCTACCCATTCTCTATGGGCAGGTCGAATTTTCTCATCGAAGGACGGTTTTGTTGGGGGGGGTGTGCTGTGCTGTTCCACCCTGTGTGACGTACCTTTCGTCGTCATCATGATCATGCCTGTACATCGATTCTAATGCATGCACGTCGTGTGCTGTTATTTCGCTTCAATAATTAACAGCTGATAGAAGTGTTGGCTGTTTGAAGGAGCTTCCTGGTTCAAGCTTTGGTTGCCCGTTCCGATTCGTGTTCTATTCGCCTGTCAAGAGCCGGCACTGTTTGTTACACACAGAGTTATCAACAGTAAATATGTCTGCGTACTTCGAATCGATCTTGTGTCTCGTTTGGTCTTTACATATTCTGTTGCTGTACGGAAGCTATGATACGAAACTGATGGTGAAGTAGCTAATGTAAGCCAAACAAAATGCGATAGAATGTCTCCGCGGAACGGAAATCAATAAAAATGTTTCAAATTATACCCTGTCTCACACTGTGTGTGTGTTGCGATGGATGGAGCATTATAAAACGAACACACGAACTGTGCTGGGCCTCCAACTGGCCGAATGGTCTCGATGTCGCAGTAAACCGCAGTTCCCTAGCATTAGCTATCTATCGGCGTGTGTTTATATCTGTTTTTGTTTGCTTAGGGATTTTATGGATTTCTCTCCTAGCTCTCTGTCCCATTTATCTCCGATGGAACCATTTATTGCCCAGCAAATGGCGCCTTATGGAGCTGTGAAAATGCGGCTGCTGCGGGGTGGCAACGAAAATACTTTTCGGACCCCTACCCGGCGAGAACACATTCTACTTCTTCGGCCGAGGTTTTAAATTTCTCCCCGAAAAAGTTGAGTTGAAATGATTTCTTTCTGGTGGAAGAAGTTTTACCCAAAAAAAAAACTTGTCGTCCAAAATGGTTCTTGTTCCCCATTCTGCTGCGCCTTTCTACGTCATCTAAGAAGCAGCATAGGTAGAGGTGTCACTGAACTTTCACATTAATCTTTGTGTGTGCCGGAGGAAGGAAGCAGGGCTTGAACGCACGGCACGTGTGTGGTTCGGCGATCGTCGTGGACTGATATAGATGTGATGGGGCGGGGACCGGTGGTGAGTTTGTGCCCTCGGGGGATGGACCATAGCAGGAGGTTCAAAGTCAAGTAGCGATCGGCAAGAGCTGCATGGCACTCTCGAGGATGGACGAATGTTTGATGGAAGAGATTAAAGTGGGGGAATATTATCGACTCACTCACAGGCTATTCTGAGATCGCTTAAAGTCTTGGAGTCATAAATAACCAACAAGAAAGCAGATATTTTAGATATTTTCGCTGAGGTCTCTTCGTTGTTCTTTATACAATTTAATGTTTGGTGGAAGAGATTAATACGGACCTTGATGAGATCTCTTACAGTCTCAGAATCTTCAACAACTCGGAGCCTTCAAAAATGAAAAAGAAGGCAGCTTTTTTAGATATTTTCACTGAGGTCTCATCTCAAACACAAGTAAGCAACACTTCAGAAATTGTCGAATATTCTATCAGTTCATTTTTATTTATTGGAGGGATTTCATTAAGGTAAAATCCGTCATTTGTCTAGCCGAATGTATCTACTGTTCTAAGTCATTACGGCCATCTCACGGACATCCTCAGGTGCACTCTACACCATCCAGTCTTGGTATGAAAAACATGACAGCAAATCTTGTGGTGCGCCCTTTGGCCCCACTGTGCGTGACAGCTGTCTCATCGATGGATCACGCACGCAACACCTCCACACGCTCTCTCTCTCTCGCTTGCTGAGGTTTGGAAATGTGTTTTTTTCTTTTTCTGCAATCCCATAAATAGATTCCCTCAAGAAGTTTCGTTCGTTGCGTCCCAAAGGCTCTGGGACCGGCGCTCTGCTGGTGGCATTTGACTCTGTTGCTCGTTTCCTGAGAGCGGGCGTTACAGACCTCAAGCGGTGTAGATTTATCGGTTTAGCTTACCGTCCTCTATAGCGTAATGATGATGATGATGATGATGATGATGGTCGTCGTCGTGGTGGTAGAATCTAGATGTTATGCCGCGTTCAATACAGGCATCATCTGGGAAGCGGACGAACGAGTTTGCTTTCTTGAAGACGTTCGTTTTTCAACCATTTTTGGGACGCTGAACTTTATTCTATTTCCCGGTGAAAATATTATGTATTACCTCTGGCGTTGGTGTTCTCCACTGTTCCTCAAGCAAAGATTGAAATTTATCATTAAGCCTAAAAGCCACCATAACAAACCGCAAAGCTTAAAATAATTAATTACTCCACAGGGGAACACTTGGAAACGCACTGTGTTCCTGCTATAGTTGATTTGATTTGGTTTCGTCGTTCCGTTTTTCGCGAAAAATCTATGCCATGCTATGGGTCATCTTTGCCCCCCCTGTCTGTGCCAACTCTGTGGAGTGAGGTGTTGTGTAGCAAGATTTATTGTTTATGCTTTCAAAACGAGAGCTTACTTTCCTTTCTTTTCCTCGTCGATTTTCCTCGTCACTACTGTCTTTTTGAAGGCCGGCTCATTTTACATCTTCCTAATAGTAGTTGCGGTGGCGCGCGGGGGGACACCCGGCGTACGCCGTGACACGACGGTTGATTATGCTGTTTTTTTGCGCTAAAGCGAATGGGCCCTTCGTGATGTTTTGTTTCGTGGCTCCAGTGCTAGAAATCGCCAAAACATTAAGCCGCCGCCGCCGCCGCCATTGCACTGAGTTGCGTGAGAAACCATTTTGTGTTGGTTGGAATTTTGCGAAACGTTTTTTTGTTAAATCCGTCTTGGCGTGCGCTTGTGAAGCAAGGGGCGGGCGACCTTATTAGTTAGCTTCGGATTGGGCGATCGAAAAACAATATAATACAATTGATTTTTTACCTTGATGCAAATATAAATTGTCAGCTTTAATATTAATCTTTATTTATTCTTTCTGCTTCTTTTACCTTCCAGAACTGACGGCACAGAGTCTCCGATAATTACGGAGAGCGATGCAGATACAGACAAACCACGGATGAGATACGGAGAACTCGTGATACTAGGGTAAGCTTATATAAGGGTGGGATTAACCTTTTTTTAGGCCCTTTCCAGATTTATGATTCCCCATTCAGCTAACCGAATCCATCCGGACACACAGGGGCCGTATTAAGTCTGTCCCAGTTTCAAAGTTCATCTCGTTGATTTTTTTTCGAGCTCTTCATGTCGGTACATCGTTGCCATCAGTGGTTTGTTTTGCAATTTGATTGGAAATTCTGCATTTTCCTTTAGCGTGCGGAAATGTGCGTGCTCTACTGACCGTGATAAGAAAAATGATAGTCATTTACGGTGTGAAACGCACAATAAGTGTCTGGTAAGCTCCACATTTTCTGCCGGCGATTGTCTTGGCAGTTGTTCCTCCGGCAAATAATATGGGTCGTCGTCGTGCTGTTGCGAGCACGAACGAAGAATCACTTTTCTATCTATCGTGTACAATACCGGCCGGCGGCTGACTGACGGACGGCCCTGTCGAAGCGAAAGTGTGGAGTTTCCCGATTTGATTACGCCATACCGTTTCCCTCCACGACTCACTCTCGACCAAAATGGTGGAGTAAAAAGGTTGAGTGGAGCGTTTGTTCTGTTTGGTTAAATGTTAAAGCTTCAAAGTTCATCGGGTCCGTTTTGCCGGCCGGTTGTTAGTCTGCAGGCGCGTGTCTGGATTTGGTGTTGCTACTCGTGGTAAAATCGTGCCTAGAGAAAGGGACGGCTGTGTTTGGGCTTTGGAAGCATTTGGTGAGTTCTCCAATCGTGCTGTGTGGTTGGGCATTTGCAAATAAGAAATGTCTTTGCGGTGAAATGGTTTGACCCCACTCTCCCCTCGATCGTTATCGAGCTGGACTACATTTGAGGAAAGCTTTCCGAGCTTTCCGAAGTGGCATATAATTGTGTATCGAAACATTTTGTTTGATTATTTTAAATGTTGTTGTTCGATCCGATTGTATTGATTATCAGAGATTTATTTTTAAATTCAATTGCGAAGAAAAACACGCCTGTTACAATTGACCGTTAATTTAGCTTGTCCAAATTGTATCCTGTTCAAACTGCTTCGTGCGTTTGAGCCTCACTCCTAATGAACTTCTACCTTAACGAACGAAGAGAACAAAACAGGCAGGAATGGCCGAAACATAGTTGTTTCCCTGCGCCCTTTTTGGGATGATTAAAGTGAGGCTTGCCCATCGTCGAAAGCATCCATTAAAGTTCTTTCTGCTGTCTGCTGGTGGCTGCTTCTTCTGCTGTCAGTCTCTTGTAGAAGACGGATGTGTTGTTGTGTGCCAAGATTGGGAAACCGAATGAATCGGTGTCTTTCATTGAGCTAAGCTTAGCATGTGTGTATGGGCGTATATGGCTTGTAGGGCTAGGGCTCCACCGGTCATTTCGTTGAAGTTGAACTCGAAATAATCCCGCCGTAAATGTTTTAATTCATCATCGAGCATCGGAAGTGTTCGGCGCTGGCTTGACTTTGTTTTGGTTACCGCCTGCGAATGGGATTCTGCCCGGTCGATGGTGTTGCTGTCTCAGATGCTAGCATTAATTTAAGCGTTGATGCCTCTTTTTTCATGTTACAATGTTGCCGATGTTTTACTTGCAGATAGAGGAAAGAAGAAAAAAATCTTTAAGGTCCGACAAAAAATCCCGCCACAGCAAGACAGAATGAGTGATCTTTACCAAGCAGAAGGTCTCTTTTGAAAGTGCGTAAACAATTCTTCGATGGTAGGTTTAAGTCTCGGAAGGAAAACTGAAAGCCTCTTATGTATCTACCATCTACCGTGGAGAGGAGGGGGTACGGTTTGACAATTAAAGTGTCCAGAGAATTCCTACCGGCCAGAAGAATGGGGCGCTTTCATGTAAACCGCCATGAAGTGCTTCATCACTAAGTGTGAGTCGCTCATTCATACTCATTTCTTGATTCTGTTTCGAATGAATGAATTTTTAATTTATAAATATGATTGATATTGTGTTGTTGGACTGTTGTAAAAATAGATTTTTTTTGAGAATATGCCTGAAGCATGTACACGAGTAAGGAATCTTGCTAGACATTTACGTTAAATTCCTGGAAACCTTAAATAATTTGAGACTTGCTCGTCTAAAGAAGAGAAGATACACTAAGCTCCAACGTGGACTGGACTGTGTTACATCACTGTCATTAATAGAGTAAAAAAAAGAGAACCTTCGATCTTCGTACCGTCTGCTCGCACTCCCAAAAAGCTCAATCTTTGTCCTGGTCAATGATGAAGAGACGGCGTTTTTTCTTTCTTCCTATAAATCCGGCAAAGTCTTCTCCCTGGTTCAGGGTCTTTTTAGGGTGCGATCCACCTCAAGACGTGCGGATGCTAAGTTATGGCGTGTGTTAGAGCCTTTGAAGAACATACCATATGTGTTATACGGGCTCTCGTGTCCTCCCGTATGCCATGTGTGTGGAGCCCAAATGTACCCCCAGCGGACTGGATAGACTCGTGCTGTGGAGAACACATAAAAATAAATTAAAGATGTTGTGAGTTGTGTGTGACCGAGCGGGTGCGCGCGCGCGAGCGAGAACTCGTTTACAGATTGTTGGTGGAAGATAAGTGGCTTATACTAAATTTAATTTAGTCTGTCTGTGGGGTGTGTGATGTTTGTTGTTTCCGAGAAATGGGGTAGGTCCAGCGTTGGCATTAAAGGTTCTCAAAACTGTGCTATCGCTTATTGTAAATCTGTTGTCTGACGAAGGTTGTTTGGTGTGGCAAAGTTGCTGTTATATTAGGGGGTTTAATTATTTTACATCGCGTACCCTGTATATCTTTCCCAAGTCTCATGTTCCATGAAAGAGCCTTAAGAAATATTCATAAACGCATGGACTGGAGGGCAACCACACGACCAGCAACGCAACCAGTATTTAGCTGCGTGAGACTGATTTGTTTTGGATTTTTGTGTGTAACGATTTGCGGTTGATTAAGAATGACTGGACGACGGGGTCAGTCGGTCCGGAATCGATAGAATTAAACATGCCCCGGATCGGGAGGAACGAACACATGAGAATGGGTAAAAGTATAAATCTTGAACATGATGGGGGGGAGAACCACACCACACAAACAAGCCAAGCGGTCGAATTGATGAAGGATCGATCTTTTTTCCAGTCATCCAGCTCAATGCTGCCGGGTGATTGCCAGGAGATCTCGTCAGCAAGCAAGCAAAAAACACGGGCAGAACTTCGTCACAGGTCATCGCAGCAGCTCTATCGATCCGCAACGAATGAATTCTGATGAAGAAAGTTCGGAGAACGGACCATACGAAATATCATTAAATACGTTCGTTCCGAGACACGTCGGTCGGGGGATGGTTCGATATAAATCTCCGGAGAGATAGTTCGTTGTAACTATCGGCATGCGGCACAAAGAAGGAAGGAAGGCAGAAGGGAAGCCCAAACTGTGCTAATGGAAGAGATGGTTTGTCAAGCCCATCTTCTGCTTGCCACAGATGATGAGCTGCTGGGACCAATTTATGTTTCATTAATCTGTGTTCCTCAAGGTGACAGCAGCCCTGTGGAAGAGGGATGAAATTGATCCCTCGCTTGCCGGGCCCGGATCTTTTCCTTTTGTGGAACCGTTGCTTCTTTTCCCTAGAAAGGCTCGTTGGCTGGTGATTATTTGTAAACGTTTCAATGACGCGCTTGTGTAGAGGCTGGGGTGAAGATATTGGCCACAGTGAAAGGTACAGGACCAGTCACATGTCACGTCGGCGCAAAGGATGTGATAGATGATGTTTATGACCTCCTATCACAGGTAACCTTCATGGTAGGAAGAAGGGTCGCAGATGGTCGCTACCTGGATCGATATTTTGCCTAGCACTTGTTCTACACAATTTTGTGTTCGATTAAAGAATTGGCAGCAGTCTGTCAATTCGGAAAAATGGCAATTTCGCTGCTCTACTCTAGCTAGAAACTCAGTCTACTCCGAAGTTCCTTTATTAATGACCAGTAATGGCTGATCGCTGTTCCTTGAGTTGACATCCAATTCTACTAAATCAAGGAAAATCCTTACATGAACTCAGAATTAAGCCTAGGTTTTTATTTTTATGGATTCAGGTTAATTTTGTATTCCTCTTTGCTTCACTGCACACGGCGTGTATAATGAAAAATGCAATTTAGCTCAAGAGAACTATTCGTTTCGAGTTTCGAGAACATGCTTGGCATAACATAAATTTTGTACTCTAGTTAGCGCTGCTACGAACGAGGCCTTGCCTGCATGGCGCACACAAATCAATTTCGTATAATTTAGCTTCACGTGGTCATCATTATTGGCGAGGTCACTGTAGTGAGAGTGGATATTTCTTGAAGAACAAATGTGAATGTTTTTAAGAGTTAATTTTGTTTTTAAACGGATTGGTTACAGAATAGAATAGGAATTATTAGAAGGAATCATTAGAATAGGAACTAGGAAGTAGCTTCCAAATACTGCACCGAATATTTGGTAGAAACGCGAAGAGAAAACTTGCTGCCGCTAGAGTGTGCCAGAGACCTGCCAAAGGGCGGTAAACATTATCAGGTGGTGGTCCGGTGCTGCTAGGTTCGTTCCTTTCGGTTTCTGGGGCATTCAGTGAAGGTTAAACCTGCAACCATTTTGCCGCGTTGTGGCCGGGTTAACAGCGTTTCTTTGTCCCATCCGTCCATCGGCTTTGGCGAGAGTTGTGAGGCCCCGGACGCCGGCACGGAGGACGGTAAAATAATAATCCAACTCGGTCCAACTCGAACGTACACCATCCGGTCGATAATATGAAGTCGTGCTTGCCCGTCGTCTTTCGGTCGACGCGTCGTCTTCTCTCTAACCGTCCGCGTTTGGTTTGGTCGGTCAGGTTGGCGAATCGATCGCCGAGCTGTGAAGCAAGCGGGTCCATGGGTTTAATGTTGTTGTTCTTGTTCTTTTACACTAGAAGCCTTGACCGTTTGACGGGTGTTCGTTCTGCACGGCGCTTGTATTTTTGCCGCTTCCATTTGCAACACCATTCGCTGGCCCATCATCATCGATGCCGGCAAAAGACGGCGGAAGTGCCCAGTGGTGTTTTTTATGTGCTCCGCTTTGGCCGCGCTCACATGTCGTTTTTTGGTGGGTTAAGTTTTCGCCTCTTTTTGTAGAGCTACAATTTCAGCACACATTCGTTCCATCGTTGGTCAAGTGTAACGGCGGGGCCTAGCCATTTCTAAGTCAAGGTTTCGAAGGGAAGATTTTCCGATTCCGATTGAGTCCGTTTGGTGAGAGAGAGATAGAAGGGGAACCTTGACGTGTATTGTGTCTGCGCTGTTTTATTTTTAAATGTGGAATCTACAGCTTCTACAGCTTTTGAAGACTGTAACGAATTAATTATCATTATCAACGACGGTTGATGCTTTTTGCGAGAACCAACCCCCCAATGGCAGATGCATTATTGCTTCGGATGGTTAAGTCCATCACCACCGCTGCGGACGGACGAACCACGGGTTTGGGTCACGGTCAGTGACAATAGTGTTTTTTCAAGTAGGCAAAATATTAGCAAGCGCTAAGATTGATTAAATTCTTTGAACCATCGCTCAAAAACTGTGCGCATAATCATCGGTGTTGATGGACGAGGCATTAGACTTTGGCCCGTAGAGAGAATCCATAGCTTGGGAAGAGGAAATTAATTGTTTATCACCTCACCACATCCCACCACCACACGGGTCGACGCATAACGCTTTGTAATTTGATAGCATTTTCAAGTCCATTTTTGCGGGACCGCGAGTACTTCTTCCTTCCGCCCCAAAACGCGCTGGAACGGGCGCACAGCAAAAGGAAACGCCAAAAAAAAAAAAGAAGGTAGATTAATGAAGAGAGACGTTATCTGTGCGGTTCATTGGACAATTTCTTTAGTTTGACGCTGCTGCGAATGAGAGGCGGATGGCGAAATGTTCCTTTTGGGCTGGCCAAATGATCCTCGCTAATGAAGTCGTGAACCCTCATCATCATCGTCTCCGGCGTCGTCGCTACCGCTTGGGGTGTCTGTTGTACGCATTAACCTGGATTCGGTTTGCTTGGCAATTTGGAGTAAAATGATACACTTTGCACGATTCGGCTATTATTTTTTTCCCCTGGATTTTCAGTCTTCAGGTTTTGTTTTGTTCGTTTGAAACGGCTCTTTGTTATTTCTGAAGGCTTTCCTGTTCATATTTCTGTATTCTATTTTCCAAAATTATTAACCTGTCAATAGCATTCCCGAGTATATGTAGATGATGATTTACAGTCCGACTAACACGGCTCTTTTCCCTATTCTCTCTTGCGCTTTTAGATATAATGGATTTCTACCACAGGGCGACCGTGGCCGACGCCGGTCAAAGTTTGTCCTGTACAAGCGCACCGAATCAAATGGCGTCAAGCGGTCCAAACACTACATCGTCCAGTCGCCCCAGTCCTCGCAGGCCATCCTGGACGCGAAACAGCACTCCATATCGTACACGCTCTCCCGCAATCAGGCCGTCATCGTAGAGTACAAAGAGGACCCAGATACGGATATGTTTCAGGTAAGCTGCGCGAGGAACTGCGTTACTGTAAACTTGCAGTACAATACCCGGCTTGACACGAGTAGTTTATGGGATACGGATTTAATGTGCTGTATGTGGGACATGGGAGTTAATCTTTGCTCTAATCAAGAATTTGGTTTAAATAAATCATCTAGTCCCCCGAAAAAGCAGAACATCCCTTCCGGCTAGCATTCTCCCGAACCTCTCTCCCAAGCATCCGCAAACAACGGGCGAAGACTTTAAGTAAATTGAAAGTGTGTCACCATTTCCCGGTAAATCAAAGTTTGTGCGTAAACAACGGCCAAATCTTTTCCGGTCCCGAGAACCCCATCGTATGGGTTGGGTTCCCTTTTTTTTTGTTGTCGTTACGTCGCGTCCCAAAGCGTCGTACGGTTACGTTGCCAAGGCTTTTGAACACCGATTGGTGTGTCATCACAGTGCGGACCGGAAACACTTTCTTTTTGTATCTCTAGTTGTTAGCTCAGTGCCAGACGGCGGTGTGCTTCAGAGTAGGGTAGTGTTTGTTTTAGAGAGGTATAATATATTGTTGCTCTTTTTTTTGCTTGAACATGTGACTTCATTTATTTCTTCGGCGATTTACAGTATCAAACTATGTTCCATGCGTGCACTATACTCTTTTCCATGTTGCTATATAGAGTGTAGTAGTCAATTTGAACCACCATAGAACGAAGCCGGTTGTTCGGCACCAATTGCTTCACGGTTTAATCAGTGTTAAGCAAACAGCGGCTGTGTTGCGTCTGTACGCGGGAGACGCTCGAGACAATGGCTCGAGACGCGTTCAAATGCATTTTTCACTATCTATGTTTGCTGTGCGGCCGTTGTTGACCTTCGCGGACGGATTTGTCTATCGCGGTAATGCGTTTCAAACAATGTGCGCGTCGTACTTTATTTGTGCTTCCTTATAGGACTGCGATGAAGTACCTCGTTCGTCGTAATATGGCGGCCAATGGGAGGAAGTGGCCGATGTTCCTTGGGGCTTCTCGTTTCTTTGTTTAAAATTAATAAATTGATCATTACTGCAAGTTTTAAATCAAAGTACAAACGAATGTCTTCTGGAAGAGAAGAAAGGTTCTAGGCAGAGGCGTTTATTTTACTTTTCCGCTGCAATGTGGTGTGAAAAACAATTATGCCCCGGCGGATATTGAGACTGCGGTCTGCGGATGGTGTTTGATGTATTTGTTTATTTCCCCAAGAACCCGCGAACCCCTGTTGCAATGTGCTGCATGCCGCTTTGATGATGATTGTTTAGTCAGGTCATCCCGTCTCCTGTTGGAATCGACTGTTCAGAATTTATGCAATGTAATCTTTAAATAAGAGCGACTCAAGCGACTATCCAGCTACGGCCAAGATCAAGCCCAGGAAGCCAGAAATGACAGGTCAAGAACTCTATAGTATGTAGTGCCAAAGAAGACAGACTCTCCCATGCTTTGTCGTCTATGTCACTGTAAAGTCCGCAACCATGAATTATCTGCTTTTAGTAGCTCAGGAAGAAGAGGACACAAAAAGCCGACCCGCATGAGCATTGAAGCAAAAAAGGATAGAATTCGCTATCGTAGCGGTAACTGTCACATAATGGACGCTAATGTTGTTGTCGGCGCGGTAACACCGGTTGTTGTCGTGTCGTCCGCCCGCACGTGAGCACAGGAAAATGCAACTTGGATATGTCGACCCACCAAGGGGAGCTCAAGACCGGTTCTGCGATGATGCATTACTATCAACTCGACCTGCCCCACCCCGCTCGCCTAGTTGTTGTGATGAAGTAAAGAAGAGGAAAAGTTGATCCGAAGCGTGATCCCTTACTCCCTTGCCTAATCGCCGTTTCCGTCGTAAGTGCCTTTTCACTTGTTCGCGATACTTGTTCGATGTGGCACTTGTTACACTGGGCTCTCGCACACTATTCTGACTGAGCGTACAGTGAGTTGGATAAATATATCCACCCTAAAGATGTCTGACTATATTTTGATATTACATTCCCTTAAGTCAAAAGGTCTAACAAATAGGTAAGAGTTGCTGATTATCTGGATCTACTGTTCTGAACAATTCTTGTCTGACAGACTTAATGTGGTATATTAAAGTGTACACTGCTGTGCTGTCCCGGCCGTTCACATGCACACCACCAACACACCACCACCCAGTCTCTTGGCGTGGTGACTTATTGTTTGTTTTTGTATGCAAAGGTAAAAATAGTTCGCATCAAAAAGTCAGCGAACTTAGGCGCGAAAGAGCGAGAGATAGACCCCCACCGTGTACTGTCTGTTGACGCCATCGCCACCGGGGTAGTAGTACCGCCGGGGTTGGTTGGTTGTGGAGAGTGCATTGAAACGAGTTTCCGCGTTCGCGACGCCCGCTTTGAGAAATGGCGTGCCCGTGCCATCGTCTCACCCCTTTGTCATCAAGGTGTGTAGGTAGCATTAAACGCATCGGTCAGGCCCGGAGCGGACCGGAGTCGGCGTCAGTTGGCCTAACTGTTCATTGCCGGTGCTTTTGCTTTTGCCGTTCTGTTGTGTTGCGCGAAGCCGCGGGTATCGTTTGGCACGGTTCTCGCACGCCTTCCTTCAGTAAAAACGACAACAACGTGCCATGCGACTAATGCCGCTGGTTTCCTGTATATGTGTAACCTTTACACCGTACGCCTGCTCTCTGCCGCGCACCTCTATGTTGTATGGGCTACAAACGATCACAAATGCATATTTATTTGTAGTGAAAAATGCGTTCTTAAACCCGGCCCTATTTGAGTTAAAGTGGTTAGGTAATTTGCTTTAAATTTTAAAATTAAGCCCGAGATATTGCGGGTGATGGCTAACATAAAACAGCTTACTCTAGCTTAGGCCATGCTCTCTAGAATCCCATTCGATTCGTGCCCCTAGCTATGGGCAAAAGTAGTTTGTTCTGGTTGCTGGCATGCGTAGGAACGGTGATGATCGTCGGTCAATAACCAGCGGCATACTAGTGCGACTCCGGATACTGTTTTAGCTGGTGAGCGGGTTATTACGAGCATCAGTTCGGTAAGCAGCAGTTGCCATTTTGCAAATGCCATAACACACACCGGTGCGCAATTTATGTGGGATTCTCGGATGAGTATTTATAAAATGTGTGTGTTGGGGCGTCTAAAAAGGATGGAAAGTTAATCCTATCCCAACTCCGGGTGGGTACTGGGATGCGAACCTTTCTGGGAGTCGGTTTTTACTGCTCAATACACCGTAATCCGGTTATTGCCTACCTGGTTTATGGAGTGCATTTCAACATTTAAGACATTTACTAGGCTGTGGGAGCATGGTAACTGTGGGCTAGTTACTGTAAACTTTGCTCTTTTTTTAGAATATCAAATCATAGCGGAAACTTGTAAAAAAAAATAATTGGAGCGTTACTGGCTCAGACTACTTTGGAATTATTTTCATCTGGATAAAGTACTTCACTGGTAAAGTTACTTAGTTATACTGATTAAGGTATAATGCATTCCATGTTAAGCAAGAATTTAAGTAAGAATCGGTTTCACCCATTGAAGGGCTTCTGTGTAGAAGCATTTGTCGCCAATCGGGCACTATAAAGGAGCATTTACGGGATGGTTACTCCAAGTGACACCACCTTTCTCGGGAGAAAGTATTCGTTAAAAAAATGTTTCTTTTGACGTCTTACACACATAGCGCAACAGTATCAAGAAGTACAGAACGAAGAATCAAATGGTGGTTCAAACACTGTTTGTACGCTTGTGTACCTACGACTAAATACGAACCACAAAAAAATTGAAATGAAATCATCAGCCGGCTTTTTGCCGTTGTCATTTGTGGTTAGTTTTTTGTTATTGCCATGTAACATTTACCTTCTGGTCGAGTCGAGTGTCTCAGCTCTGTTGCCTGATAGCGATAGCGAGGTAATAAAAAAAGTCTTTTCTATCTATGCTTCATGCGTGAAATGTCCCATGGAACCGGTAGGGAGAACGTTGTTAGTCGCTTGTGGACAATTTATTGGTGCGTGAAGGATGAGTTGTTTTTTTGGGTTGAAACGTTACCAGAAGTTATGTTTTATGTGCTTTCTTAGTTAAATATTAGAGGGTTTTAATTTATGATTGTTTTGAAATGGCATTTGAGGCTTGAAAATTAATTGGCTATGATATAAAAGCAATAATTAAAAAAAAAAAATCAAACATATTCATGTATGTCTTGCTTTACATTAAAGGTATAAAATGAGCTTCAATAGCTGAGATTCTACGCAAAAAAACATAAATACAATGTTGTAGCACAGTACGAAAACAAAAGGGGCCTCGATGTTTCCCTTATGATAGCGTTTATTAGTTTCTTCTGGCTTTGAGAACGGGTTTCACCAAGGTTTTGTGGCGAGGTTTGATATATTTTTTGTTATTTCATTGCAATTGTTGTAGACAGTGATCGTTGATCGCTTGATTTTATGCATACAACTTCGATGGTTATCGGTCGCTGTTCACTTTAGGCGTTGTTTATCGTTATCTCAAGAGCATGCAATATGCATACAACTTCGATGGGTATTGCAATGCATATTGCAATATAATCCCCTTCGTTTCGTTAGTTTGCTTATAAAAAATATACCCTTCAGAGTAACAGAAATGTGTTGTGTGTTATGTTTTCAACGGTTGAATAAGATCTCCAAATGAATTAAAGTACATATCTGTGAGTGATCATGAGAATGTCTTGTCAAAATAACTAACTAGATGATGTAATTTAACCCTTATTGACAACATGCTTGTCCCTGGGCGTCCCGGTGGAAGATGCGTAAGCGGCGCCGGTCTTCACGCGGCTGACTATTCAACTATCTGTAAGCCTGGTAAGCCAGAAATGGCAGGCATGACCTGAATAGTTTCGTTAGGCTAAGAAATAAGCAGAACCATGTCCTAACAGTAAAGCTAAATTTTTGATCATGGTTTCTCCTTTTCCTTTATTCAAGGGTTATATCCACCAAGAAAACAATAATTCATCTTCTTATTTGCATAAATATTGCAAATATTGATCTCCCTGAATCAAGTTATGTGGTCCATCACTCTTGTGCTGAAAAGCCAGATGACTATGGAAGCCACCAGCAGCCGGCAGTGTCGCCAGTGACAAGTGTTCTTTGGGTGGGTTTTTTTTGTTTGCCCTGTTTGTGGAGCACGCTTGTTTGTGGCCTTCGGTTTGGTCCGATCGATTGCAGCCGGTCTAAGAGAAAAAAGAGGATGCTTTTTTAACACCCAGTTGCCCAGTTGAATGCTCGTCCTTGAGACACAAGCAGGGCGAACATCATGAGCGCCACCACCCGATGGTCACTGGAGCATTGCACTTTCTTTGTGTCATTTTGTAAACGGCGAAAACTTGCACACAGGGCACGAGGTGTGGTACTGTTGATGCACATCTTCTTCGTACGTCATGGCACTAAGGGTAATTTCAAGAGCAGCTAGAGGAGGATTAAGCAAACGATTAGGTATAAAATTGATTACAAATTGTGCTCAAATGCAGTCAAGTTGAATATGAGTTGACCTTTTGTAAAGAGTTTCATTACTGTTTTTTTTGTGAATATTGATCTTCGTTTCAACTTATAATTTTCTATACTGTATCTTCTGTTGCTTCATGCCTCTAAAACTGTGAAGGTTGCGAGTTCCAAATAACATACATTTTCCCACCCGCTCTTTCCTTTTTGAATGCTTTTCGCGCGAGGGAATCGAATTTTGCACAACTCTCGCAACGTTTTTATTGTAAAGTTTTGATGATCAGCGTGCAGCGTGTGTGTGTGTGGGCTATATCGATGTGGGCAACTTGAGGCTCATAAATAGCCTCTTTTTCCTCCCTTTCAATCCACAAATCGCAACTCACTGGCAAGAAATCGCGGGTGAAGGCCAAAGCCGTCTGTCGCAAAACACCTCTTGAAGCTCGGGGGGAAAAACGGTCTCTCGGGCTTCAATTGGTGGCGCTTCGAGTGGGTTCGTGTGGGATTAGGAAATTGTTCATTTTATTTTCTTGAATCAATTGTACCCAACACTTCACGTGCGCGTGGTATGAAGCTAAAGAGAGGTGTTCAGGGTTTAATCTGTTAAATTCGCTGTGATGTGAGGGCATTTGCCTTTTTTGTGTCTCTATTTAAGTAATTTATTTAATTGGTTATGCGAATGTTTGGAAGTTTGGACGTAACTTTAGGATTCGTTGGAGTTAAGATAATTTTAATTGTGTTAAATCCTAGTTTTTTGGTTGACTGAACTGAAGTTATCGGCATTTTCCGTTACATCGGTTTGATTGCGTCGGTTGCCTGGTGTGGAAGGTTTTCTTAATTTGTTCCTTCACCTTTGGCGACTCGCGTGTATTACATAGCGCCGTAGTATTATCGAGATTGTGACCAGTGAATCGCGATAAAGTCTTAAAGATCTTATGTCACCGATTAATGATCACATGGGACACACACATTCATATCTCTGGAGAACAAGCAGATAATTTTGGTGCAAAACGATTATGTTATCGATAGTGTTTTATGTATGTTGATTGCACGCTGTTCGGCCATGCGTTGTAATCTTTTAATTAAAAAATCGCTTTATTAATGTATTCATTTATTTCTCATTCCAGGTGGGACGATCATCCGAATCGCCGATCGATTTCGTTGTGATGGACACACTCCCCGGAGACAAGAAGGATGCAAAGATTGTGCAGAGCACAATTTCCAGATTTGCATGCAGAATTTTGGTGGACCGAGCGGACGGCAACAAGGCGCGGATATATGCGGCAGGGTTCGATTCTAGCAGAAACATATTTCTCGGGGTAAGTTTCTGGTATAGATTTTAGTTTGATCACCATTAAATTGTGTGGACAAGATGTACTCCATCACATGTCTAGATATTGGTATGGAAAGGTGTATTGCACAAGTCGCTGCATGTTCGGAATCAAACATCATCAAAGCTGGAGAAAACGGATGTGAATATAATATCCACCAACTAGACAAAAACTTCCGATGTTGTACCGGTCTTCCGTCGCTATGGTCATACGCTGTTTATCCAATCCAGCAGCGCTGGTGAAAGGGGCACTACATCAGTAGCAGCTGTAAGAGGTTGTCTCCCGGAATGGTCCGGCAAAGCGGCAAACAGGTTTGACAAATGCTGCGCAGTACAATCATCAATCCCTCTCACGGCTGCTTGCCAGTGTTGACGCATTTTGCCATGACCATGGTTCTTTGAACTTCTTACGAGTTATGCTTATGATGCCGCCACGATCGAGGACTTTCGATGGTGGTGCACATGTGTGTGGAATCTGTTTGATTTTCATGACCCATCGGCACCGACAGCAGTGCAGATACCGCGTTGGTAATGATAATGAAAACACAACCGGCTTATACTACATCACAACCCCACGATCCGGTAACTCCTGGTCGTCGCAATAGTAGCTGCGAATACCGCTGCCTGCCATGTGAAGCGCGTCGAATGCGGCTCGAGTCTCGTGGCGTGTGTCGTCGTAACGCGGACAACTGGGGAAGCCTTTCTGTCGCTTAGATAACTGACCGGTCGTGGTGCAGTGTGGCACATGTTACGTCCCGCACGTAAATTTAATGTAGATATTTAGTGAACCCGTGTAATTGGCACGCAGCTACTACCAATCGGGGTTTGGTGGGTTTATTAATGAATGAATGATTGTTTTACGTCGATTGTTTCGGCACGGCGACAGGCTGTGGTTGTAGATGCATATCTGCAGGAGCTTGTACAGTTCTGCGAATTTTGTTGTCTATTCGATTCGCAGTGCGAAGAATCAGTCACCGACGCTCAAGATTAGAAGTCGTATTGTCTGTCACACTACTGGGAAGAACATATGCGAAGAAGCAACAAGACACGGATGATGTTATCAGTTTACAGTAGGTAAACTTTTTTTTCCCCCTGGTGAATGAAATGATATGTAAATAAAGATAGGGGGGGTTTGGCTTACCCGGCAGATTTATGTTTGACGTAGATAATACCGGCAATGGCGCGGGGATTAAAAAGATAATGTGCTAAGATATACGAATTACTTTAACCAAAGCCCCACAGTTGCTGATAAATGTTCTAGAGCTTTATTTCATGCATAGAAAATTAAGCAAACAGATCAATAATGGGTAATTTTATAAAAATCTACATGGAGCTAAATAAATCAATGGAAAAAATTGGAAGTAGTTTAGGAACTAGGGAATTTACATATGGAAACGACTTTTCGTGTAATTTTAGGGGAATTTTGCACAAAACTGATGCAACATTGCTCTAAAAATAGTAGGGAATATTGTAGCGTTACCGTGTTATTTTTTTCGCTAATGAATGACGTGTATACATTGTCCTATTGTTCCATTTAAGTTGGGAATGTCCATCAGTCCCATCCGCTGATGAAGTACCTAACTTGACTCATCAGTGTGAGTTGAAAATCGGTTTCATCTGAATCATGCTGCATTTTATAGTAGATTCGCTTTAATATTTAAATTCATTGCTGTTAGTTGTCCCCATTTTTTTTTCCCAAGGAATGAAGTGTAAGCTGTTGCTGCCTTACGTGCTGACATGAGCTTTTGTACCTTTTTGCTCTTAAAATTTCCTGTACACCATTAGTTAGCGATGCTGTTTGCGCTAATTATGTGGAGCAAACCGTTTGAAATAAAGCTTTGGTCTTTGGTGCCTAACCGAGAGGTACACTAAGGCGAAATATTTTTGGGTTCGTTCCATGGACACCTTTCCACTCTGTCTCGCGTACTGCGTAGTATTGGAGAGTTGCGTTCTGGTTTTTTTTCTTTATCATCGTTTTTGCAATACACGACGCCCATTCGTCGAACAACGGTCGTACCGGGGAGGGTTTGGAGCAGTTGTGTTCTGTTGTTGCGTTGTGGTAGGATTATCGGGGTGTCTCTTACCATATTTTGCTTTAGCTTCACGCCTTCGAAGCGCGTCCGTGCTTCTTGGACGGAACCGATGCGGATGTGCGCGTACCACCACCCTGCTTCGATCACGTTCGATTCGTTGAAAATGGAAACCATGTGCACCGTGGTGCGGCGTCTTACAAGAACTTCGATGCTGCGCAATAAAATTGCAAATTACTTTCGTGCATTGTGTTGCTTTTCCAATTGTTTTGTGTTCAGTCCTTTGTATTTTTAATCAACTAATATAGGCATATTATTATAAAATAATTTAAATATTTTAACTTCAAAATGTTGAATTAATCGTTGTACATCTTTTTTCTTTATTTTTAGGAGAAAGCCACCAAATGGCAGGATAACGTAGAAATCGATGGCCTCACTACCAACGGCGTACTGATAATGCATCCAAAGGGAGACTTTTGCGGTGGCAACGCAGACTGCGGACAGTGGCGGGAAACGTCAGTCGGGGGCGACGTCTTTAGCTTGCGGGAATGCCGATCGGCACAACAGAAGGGGCAGCAGATCTACGACGAGTCGAATGTGCTGCAGGATGGCACACTGATCGATCTCTGCGGTGCGACGCTTCTGTGGCGTTCGGCCGAAGGTTTACGGCATTCACCGGTACGGTGCTCTTCTCGATCGAACGTTTCAAGGACTCTGGGACAGAAATTAATTTACTATCGTTTTTACTCTCTTTGCAGACAAAGAAGGACCTGGAAAAGTTAGTAGACGAAATCAATGCTGGCCGGCCACAATGTCCGGTCGGCTTAAACACGTTAGTTATTCCTAGAAAAGTGTCATTGGGTGATCACGTCAATCAGCCTTACGTATATCTTAACTGTGGCCATGTTCAGGGTGAGTATAAGATAGTACAAAGATTCCGATGTGTGGTGCTAATATACTTTTCATCTCCCTTTTTCCGGTGCTTGATGCATGATGGGCGGGATAGGTCAGCATGGTTGGGGTCAGGATAAAAACACAAACGCACGGCGGTGTCCAATGTGTCTGGAGGTCGGCCCGGTGGTGACGCTGTGCATGGGAGTAGAGCCCGCATTTTACGTAGATTCTGGTCCACCAACGTACGCGTTCAACCCGTGCGGCCATATGGCGACGGAGAAAACAGTCAAGTAAGTATCGATCGTCCGTTGGTGTGCTGCTAAACGGGGCGTATATTAATCTGCCGTTTTGCTTCCCCGTTTCAGATACTGGGCAAATGTCGATATACCTCACGGTACCAACGGTTTTCAGTCGGTTTGCCCGTTCTGTGCTACCCCGCTTGTAGGATCTCCCGGTTACATAAAGCTGATTTTCCAGGACAATTTAGATTAATTTCTCGCCATCGTCTCATCATCCTTCACACGTCCTAGCAGCATTGGTCATCATCGTTCATAAACGGCGTCGTCTTCGCGTCACGAGCTGCGCTTTTGGCGCGGCGTTCGGCCGTCTTTCCGAGCCTCCCGCATCACGCTAAGCAAGGCAAGCTAGAAACGAAACGCTAGAAAGCTGTGGGCGAAACGCTTCGAAATGGGTTGGCAGAAGAGGAGAACAGCGCCACCTAGTGTACGGTAGCGAAACTGTGTTCGTATTGATTTTAAACCGTAGCGCCCTCTGTCGGTGTATAGATAGTTTTATTTGTGAAACCATTTGCTTTTTTTTTACGTAGACCTGCATCGAAATTCATACTAGCGGCATTTATACTCTATTTAGTTTCAATCGTTTATTTTCCACACCTTTTCTATGCCCAGCACAGCACATTCAAAGCATCTGTTTCTTTTTTTTTGTAATCTAGTTTATTGACGTGTGTTCATGTATTGTATCGTTTTTTTTAACTGATGGTCGAATGAAATACAAATAGTGGCGCGGCGCAGTAGGACGAATTGCGGTTTAAGGCTATGACCCAGACCCGTCGGACAATGAACAATCAGTAATGCAAAAACCAAACATAATTAATACACGCTAAAGCATTGCATGCGTTCCAGTGCTGGTTGCACATTTTCCTTCGATCGTGCACAAGGTGATCGTACACGAAGCAGCCTAACAGACCGGAGCCCTTTGAATTCGGAACCTGCAAGCACACGATTTGTTATGGTTACCTGTGCACGCACACATACAACAAACACAGTGAGGATTCTTTTTAGTGCGTTCCCTAGCGTCTGAAACTGTAGCACACATGTGGTTTAATTTGAAATTTTGAACAGCTTAAGTTACGCCGAACGATTTTCTTTGTGCTGGTGGTAGTGTCCAACAAAGTAGGATGAATTTTCTGTCGTGTTTGCCCGTATCACCCTGTCTTAGAATAAATTGAATTCACTCTCTCTCTCTCTTTCACTTTGCCTTCCCATCCATATATTTGTCGGTTAAAAAAAATGAACTGCGTACGATAAGCAAAAAAGTGAAAAGAAAAGGGAATGCACACTGAGAATGCACTTCAGTTCGAAAGTTTGAAAGGGAGGACCGCGTCTTTGATCGTTGATCCTGTGGATGTAACGTCTTCATCATTTCGTTTGTTTAGTTTGTAGCGTTAAGGTTAGGTTAGTGAATCGCAAATCGCTGCTACGAAAAGGCATACACATGAACTGACGACTATATGAGTTTAGTTGTGTAAGTTTTTTTTTCGTTTCTTCTTCTTCTTTATTCGATTACCGTTCATTTCATTTTGTGTCCAGTTGTTGCACTAGAACAAATAGCGGAAAAAAAGCGTAAACTAATTGTAGGAAGTGTTTGTTTTCTCTTTGTGATTTCGACACCTTACACTTGCTCTCGATTTTCAAATCAAATTACTAGTGAATTGAATTGGGTTGTGTTGCGATAATGATAAACGAGCCATGTTTTTTAGTGTGAATGAAAATGAATGATAAAAAATGTCCACGAGTCGAATGCAAACACATTGGACAACACACAAACACAATTAGTGAATTCCGTTCGTTCGCGGTTCGTTCCAGATTGCTTCTACTTCTCTCGATGGGACGCACTACGAAATCAAGCAACAAACAAAAACTGCAAGTTAAAAAACACACAAATATGAACAAAAAAAAACGATAAACACATGAGAAAAAAACAATGGTGAAATTTCGTTTATGATGAAACGTGTACATAAACTATCGATAAGACAACTGCATAAAGAAATTAGATAATGTAAGCATGTGTGATGTGCGCGTCGTGAAAAATAGCCGCATCGTGTGTCTGTGTGTGTATTTTTTGATGATGGCGGGAGGAAAAATGTTTCCGAAATTTCGATATTGTTTTCATTTCGCGCAGAAGATGATTTTAATTAGCTGTCGCATGTTGGTGCGTTCTTTAATATTGTTTCACATTAATATCTGGCTCCCCGGCGCACCCGGGGACTGAGACGGTTCCAAAACATTTTAATTGCTTTTTCAACCCTTGGTCGCTGTTGTTGTCACCGGTGTGACACTTACAGGCGGGAGAAAAACAGTTGTCATCGTGTCAAGAAGCTGTCACAAGGAAAAACATCCACCCCGTGGGAAGGATCGGAAAAGTTTCAAGCAAACACCTTCTTAACTCTCTGTCTCTCTCTCTCTCTCTCCGAGTGTTGGGGACGCTCGGGAATAGTTGAAGGAGTTTTTTTTCTCTGTTGTAGTAAAATCGCTCATCCGCCCGTGGGAGGAGTTTCATTTTTCAAACAATTTAATGGTTCCGGTTGATGAAAGGTGGTAGCAATGTTACTGTGGATGGAACGGGAAGGAAACACACAGCAAACAACGTCTTGATCTTCGTCCGTTATCACCGTAAGGATGGATATAATTTTTAATTTATTAAACTCCTCGCCGTCGTGCGTTCCTTCGCTGCGGAAGTGGCGTGTAACGAGTACGCGGAGTACCGCGTGAAGCTTTGTCACCGGAACAAGCTCGTTGGCTTTTCCCGTTCATACGTACCGCTTTACCGCTGATCCGGTCGATGGGTGGGGGGAAATGGCGAGTGCAACCGCGTACTACCTCTACCGAACCGTTTCCGTCGTTTGCATGCATTTTTCATCGAATGCCATTCAGTGTCGTTGGGCGCATCGTTCGGAAGGTGGAAATTCTTCCTCTGTGCAGTACGATATGTGAGGGCGGGGAGGGTGGCTGGAAAACGGGCGGAAACGAGTCGTGAGAACATTAAGCACAATAGATAGATGGACGGGGTAGATTTGTGGGAAAAGCAAAAGAACGGACGGTTTCACTGGTGTGTACAGGGCTGACGGTCCGGGTAGAGTAGTTGCATGACAAGGGGAAAGGAATGTACGAAACTGGGCCGTCGTCGTCCGGTATGGAAAGGAAACGGAACAAAAATGTATAATTTCTCATTTCAATGCTCATTATAAGGGTGAGTTGAACAGGTGCTAGGTTAACAGTTACTGCAATTGTTTTATTTAATAAGACCGGCGTACCGGGTACCTTGCTACAGGTGGACTTGTCCGTCTCATTTGGTTTTGTTTGGTCATTCAAAATCAGAGTTCCTATTCCTAGTGAGGGTTTTAATCGAAGGTTTTTTTTGCGAGCGTACCTCGGAACGTGCTTGAAAGCGTCAATTCTTGGAGTTTAGTCTTGGATTGAAGTCCAGGTTGTTTTTTTGAAGTCCTGGTCTCGGTTGTCTTTGAGGTTGTTCATCAGTTTTCCTAGCGTAACTTAAAAGGAGTCCTCAGAGTGACTCCAAGTCGATACAGGGTTGAAAATGAAGTAACTCTGCAAAATGCTGAACACTTAGCTGGAACGAGTTGAAGAGCCTCGTACTCGTTCCAAGAAATCATAGGAGACGCTTGTAGTATCCAAGGCAACTACAACATCGAGCTTTACTTCTGTGACTTGATTTTACTGAAGGTAGTCAGCCCTGCGTACGGGAAGGTAGTCTGGATGGGACCTGCCGTGTAAAGCCCGGCGCCGATAACGCCGTGATCGGATATGAAATCCCCGAGCTTAATTGTTCCTCACAAACTCTATTTACGAGCCTGCAGGACACGTATAGGCTTGTGTGAGCCCAGCGTATTTCGAAAAATGACCTCTCCTAAGTAGAGTTGTTCCAAATTAACCAGAACCGCACATAATTCGTACGTTATGTTCTTAATCTCGTCTTATTCTCTTATCTCTCTCTCTTTCTCTCTTGATGGCCTAGTGACCTCTTAGGTTATGCCTTCCATTTCTGGCTTACTAAACTTATTGATACCACGTAGCTGGATAGTCAGTCCTCACGATGGTCCGGATGGCATTTGATCCTGTCTGGTCCTGCAGTGTGAAGACAGGCGCTGCTGTAGACTCTACCATCCGGGCCACCTCATGTCCTATTCATGAAAATTCAAGTTCCGTTCGCTCATGTTTGCGGTAAAGATCCAACTGGCCTAATTCTACTCCCAAGGTCCCTTTTTGACCCATTTGGAACGATTTTTCTAACAACTAGCTAAAGGTCTTATATATTTCTTCTACGACAGGGATAGGACTCTGGATAGTTTTCTCCACAGATTTTGGTGGCTCGATTGCGTTTCAGCGTTCCTCGAATCTCTCGATAAGCACTAGAATCGGTAACTTTCCATCCTACCCATCACGGTAGCAGCTGCCCGTGCACCCGCGTGTTCTGTAGATCGTTTCGCGCGCTCGATTCATACGACGATGAGCAGCATGACGATGAGCTATGAGTCGCATCGGTGGTGGAGTTTTTGTGTATCTTGTGTTTCCATTAAAATTTAATAAAAACGATCATTTGTTCGCGATAACATTGTGCGCAACCGGTGCACGTGTCTTTGGTGCCCAGCACCGTTGCTAGCGTTTGGTGGTGGTTTACATTTTACCAACATTTAACAACAGAAATGTTGGCGCTAAGGCCAGCAAAATGCTATGCGTGTTTGTCGTAAACAGAACGATTTCCAGCAAGAATCTGCATTTGTTTTTTTTTTGGAAAGGGTTCGATCCCAGTTATGTAAACCAGCAATATTGGAAAAGTTGTTACCCGGGCCCCGGTGGTGGTGGTGATGGTGCATCATCGAATCAAATACACGGAAAATGCAATCAAACCTTCCAAACGATGGTGCACCACCATCGTTCAAAGCGGGAAGTCGAAGACGCTCTCGCATAAAAGTCTTGACTTGCAATTTAAGCTCGTGCTATTCCTTTGTTCTCTCTCTCGGTTCCTCTTCCACGATCCAGCAACAATTATTGACAGAACTTTCGATTAGCAAAGTTTCCTTTCTCCCCCCTTTTTTGTACCGGGAACTTTGGAACCGGTAACACGTTCTTCAGCGGGGAGTCAGTTTCTTCGCCCTCTCGCACCAGCCAGATGCTAGGTGGGATGTAATGTCCAACGCACGAAAAGTGTGTGAACGATGTGGTGGGGAAAACCCAACGCCATCACCCCGACCCCAAAAAAATCTGAAAAATTATTCTTACCAAAGGTCGAAAATACACGTGGCAAATATCCATTCCCGGTAATGTACGCACACGGTGCTGGGCCCTGGTTGTGACAACCCGGTTCCAGGCTCGAAAGTGGACTCGAAGGCAATCTCTCCCCAACACCCAATGGCAAGTGGTTGAGTTTAAAATAATTAAAAATAACTTTTGCAATATTCTCCAGCCAGCCTGGCTATGAAGCCTGGCCTGGAAAAAAAGGGAGGCCAAGACTACTGATAAAACAAAGCTCAAAAAGCCCCGTGACCAGCGCTACGACGCAACGTTCGTTCGGATGGGGTTCGCACCCCGGGAACACGAAATAGCAATGTGATGACGATGCAAAACAGAACTCTTAAGAGCCGAGCTCTGTTCCCTTGTCCTGGATGCAGAAGCAGCGCTGGCACGTAGTTACGGGTCAGTGGTGTCAAACCCTAGCTGGCACTTCAAGCGGGCCATATGCTGCCGGTACTAAAAAAAGGATTGTACTCATCTTTACGCCCATTACTGTAAACTCTGGCACGCCGGCCCCACGCTACTGGGGAAAAGTTTTGCAATAGCCGTCCCAAACCTTCGTCGACGTTCCGTTCTGCCGCCGCCGATTCGTTGCCGACGACGACGCCATTGACGATTAGCTGTCAGCAGTATTTCCTGAGGAGCTGAAAACAGGACATCAAAGGAAGGAAGGCAAGTCCGGGATCTTGAAATGTTTTGGGGTACAGTTTGAAGTGCGAACTGGAACTGAACTACGGGGCACCACCAAGCAAATGGCGGGCGGGACACATTCCAGAGCGGCGAAGATCCCATTTCTCACCCGGGCGTATGTATCATCGTGTGAGATACGGCACCGGTAGCCGGCGCAGCTGTTAGTTTCTCCCGGCACCATTTTTCTTCATAACTGTTGGCCCAGCTCCACCAGGTGTACCACGGTAAGTGTGTGTGTCTTTGCTCCTTAGCCCTAAACCTGTTGGAGGGACTCTTTTCGCACGACAATTGCTGGTGCAAATGGTTGTCTGCCTCCGAAAGCTCGAGGAGCGTTGGAGGATTTTTTTCTTCTGGGTTCTGCTGTCCCCAATCCTGGTGGGTGGTTTTTGGCTATTCTTTCTTGCGTGTGCGCCCTATCGTTCGGGTCCCTTTCCCCCGTGGGAAGTTAACCTGCTATCAGGTTTATGTGACTTTAAATTTTGTTTTTGGCTTTTTTTTGCTGGTGTGCTAACAGTTTGCGGGAGATAGAAAGTATCTCCCAGCGTATCCATTTCACACCCACACACACCCGTTCCAGAGGGGAGGAGGCCCCTCCGAGAGCGCGCTGTCTTTTCGCGCTCATTTTAGCAGCTTCACACGTTGCGCGCGGTCGCTTCGCAGCAGAATGTCAGCCCTAACGAGAAACCTTAACCGCGAGGAAAAAACACGAAACAAAAAATTAGTAAAAGGAATGGCAGTCCTGCCAGCCAGCCAGCCAGCCAGCCAGCCCAGTGCCCGGTGCGAAAGTGCAAGGTGTGCTCTTTGAAATGGTTTTAAATTGCTCGACTTGTTACGCGCGCGCGCTCGCTCGTTCGTGACGCTTCCGGCGTTCAAAAACCCCTAGTTTGATGCGTTTCGTGCGGCCATGGTTCGTTTTTTGTTTTTCGCTTCATTGGGTGACTTTCCTGGCTTCCCCATTATCCCGTGTCCGCGGAACGCATCGCTGTTCGCTGGTAGCTTAGGTGCTTGTTGTGAAATTTTGTTCTAAAGCGAGGGTTAAACAATATTCAGAACATTTGGAAAGGAAGGAAGTTGTAGCAAAGATGGTAAGGCTAACGAGGGTAAGGCTGGATAACTGCTTCGGAACTTCGAACAAGGTGATGCTTCCCGTCTCCCTGAGAAAGGCCTTTCAATGTATCCATTAACTTGGCTTTTCTATTGCAGGAAGGGCGATTGGTGTCTTTTTCAACTGGAATTCCAAGATCCTGGATCCCGGAATGACCCTGGATGAGAGAGAAATGAGAGAAAAATTGGAGAGAATTGGAGAATGGAAGAAAATTGAGGGAGAAATGAGAAATAAAACAAGAAAATGAAAGAGTGGACGAGAAAAGAGAAAACGAGAGAGCGGACGATAAATGGGAGGCAGTGCGAACATGAGAGAAATGAGAGAGAAAGAGAGAGAAAGAGAGAGAGAGATCAAGAATGGAAGAACGAGATAGAAACCAGAAAGAATTGAGAGATTGAGTGAGAGAAAAAAGAGAGAGATGAAGACACTCTCTAATTTAGTTTTTTATTTCTCTTTCGACTTTCTTTCACTCTCTCGCTCAAATTTCTCCTGTATTTATCTAATTTTTTGACCATTTATGTCTCAATTTCTTTTTGTTTCTCTCAATTCCCTTTCATTTTCTGCTATTTGTCTCTTGATTCTCTCTTTATTTTAGTTTTGTATTATTTCGTTTATCTCTCGCTTTCTCTGATTTCTTTATCGTTTTCTCTTTCTTAACTCTTTCTCCCTATTTGATATCATTTCTGTGTCTTTTCTGTCTATCGCTCTCTCATCTTTTTCTAATTTCCATTCTTTTCTTTCTTGATTTTCTCTCATTTCTCGTTTACTTCTCTCTCGATTCACTATTATTTTGCTTTCGATTTGTTCTCGATTCTATAATTTATATTTCTCTCCCGATTCATTTTCATCGCTGCAACGAACCTTCTCATTTATCTCTTGATTCTCTCTTAATGTACGCTCATATAATATTTCTCTATCGATTTTCTCTCAATTCTCTTATATTTTGCTCCCGACTTTCACGTATTTCTGCCTCGAGCTTCTTTCGATTTGCTCTCATTTTTATCGTATTTCGATCTGGATTTTCTTGTGTTTTATTTTCAACTTTATCCCTCTCGTTTTTGTCGCAATTCTCACTTGATATCGAACTATTTCTCCCTTGATTCTCGCTGTTTCTACCATAATTTTTCTCTCGATATTTCTCTCTTTTCGTTTCCATTTATATTATCGGTTCTCTCTCATTTTTCGCTCGATTTCTTTTCTTTTTGTTCTTATTTCTTCATCGATTGTCTCTCATTTTTCTCTTATTCAGATCTCGATTGTTTCCCTTTTATTTCTCAATTTAATCTCACTTCTCTCTCGATTCTTTCTTTACCTCTTTCATTTTTCTCTTGATTTTCTTTGATTTCTCTCTCGTTTATTTCTAGATTCTTTTTCCTTTATCTCGCGATTTTCTCTATTTTTGTTCTCATTTCTCTCTGAAATCTCTCAATTCACTCCTACTTTTTATTAATTTATCGTTTTACTCTCGTTTCTCTGTCAATTGTCTCTCGATTCTCTCTCATTTCTCTTTAAGTTTTATATCCTTTTCTTCTCATTTCTCTCTAATCTTTGTTTGTCTTTTCGCTCCCAATTCTCACTTATCACTCTCGTTTCTTTTCCCAATTCTCTCTCGTTTCTTTCTCATTTCTCATTCGTTTCTTGTCCATTCTTCTTTCGATACTCTCTTAAATAGCTTTCATTTCTGCTTCGACTTATTTGCGATTCTCTCTCATTGTGCTTTTTTTCTCCCTTTCTTGCCCAATCCTTTTCTCGGTGCTCGTTCACCTTCTTTATCTCGATTCTTTATCAGTTTTCGTTGATTCGTTTTTGATTTTCTCGTATTTATCTTTCGATTCATCTTACAAGTCTACCACAATTCTCTTTCGTTACCCAATGTTTCTCTTATTTCTTGCTCTTTCGTTTTTTACATTTTTCTCTCCTTTAATTATATTGCACTACTGTATATTCTATTTTCCCTTTTTTCTCACAATTTTCTAACTTCTCACTCGCTCTCTCATTTTTCTATCAATTATCCCTCCTTTTTCTTTATTTTTGTTCTTAATAGCTTTTGAAGATTTTTCATTATTCTCTTTTTTCTCAATTTTTTTCATTTGTACTAAAAAAAATTGAGGGAAATGAGAAAAACTCGTCTCTCATAACCGTTCAGAGAGAGAAAAAAGTGAAAAAATCGAGAAAAAAATGTTGAGGAAAATGGGAGGAAACCGAGGGAAAATGAGGGGGTAGCGCTCGAACAAGATAGAAATGAGAGAACATTTTGATGGGAAATCACAGGAAAATCAGTGAAATTTGAGAGCCAAGGAAAAAAGTCGATAGAGAAATGAGAATAAAATCAGTAAGATTAGAGATAGAAACAAAAGAAAAGTGACCATGGAAAATAAGGGAAAAATGAAAGAGAGTGTGGACAAGAGAGGAACGTGAGCGAGAAAGAAATAAGCGAGATTTGAGCAAAAAAAGGAATTGATTGAGATATTAGAAAAAATTAGAGAGAATTAAGAAAAAATTGGCGAAAAGTAACAATGAATTAACAGAAAATGAGAGAGAGAGACAGAAGAGAAAAATAAAGGAACGAGAAAAAAGTAACATAAAGTTATGGGAAATGAGAGAACCATGAGAGAAAAAGAGAGGAGAGAAAAAAGAGGAATCTGAGGAAAAATTGAAGGGAGTCAAGCGAAATATTAAAGAGAACGAAGAGAGAAATGATAGCAATTTGAGAAAAAAAATCAAGAAAAGTGAGAGAAAATTAGGAGAGAATTCTTAGTAGAGTAGAAGAGTAAATAAATCATAACAAATTGAGCGAGATGAGGGAAAATTCAGAAAGAATTGAGAAAAAATTATGAGGAATCGAAAATTAGATATCAGAGAGAAATGTTAAAAATTAAAAGATAATCGTGAGATGAAGGTGTTAAAAACCGAGAGATAAATGAGAGATAATCGAGAGAGAAAAATGAGAATCGAAAGAGTAATTGGGTAGAGAAATGTGAGAATCAAGAGAGATGTAAGACAGAAATGAGAGATAAAATAAGACTAAAATGAGTATATTATAAAAGGGAATCGGAAAAGAAATGACAAAGAATCGAAAAAATAAATAACAGAGAAAACAAATAAATATCGACTGAGACATTAAAGAGAATCTAGTGAGAACTAAGAGCGGAATTAGAGAGAAAAAAGAAGACAATATTGAGAAAAAGAGCAAGGATTGCGACATAAATGAGAAAGAAATGAGGGAGAAATTAGAGCGAGTTGAGAGAGGAATGAGAGCAATGAGAAAGAAGTAAGAGAGAAAAGGGAGCGGTCCGGTGGCCGAGGTGCCGATAACGGTGCCGTTCTTCTCACGACAGGACCGGGGTTCAAATCCCATCCAGACCGCCTCCCCGTACGTAGGGCTGACTACTTTGCTACGGGTAAAATTAAGTCACAGAAAGCCAGAAATGGCAGGCCGAGACCTCGCGAGTTTGTATTGCCAAGGAAGAAGAAGAGATAAAACAAAACGAGGAAGATAAATAAGTTTAATAATATGAGAGAAAGCAGGGAACCACGCGAGACAAATGCAAAAGAAATAAGAGAGAATTGAGGGAGAAATAAAAAAAAAACTTAGCAAGAAATGAGAAAGAAATGAGTAAGAAAAATTAACGAAGTACTATTTAAAAAGATAAGATAAAAATGCGAGGAAGAATGCGAGCAAAATGACAGAAAAAATAAAGAGAAATTAAGAAGAAATTTGAGAAAAATAAGTCAATAGTAAGTGACAAATGAGAGCGAATGGCGACAGAAATGAAACGGAGGAGAAGGGAAGTATGAGAAATAAATGACAGAATTGAGAGAGGAATGAAGAAAAAATAAGAGAGAAATGTGAGAGACCTGAAGAGGAAATGGCAGAAAAATGAAAGAGAATTGAGGAAAGAGTTAATATAAATAGGGAGAGGATAAGAAAAAATGCGAAAGAAATGAGGGAAAAAGATAGTTTAAAATGAGAGAGAAACCAAATAAATAACAGAGATCATTGCGAACAAAAATCAGAGAAAAATGAGAGCGAAATGCGGAAAAAATGAGAAAGAATTTAAAGAGAAATGAGAGAAATGAGAAAAGCACTACGTAAGAAATGAAAAAGAAATGAAGAAGACATAAGAGAAATATGAGTGACAATAAAAGAGAAATTAGTTAAAAAGTGAGAGTGAAGTAAGAGAAATATGAGAGAGAAATGAGAGAAAACTACGCGAGGAGTAAGAGGGAAATGAGCTACCTCATACTCCATTTCCCGGTCACTTTACGACTGAATATTGATGAAAGACAAAACCATACTAAACAAAAATAGAGTTGAATAGATTTAACTATTCCCCTAGCCAAACCCTCGTTTTCCCTTGAGATAAGTACAACCTTCTAATAGCTAATTGTTCTGTGAAATGAGGATAAAATGCAACAGAGCACGTATAAAATCAAAGACTATGTCATACACGTTCCATAAGAAAAAAAAAACTTTCCCTTGATGCAGCTTGCTTTTGTGCGAAAGAGTACAATTAAAATCGAATCTAAAATTAAGCTCTCATAACACACAAAAAAAAACCCACCGACATTCGCTCATTGCACTCGGTAATTGGCCACTTTAAGCGTGTCGGCTAACATAAGGTTAGCCAGCAAAGCACGGGCCACTGTTTGGCCCACACTATTACACTTTCACACACCGGGATCCGGCATCAGTGTTTTGAGTGCAGCGCGGAGAAGAACACAAAAACCTTTAATGGGAAACTGAGCGCTGGGTGTGAAAGAAAAACCTGGTGAATACTCATTAAATGTTCCGTTTCTCTTTTTTCCCCCTTTCACCTTAAGTGCAACTAGCGAGAGATGGCGACCAACCAAAAGCAAAAAAAAAACTCCTCCCCGACGATCAAACTTACAGTCACAGCGCCAAAAACGCGTCATCAGAAGAAGTCGCGATGTGAGGATGGAAAAGTTTGTGAGTTTTTCCTTTCCCCGCCGTTCGGTCTGCTCGTTCCCACTCCCACCATCGGGCGGTTGCGGTGGGTACCAATCATGGACAATAGATCCCTAACCCACTTGCCGGGACGCTCTTCTTTCGCTGCGAGCGGGGCGAAAAAACTTTACCCAACAGCAGCAGCAGCAGCAGCAGCCTGATATGGGATATCATTTTTGTCAGTTCGTTTGCCGTGCGTCGTCTCGGCGGGGACGGATACCATGGCGACCGGGCCGGGTATGGTAATTGGTAGCGAAAACTTTACGTTTCCATTTCCTGATCCGAGCCCGGTCCGTACTGGCGCGCTCCGCTGTAAGTAAGGATAATTTCGTCGGTGAATGGTCGTGTGCATTTTTTTACGGCTGCCTGCCTGCCTGGCCTTTTATTTCGGCAGCTCGCTTTGGTCGTTTGGTTTTTGGTGGGCATATGAATTTGAATGTGCACCCTGGGAACGCACACCGAAATGGCTCGCGCTGTTCCAGGCGCTCCCAGCTGTGTGAGCTGTGTGCCCGGCTTTTTCCGTCCCTGTTTCGGGGGTGTGGGTAGCGCTAAACAGATTCCAGCTTATTTTGCTACCATTTACCGGTAAACGTTTCGGGGGCTAAGCTAATCGTAATGGTACCTTTACCGCCTAGCTGTGTGTGTGTGTGTGTGGCTGTGTGACATTCGTTCGCTTCACTCGTCGTCGTCGTCGGAGTGTCTCATGTGATTCAGTCGGGTGAAGATGAAGAATGTAACTGTTTCGAGAAGAGAGTGAGAAAGGGATGCTGAAGAAGCGCATCGGGGGCCACCGTAAAGAGAAACAATTTCAAAAATTACATGCAAATTTTGGGGGATAGTTAAACGAGCAATGACAATAAAGTGGAAAATTGTCTCCCGACGCTCGGGATTATTGGAGCGAAAAGTGAAAAGCGGAATAGATACCACGTTCGCTTTGGATGTGGGTTTTTCCACTGTTCAAGAGGAACCAACCAATCGGACGGGTTCGACCGCCAGCTCGAAACGCTTCGACGCTTTGCGCAAATGGTAAAACATGTCCATCATGATGAGGGCTGGTCGTGATCCGTGATTGAGTGAGAGAGAGAGAGAGAGAGAGAGAGAGAGAAGCAGCGGTTTGGTGTAATTTAAATAATCTTAAGTGTAACGCGACAACGGATTGGTTCAGTTCGGTTTTGTGGTCCAGTCCAGTTTGAGTCCATCGAAGCTCGGAGCTGGCTATTTCCACAGATGGTGGCCGTTGCGGATGGTTAGGTTGATGGCTGAAAACGGAGCATATCGATGTTTTCTTATTAAAAAAAAAATCCGAATTTTTCCGATTTTGTCTCATAATTTAAAGCAAATTTCGCGTTCATTTTGGCGTTTTGGAGTCACAGTTCGAACCGCCCAGAAACGTAGCAAAGCGTTCATTGTTAATGTGTACGCTGCCGTACCGTTGGTATTTTGTATGTAAGTTGGATTGTTTTTTTTTGCCCGAGGATCCTATTTGCAATGCAAATTGTTTTCGTTTGTTTAGGACTAGCTGCTTTTCAAGATAATTGGAAGTTTGGACCAGCTTTGACGAGCGTTGAGTCATAAAAAGGGAATGCCAAAACAAAAAAAAACTGGAAGTCAACATTTGATGGCTTCCACACAAAGGTCCTTCCATTTCCATTGGAATGGGGATACGATTGTGTTCAATAAAATAGCACATTCTCGGGGGTTTCAGATTTTTTTAAAATAAGAAAATGCCTGGCAAATCTGCTTGGCCATTTTACTATCTTTAAAAAGGGTTGAGGCCCAAAACTCATGTGTCGCTAATTACAGAGGTATCGCCCTTCTATGTGCCTGTTCCAAAGTGTTTGCGTCTGTGATGGTTGAGTGTATTATTCTTGGATTAGTCAGACTACTAAGTATGTTCCGATTTTTGCTGCTGCTTGTGATGGTGTTCTACGCCTTTATCTTTAGTTGGCTACAGTTCGAAAGTTGGGTTTGTCTTTGATGACTCTAAAGTAGCTTGAATCTTTCCTTGATGACAGGAGCAAATCAAGAAAAAATTGATTCCCCTCGCTCTTTTCACTGGCACCTCGGAGTTGCTGCCCCTGGAGGGTGTCCTTAGTCCTTTTCTCTTCCTTTTGTTTGCTAACGAACGTCACTAATATTCAGACCGCCCTTGGTCACCTATTGTATGACGATGCTCTATAGTTCTCTTTCTTTCTCTCTCTCTCTCTCTCTCTCTCTCTTGGCCTAGCGACCTCTTAAAGTCATGCCTGTCATTTCTGGCTTACTAGCCTTAATGATACTACGTGGTTGGAGAATCGGTCCTCACTATGGGGGAACGGTCCAGATGGGAGTTGAACCCCGGCTCTGCCGTGTGAAGAACGGCGCAGTTGTTGTTGTTATTCCTTCCGATATCCAGTCTCGGCGATCATTCCTTTCGTGATTCTATTTTTCGTTCGGTGCTCTGTTAACTTTTCTCGATCTATGTCCCACTTAATGTTCTGTCAGTGTTGTATGCTTTGCGTCTCTGAGACCTCATTCGTCTCACGATGACCTGGGTGATATCCGAGACTGCAAGCTTTTTTCCATCTACCACTTTGAAGACTCATTGTCCGAAGGCTTGAAGCTTCGGTGCTTGGTCTTATACGTAGGCTAACGCCTGACATTACTGATCCTTTAGGTCAGGAATCCCTCCTATGTTGTTTTGTGCGTAGAGCTTTGGAGTACGCATGTGGAATCCCTCTGCCACGATCAGGATTACTAAAACAATCTTTCACCAGGTTTGTTTTCCGGTGTCTCCTTGGTCAAAATCTAGCTCTTTTACGTTCCATCGGAGTCGTTAGAAAGTAGACGACGTTGACTGACGATCCTGCCCTCCTTTCCCGCGTTTCTTTCTAAGCTCCTTTACGCTACCATCGTCCACGTACTTTCGTCGCAGATCTCCCTAGACGCACTCGTCATGGCTCTAATGATCCGTTTTTGTCTATCTTCGTGGATTCAACCGTCTCTTCGATTCTCTGCCTTCATCTCATCGATTTTAACCCTTTCAACCTTCCCTTAACCCTTCCCTATCCTGAAACCGCAGGGTGTCTTAGCGGTCAATAGAGTTTAAAGAATGATAGAGTCCAAGGTTATTCTTTCGTCGAACCTTTAAGGTGGACATAATATTGTAAATAAAGATAAAGATAATGTTTAGATGTTCGCTCTGGTTGTATAAATATATGTTTTGCTTTACATTTCATAATATTTTGAAGTCTTCGGTCGCCAAAATGCTGCTGCTGTTAGTATGAACGCGCCTGTTTGAATGTTTGAACCTCACCAATGATTTGTTCTGGAGCTATTTGAAGCAGTTATTGATTGCTTAATTCATCCCAAACAAACATGATTTTTGCTAACCTTTTCTTCTAACCGTCCTTTAGCTTAGTTTAATTTCAGTATTGATAGATGTTCTTTCCTAGAAACTCCACCCGATTCCCTGCAAACAAGTCTGTTTTGCATTATGCAAAGTTTAGCAACCATTCTCGCATGGCAACTCCCGGACCAATGATCAGACTCCTAAACAATGCCACACTATTCATATCATGCTTGAACGATCGGTTCGGTATTCATTGGGCAGAGTGCCAACCCCATGCATAAGTTGACAAATAATCATCCCGGCACCACCTGATGGTTCATCGGTGGGGACACAAGCAGGCGGAAGTAAGTGACGGTACGCCGGGACGATAAATGCGTATCGATTCCGCTGCCGTGCCCTGCATTGCCATTAAATCGAGCAGAAACGATTACACACACACACCGGTACGGGGTTGGTCGGACAGTGCTGAACGGCAGTCACTTTACGGCTTGACGATTTCCGGTCGGTGCCGGTTCACTGCCGGGACATTGTTTGCGAGTCCCCGTCAGTTGGTGTGTGTGGTCGATGGCCGATTTACGTGCGCTTTTCCACAAAAGATCAATCCTATTGAAATGTAATCGTCTTTGCTAATAAGACACGAGGACGCATTTCCGGTGGCGGGTCGCGTGAAACCCGAAAGCACGTGTCTTCTTCCCTGGTTTGCGCCAGGAACGACCGGACGAAGCTTATTTTGCTAACGCTTGGCGCTACACCCTGGTGGGCCATGTGCGGTATCATCACATCAAAAGCTAACGAACTTTTCAAAATGGGAATGAAACGGGGTTACATGAGTGTCGGTGACGGACAGAGCCCAGGCTCGGCTCTAGGGGGCAGTCGTGTGGCTAGCAAAATGCTGTATGTAATTCGATTCCATTGAAGCTGCAAATTTGCAGGTAGATTGACTCTCATCTCATGCTCATTCTGGCAGCTGTCATGCTTAAGCAAAAGGGTTAAGTCAAGTGTCATTGGTGGTCGGAGGCAGCGAAGCATAATGGGATGAGTTACTTTATAATTTCTTCTCCTTGTGGTGCATTGATCTTTTCGCAGGTCAAAGAGCTCCCCATTGTGAGTGTGGCTCTGATGTATTTTGTTCTTCTTGTTGGGCACTACGACCTGGAAGGGTCTCGGGCCTGTTATTTCTGGCTTTCTGTGAGTTTATTTTACTCGCAGCAAGGTGGTTAGCCTGGTGCACGGAGAGGCGGTCTGGATGGGATTTGAACACCGGTCTTGTCGTGTGATTATCGCCTAGGCTTCAGCGAGGACAATGAATAGTAGGGAGGATTTAATGAAGGATTTGAATCAACATTAGAGAGTCGAACTGAATATTTATTAATCTTTAGCATTCCAAAGTATTTATTATAATACAGTTCGGGTAAAAACCTCAAACTTTGGTCCCATTTAGTTCTCGTTTTACAATGCAAACAATGGTATAAATTATTGCTACAACAGCCAATCCTACTCAGTGTGATGTAAATGATGGTTCAAATCCTCCCAATGTTTCTCTCGCATATCATCTGCACAAACTCACGTCCGGTTTCGTAGAATCGAGTGATGAAACATGCACGTGTTCCAGTTCCAAACCGAGCTATCCCTAGCCGACGACGGATAATACACACTCATCTCATCAGACCGGTCAATCATCCTGCAAACGCTAGCTAGTCTAGGGAGTGAGTAAAACTGTGCTTTAATCTTCCCGTCGGTTGCACGATTCCTGCTGCCGTCTGTACGGCCAACCTTTCCATCACTCTCCGGCATCAGTACGGCAGCCCGATTGTGCCAGGTGCACAATTCACATAATTTCAATTGGCAAAATTAATTCAAACATGGTGTGCGAGCGATGCGGCTGCTGCTGCTGTCGATGATGTTGGTCTTTGATTAAAGATGAGCATCTTCGCACCTGTTCGCTTTCGCTCGTCGTCAACCCCCTATAAAACCTCCCCTTTTAAACCACTAATGGCAGTATAAGCGCATCTCGAAGGTTTAAGATACATCTCCACTCTGATCCGGGTCGCTCACGGGCCCGAAGCTGGGTGTTTCGTTCCTCGTTCCCGATTATCTCTGTCGTCGAGCAGCCGAACCATCCATCAATAGGAGACTGCGTGGCTGAGCGAGGGCCGGTGGAGTTGCAGCACGATCCAGGGTTTTGTGTCGAGATGTTAACAATTTAATTGGAAACATAAACACACGATCTTTCGCAGCTGCATCTATCCTGCTTGCTTCTCGCAAGAAAGATAGCAGCAAACCATAAGGGGGAAAAAAGCGATCATCGTAGAATACTTTTTTTTGTTTGCGTGCGTCTGTGTTTCGCTCGTTAGCCAGATGGCCGTCTTCCAGCTGGCACCGCTGCACACCACACCGGTACAGCTTTTAAAGCAACGGCAGCTGCTTTAATGTAACGCGCACCGTATTGATTGGTGCGGGATGTTTCTCGGGATTGTGATGCATGTCGACCTGAGCGCTGCTGATAAGAACGATGCTCTGGCCTGGCTGGCTGGTCCGATCCACCCTAGTGTGTGGGTTTTGCAGCCCGTCCGCAACCACTGCCGTATTCAGTGTAGGTAATTGGTGAGCAAACAACAAACATCAAATCGCAATTAATTAAATCCTTCGTTCGCTGTCCTCTTGTGCTCGGTACAGCCCGGGGTTCTCTGTGTGCAGCCGTGTGGGTTAGCCGGTCGGAGGATACGAACACGACGACTGATCGAATGTAAATTGATGATATTAAATGTATAACGACTCTGGGTCACACGAACAGCATGTCTCTCTCTCTCTTGCTTTCTCTCTCTCGCTCTGTCGAACCCCTTTTGTGCTGGCACATTGAGGGCTGAGCTGATGTCATCTTTAAGTGCCAGATCCAGCTGTGATGCAGCTGTCCGTTACCGCAACTGGTTTTGCAATGGATGGATGTTTTGGAAGCTTAGACCCGACGCAAACCCAAACCCTCTTGGTGTTAGGGAAGCTTTGTTGACCAGATGGGACCACGATGGAGGCGCCCAGTGTTTCACGATGGTTAAACGCCATCGCCGCGCCACCGAATTTACAGGGTTTCCGAGAAGAACTAACGATGTGCGAGCCATTTCTGGGCAAAGGCTAGGTTGAAGTAAACAACTGCCAGGTAGAACTGGCGATCTGTTGCCCTTTCTGGACTATGGCCAAGTTGAACTAGACACAGGCTAGGTTGAAGTGGACGATGGCCAGGTTGAACTGAAATGTCAAATTAGAAACAATTGCTGAAGCGTTCGCAAACGGTTGGGGTAACGCTTGATTTTAAAAAATATTTAAAAAATGACCGGTAAAACCATATTATTTGTAATAATTTTGTTTAAAGGATATTAATTGAAGAGAACGCTTCAATTGCAACGTAGCTCGTATGTAATTATAAAATTATTGTTTACAGCTCTTTGAGCATGTTTCAATGCTCAAAAATATTTTTTTAATGTTATTTTTGCTTTCCAAGTGCAGTGTAATTAAGCAATATACGCTAAATTTAGGTGAGTTCAATAAATATAATATCTTGAAGCAAGCTATTGCAAATTCTAAAGCTCAAAGCGCATTAAATAATAATTTTATAATTACATACGAGCTGCGTTGCAATGGAAGCGTTCTCTTCTATTAATATCCTTTAAAAAAATTATTACAAATAATATGGTTTTTACCGGTCATTTTTTAAATATTTTTTAAAATCAAGCGTTAGCCCAACCGTTTGCGAACGCTTCAGCAATTGTTTCTAATTTGACATTTCAGTTCAACCTGGCCATCGTCCACTTCAACCTAGCCTGTGTCTAGTTCAACTTGGCCATAGTCCAGAAAGGGCAACAGATCGCCAGTTCTACCTGGCAGTTGTTTACTTCAACCTAGCCTTTGCCCAGAAATGGCTCGCACATCGTTAGTTCTTCTCGGAAACCCTGTATCTTACTGTCAGCGAAATATAATATTATGTGTATTTATGCCGTATTTACCTACCAGCTCCATATTAAACACCTCAAAGGGGAGTATAAATATGTTTTATTGATGATTGATATTGAACGTTGCATGAACGTTGCTCGGCGTTGAACGTTGCTTGAATGTTATAATTGATGTGCAAAGGAATTGTTGTATAAGTTCACATACGTCCCAGTACAACATCAATCGTGTTCGGTTTATTAATTTCGGAACAAAGTGTAATAAAACATTGTTGACAAACTATCTGCTCCGTGGAGCAAATGCAATTTATAGGATGTGATTTATTAAAACCCATTACTTGGGATGTGAAGCGTGACTTTGATCCGAAAAATGTTCCGTTTTGTATGAGGAACTGTGTTCATTGTGATGAAGGAAAAATAAATTAAACAAGATAGAACAATTGCAAGCAAATCGGATTTATCACTCATGTTACTTACCTGTACTCTTCTGCTTGGGTTGACCATTAATGCTTGTAAGGTTATACTATTAAACACATCAAACTTTTATAACTCTACGCACCACTGACGACCATTGAACAGCGTAAACCGGGGGTCAGCAAAGTCAGGTTTACCAGTTGATTTTTAGCTGGCTTAAAAGAAAATATTGGATCGACCGACCCGGTGGCTGAGGCAGAAGCGGTGCCGGTCTTAACACGACAGGTCCGTGTGAACAAATTCCATCAAGACCGTCCCACCCGTAGTGAGGAATGACTTTGTATCTTCTTCTACTTCTTCTTATTTGGCCTAATGACCTCTCAGGTCATACCTGCCATTTTTGGCTTGATAGACTTATTGTTACCGCAAAGTTGGATAGTCAGTCCTTACTATGGGAGAAAGGCCCAGGTGAGACTTAAACCCCGGTCCGTCCGTGTGAAGACCGGCACCGTTTTCGCATCTACCTCCGCCCCTTTCTAGCTAAGAGATATTTATAAATCTAGTAAACCATTATACCGTTAGCAGGTCATTCAACCAAGATGAAGAACCATTGAAACTAAGAACTCGCAAGGAAGTCGCTCATGACATCGTCACCAAGACTCCAGAGTTGTTTTGCAGTGAATCAACATCAAATATTATAATATTTTTTTGTAATTATTCTTACAGATTGACGGCATTCGAGAGAGAAGTAAGTATAACATATTCGAGAAAGTGGAGAGAAACATATTCGAAAAACTAGAGACGAATGATGTTTAGTGACTTAAAGTCTCTCACTAAATAATCGAACAACGAATCGGAAAATCAACACTCACTCAATGGCTTGAGTGAGCCCCACAGTTTCAATTTGTCTTTTCTTTTCTGTCTGGTCCTCTCTTTAACTTTGGATTAAAACAATATTTTCGGAAAATTGTTTCCTTGCGAAAAAAATAAGATCTGTACCTAACAAGTGCACCAAAATCGTTCGAAATAATCTGCTGTTTTGAAGTGATCAATCAAGTTTATTGACAATGCAAGGTAACGACACGCATCTGCAAGCATCGCCATTTTTGACCACAAGAAATGAAAAACCTTGACGAGCGGGCACAAGTCCAAAAAAGCGTCCTATCGTGTCGTGGTAATACGCTTTGCGGCGCTGTGTAATGATGCACACCCAAGAAAGTGAGCAAATTTTCACCCACGAAGCACCGGGGTCAAGATGTCAATCGGACTTGGACGATTTTCTGAGCTGAGCTGTTTGTACCTACCAAAACGAAAAAGGAGGAGACCAAAAAAAACCTCAAGCATCCATTTCGTTCCAAACGGTGGTGCGATAGCATTTCGAGTGCACATCTTGACATTTGTCCCTTTTTTTATGCCCCCGTTTTTTTCCTTTTCCCTTTACCATTCATGCCGTTACAAGGTCGGTGACGAACTGAGGCTTCCGAGAAGCATTGAGAAGGCTTTCCCCGGGTGGGAAAGCGCACAGTAACGCTAGATTGTGGACCAGTGTCGCAAGGTAAATTTGAACGCAAACTTGTGATGCGCCCCTCGTGATGGTGGCGAAATTTGCACATCAAATGGAATACGCAAGTAAACGCGCTTTTCCCCGGGCGCTTGCGGATACACGGATGCCATCAAGTTACTACACTTGATGGGTTGCCTGGTACTCTCACTCTCTCTCTCTCTCTCTGCGCGCTACTTGGAAGCCGGAATGGTTTTGCATACATCAGCTGGGCACCCTTGCGATTCGTCTTTTGTAGAGCCGCTGCTACAGATCGCTTGACACCTGCCTGATTGTGGCTCGGTTAGGATGCGTTCGGAGGAACGGTGGGTAAGAAATTGGCGAAACGAAACGGCCCGACGGTTTCGATGATGCTCGACGATAATTGAGAACACCGCACAGGGTTCGCAAAAGGATACGTTATCATACGGTGGTAGCGTTTTGTGGTGTTTGGACACTTTACGGGCGTTAAGTATTATTGCTTGTGTGGCTGAGAAAATTTTATAATTGCTTTAGTGTAGTTGCGAAGAATAATGTTGGATTCAACCTTGAGGTAAGTTTACTTTCGTTACGCGTATCGCACAAACCCTTCTAGTGAAGTTTTTCAGATGCCTCAGAAGCATCAGCACCATCTTGCTGGTGGAGGTCTCTTCTGACAGATTCCTTGTAGATTGGCCCGTGCTTTTGCTTCTCATTTTCCCCACCCCTATGTAGGTCGCACCATACACAGCCCGGTAATGAGTGTTGCTTATGTTTGGAGGCCTTACCATCTAAAAGACAAGCCTGAAAGGGCCCGGTAAAGCCCGTGTACCCATTACAACACCCGAACCCGGCCTGTCAAGGCGTCGAACGAATGAGATGAATTCGCTAGCAGCTCTTGGAATTGGGGCCAATTCGTTCACAGTATTTTTGCGGGCCCGTAAATCCCTTGGAAATGTCAGCCAAAAATTTACATACACACACTCACACCGATACCGAGCCGGAGCCGCAGAATTGAGATGTGGATGACCTAACAGCGCGGCAGGTCTTTGTATAGCAGCACGATAGGAGTCATCCGATTTTTGTACGTGATCATTGTGTGTGTGTGTGTGAGGGGGTGTCGTTGAAAAGAGATGCTCGTTTGTGAGCAGTCGGCTCGCATCGCTTTGGTGTCCCCTGATTGCCACCCTAATGGGGTGATTCAGCCAGGTTTTCTTCGTGGAGAGGTGGACCGAAGCACCGGATGGGTCGTTCGTGTTTGCTGTTGGAGCCAGCATAACTGGCTCCCGAACCAAAAAAGAAAAGAAACCGTTTGCCTACAAAAGATTAAGGAAGAAGAAGGTGAAAGCAGAAAAGGCAACGCGACCAGGGCGAAGGAATGAAAACTTGTTTGCATACAAATATAAGTTTGCTTCGTTTATCCATGCTTTCGGCAAGTATGATAATCAAGCTCATGAGCATCTAAGTCGGCACAGGTTGTTTTTTGTGTCGGTCGCTTGCCTTTTTTTTCTACTCTTTAGCCCATTTGAATTGGCCTATCAGCTTCTGGTCTACGAAAAGCGTATGCCGCGTTTACTTGGGATGAAGCAACTGAATGAAGCCTGTCATAGGATGGTGGTGGGCCAGCCCTGGAGAGATGAAAAGATGAGCCTGGGTTTTTTTTTTTGCCAGGTAAGGTTGAAAAGAGACTGTGCCATAAAAGCTATCCTGGCTGGGTTGGGGACGGCAATGGCCAAGATGTTCGTGCACCCAAATTACGCCCCCCCCCGCCACAAGTCCATCATCACTCCCACGGGAATGACACTAAACATGCAAATAGGACTGCTTATCCTTGGAAATGTGTGTGTGTGTGGCAAATTCCGTCCGACGCGACTTTTCCTCCCAATTTGATTCGATGAATGCTGAGGTGCGTACGTATCCCCTGTGTCGCAAGATGCGATGAGCCTACGTCGTAAATTATCCTTGTCGTATGCGTATTGACAGCGTGTGTGGGGCGTGTATCGTTCGGTGTAATATTTTACACCAACATGGGCTGCCCCTTGATCGATAGCTTACGACCTTTTGCTGATTTCGGGTGCTGAATCCGGTTGTAATGAATTTTTGTTTGGAAAATCATAGAAAAACGTATGCGGGTCGTTTTGCCGAATCGGGAATGGGTGAATATGATTATCGAGGAGGTTTTTATGTGTATAAATCAAAATTTTGTTGATAAATGAGGTTTTCCAACAAGATTCCAATGGTTTATGAGTTTTTTTTCTTTGTAAGGATCTTTTCAGTCCTTATGGGTTGAATAGCTGGGGCAACTTTGAATTTAACTGCATCATATTATTTTTTCATACAAAAGCTGGTTATGTGTTATATGTTATAAGGATACGTAAACAAAAAAAATACATTATCGATATTCTACAAAAAAAGTTAACTTTCTATTTATATATGTGGTAAGGATTGCAAGGAATCTTTATACCATAAGCTGTTTCCAGGTTAACATAGATTGTGTTTATTTTTATTAATTTTCTTGTAATTACTGACTAAATAACGTCTTTCTCGATGGAATCCAAGCTTCATACCTTGCTACTGTCAATAGATTCGATTCCCAAAGTTCGATTTATTTAGTTCACCCGATTTCCCCGATTTATATAGTTATATAGTAGAATAAGCTCCGATCCTCACTCTAGGATATCGTTTGCCGGTGGCAGCTCATAATACACAACATCCTGCTGATCCCACCAAATGCACAGCATACAGTCCAGACTATCTTAGAAGCAATGCCAGCCAGCAATAATTCGATGCAAACATTTCTTGGACAGTGGTGTTTAGTGAATCTAGTGGTGGGACAGTTCTTCACCGGCGAAAAGCAGTGTTCAATGTCTCTTGGTTAGTTGGTACTGTTCAGCTTACAATCTAAGATTTGTTATTAAGACTAGATTTAAGTATTCTTTGTATAGCCCGCTGGGCTACGACTTATAAATAATAAATAAATAAATAAATAAATAAATAAATAAATAAATAAATAAATAAATAAAAAAAAAGAATTATTCCTGTAGCATTTAAAAAATGAATATCTGGTAGCTAAATAGCAGATTAATTCATTTAAGATATATTTACTAGCTCGATTTTGTTTTGTGATAGATTTTCGTTAAGCAATGGCTTCAGTCCTCTTTCTGCAAGTTCGAAAGACATTCAGGAGCGTTCTCTGTCTTCGAAAACAAAATAAACTTATTTGTAAAATTAATAGCAACGCAAGGAAGCCTCTATTAATAAGAAAGAATTGTCGAATAAACTTTGACGAATGAATTTACGGGTCATGAATTAAGAATAACTAACCGACGGCAAGCGAGCAACGCAGGTTCGAATAAGCCAGCACAAATATCACAAGTCCTCTTCTTGGTCAAACGACCCCTTAAGGTCATGTTTACTATTTCTGACTTACTGGCTTGATGATATCACTTAGACTGACTATCCAAAGTCCGCATTGCAGAGGAACGGCCCAGATGAGATTTGAACCCCGGTCCTGCCGTGTGAAGACTGGCGTCGTTGTCACAATCTACCATCGGGCCACTCCTTCCCGGTCATTGAAAATCCTAGAACGTTCGTTGTGCCAGATAGTGATTACCATAAACTTCAGCCTGATTTTTATAAATATCGGCAGCCGTATTGATCTGATCACATTTAAAAAAATATGCAGAAATTCCTATAAATACTAAATTATACTTTGTCGACACTTTATGAAAACTTGTGGGAAAGGAAGCTACACTGTGACACTTAAAAATGAGATTGCTACTTGATAAAATATTGATTGATTAATTGATAAAATAAAATAAATTCAGTGGCCTAATCTGATATAGAAACTGAAACAACTTGTTTATGCTCACTGTATTTATATAAACTTGAAATAATTTTACTTTTCTTAACATATTACTGGGGATTTTTCTAGGCTTTAGTGCGTTACATTAGCTCTTATTTATTAGAGCTTTGAGGAACCCGAGATGAAGTAATATATGACGAAAATGAACAATCCTTGCCGAGAGAAAAAGGCACGTGTGAAGACACAACCAACAAAACAAATCGTATTCCCCATCTAAGCGTTTGAAGTACAAAGGCTATCGTTGGGGTGCGTTTTAGTGGCTGGGAAAACCTACCCGTCTATTAGCCGGGCCACCAAAGTGTGCCGTTTGCCTTTTTTTCCCCCCGAGAGCAACGATACCAGTTTCCATGACACGTTGTAAGACCAGGAGATCCTTCAATAGCATCGGTCCGATCCCAAGGACAGTATAATAGTGCTTAGTTTGTGGTTGTGGGCCAACTGATTGACGCCATGTTGGGCCGCCGACAGCATTGCCACTGGAAGGAGCGTGGGAATATAGCCCACCTTCCTGCAATCCACTCAAGCAGTTTTGGGGTAGGTTTTTTGCTACCACCAAAACACTAATGAAAAAGAACGACCCTCTATGATAGGTACCGACCGTCCCGGAAGAAAGGCACACGGAGGATATTTAGGAAGCTGGAAGGTTCAATTCTTCATCCCGCTGTGCTGTGGTAGCAAATTCGGTTGTGTGTTAAAAGATTCGCTGGCCTCACTTGCTCGTCCAAAATGCCGAGAACCGAGCCGACGATCATGGTTGCTGCTTGTGGGCACATTAGGCTGCTAGACTTCCGAAGCTTTCCTGGTAAATGCACATTACACCTTACAGGCACGCCGAACTAGTTGTGACGTGCTTCAGCCTCTGTGTGTGTGTGTGTACGATGGGTGAGCTCCGTGCAAATGCACGTGAAAAACGTACAGTTAGTGGAGAGAGATTTTTCGTAAACGAATTAGCCTCGGAAATGGAGCGAGCAAGCTTCCGTTGAAGGTCCCCGTTCAAAGTTGGGGACGGGAAGCTCGCTAGCACTTGCATCATCATGGCTGTGGAAAGTGCTTCTTAAAATACGCTGTACTCACTGCATCGGAAAATTTCGTTAAGAAGATGCACCACACATAATTGATCCCAGTTCTGCCTGGTGCATCGGTTGTTGTGCTCCTGTAAAGCTGTTGTGCTATACCGGGGGGGTTTTTCTTTTACACAAACCACTCTCTTGAACCTCTCTTGTTCGGTGCTCGAAAGGGGCACCGGATTTCTTTTCCGTTAAAGCATACATAAATTTTACTCCCTGTTATTCGTTGTGAAAGCAAAACAAAAGCAGCTCTTCCCCGGCAGCATCTTCTGCGCTGCTGCTTCTCAGGTTGATGGTGGCTGCTGCTGCTGCTGCTCGGCACGGTTTTTATTTCCGTGCCCAGAACCCCAGCTGGCAAGCGTGGTGGGAAAAGTTTCCAAAGCGTAATGTGAGTAGCATAAATCCTAATAACAATATCAGTCGACACCCGTGCGGGAGAATGTGAAGCTAAAGCTGAACATGCGGCAAGATGTGGCTGTTGTCGCTGGTTTTTTTTTTTCTTTCGGTGGGAAGCAAACCGGGTAGCGGCACAGGAAGAAAACATTCAGCAAATTGTCGAACGTAATAGAAACCGGAGTATGGGCGTGAAACGGAACACTCTCGCTTGTTGCCGTGCCCCACCATCTCCCGGCGACGGTGGCGACGATGATGATATTGTACTCCTGGCTGTGGGTTTGTGGTGTGGTGCGCCGGTAGCTCGCTCGCTGTTTTGTCTGGCAGTGACGCCTTGGCATGTCCTGGGAACTTTCCGGCAGAGCCCAGATAATTAGATGCTACGGTTACTGCGGTGCCTTCTGGCAAAACCGTGTGTGTGTGCTACAGTGTTATCTGCTTAACGAGATCGAAAAACAGGCCAAAAAATGTTGCGCTACGCAAAACTGTGTCTGACTCGGGAGCGATGATGGGATTGTTTTTCTATTGTGCAGGGAATTTTGGGCGATAGGAGCGCTTGGGAAGTTGTGAATAGTGTTGTCAAAGAAAGAAGAAAAAAGGAACGATATTTTCCGAATTACAAAGGTGTCTTTGCTTGAGGATAGGTTCAGCCGGCAAAGGCGCAAATAATAAATGTTTGAAAGATCGCTCTGTTTTGTATCCTTGTTCAGTCTCTTTTTGATTTGTTTTCCTCACAACTTGAGGATGTGTTGTTATGCAAGCAATTTTGCACAAATTACGCAAAGATCATAAGCTTTACTTAGCAATACGGCCAGGACGTTCTTTATGAATAAAAAAAAAAGCTTTACTTGTGTCGTTTAAGATGACAAGCGATTTGGGCATAACATAACCCTCTAAGCAATCTATTTCTGCTTATAGTTACATCTCAAATGGCAATATTTTCTTAACACACTTGCATTATGGCCTGAGAAGCACAGTAAGAATCCTCAGGTCTTCTTCTTCTTCTTCCTTGGCACTAAAACCCTGAAAGGTCTCGGGTCTGCCATTTGTGGCTTTCTGTGACTTAATTTGCGTACGGTGAGGCGGTATGGATGGGATTTGAGCCCCTGTTCTGCCGTGTGAAGACCGGCACTGTTATCACTTGAGCCACCGGACCGCCCCCAATTCTTAGGTCTATCTACTTTTTTTTAAATCTTTTTTTTATGAAGGCTTTTGGTCTTAACTATTTTGCCTGTATGGTTCATGTATCGGATAAGACGGTTCTGCTGTTGTTTGACGAGTGATAGAATGATGCCTAGTTCGGTATCAAGTTGGCAGGTGGCTCGGTGTGTATCCATGGCAATCGTTAAGGATGTGGTAAAGTGGAAAACTGGATCTTTCGAGAAGGTAGGATTGTGTCAGGCGGGTGTGACCAAAGTAAAAACGGGAAAGGACTCGTTAGGTGTGGCTGGAATCGGGATCTTCCCAAGGTGCGATGTAGTGCCTGATGTAGAGGAGTTTTGAGGAGAGGTCTAGGTTATGCTTCTCGGCGTGAAGGAATGCTATGTGGTTTGGCTAGATTGAGCTGACCTTCGTTGGTCAGTTGATTTGCTTTCTTATTTCTATCGATTCCAGAATGTCCCAGAATCCAAAAGAAAATAATAGCTTGAGCTAGATGTAAGGCCTCCTAGATCTACCAAGCTTCCTTTGTCCACGTGGACGGTCTAACAAGACTTTAAGAGCTAGATCGTCCGGTGCCATTCTCATGACATGACCAGCTCATCGAAACCTGGTAGGTCTAGTTTGCTGCACGATGGTGAGATCACTGCACAGCTCGAAGATCTCATATATTGCAGCAGTTCCTAGATTGTCCTTCTATAAATAAGGGACCAAAAATCCTTTGGGACAAGGTCCATGTCTCAGAGGCTTATGTGAGAACTCAGAGGCTCAGAGGCTTTTACACTGGCTACAATTCCAGTTTAACAAGTCGCTCGTAACTCTCATGATGATAGCGACGGTTTGATTACAATCTGGAACAATGACTGATTTATTGTCCATAGTTCTTTTTCCACATACATACTTAAAAACGAGATTATACTGTGCAACCAATGCGCTTTAGACATAAAACATTTTCATCCCCCATATGAGCCGATTTGAATAATCTGTTACACCGACTACAACCAGAGGCTGCAGAACAAATGGTGTAAACCATCCTATTTAATGTGAAATTTAAAGCGATAGGTAGTCATAAAATAGACACTTTAATTAAATTGCTGTTTATTTTAATACCGCCCAAACCTACCCCTATAACCTACCCCCCCCAGGGGAGGGAAGCAAAATTTTAAATGCATCCAAACAATTTGTCGCTATAAATCAATCATAAAAAGGGGCTTAACTGCTTTACTTTGTCATTTAACAAGCTGTGCATTAGGTTCGATTCAGTGGTCGTTTTAATTGATTTTTTTTGCAGTGCATACGAACTCTTTGGGGAAAATCCGGGGTCCGTTTTGCGATCGGTTGTTGCGATGTGGAAGTAAGGAACAGCCGAACAATCGCGCTAAACCTTGCCCTATAAATCCCGTGCTGATGGGAAATCATTCCAGCTGTCTCCTGCTGTTTCCAGCCGAACGAGTGCTCAATTTTCCTGCTTTGATAGAAATTAATTTTATCGATTCATCGGTTCACAAATCGATTTATGGAATGGGATGGTCCTGGCCTCCATTGCGACCTGAATCCCGGGGTGATCGTATGTGGTGCACACTGGAGGTTGTTTTATGTTGTTGTGTGTCTTCTTTATTTGGAAAACGGCTACCACGGAGCGAGTTCTCGGTCGGTGTGTATCGGTAGAACTCTATCAAGTTTTATGTAATTAGCCAAAACGACGTTCGGCGCAGAGCTTTGCACCACAACAGCATACGCCTGCACGGCTGCAAAACGGGTGCCATATTTTCGTTTCGTTGGATGGAAGTTTTGCCAATGCAAATGGGTTCGATCGCCAGAGATAGGAAACGCGATGGCAGGAAGTACATTAGCGTCTCGGATGACGTGTGGAATAATTAAACTCACAGTCACATCACCCCGACAATGGGCGTCCAACGTTGGCAGTTAATGGCGCACGTGCGTGTGTGCGTATGTGGGACGGAGCGCCAGATATTAGTGTTATGGTTTTGCAGCAAAATCTGGCATTAGGCAAAAAGCGGGCTGCGATGCTGCTGCTGACTCTCTAATGCTGAATTAATTAATGAGCAATAATTAAAATTCATGAAAATCGTTTTATTTGCCAATAAAATCCAATGATTCATGATGTGGCACGGAGGAAGAACCAGAAGGGGCTTGGCCCCTCGCATCCGTTTTGGCAACATCGACTGATGGCGGTGTTGCATCCACGGGAAGCAAAGCCCGACATCGGAAACCACTTTTGCGAAGGTTGGCCTCTGGTCGGGCTGCACAGGGGGCCCAATTTCGGCCCAGGATGGCATCGGTGGCATCGGGTGAACGTTCGGAATCAGATTCAGATGATTGCTTTGTTTATCATCGCTCGGCTGGTCGAAAAGGGCGGCTTTGTGTTGAGAGGCATCAAGCTCAAGCTTATGTCCCTACAAATGGAATGACTTCGAGAAGGATAAAGTATTTTATTCGATATTTATTCCATCCGCTCCGAAGCGGGAGGTTGGATGGCCAGCAGCGGAAGCGGAAAAGTTGCTGGTTGCTGCAGAAATTATTATTATTATGGGATATTTAAATTTAGGCGCGGCTGACGTACCGTCCTTTCTCCGATGAGTGGTGGCTCGAATGTGAGGCGGCACGCGTGGTTCGATGTGTGTGTGTGGGGAATATGTTATGAGCGTGAAACATGCCGTTTAGTGGTGGGAGCATACATAAAATTTAAGAGAAATATTCATTGAAGCTATCTGGAACTTTGGATTTAGTCAATGAGGCTAGTAAACAGAAGCATCGTATAATTTGTTAAGGGTTTAATCGCTTTCTAAATATAACCTAAATGGGTTTAAAACAGTTTATAGAATTTGTTAATTTTGCTTGTATTAGATTATAATTAAATATTTAATGAGTTCTGTGTAGTGAAAGTTCAGGGTGTTTATTTTGGGTGCCATAGTTATGCGACGTCATAATAATCTATAAAGCTGATTTCTCTGTGGCTCTGACCGTGATAGAGTCCACCTTAAAAATAGAGTATTAGCGACGATCTCGAGGAGTCAGAGGAGGTCTCTTGCCTTGGGACGATCGTATCGTTCAGGTGACTTGTGCCTACTATGGGCTCCACAAACTCCTGCGTTGCAGAAAACTCGAACAGCATACGAAGATACCCGATATATCGTACACTGAGACGCCCGATACAAAACGCGCTCTACGAGCACAGGCCTTAAAGAATCGAATGAGGTCTCAGAGACCCGAAGCCTCTATAAATGAACGATAAAAAAGGGCATAGGTCTTCGAATATGCTGACAGAGGATGTTAATGAAGGAGAATTGAGCTGCGAGTAGGCTATACTCTTTGAACGTTCTGATATCCTCTCTTTAGCCAAGGTCCAAAAAATTAGATGGCTGGTACACGTGATAAGAATACCGGGTTCACCCTCCACCAGGTAGGTGCTTGTAAGGAACACGTTCGGCACGAAACGTAGAGCTCGTTGAGTTTATCAGGTGGACTCTATTGAAGATCGGATGCAGCAGTGGTTGAAGGAATGCAGCCCTGGATCGAGTTTTCTGGGAACGGATCTGACCTAATCTTATTGGCCCTGACTTCTAACGAAGGCGAAGGACAATGGAGGAGCCGCTACAATCACGAGCTCTACCATGATTTCACCATCGTGCAGCGAATTAGATTCGCCAGGCTCCGGTGGGCTGGTCACGTCATGAGAATGACACCGGACGAACCAGCCCGTATAGTTCTTTTAGGCCATCCACACGGACAGCTGAGGTGTGGTAGGCCCAAATTGAAATGGAGTGATGGCGTTAATGCGTCCGCCGGAATGGCCAGGATAACGGTTTCGAGCGGTATCGAGGATTGTTGCAGCAGGCCAAGACCGCAAAGCGGTTGTAGCGCTAGATAAGGAACGAACGTTTAGTTCTTTTGGTCGGATAAAGGAGGCAGTATTTGCACCTCTCCGTTTATCTAAATCGTTTAAATATTCGATGCTCATAATATTAAAATCAAAAAATGCTCATCGTAGCCTCATGGTAATTAAACATGAACTATTTCTCATACTTATAATCGCCGTTTTGTTTAGCTCGCAATATTTAAAATACACTTTAATACGATTATACCAGCAACAGGATGGGTGGTTCACCATGCTACCACCAATATTTTCCAGCATTAAACAGATAAACATCAGCAAAGGAACCAATCGTATCTTCTTCATCGGCTGGCAAGATTGGTTTTGGCATTGAATTCAGCCCAAACCGGGCCTCCACCAATTTACGGTTACGATCGCTTTTTGTGACTTTGATCGATGTGCTTGCTGCTTGCCAATCATGTGTGAACCAAAACTGCAAACAAGCGTACACAAAACGATGAAGCATCCCTGGGAACACGACTCCCTTCTCGTTGACAATCGACGTTGTTCACAATGTTCCGATTGCTTAAAACTTTAGCGATCGAAATCTTCCCTCAAGAGGAGGGATGGCAAAAGGGAGCAGGGCTAAACCATGCTTTGATAATATTATTGGCTTTCTTTGGCTGGGTGCCAAACGAGCCAAGAGTGAAGGCCACACGTGAAGGCCTCAAACCTGGGTACCGAAGCCTATCTGACGGACGGACGAGCTTGTAGAACAAATGAAGAACATATTAAAAGAAATGGACTTTAGCAAAGGGCCACCCATCGTGGCCGATGGATGCCGAAGAAGCGCATGCTAAGACGCAAGAAATGAAAAGCGCAAGCAAGCAGTTTGCAGAAAGACGTTCGTTCGTACGAAGCGCCGTTTGTTCTTCGCAGCAAACAAGAGCTCCCATCAGCAAAGCGAGGCCAAAGCTTCGTTTGAAAGATTACAAAGCAAGCCGCCTACCGGAATTGCTCACTTTAACGGCACCGAAACCCTTCCGGCGGTGGGTTGATCGATCGTTTACCGATACCGACACAAACCGAGGACGATGAAAGGGTTTTGGGTTGGATACGATGCGCAACGATCGAATCGACACACACTAAAAAGTGGCGAAAAAGGACAGGATTTGTTCAGCATCGAGCGGCTTGGCTTGTGTACACCGCAAGCCTTTGCCTTTGGTGTGATTTTATTTGCTCGTTTCTCGTTACGCTGCGTAACATCAAACAAGTGTGTGTGTGTGTGTCGGAAGACCTTTTTCTTCGCTGCTTGCTGCACGAAATTGAATCAAACCCCCCTCCGGGGAACTGTTGCATATCCGTGCCAGCGGTAATAAGGGAGTTTGTTTTTCCGAAAAGGGGGTTTTTTGTTTTTTTTTTCCTGTACCACAATAATGCTTCAAATTAGGGGTTATCTTATTGAGATGAGTGCTATCGGTTTCTAGTTATTGGGGGGCTTTTCTTAAGGAACGATTTTTAAAATGTGTTACGTCGCACGTCATGGGAGTGAATTTTATTTTACAAACTCGTTCAATACTTACCGACCACAGATGGAGGAGCGAGATGAATGGGATCATATATTAAAATAATTTAATAGTGTTTCCATTAGCGTACATTTGAAGTGAGTTGTAAATTGAGTTTTTGGCAGCTCGATCAAGAACGTTTTCTGAAATGCTTGGAGTGTATAGATGATTTGTTGATTGAATTAGGGCGAAAGCAGGCCTTACAACAGTTCGAAAGTTAATCGTAAAAAATAAGCAATAAGGCTAGGCCTTTGACAGTACGGCATCGGTCCGTCATAATTAATAAATACATTAAATAAGGCCAGGCCGATCTTTATAAAAAAATCATCGATTATTTTGATTGTTGTTATTTTTTTAAGTAGAAGTTTTTAATGGTATTTTTTTTTTAGATATTTATATAAAAAAATATAGCTCACCATGGGTGATAGATGCGATGGCAGCACCGCTCTTCCGGTCAGAAAAGGCAGGCATGACCTTTAAAGGGTCGTTAGGCCAAAACAAGAAGAAGAAGAAGAAGACAAACAAATAGTTTAATACTTAATCAAAAGACTTTATTGGCCGAACAACCATTAAAGGTCTCGTTACCTGTCATTTCTGGCTTCCTTCACCTGATTCACCTGGTCAAGTGAATACCAGTGGCAAAAAGTATTTCAAATAAATATTGCTAGAATCCTCAACAGGATTCTCTCGCTTTCTCTTCTTGGCCTAACGACGTTTCTTAGGTCATGCCTGCCATTTTATGGCTTACTAGACTTTATGGTACCACGTCGTTGAATAGTCAGCACTACTACGGGGGGTGACGGTCCGGATGGGATTTAAACCCCAGTCCATCGACAGGGATCAATCAATGCTACTAGAGAGTTATTGGAACATTTTCTTATGCAATTTTAATTTTACCAGATTCTTTCTTGGCCTAAGGACCTCTTAAGGTCATGCCTGCCATTTTATGGCTTACTAGACTTATTGTATGGGGAGGCAATCGGGATGGGATTTTATCCCCGGTCCTGCCGGGTGAAGACAGGCGCCGTTGTCCCTTTGACCACCAGACCTCTTCCTAGGATTAAATATAAGAATTCAGATTAGGAAATTAGAATAAAAGTATGCCTAATAGACGAACGTTACTTGAGTACTCACTTTCATACGAACCAGTTAAAAGAGTGTTCTTCTTCTTCTTCTTCTTCTTTATTATCTTAACGACCTCTTAGGCCAGCATTTCTGGTTTGCTAGACTTATGGATACTATGGGGAAACGGCCCAGATGGGAATTGAACCTCGGTCCTGCCGTGTGAAGACCGGCGCCTCTGTTGCATTTACCACAGGGCCGGCTTTACTTAAAAAACTTAAAAGAGTATTCGTAAGATTATTCTGCAATTTATCAGTAAGTGTCAACAGTAAGTGCATCGAGATTTCGAATGTCTCCTGCCAGTTTAATATTCATCTTAGAGAATTCACCATTTTCCACTGTTGCATATAAAAATAACCTAATTTAATTCAGATTGCCATATATCTGTAGTGTGTCTTCTTAAGACTCTATCTTAAGACTATTGTTTAAGATCTGTTTTCTGTGATATTCGCTGAGTATACTTAACCGTATACCACCGAGCAACCTGCTACAGGTTGCGATTTCGATCAGCACATTGAAATTTAGCACTACGCTTATTAGACACTTACTGAAAGCCATTCGGTGAAGCCACTATTTGTACACACTTTCGCACGGAAGCAGTATAGTTTTACTGCTTCCTTCGATGCCACACCGAAGCTTCGCCTGTGGCTGTATGATTTTGTCATTTGATTTGGCCATGAATGTCATCGCGTCGGGTGGCGTAAACCGGAGCTCAGCTCAGTCAGTCAGTGTGAACGGTGGCACGGGTTTTCGACATGCATTCCGATCACGTACCGACAGTGTTAGGCGGCACTAAAGATTACCTTGAATCCTTTGCCACCGTGGCCGAAGTGCCGGCACGCGGTAGGGAAATTAGAAAATTGTGTTTCTGACGCTTCTTTTTGATCGCTGCAGTCGATGCCGATTGGGAGGGGTTGACATCCACCCGCAGGTGGGGTTCTGTGTGTGTGCGTGTGTGTGGGTAATAGATTTTTCTTGTCGGGTGCAGAATTCAATTTTGGTGACACAATATTCCGTCGGTGATACTGAGGGTGAGTGTACGAACGTTGGCGCCAGCCTGCTGCAGGTGACTGGTTGCGTTGATATAATGCAGGTGGAATTCTCCGGGCGTTACACCAACCGTCAAATGTAGGACTTTTTTCCCCTCCTCCAGTTTGTAATGTGTGTGCGCGCGCGTTTGGAAGTGATGTACTCTGTGCTGGCAGCCATGGTTGGTGGGCGTAATGGAATGGAATGGCGTACGCCGTTTGCGATTGTACGAATACGAATTGAATTTGGATGTGGAACGTAATGCTGGACCGGGTAAAAAATAAATAAAACGAAACTCCCATTCCAAACAATCGAAACGCGATCGGTGGCCGTGGTGTTTGGTTGTGCCTTGGGGGCGAAGAAGTAACGTCGGGAAATGATTTGATTGCAATCGATTGCAGTTGTTTTCAGGTTCCAGTTGATATCCGGAGTTGCAGTAGAAATTTTTTGTGGGTTTGCAACAAAAAAGGTGGGCGAAACGTGAGAAAATCAACCCTTCCAATCGTTAGCGGCCCATCGATAACCCGCCTCGATGATCGATGATGATCGAGGCTCTAGTGTGCAGATTCCCCGATTGAAGTGGAATTTACAAAATCGTGACCAAAAACACCGGGGTGAGTATTTATTTTGTGCAGTGCGTATAAAAATGGCGTTCGAGGAATTGGTACGCAATTTGTTTCCTACACTTTATGGCACACGCATGCTTTCGATGTGTTTGCTCGGTGCCGTTTGCATAAGGTGAGCGCGCCGTAAAGCTTTCTACTTTATGATGCTACATATTTGATTGCATTTTCAATGGGTCGGGAGAGCTGGAATCGAGACCGATTGATCGAATCGTCGTGTCGCCAAAAATCATAACTCTACAATTTAATATGCCCTGCTGAGTGGATCCCATATTGGTACGTGCCATTACGGCAGATATTTTAACACTCGGCTGTTGTAGAGCAGGGCCGTGTGTGCAAATTGAAGTATGGGAAAAGGAACAAAACACCTCTGTTTCGCAAAGGTGACATAAACCGGATGTGGCGAGAGGTAAAAGTTTGATGTAGCGCGCGCAGGCAAATTGTAAAGACAAGTGCAATGAGATGATGAATCGTAATTTGTGCTGCATTCATTTCGTCGCTCGTTTGCGTCGGGCGAAATGATGGTCTTGTGGGAGTGGTTTTTTTTTATTCGAAATAATGTTTACACTCTGTTTGCATGCTTCATCATTCGGAGGTGCTTCCGTTTCACTTTCCTTCCACTGACAGTCTAGCGAATGGGAATTAAAATCAGCAGCAAAAGCCGGCAGCCTTATATTACGCTGGTAAAAAACAAACCATGGAAACAAAAAAACCGAATCTACAGTGGTGGCCATAATTGTGAGGCCGAACAAACAGGAAATAAAAACAAATTGAGGTGTGTTTATTCTTATTTTTGTGAATAATGAGATCACGGTCAAGCTTGATAGGTAGTGGGGTATCAAGACTTCAATATTTTCTTGATAGAAAAAGAGACCTCGACCTTAGGACGACGAAGCTCTTTGTACGATAGGGTACCTCGGTGGACAAAGTTACTTTGATCAAGAGTTCTCTTCGTAGATGAAGCTCCGTTGGTCTTTGAAGTTCTTTCGAAGAATCGGTAAGGTCCCTAGGATAAAAAACGTTTCTTGGTCATGGACGGTAAAACACCATAGACGCTAAGGTCTCTAGAACAACAATGTTTCGTGAAAACCTTTGAGGACTCTAACAGATGTTGTTGTGAAATATTGGTCATAATTTTTAACAATGTCTTTCTTTTGTGTCTCTAGGACTTCAATGGTGGATATACTGCAACAATTTTCAAAAATTTCGTCACCGAAATGGAACAGGAAATGCAGTGATTTTTAAGATTGTCACGCTAAGCTCTCGACCAAAACGTCCAAATGAATAATCGAATAATCATGTTAACGATCGACAGCACTACTGCTAAGCCACCAGAACATGGTAAATGATTAAATTTACATTAAAAATTTCATCAATAGATTAAGTTAAAAAAATCTTTTTAAAATTTAATTTATTTTTACTTCTTATAGTGACCTTAATTACCCGCTCCGCACTGTCAACCCAGTCACAAATGAATCGTAAACTACTTCACATTGTACGACCGTTTGGCGTACCGTGCTTTCTTCCCATGTTTGTTAGCAAAACAGTTGTGAGAAAATTTCCCAAATTGATGTATCCATAGCAACGGAAGCGCAAAAAAGGGAAGCGCATCGCAGCGCAACGAAACTCAACCTTCCTTTTTTTTGTTTCCACTAGCATAGTAGCGTTCTGGTTGATTAGTTTCGCCCCGCAATACAAACGCAACCCAGACGCACTAAACAGTCGTAACTCACTGCCAACGGGTGCGTGTGTGTGTGAGCGGTATTTTTATTTCTACTTCACTTCACACCAACACCAAGTAGTGACATTTTTCCGCGAGCGGCTTATCCCGGAGTTTTGTAATTAGAATAAAAAGGACCAAGTTACGACCGTGCGCGTTCGCGCTGCCATTTCATTAGTAGCGGTGCGATATCAAACGCCGACTACTTTTCTGCGATCAAATTATGCACTCGCCTGGTGGGAGGGGTGGGTGGATTATAAACAGGGTAAAAGGGGGCGGAGGGGAGGGGGGGGGGTGGTGGCGTACGGCGTTGAAGTATCATTTCGCGTAGCTCGCGTAATTTAGCTTCTCCATCAACTACTACCACTTCACACACACACACACACGCCCCATCAGCATCTCGAGAGCACGTTGAGTGCGTTCGCAGGAAGGAAACTTGCTCGGGGAAAATGCACATCGAATGCTTCTTTTTTTCTCACCCCCCCACCCGGTGGCGCAACTGGCGTATGCTGTGGCTGGGCTGGGCCGGGCGGCAATTATGTTTATTTACGAGTGAATTTTTACTTCATTATCCAGTTTGTCGCCGTTCTTTACTGCCGTTTGCGTTTCTGGCACTAGTACGAGTGCGTCTTGCCTCCGGTTTTCTTTATTGCAAACCCTGTCCGTGAACCATGCAGCAGGATGGGGTCGGGTTGTGGAACGCAAAAGCAAAGCAAAAGATAATAGTAAAAAGGGGCCACACACACACACACACACACACACACACACACACACACACACAGCTAGGAGAGAAGAAAAAACAACTCAAACTTTGTACGAGTTGCTTTTATTCCCGTTGTGGCTCGTGTGAGATACGGGGAAATCGCTAGCGTTAGAGTTTGTCTTTGATACTAATGACGACGGACCCGGTAATGGGAAGACACTAGGCTGGGGATGTGTGGGCGCCAGGGGACTTGGGTGGCCCTTTATCCACAAGACTCACTCACTCACCCGAGAAAGGGGGCCAGGGGGTCAGGAGGATGCGAAAGATGACGTGCAACATTCTAACGGGAACCAAGGGGTTTCCCTTTCGATACTGTCGTGCGCGAAACAGGAGCTGGCAGCCGAAGCCGTACGCCAGCCGTATGCCGGCTGTCGGTTCGGTTGGTTAAAGTTTGTGAATTTTGTTGTAAAAGTTTAATTAACAGAGCACATCAGTGTGAGGATCTGCCCACACACACACACACACACACACACACAAACACTTTTTTTCTCTGAAGGGTTACCGTTGCCAAGCTCCGTCTCCGATGTGCGGAATGGTTTGTGTTTTGCTGGTTGAACCATCGTTGGAAACAATATTCGTTAATATGGAAACGTCCTAACGGGCGCACGTGCGCCATCGCATCCCAGGGCAGGATAAAACTTTGTGGATCTATGGCTGTGTGTGTGTGTGTGTGCGTGGGTTTTTTGAAGCATCCTTTGTATAATTAAAAATGTTCCCTGCAACGGAGGATACTCGAGTCCTCGGGTAAAAAAAAACCCACCCCATCCACCCCAAGGAGCTGTTTTCTTTGTCCCCCACGTGTGGGAGGCTAGACTCTCACGGCTAGTTGCAGGCTTGTCGGCACGTTCCGATCTTCCTACGATCTTCCCAAGGTGCTACTTGTGATGGAGAAGGGGCCGGTGTACTCCCAGTAGGAACGTTGGAGCGAAGACTCAATCCTTCCGGAAAAATGTTCACCAACAGGGGAAATTTCGTGTTGCAAGGCATCGTTTAAGGCTGCTAATTCGCCCCGAATGTGTCCCGTGCAGCGAAGCGGAAGCGAAAGTTACAGTTATCCCGTTTATTAACGTGAATGGGTGAATGTGATACACTCTAATTTCGCACATTGACCAATTGGTAGATGGCCGGAACGATGCTGGCTGGTTGGAACGATACCGGAAACTGTAACTGCACGTAACACCAAGGTTTCTTTTTTCACTAGGAAGTGTTCTGCCATCAGGGGCTCTTTGTTCTGTGAGGGTGTTTTATGACCATTATGAGAAGCAAAAGCCAGCTGTGGAGATTAGAGAATTAGCTCTTCCATTGCTGCAAACTCTAGCCGAAGCGATTCTGTTACAAAAATCCGGCACCATGGAAATAGTTAAAATATTTAAAACTTCAACAGCGGTTAGAATGCTTATGGGAATGGAAGAGCAAATGAATGGGTTTTTTTAACAATAGGAAAAAGTTTAGCGCAAACTGTGGTAAATTTTAATTTTATTAAATTCATGTTGCTTGCTATGGATAAATATGGAAGGGTAAATAACCGGGAATTCTCGGGTTTGGTAAGAGATAAATGCATCAGGTTCTACATAGGTATTTGGTGGAACTTGTTGAAGGAGGTTTCTATGCGTCTAGTTTTTGTCCAGTTGGTTGGATTTGAATTTTATGGCCCTACAGCAGCAGTACATTTGATTAGAGGCTTTTGAATTTGCTGTTATAAAAGTGCTTGTTTTTAGTTTTTTAAATTGATTTTTAATGGTGGTGTCTAAGCTCAACCTGCCGCTTGCTCGCGCTGGACGAAACAGTAAGATATGCAATTTTGAGAAGTGATTTTGAGTATTTTTGAGCTGGACTAACTGCTAGTAGCGACGAAAAATGCTCGACAAGATTAACACCGAACAACAACTCATCCGAAGTACGTTATATTGAGCAACCTTTTCACAGTGGGTGCTAACTCCAAAGAGTCCTTTTTGCAAACTCTTTACATGAAACAGTACAGTGAAGTTACCGGATGAGATTATAATTGTTGCTGATGATATTGTACACAGCCTGTCAGCGCTTGGATAAGTGCTTTATTTACAGGTATAAATGTGGGCTGTCAGGTTGAGAAACTCGATGGTATACGGATTGTGTGTGGTCTTATTTAAGACTTAAGTCGCCGTTCCCAAGACAACTAACTTTGTTTACCATTTCATCTAAGGAGCCAAGGAAAAGGATCGATGCCTTTACGTTATCAATTGAAAAACACTGTATCAACTGAAAAACCCTGTATCAATGACTATCTCAATCTATGATTTAACTCTTTACCTGTAAAATGACCTATTGGCTTAAGTTTGTCGTAAAAATTCTTGAATCACCAATTTTTTATGTATAAATAATCTTTCTTTATCATTTATTCAATTTTTCTAAATAGAAGCTTTTTCCTATATACACTCTTAGTATCGGAGCTTACGCTACACCGAGTCATATACATCAGTGTAGATATTGTATCAAATCTATTAAGGTTTTGCTTGCGCTGGCACACATAAAACAGCAAATCAGCCAATATACGTAGACATGCAAGCAAAACGATAACACTGGACATTGCCGAACCACGCTGCTGTACGACCAAATGTAGAGGCCAAATTGAATCGGGATTCCTAAATCGAATCGAGGAACCGAAAATTGAAATCAAACCATCCTCATCTGATGAATAATGCGACAATCACAAATCGGCACCAAGTATACACACCCATACTACTACACCAGCCGTCGGCATCATAGGCAGGCTGGCAGGCTGGTTGGCTGTGTGGTATATTGCCAGCGCTCCAACACTCCAATTCCAAATACTCTTGATTTGTGTCCTTGAGGAGATTTAATTTGAAGCCGTGGTAGAAATGGCGTGGCTGTTCGTACAACAGTAAAACCAGATAACTTCATTGGCCGGCATTCCGGGCCCGATATCTCCCTTTTGCCTTCGGTTTTGGGTGCTCCGTACGAGTGCGCTGGTACGCCCATGCTTTGCGGACGGTAAAAATGATCAACGATTGCCTTATTGAATGTGTGTTGGAGCGGTCGGGGAAGGGAACCTACCGGGTAGAAAGGAGCAGAGGTCGAACGAAATTGAATAGAGATAGAATAGTAGCAGCCAGGCATCCGATGCCCAAAATCGGTCGACACCCCGTTCGGAGTTCTTATCGAACTTTTTGCCACTTATTTGGCCCAAGCAACCGGGCACCAGTGTGTCAACAGCATTCTTCGTCCCGTGTGGGAACGGAAGGCCAGACCAGGGGGAGGAGGAAGAGGAGTAGGAGAAAAAGCATCAGCTCAGCAAGGATTCAGTTCCTTGCCAACTTCGCCCGATATGGACTTTCGTTTAGCAGTGCTTATCGTTTGTCGTCGTCTAAAACCCTTACTGCTTCGTAGTTCGTCTTGCGTCCACGGGCAAGACTGGCTGGCAAAACCCAACTCGCACGAACACGAACCGTCTCGAGTCGCTGGCTCGAGTAGTGTTGGGGGGGGCATCAGGGCGCAAGGCGGATTATCGAGCAGGAAGCAGGAAAGTACACGACTTGACGCCTGAGTGAATACTATTTTGGATCAAGTTATTACACATTATTTTGATGTTTCGAAGCAGATCAAGAGCACGTTCGGATGGGGTGCTGTGTGCTGGGGGAAGGATAGTCTATAGCATCAAGTGCCCAGCCTCGGTTAGCTGGAAATGAACCCGGGCAACATTCGGTGTACTTAAAGTATGAACCTTGGCTGATAACTCATGATAAGGAGCAGGATTAGTTTCCTGTCCATTTGAAGTGAGCGTAGCGAGGCGTAGGCCATCCGGATGTGCAGTCCGTACCGTGTGATAGTTGCTCGGCTAGCTTTTACTTTTGTCAATTTCCGGTGTCCAAAATCAAACGGCAGCACGAGGCTTATCGATACGGATACGGCCCGAACATCGCATTGCTATTTTGGGGAACGATGGTCCGAGAAGCAGAAACAAATGTGAGTTTGAAAATGATTTACTCATTATGCCGAGTCGGGAAAGAGGTTTTCGTGGAACTTAATGAGTACTAAGTCTTCGTCTAGTTAAGTAGAATTTAATGCCGTACGTACGAGTATTTAATGCCCCTTTCTGGAAACAATCGGTGAGAAAGCCAGTTTCTTTGCCTTCCAATGTCGAGAGAGAGTTTGCACGAACTTCAAAAGCTGTTTGATGCGCGCTGTTTTATCAACAAGCTGCAACTGTTGTCTAGTGCGTTCAGGTAGTTGCTGGAAAGTGCATCCGCAATAATACGCGTGAGGATTGAAGTTGAAGATGTTAAGCATTTTCGTATGATTGGTATGCCGTGTTTTGGGGAATTAAACTCCAGTTTATTTTTGGTAAAATATCTCAAACTTGCTACACAGCTGTAGCATTCCTTGAAAGGGGATTTGCTTTGAGAAGAAACCCGTTTTCTTCTACGACTTTCTTTTTTGGTTTGAAAGAAGATGTCACCCTTGGAAGCAGCGAGCCAGCAAGTTCTAGGAACGAACACGCGCAACCCCTTTTTGCGTATGAATGCACACACACACGCGCGCGCGCTCGTGTTTATCCAATCTTAGCACAGTCTTAGCGTTCTTTATTTCACGGAACATTCCACCCAGTAAATCTGAACTCGATCTGCATTATCGGCTGCCGGGGGGGTTTACCCCAGCACAACACATTTCAAAGGGAAGCAGAGGAGCTCAGTCGCTCAGGAAGCGGCGACCGGCCTTGGAAAACCGTGCAGTGCATTTTCGGTGGCACTCGGTTCACTTTGTAGTGAACCGTGTGCTGCTGCTGCTGCCTTTAACTCCTCTGTCTTGTATGTTTGTGGTGGGTGAGGGTTTTGTGGTTTCGATTCAGTTGCTCCGTGGATGGGAAACCACAGCGAAATTAATCACGTCTTTGAAGATTTACGCCGATGCGCCAACCGATCGGGCCACCGGCTCCCAGTGCCAATCGCATGGGTGACCACGAACGATGATGGTGATGGGATTTATACGTGTGTGTGTGTGTGTGTGCATGTTTGCCGAGGTTTATTCCCAGGTGCTCAGGGCACTGTGTAGGGTGAGGATTCTTTTACACGCCGGTAGCTAATGCATGGCACCATTCCTTTGATGCCGGATAAGTGGTAGTCAGCCAAATGTATGCTCCTATTTATTTTACTTCCTTTCTCAGGAATGTACGATCTTTCCCTTAAGCTTAGTAAAATAAAAAAGGAGGAAAATAAGAGAAAATTTTTGTTGAATAATAAACTTTTTTATATTTTAAGTCTGGTGTTGAATGTTGATAGAATTATCATACAGAATTCGATGTATAAAATTTCACATTCACATTAGAATGAGTAGGTATTTGATGTCTAGAATAAATCAATTCACCATTGTTTTTTGAAGATAATCGTAAAATTGGAAAAAATACGAAAAATTTGGTAACTAAAATAGGGGTTCAAATCCCATCTGGGCCGATCCCCCATAGTGAGGACTGACTATTCATGTACGTGGTATTAATTAAGTCTAGTAATACAGAATTGATAGGCATGACCTCCTAAGAGGTCGTTAGACCAAGAAGAGAGAGAGAGAGGGATAGAGAGAGAGAAAGAAAGAAAGAAGGGATGCTTACCACCTTTACATGACCACAATTTTGCGATTTCAAAAAATATTTAAAGTTGTTTTAAACATTATAACAAATAATTTAAGGGCTTCACACGGCAGGACCGGGGTTCAAGTCTCATCTGGGCCGTCCCCCATAGTATGAGGACTGACTATCCAACTATGCGGTAACACTAAGTCTAGTAAGCCAGAAATGGCAGGCATGACATAGGAGGTCGTAGGGTCAAAAAAGAAGGAGTAGAGTAAATAATTTATATTTTTTATTTATTGATTATTACATTTATAATGTAATTTTATTACTGTTTCCTCAAGTTGTTTCTTTCCTTAATCCTTAGAATTCGTTAAACCGAATACATCCGATATTCGCTTTCGGGAACATATGCGGATTGCCTAACTTTAAGGCGCGAATTGATTCTTTTGCCTGTTTTTCCACTGTATTATTTATCGGTGGTCGCTGTTAGAGTGAGTGCTTCCAACAATTTTATATACATTTTTGCTTTAAAATTTAAAGGTTCGATTTAATCTCCTGCTTGTACACACAGTAGCTAACGTGTTTTTTTGTTCCTGTTTTTCGATTATAATCATACACGTTACCACCCTACAGTAACGTACGGGTGTAACGTACACACGTCCTCCCAAGAGCATTGGTACGCAGCATTACTTAGAGGCCGTTTCATCGATGGTCATCGGAGAATAATCTCGTCCATAATTGAGTTTTATGACGCGAGTGCACATAACAACTAGCTAAAACTTGTTATTGCCCGGGTGAAACCGCTACAAAGTGCATCCAGTCCTTTAGTGGAACGGTAATGAGGTTTCCGATAACATTTTGCCCGGATAACTATCAGAAGAAGCTTGGTGGATGGAGGACGACACAAATAACATGGACGGGGCATATGGCACATGTTTATAGCGTGAAATAAGTCATAGAAATTGCCCACCGCCGCCGTCATTCGTGTTCCATTCGGTTCCCTTGCCGGTGACCCTCCGATCGTTGCACTGCAACGGGAGTCCCGAAAGCTTGGTAGGATGCTGATGCGCGCTGCTTCATCGAGTGAGCGTAGCGGACAAGGCGTTCGCAGCAAAACAATTTACTCCGAGAGCTTTCCAATCAATTTGATAAAATTGGAAACAATATCATTGCAATGGCCACTATTGGTCTCGCGTGTTTTCTCGTTTCGTCCGAGAGGACTCATCCTTCGCCCAGTCAACGGGCCACACCGCACTACCACGGCCACCGTGATGGCAATCGCAATCAACCCACGTGATGCCGGCGTTCCGTTGCGAGCGTGGATTTGAGGTTTCATCTTTGACCTAAATTGACGTTTAATCGATTCCTGTTTGTCGGCCGGGAATGGATCCCTATTTCGCAGTGCATTGCTGCCGCTTGCGTAACCCATTTCCGTACCAAACTATGGCAGCTCCGGACACAGCATCCGGACATGTGTTTCCGGTGTTCGTGTGTGTGTGTGTGTTGGTTGGTGGTGGCACATGGCATGACGACGTAATTGATCGTTGTGAATCAGGGCTCTAGTTTTGATGCGTTCAATTATCGTTTATCGCTCATCCCCCGCCTGAAGTTGGTTGTCGGGGGAAAGCGAACTGAAGAAGAAATGGAAGTGTCGCATAACAAACCACCATTTGGAACCTTAAAATAACATTTGCATGCAAAGTCTGCACTTTATGCGTAGCGTGTGGCGGGGCATTGTGTAAAAATCAGTCAGCATGGAGCACCCATCGAATGTGGATCAATGTCATTTATTAGTTGTTGTTCGGGAGTGTTAGGACACACACGATCACCACACACGCCGTTGTGGTAACACACTTTTCAACACATTGATCGATCCTCCAGCCCAGGTTTTGCTCGGCCCGGCTTTATGCTCTTTCCCGGGGGGAATAGTTAATCGCTTTCGATTAGCCACCACAAACAATGTTTGTGCTGTTGTCGGTTAAGCTCCGTGCTGGTTAGGAGCTTTTGGAGGGTGTGGGATAGGTTGACAAATGCCGGGAAAATATGTAATTTGTTGTGACTTTTTATTGTTTCATGGTGCATGGATAGTGCGCTCTCTCTCTGTTTGGAGCTAGCCGATGGACTAGGTCATGCTTGTCATATAAAAAACTCCGGATTCATATCCGGCTACTTCATCAGCGAGGAATGGTTTATTTATAAGTTTGCTGATTCCACTATTAGTTGAAACGAATTTAATCTGTTTCTGAAGATTAAACGATTGCATCAAACTGTAAGCGACTCCAATGGTGTCAATTTCGTTAGATGGCTAGTTTTATTTTATCAAGTCAACCAGACTTTAATTCCTATCCTAATCAATCTCTGGAGAGAGTCTACTTTGTTTATCGTTTAGCTATAATGCCTTTGGGTCCCAAATACCTCATTTGCCTCTTTCTGGAGAGAGTTTATATAAGGCTTTACATTCACTCTAACTCTAACTGGCTTTACATTCACTCTGATGGCAGTCTTGAATCTTCTATCCCTTCTATTTAAAAGTACATGCTTTAAAATCTTCTCGGTGCTTCATGTATTCTATGTTGTGTTGGACTCTGATTTGACCAAAACTTTAACAATTCTTACCGAAGGAGTTAGCTATTGTCTTAATGTGATAGTTATCTCCGTAAGAACTCGAGGACTCCAAGGATATTGAAGAACCAAGGCCAACCAGGTGTTAGAGTGAACATGGCTGGGCAGGCTTTCTGTGACCTCACAATCTCTTAGTAATACTGCCTGCCATGTCTGGCTTACTGGACTTAATGATACCACCTAGTAGAATAGCCAGTCCTCACTCCGGGTGAACGGTCCGGATGGGATTTGAACCCCCGTCCTGCCATATGAAGACCAGCGCCATTGTCGCCTGTACCATCGGGCTCTGCAAAATCATTCGAGGTCTCGAGTTCTTACGGCGATAACTAGCACGTCATCCAACTTCTTAGTGTTGATAAGTCTAGTAAGTCATTAGATGACCGGCGAGATATTGCCTTATCGTTTAGAAAAAAATCAGATCTTTTAAATCAAACAGTTTGTTTACACTCTCCACTGGTGTTTAATTACAATAGTAATAGATCAATTTGTAACACAGAAGACAAAAAAATACTCCCCTTCATTTTAATCTCCATCTCCTGATTTGGCTGTGATAGGGATCTCTCTCCCCACGGATCTGTCCTGTTGGCTGTTGAGTATTATTCAATTAAGTTTGTTATCCTTCTCCGAAGATTTCACCCTGAAGATGATGATAAAGCGTGATAATGCTAAAGATATCCCATTTAATCATTTTATTCCTGTTCTATTTGGAGCGTTCCATTTATTGCAGATTAATAACAGACGGTTGCAATCGCCCTCCACCGTTGCTGGAGTGTATCGATTTTGTGGTGAGTGGGTGTCTTCCTTCCATTGAATCAGGCTTTTCGTTTCCTTTGTGCTTTACTTGTAGCTTCTTGTTGGGCTTCTACACCACCTGTTATCCCTTTAGTAAAATGATGGGTTTTTCTTCTTAAAGTGCTACAGGCAGGCAGGTAGGCCTAATGCTTGAAAGCAACCGCCGAGGGAAAAAGCGAATGGAAATTTTTCCTGTGTGCCGTTTCGTCGTGTGGGGTACGCTTTCGATAACTCTTTTTATTCTCCCTTACCAGCTTTTTTTCTCCCTCCCATTGCCTAGTGTAGACCAAGCGGAAGAGAAGTTTGAACGACCCAAACCGAAGAGCAAAGCAATTCCAATAAACTTCAACCACATCTTTTTTTTTATCCACAATTTGTGTTTGCTCTTGAGCCAGCGCGGTTCCAGTTTCAAACGTTCGGAAGCAACACTGGTAGCTCACATACATTCGGGAGACATTCGGAGAAATCGTAAAAATCGTATGGATAAGTAGCTTCGCGCGCGTGTGAAAGTGGAATGGCTTCACTGTGGCCACCATAGGTTTTGAGGAATATTCCTAAGGCTGGCCCGGATGCTAAATGTATGCACACCTATATGTGCGCGCATAAAGATAGCGTAGGACATAGATTTTCGAATATATGTCGACTGTGGAGTGGCAGACAATAAAACACCTCCCCCCGAAACCGTAAACTAGAGCAGGCAGCCGATGAAACTTGATCGCCCCACCAAAAAAAGGGGAAATGGTTGTTTTCGTATCTTTTATTGAATTTCGTGTACTTTGAAAGCTGTGGGAATGTGGCAAACTTTTATGTAGGACGGTTTAAAAATGTGATTTGATAAAAAGATAACAATAATAAAGACTTTCTTTTATCCCCGGCCAAACTGCCGCATCAAAGAGTAGCAAATTGAGGGCGTGATTTCGACGGAACAGCCATACGTTGCAGAAGAAGTTATTGTAGGCTTGAGGTGGTCACTTTAGGTGGGGTCCATTGACAGAAGGACAACTTGAGCCAGAACTCGTACAGAATAGTGCCAAATTCGAAGCAAAATCTACAATATTCAATTTTGATTGGAAATTGGCTGAAGTATGGCCACACCAACACCACCAATGTTTGGAGATCAAGGAAACGGAACTTTTGTGAGTGATTCACCCATAGCTATGAGATACCTGCTTTGTAAGGCACTGTGAGGCGAGTGTGTGAGCTGCGCTGCAAGTGCTTCAATCTCGCCATAATGCAACCATCGTGGCCACGATGGACGGTTTCTATTTATTTCCTCAATAAAAAATCATAACACCCGCCCATTCTTTGGCCACCAGCATACGATCGAGCAGGAAGAAAATGCCCGCTGGAAGATGGGTTTCGTGCTAGGGAAAAATAAAAACGAACACAACCAACCATTCCGCCTCGTACGTGGTGTCGATATCTGTGTGGCGCTGCAACCGATTCCACTGAAAACCGCCAGGTTGATGTAGTTGGGCGGGATGGTGTCTTGTTGAATGACTGCACAACCTTCTGCCACCAGCAGTAAAGGTAGGAAGCTTTTCCATGTTTCATACCGATCGGGCTTCGACGCTCGCGGAGGCATTTCAAAAGACGCCCGCTGGAGACGCCCGTCGGAGTATCGCGTGGCGTACCGGGTGTGAGCAACTGCCGCCTGTTTGGCTTGTTGATCCGGCCAGCCAGCCAGCAGTAGTCGCGAGGCTGTGCAGACAATACTGCTCCCGGGCTCCGTTAGCGAGCGTAATGTGTGTAACGATATACGGCGCTGGTTGAAGTACTTCCGGCATGTGGAGCCGGCGAATGGTGCTTTATTGGATAGTTGGGTGAATCAGTTAGGATTTCCCGCAGTTTTTTTTTCTTTCTTTCTATTTCAAACTTCACAACTGCCGGGAAACCGCTTCAACTGAAGGGGTGAGCGGCCGGTATGGATAAGCACCGGAGCGCAGTACCGGCATGGATGGAAGCACCAGTAATGAAGAGTGAGTGAAAGGTTTTTGCTTTCCACCGGTAACTTGAGAGTGTGAGGAAAATTGAAAATTACTTGTGTTGAAGATGAGGCAAGAAAAAAACATGGGTTGGTTTTTAACCCATGCAATGCGATACTCAGTTGCAGTTGAAGGATGCACATATTGCTCATGTGCTCATCGAACGGGGTTTGCATCAATAGGCAAATAGGGCGATAGCAGTGCGCACATCTTGATCGATCGCAAGCGAGCTGGAATCACAATTCAATTTTAATTATCGAAAGATGTGTATTGTATTGCTTATCGGTTGTAAGAGGGAACATAGCGGAAGAAACTGGATGCCATAAAAACCAGCCCAACATGGTAGTTTCAGGCTACACAGTGCCGATTGGACGCGTGTGTACCATGCGGCTGGTAATTTAGATGCAAAACTTTTTCTTAATTGTAAAAAGATGGAGCTGCTGTAACGGTGGTTTTATGGCTGTTTGTGGTGCTTGATTTTATTTGCGGTCATATGCAAATAGCTGCTTGTCTAATCGAACCCCAGTTCCTGGCTACTGGTGGCCCGATTGTTGGTCTAGGCATTCATGCAAATGAATGTGGTCATTAGAGAACCCCCAAATTGATGTGCCTGTTGCAGTATGTGTGTGTTTTGCTATCTGGCGTCGAATTAATTTATTTGTTTTATTGCTTGTTAGGCCATTGTGAATGAGATCAAACGGAGGGCTCGTTAGGAGGTTACTTAGAATCGAGTAATTGAAGTTTCCAGGGAAGTCGTAAATCGAACAGATTTCTAGTGAACAAATGGAAGCTAATTTGCTGGCATGTTTAGCATTGAAAATTTGTGGAAATAAGTAAAAGCTCTTCTTTATAATAAGACTTCTTCTGTATTAAATTTTCAAATTACTAGGACTAATGTTCTACTAAGCTTCTATCAACCTATTCATATGGCCAGACCATTCCCACTGAATAAAACAAACCACTCATGCTCTTATTCTTCTGTCCATCTCTGAAAGTCGTGGTCAGTCTCTTGAAGAAATGCTATTGATTCTACTTCGACTTCTTTAGTAGATCACAAGCGTCACTAACAGCTTGAATTCGAGTGATCCCATATCAGGGATATCCGTGATCAGGAGTATCCAGAATTCAAAATTATTTAGCCGGGAACCGAGAGCATGGATGAATCGGGATGAATCGTTGAGCTGAATAAATATTCTTTCAGCAATGTTCTTCATCGAAGCAACTGTTTGTTCTTCAAGGATTAATATTAACCACTATTCAGATTACCTATATTGAGGGCATACCCCCCAAAATGCATTATGTCAAAATGCTTTCAATAGCAATAAATAATCATGAGTGATGTTTGAGCCGCACAAAAAACTTGTTCCCTTTATTAAATCTTTCTCTGTGCCGCGCCCATTATAACCCCGGAGTCCGCTAGTAACAATTTGGAAACATGAATAGCACGTTTCCTCCTGAGTGTACACGTTCCTGAAGAAACTAAACATTAGCTGAACCTGAAGCGTTCTGCAAAACGCGACCCAAAACATTTCATCAACCACACGGCCGCTTCAAGCACACAGCGAGAGAGAGAGAGAGAGAGAGAGAAAGAGAGAGAGAGAGAGAGAGAGAGAGAGAGAGCGAGAGAACAAAGCAGCAGCAGCACAATTCTGTGGGCCGTTTTCGGGGATACTTGATTAATATTATGATTCTGACCGTTGCACGGGCGCGTACGCGTTACGGTGCCGTTCGGTGAAGCCGAGGATGCTTCCATGGTTTATTATGTAAATGGGCCGGGCTCCCGTCGAAAGGGGAGTAGAAGCCGTGGGCAATTGTTTGCACTGCTGCTGCTGTTGTGCACGGTGCAACCCTATTCAGTTTGCGAATGTATCAGAAAGCGTTTTCCGTGTTGCAAGCGGTACAAGTGTATGAAGTCGTTTGGACGTGAGCTGCCTGCGAGGCATCCCGAAGCTGACAAAAATCCACCCTGAAGCCTGTGCGGCCCAGGCTGCAGCAGTATGTGGAGTAAATGTAAGTAATTTAGGTTCTTTGATGAAGTTTACACAACTTGCTGCCGTGGCCGCAAGTCCCAGGCGCGCTCGCATGGTATAAGGAGTAAGAGTTTATGTAGCGTCAATTTTGAGGTAAGTTGAATCATCTCCGTCCGGATTTTGGGCACGGAGCAGCATGGATGAAAAGAAAGCTGCCTGTCCGACCTCTTAACATGGCCGCGGGGTTATTATGGTGGAGATGGTTACCAGCCTCGACGACAGTTGTGCTTAGCCCATGGCCATACCTTAATCCCCGTACATCGAAGCCCGAACTCTTTTGCGCCTTTTGCATGGTGAAGCCTGAACACACCTGAATGAGCTTTTCGGGAGGTACACAAAAGAAAAACCGGGACTGAAAAAGAAGAGGGAAAAAGGAAGAAAAAAACACTGTTGGACGAATATTTTGTATGATCTTTTAGACCATCACCACCAGCACCGGATTGGACTGGGACACAGGTGAGCATGTCAACGGAGTGTGTTCTGCTATTCATTGTGCGCTTCATTGTACGTCAAGGATGGTTCCGTACCCGGGTCGGACAGGCATTCGATTTCGTCGCTGCATAAAGCCTGCTTCTGGTGTTGTCCTGATTTTTCCTCTAATCAGTCGCAGCTAGTGCTATGCTAACAACGCCCGAACCGGGCCAGTTGTGCGTCGTCCTCGGCCCATGAGCACCGTTTTCTAAACGCAAAACGAAGAAAGGATGCCTATTTGGTGAACTTTTCTCCAGCAAAATTCCGTCTCTCTCTCTCTCTCTCTCCAGCTTCCTCAGCCCCACGGTGTTTTGTGATGGCGTACAGGGGCACTGTCAGAGGCAGAATAAAATCGCAAGCTTAATTTACGTTTGTGAGCAGCTTACTCTTATGGAATATTAATGGCTGGCAGGGTACCGATCCATCTTGTCCCGCTCTTGTCACTCTGTCCCGTTGACACAAGCTGGGTAAAGTTCGTTCACTCAACCCCGTTTCCGGGCAACACTGCCTGCTACACAGCCTACTATTCCTGATCGCTGACACCGTAAGCCGTGCATCATCGTCAAGAAGGCAACTCACACTTGGCACTGTGAACCGGTGGTGGCTTCTTTATTATTATGACTTTGACCGGCAGTGAGAGAGAGCGAGAGGGAGGTTTTCGTCTCGTATGATGGTTTATTATGTCAGGTCTTTTTTTTTGTTGTTGGTTAATGCATCACAATTCATATTAGCATAAACGGAGGTCATCATTACGGAGGGTTTAGGGAGAGGCACATCACTATCGGCTGCTTGCAATTAGTGAACACTTGAATGAACACTTGAATGGAAGATAGAGAAGCGGCTCTGACCACAGTTTCACCAATGTCGGTGGGAAATGGGAACGGCCACAATAAATAGAACGTACCGTTTGATGTGGCATTTTATGTGACATTTTCCGTTTGACATTAAAGGAGTTTAGCATTAATTTTGTCCGAAAGCGATAATGAGGTGATAAGTGAAAAGTTTTAATTGAGCTGTTTGATGTTTACAGCGTATTTGAGATACACAGTAGTGTATATAGCGGTGCAAGAGCCACCGGTTCAGTTATTAATTAGTATGGAAAAGTTACTGATCTTGACGCTAATAAATCAATGAGTGGATAACAAGCTGCTAGACCATGTTGTTCGTTCAAAGACGCAGGAAAGATGCTGAACTGTGGTAGTGAGTGCATGGCCATCAATTAAACAGCATCTATTAATGTTTAGTTTTATGGAACGAGAGAGAACGGGAGAGTTGCCTAAGCAAAAGGCTTAAGATGCAACTCCGGAACAGGGTAAGAAGTTTCTACGCTGTCTAACAAAGGATATGCAAATGGAGTACATACAATTCACCTTTACCTTCACACACACACACAAACGGTGTACAGACCTCACTCACCATCCGTAGACAAAAAGTGAGAACATCAAGCAAAATTCATATTAGTTCTCCGCTTCTACGCTTAAGAGACTAAAGTGTCCCTCCCACAGCACCCCGCGGGACGGGTGTCTTGCAACGGAGGCAGCGACGAGCGTTCCAAATGGCTTTAAGGAAGCAGGACCGATGACAAAAGAAAAGTGTCAGGAAGCAAATAGAATCTCATTATTATTGCATTGTGAAGAAACCCGGAGTCGAGCGGGGAACGCTGAGGTCCTTCATGCACAGGCATGCCTGCGTACGATTGCATGCGCACAATTGCATGCGAGATAGCAACAGTGCGAGACTCGCTTTGAGTTCTGGGTTCATCCCATTTGCTTGCACATCATCCCATCCATCATCATGCGGGACCACCGCCGGGTCCGTTTGATGCACAGCGTTTCCGCATGAGTCCGCCAAGGAATGGGATGCGCCCCTGTCTTACCGGGGTTGCTCGCCTCGCCTCGGCAGCACACAATGGCTGGCGTACACCCTGTTGCACAGAAACGGTACTGCTGCAACGGGGGAATTTTATGGTTATTTTTCATTGCAAATTTGAGCTTGCGTTTGGTAGTGACTGTGCGGTTTGATGAGCACACGCACACACGCAGGTAGAATCTAACGCAGGGAGTGAAGGCGTTTGTCTCTAAGAATCCATTGGAGGTTGAAACACAACAGCAAAACAGCATGTGCATTATGGTATGTGCATACAATGCATTTTTTTGTTTGCTTAAAGTATCGAACGGACGAGCTTCACCGATGGAGGCGCCTGGTCGTTTTCGACCGAAAAATCATGCTGCCGGAACGGTTGATCTCTGCCACACACTGTCTGTTCTGGTCGGACGGATCAAGACGAATTCCTTTTTTCCTTCCCCTTTTCTACTCCCTTCCTCCACACTTCTTAAGGCCCAACATTCCATCACCATGTGCACATGGCATGGGAGAATGTTCCATTCAAATGTTACGGATGTCCTGCGGGCCAGAATGCCAGAATGAAATATTTCTAGTGATTGAAAAGAACACGGTGCGGTGAAACAGTAGAGCGTGGACCGGGTGGTGGAGATTGAAATTGAATAAACCGTGTTGCAGAATGAACATCCGCATAGTTTTTCGGGAGGGAGAGGTTCGAATCCGCTTTTCTTTCGCACATTTCGCCCTCTTAATATGCTTTACCGTTCCGTTTCGTTCTAAAGTTCTATGGCTTTTTTGGTTTCCGGTTGGGGTGGTTTTTTTTTCTCTCTCTTCTATAGTATGGCTTGTGTGTGAGTTTGAGAGGGATTTTTTTTTCTGGCCCGAACCTCATCGGGTTCCTAACAGGATACGGTTTTGAATTCGCTTTTGAGCTGAATATGTCATCGCATTATCAGCGCACTCAATTGGACCCATTTTGGGGACCCCGAAGCGATGCGGATGTATGCATGCACCCTCTGGCACGCCCGTGGTACGGTTGTAACCGCAGTTCGGATACGGCTTCGGGGGCCGGGAAAGTCAAAAAGTGCATAAGTAGATCCGGTGACATTTCAACTTTGTTACAGTTTGATATATTCCCTTTTTGCTTCGTGCATTGTGCTTGGTGTGTCTTGGTTTTGTTTTGTGCAACTCACGGTGCATTCGGTGAACTGGTACATCCGGTTGCGTTGAAAAGTTGCTACGTGATGGATACACCGTTGCGAAGCCCCCGCAACCCCGGGATTGGGTAAAGCTAATTTTGTGGAAAATAGACAGTTATCCGGTTCCGGTGTCAGAAGATCATTTGTCTTGGAAGCAGGTATAAGCGATCCGCGTTTTCGGTCGGACTTCTTGGAAAAATGTGTAAGATGTTTTACCGCGGGGGCGATGCGTGGGAACAAGGAATTACGTGGAGCAGTTTGGTTGAATGATTTGGTAGTTGGTAGATTAATTGTCTGTTCTCTAGTTTTTGATATTGAATTCTGTGTGAGCGAGAACGTGCACGTGTTAAATTTATTTATTACTCTTTGTGTACAATTTTACCTAGCTTTGAACTTTTTTTTCGTCTCTACGGGCGTTTCTGTTATACGTATCGGTAGGAGCAATCGGCCGGATGAAGTACAGATATTTATCGAAATGTAAAATAATGTAAATCGTTCGAAAAATAAACAATATGAGTGTATTGGTTTGAGGTATATAAATTCACTATTAAGACAAATGGCCTCACTCTGATCAAGAAAATATGAAAATTTCAATTCAAAAATTTTAAACTTAAAATAGTTATAAATATTAATACATTAATTGATAAATTCATTTTCTGTAATTCATTCTACAACTAAACCTAGAGTAAACTATGTCTTGAAAACCTCCTCTTCTATGCTTATTATTTCCCTTCTTATTAATCGCAAGCAAGAATCTGTGGTCCCATATCATCAGTTATCAGTTATCTAGAATCTAAAATTATGAAGCCGGGATTCTCGGTCAGAGATCCGGTATCTAAGAGTTGGGATTAAGTTTTCCTAAAAAATCCATGAAAGACTTAACGATCCAGCTCTGTCGTCTTCCTATGCAATAAGTCGATATTTCTACTGGAAATATCAAGGCCATCACTTCACCTCAGCTCGGACGTAGCACGTCTCCATGTTCTCTACTTAAATAGATTTTACGGGTAGTGTTATCCCGTTGTCATTTTTATAACCTGATCTGCTCACCAAAGTCTTCCAAGTCTAATGCTTCATTACCATATGTTATTAGAATAAAGCTGTGGCACGTTTATGGAGCCATTTGTTTATTGCAAATATTGTTTCAATTGTAGTACCCTTGTCCTGCAAACGATCGTATTGGATTAACGCATCGATCGTAATGCTTGATAAACCAGCGAAGCGTCATGCCCAAATACTAAGCATTAAGTACTTGTGAGGTGCTATAACTGCTTCGCGCTCTTAGTCTGACTCAGAAATCCTCGAAACTGTCCTTCGTTCTTGATGTGGCCGGAAGCCTCCTGGGGCCATGAGGATAACTTACCAAAAGGATGATACGAGGCTGTCCGGTAGCATTATCATGACCTGACCTGCCCACAAGAGCCTTCCAGAAGAGATTTTTCTTTATAATGGGGACGTACAGCTTCTAGAGCCTGTCATTGTACCATTGTCTTTTTAATAAACCTTACATTTTTAAGTCAAGACTTAAAGGTCCTTTAATATTATGATGGTTCTCTCTAAGTTAGCTATACTTTACTACTCCAGAAGTGGAGTTCATTACTGCTGAAACACATATTTTTCCGCGTGAACGTACATTTTTAAATCAAGTGCCTTAAGTGCCATGAAGCAAGGAATCTTCCTTTCACACAATTGAACGTTACCCAGCAAGAAACATCCACCTGGGCACAGTTTTTCTTTATAAAGCAGTGTAAAATTGTCACACCAGAGCCATAGGTATCAGAGCCGTCAAATAATGAGCCAGAACCAAGCCAAACACTCTTTCTTTCCCTGACCTTGAAGCGATACGCTAGAAAACCGCCGTCTGACGATGATAAATGGCGGAAGGTGAGTCGTTTTGTGTGGCCGGTATTGTTGTGTGTGTCGGCAAATGGTAATGATACCGCTTAATGGAGTGTCGATAATTTATGACTCCGGTCGCAAATGGGTAAGAAAAATTGAATGCATGCTATGAGCATGTAACTGCAAAGATATGGAAACGTGAAAAAAATGCTTCAATTGCTTGCTTTAATATACTTCATTTTAAATGATGCAGACTGGCGTTCCGAATAAGCGATCATTATTTTATTAATCAACGATTAAATGGTTTGCAATCAGACACCAAGCAAATAAGCAAGGATTTCGATATGATAACATGATCAGGAAGCAACTACAAAAAAGGGCAACAAAACCTCACAACTAAAGCAAAGCTCTCCGCAGGTCATCCGATGCCCGGATCCCGGCAGGCTCGAGGGTTTAGCCGTGTTATCAGGCTATCGGTAGGCTTTCCGGGACCGGTCCAATTCTACTATAATCGACCCCAATATACTGTGAACATAATTTGGTTGAACTCGTGCCAAATAATTCCTCCCCGAAACCCTTTTGTGTCCACCGTTCCTTGGTCAGTGTTTTGTGGTTTTTATTTTCTAGTCGTTTGCAGTGAGCATGCAAGTGGTCCTACTGGTGGTCCCTAGACCTGATCGGATAATGCAATTCGATTTGAACGTATCGGCGTGCATTTCGAATTTTCGATTTGAGATTTCAGAAAACTGATTTCAAACGGGCTTGCACCCTTGGAAGGAGCGCAGCAGAGTTAACAGCAGGAAGCACAGGCGAGTGAGCACTTCGCAAAGCGGAAGTGCAACATTGAAGGGGCCAAAAGTTGTTATTCTCGCAAATCTTGCCAGCGGTAAGTTTGCTGTTGGGAAGCTTATTTTGTTTCGGCGAGTACTTCCGCATGAACAACAGCTGGCGGGGCAGCCGGTGGAAAGTTGGTCGTATCAGCTTGCATCCGGTTTGCGAACGTTCTTGCTGGTACGATTGTCTCTCCACTATATTTGCTTTTGTGTCGAGAAACTTTTATGATATTTTAAATGGTATTGATGTCAGACATTCGTATGAGGATTGAAGAGAGCTAACGCGTGTTTATAAAATAATTAAACACCAAGCAGAAGAAAATTCTCCATTCGCTTTTGCCATATACAAAGCAAGCTCAGATTAAAGTAAATCCTGCTGTTAACTTGATTTTTGCCATTTTACGACCTAGAAAGCATCGTTCCGCTAGCTTCCTTAAAGCAAAGCAAAAATAAAATCCTTCTCTTAGACGAACCCCATTCCCTCAATTTCCGTCAACAATCTTCCCACTCTTTGAGCCGTCTAAAAGAAAGCAACATAAAAATCCGCAAAAAAAACACAAACCCTCCTGATGCTGCTCCGAAGGAAATGAGAAACCGAAAAGCTTTGAATAATAATTAATGAAGCGTAATTAGGTGCGCTTTTGTGTAAGCGTGTTGTGCTCGTTGCACACACACACCCGGCCAGCAAAGTAAGACAGCCAGCAGCATTGGATGTGAAGGAAAGGGCTTGAATGAAACTCGCGCCAAACAGCTACACACCCTTCTTTGGGTGGTTGGATTTGTAAGGAAAAACAGTGGAAGCAGCTAAAACAAACATCGACCAGTGGCCGTATACGGATTGTTCCTGCACCGTGCTTCCCAAATCCGTACGCGTACAAAGTTCTACAGCCACCAGTTTTGTTTGAAGAACAAAACGAAACCAGAGTAAGGAATAAAAGGAAAGCAAGCAAGAAAGAAGGGTAAAAAGATGGTAAAGGAGTGCAAAAAAAAAAACAAAACCCCGGCGCTTGGTGTGGTTGCACAACAATTTCCCGGAAGCGTCAGCGGGATCAGCCGACGGGTTGATTTGAGCCTGGGAAAAAAAGGAAATCGAGAGCTCGGCCTCGGTGGTCTAGCCATTTGAAGGTGATAAATACGTCGTTTCTCGTATCGGGCTCGGTCTTCCGCACGGTGCCGCATGTTGTGGGCGAAAAGTTTAGGAAAATCGTTTTCCATTCACCTTGGTTGGGATGCTGTTTGGAAAGATTTTTCTTTCCACTCTCTCGCTCTCTCACTCTCTCTCGCTCTTGGTTGCTTCTTCTAAACTTCTGCGAGGTTTTATTTCAAACGAATCGCCGATTTTTTCTGCAAAGGAACCGTTCGTCCACCACGCTCGGTGCCGGGCACAATAACGGAAAGCTTTAGTCAATTTCCTTGATTGCCTCGGCAAGTGGTAGCGCGCGAAACTTTAAGAAACTTGCCATTTATCAGCGGCGGGCTTTACTGCAAAAACCCGGCCGGTCTATATCCGGCGCGGTACGGATTGTTCTAGTTTTCGGCTCTAGCCTACCCGTTCGGTGTAGGATTCCGGGTGGCCATTTGCGAAATCGTGTGCTAATCAACGTGATTAGGTGGAAAAATGGGCATCCCTTTTCGTGGGGAGGGAGAGTTGAAACAGCAGGCAGCGATCGTTAAAAACCTTCGAGCTTTTAGAAAACGGGCAAATGATTTTCGAACGATACTAGGCTAACCCGACGTGGCAAGGTGTGCATGTGCAGGCTGAAGCGAATGGTGTTAGGCGTTTTTCCCTCCTCTTTTCGGTAGTATCGGATTCGGAGCAGCGCATGGTGCCCAAAAAAAAAAAAAGAACTAAGGTTCGATTTTGTTTAATAGTTTGTATACGAAAGGGCGACGAACTCTTAACCGTTCCTTTCATTCGCAACTACTCTTTACCAATCGCTTTTGCTGCATGCTTTCCTCGCTCTGGTAGGGTTTGTCGGTTCTGGTTGATTTTTATCTGGGAGAAGAAATTTATTTTGGTAATTTGATAAATTCTACTTTGTGCGCAAGGCCAGCTACCCTTTTGTTTGAAGATTGGTGTTTCATGAATTCTTTCACACCGGATAAAAATACCTTCGCGTATCACGGCTTTTCCCGGGAAAACGGAAACAAATTACCGAACGATACCGAGGTGTGGCGAGATGGATGGTGAAGGATGCTGCCCGGCTAGTGTACTGGGTAGAGTTAAATTATTATCATCATCAGAGGAAGGTTGATTGAAGCAAAGGGAACAAAAGTTTCGTGTTGAGTGATCATGAATGGTGGAAAGATAAATATTGGCCCGAAATGCCTCTTTCTCGCAGATTGATTCTGACTAGACGTGAGCATTTATAATGCTGTTACTGCTTTTGGATGTTTAGATTGTTTATTTAAGTTTTACAATTCGCCGGTGAACGAAGTGAAAGTTCATGGCTTGATGAATCAATTTCTTTTCAATCATATATGCAAACTCCAACGCATTCAGGTTGTTATTGATGATAGGGTTAGAATTCTTCTAAAGATAGATCTCCTGGGCCCTGTCGAATCCGTTTCGCTTTGAGTTTTCTCCCTTGGAAGATCTTATTCGTCAAAATGTTAAATGTTGTTAACTTCTACTCTTGGCAAGTTTTCTTACAGTAGCATGCATTCTCTCAAGGTGTAACTCCCTGGAGCGGTCCTGTGGTCTAGGCCGTAGAAGCGCTAGTCTTCACACGCCTGGACCGGATGTTAGGACTATTAAGCAATGGGTATATTAGATCAAAGATGCTAGAAATTGCAGGTCAAGACATCTAGAGATAATGGTAACAAAGAAATTATAAACAGATTTTTTCGATGTATAATTGACAAGCATCCAGGATCATTTCACTCAAAATGATGGTCAATATCACGTAGAACAAATCAGTTCCTTTCCTTAAACATTCGTCCTGGCGATCATGATGATTTTAGAAGAGACTCTTTCACATGTTTCGGCTGTTTTTGGTTGGGGGGATTTCTTCTTCTTGGTCTGTTCAAGGTTGAACGAGCGTATGAGGCTTGACCAGGTCGTCAATCCGTTTCGAGGAAACTAGGTCCAGAGCTGCATTCTAAACTACGGCTGACACCACCTCGCCAGCCTTCGAGTTCTGCTGGCTTTGACCGGTGCCAGGTTGTCTGTGCCGCCAAGCAGCTCATCTAGTTTGTGGTCAATGAGACTATCGATTGATGAGTAGCCGTTCAAAGGTGACTTTGAATATTCGCAAGAAAGTTCTCTTACTAGCTCATTGAAGATTTTGAGTGCCGGCAAATAGCAGCAAACAAGTGAATGTCATGTCATGAGGTTAATAATAGTGAGAAAGTTTTGACAGACTTCCCATTTAAGCCTTTTATAGGATTTTTAAGATGGTAAAGGATACATAAGCTGTTTGTGGTGTAATTTATTGCAAGTGGTGCATTTCTGATGTCAGTTCTTCAAAAGGAAATGAGTTCGAACGCGACAGCTTCACGTCGAAGTGAGACTAGAATAGCTCACCCAAAGACACTTTTCCCACAATTGACAGATCTATTATCGCTCACCTACCTATTTGCATAGCAAAAAATGCCAATTTATGAACTATAGTTTTAATCATCCAAAAAGCGGCGGGTTTTCCTTCAAAAACCTACCAAACTCCTATGGGAGGACAAGAGTGGTTCTGGTGTTGCTGCCAGTCGACGAAGATGGATTATTTTAAAGTTAGGCACGCAAAAGTTAATCGCGTGCTCATCGATTTTCGGTAGGGTGAGAAGCGAAGTTTTGGAAATTAAATTTCGTCGTGTAATTTAACTTTCGTACAATTCCGCCACTAATCCGCTAGTGTGCAGTGTGGCGTCGAACCCCCTAAACCGTAGGGCTAACCGGGGGCAAACAAGCAAACCGTGGTCATTTTTCAAGCAAGCAAAATACACCTTTGAAACAAAATCTTTGCGTGAGGAATGAACTGAGGTGGCGGGTGGAGTGATGGATGAATCCGATCAGTTTCACCGAAACGGTGCGCAAATGATAAATCACGGCACAAAGTGAGTGTCGTCGTCGCGGTACCACAGCAAAGGTTGGTTGATAGCAATTTAAGTAAATTACAATCTGTTTTAACTGCGGCGCTACGTGGGCAACGAGCTATTATCTGCACGGCGAAGTTGGAGGGAGATAAGAAACTTTAAGCAATCTTGGTACTATTCTGCTTTGGTTTGCGGGATTTTTGAGGGGCTACTTGGAGCTGAGATGCCCAGGGAATTAAAGGTTCAGGGCTGTACACATGTAACTCAATATCAAAATAAGTAAGCAAAGATAGAATTATGTAAATAAATAAATAAAAATTGAGAACAGTAAATAAATTAATAATAAAATTAATAAATAACTAAATAAATAAATATTTATTTATATTTCGATTTAGACGGCTTGACGCCGTATTGACAACACCGCGTGTCTAAATAAATAAAAAAATAAAAATATAATTAAATGCGTAAATTAATCAATTTAAAATTCAAAAATAAATGAAAACTAAATAAACCAAATAGCAATCGAAAATTGCAGAGAAAAATCCTTCCAAAGCTGAAGTTGAGCATCCAGAGCTTGACCACGCACCGTAATGATTCACATTGCCCATTACTCCATTTTTTTATCCTCTATTCAACCAGCTTTCCACCCAAAAAAGGAATATTTAAAAAAAGAAACATTGTTTCACATTTCGTTTACATCGCTTGTCACGTTTCATTTCATTTGTGATTCTCACATTGGCAATGCATCGGGATGCAACGCGCTGGACACAAAACCCACTAGCGGAAACCCCATTGTATATAAAATCTAATCGAATCGATTAGTACTGTTTCCGGCTCCATCTACTCACCCAATTGCTCTCCCTCGCCGAGTGGTTTGTGATTGAAAAAGTAGCAAATTGGCAAACAGAAAGGCAATGGCGATAGCACGAAGCATAACAAATACGATGATACAAATAAATTTGATGGGAAAATAGGATAGCGTCAGGAGCACCGTTGCGCGTTCCAAGCAGATAAAAGTTTTGAAGGATGAAAAGGGGAGAGGCAAAAAAAAAAAGCAACCAGAAGCTCGTCGTTGCACCTTCCATCGACTGTGTTAGGAACATTAAAAGTCTTTTTCGGACTGTATTCCGGGTACGTTTCGTTTACCATCAGTTTTCCATTCGTTTTTCTCCTTCCTTTTTCCGTTGGAGTTTTGTTGCGCTCGCTTCTGTTGTTGGCTGGGCTTTGTGCTTGAAATGTGTTTTGTCGTTCCGTACGCTAGTTGCCAGCAAGCGTGCAAACGGATGCGGACGTGCAATAAGACGTGTTGGAAGTGATGGGAAAGCTTCCGAAATCAGTGTTGGAAGCAGCCGGAAGTGAACCGAAAAAACTAATTTCGAATCAACAATAAAGAGAAACGCAAGTTAAGTAAATAAAAGCTAGTGCGCGCGTAGAAAAGATGAGTAAAGTGCACCCCACGGTTCGGTTGGATTTCCTAGGCGCCTGTATTTGTTTGTCGGTTGAAGTTTGATGAACTTTGCAACTCACGCAAAGATGGGAGAGGCCTTATTGCGTACTGCGAAAAACTGTTGGGCTGAGAAGTTCAGGAGTTTATTGTGAAGTGAATTATATAATTGGCATGTATTGACGGTACGGTAACAGTCTGTGTGAAATAAACTTATGTAGATAATTGACAGTAACGCATAAAAGTCGATATTTGAAATGAAATGAGAGAGGAAACAGAGAAAAGAGGTATGCCAGAGAACCGAGAAAAAAGCGAGAGAGAAATGAGAGAGAAATGCGAGAGAATTGTCAGTGCAATGGGACAGACATAAAAGAGAAGCGGGAGAAAATTGAAAGAGAATTGAGAAAAAATTACAACAAATCAAGAAAGAAATGAGAGAGAAGTGAGTGAAATGAGAAAGAGAGACTCAAGAGACAAATAAGAGTGAACCGATAGAAACGAGAGCTAATCTAGAGAATCGAAAGAGAAATGAGAGAGAAATTTGAGATGAAATAAGGAGAAATGAGAGAAAAATGAGAGAAAATCGAGAGAAAAATAACAGATTCTCTCTTATTTCTCGTTCGATTATCTCTCAATAGTTCTCTTTCATTTATGTCTAGATTATCTCTAGATTCTCTTCAAATTCTCTGTCATTTCTCTTCCGATTATTTCTCAATTATCTCTCGATTTTCTCTATTTATGTTTTTTCTCGGTGCTCTTTTGATTCTCTCTCATTTCTTTCTCGATTCTGCCTCATTTTTCTCTCAATAATCTTTCATTTTTCTCTTAATTTTCTCTCATTTCTTTCTCCATTCTTGTTGGCATTTCTTTCGATTCTCTGTCATTTTTCTTTTGATTCTCTTTTAACTCGCCCTCGTTTTTCTCTCGATTCTCGCTCACTCAGCTCGTGATTAAAACTCTTATTTCACACGTTCTGACCGTCATCACCATCAAAGATTTTCCCAGGCCAGTGTATTGACGTCTACTGTCGGCCTAGTGCAAGTGTGCCCGTAGAGAACTCCTGTGCTAAAGTGCCTTTATGTTCCATTTAAAGGAACCATTTAAATTGTATTGCTTTTTGAGAAAATAGCGACCAAATCAGGAGATATTATAGTTAAAGATAATAAGATCCTTATTAGTATGATACACCTCCTTGATCCTTACCTTTATCACATTTACACAAACATTATCTGTTCAATCTTGAGGTTTTAAGCTGCGAATAAAAATGTTAAAAGGAGTTTTCCTTGCTCGTACCTCGTTTACGATCGCCTCTTAACTGAATATTGGTGACATAATTGTTTTTTTACTGCTACAGAAAAACATCCTCGCTATAGCAGCTAGTACAATCTGTTCTTCAACATAAATGTCATATTTCTCATGAATAGTTCGCTTCGCTTCCCTCGTCGAAACAAGCACGAGTCGAAGCACGAGTTTGTGTGTCAACATTTAGCAACTGGACGCTACTAGTGCTTTCTAAAGAAATTGAGTTGTTACCGAACGGGGAGCGTTACACTCGGGAAGCGTGTGATGCATTTGGAGCTAGCTGGGAGGATTTCGATTTTCAGCTATACATTTTGTACTGAATTTGTGCTAAGATTTTCCATCCCACACACACACACACTAACATACACTTTTTTTCTCGAGCTTGTTTCGAAGTTTTCCCTCGATGACTTTGCTGCGTGACACTTTGTTTGGTTTAAGTTTCGTTTTAGGTTCTCTCGGGTTTTTTCTTCCTTTTTTTGCTCGCTCGGCACACACACACACACACACAGGCAAGCTTGTCATGATTTGTTGTACGTTGTGATTTTATTTTTTCACTCATCCGAAAGTCTTCTATCCCCCGAGGGACCGGTTGCCAGAGTTGTTTTGCAGTTAAAAGACAACTTTCCGTGGCGTTTTATCCGTGGCGTGTTTTGCTCGAATGTCGCCAGGCAAGGAAGAGTGTCCTTCCGGTCGTGATGGCGTTGATTTGAACTTCGTTGTTTTTTTTTGTTAGCCTGTCCGCTGTTTTTGTTTTATAGCAAACTTTTTCCGCTTCATTATAGCCCAACGTGAAGTTCATTAAATTCTGAGCCCGGTGCAACTCGCTCCCTCGCTGCTGCTCTCGGGTCGCTCGGTGACACGTAAACTGTTTCCGCCCGATGCTCCATTCGCACGCCAAGCGTGTGTCACAAGCGGCACAGGATTAACTTTGCTGTCACGCTTCATCCGGCACTCGTTTTGTGCCGCACGGTACACGGGCTCTGTTGATTTTTGTCACAATTTTTACAAGACCGTGGCCCACGCCCGGTGACAGCTTCCATCTCCATCGGTCGCCATCGGTTCCGCCAGATGAGTGTCACATGGGAGTCACGGCACCCCGGAAATGAAGTGACTCATTATACGCTTCGAATAACTGTCAACATCGGCAACCGGGCCAACTTTGGTGTTGCTGTTTAGTTTTTCGGTTTTAGTTTGTATTTTTATGGTGGTGGAATTTTGGTGAGCGAGCGTGTTTTGGTTTTCTTTTTGTAAACAGCTTTTCTTGGCTCGATGCTGTTTAAATGTGTCAATAAATATTCTTGATGCAGATGATGGATCACACAGCCTGTTGGATTGATTCAGTGCTATGGACTAGTTTTGTAAATGTGGGTTTGAGATGGAGCTAGACGTTGATTGAGTTATGGCAGCGGAAAGATGATTGATGTGTTTGCTTTTATTTTACATTTATGTTGTAACGCTCTTTTAATAAGAAACAAAATGGTTGGACTGCATTCGATTTTGCAAAATAACTGAAGACAATTTGACAGAGTTTGACCAAAGGCTCGGTAGAAAACTCTCAGCTGGGTGCAGCCGAAGCGATAGATGAGCAGGGCTTCACACAACAGGATCAAGGTACCAACTACGAGTATAATCACGCCAAGAAAACCCAGAAATGGTAGGCCAAGAAGGTCCAACTGACAGGGGGACGAGATCGGGGTGAGCGCGAAGTAACAAACAGGGGAATTGAAGACCGTAAGACAGGTGCATCGATTACATATAACAGAATCGCTGAAACAAAGGAGGACTTTTAATAGGATCGGCGAGTTTCTGACGACTGCAGACAATGAGACAAGACATCTATCCTCGTATCCAGGCAAGTCAAATCGAGTGAAGAACCTTTGAACTCGCTCGATGCTATCAATGTGGATCCTATCGGTAAGGGAAAAGATAACTGAGTAGGGTTTCAACTGTGATTTGTGCAGGGCTCAAAATAAGGATTTAAGGCACCTAGGGTCGTCAAAATCACGGCAAGGAATATTTATAAATCTGAGTATGTGAGGACATTGGGTTATTTTATGACAAACTTACAGTGATTGGAGTTTTATTAACAAATACCTAGCTTCGTAAAATGAATGCAAATCTTCATACCTCCAAGGGAATAGCCAATCGCATAACGAATGAGCTTTAGTTGAATTGCTCTTACCTTTGCCGATCATATTTCTGCGGAAGGGCTTCAGACCATTCTAGCTAACTCAACGAATCTATCCATACTCGCGTTTCAAATCATCCCTCATTGCAGGCAACGTTCAATTATTTGATTTCAAAGCTTTACAAAGCACTTGCAATATTCCTCTTTCAATTTGAAACATTCCACTCCATTCCAGTTCCAACAAGTAGATCAAAATCTTGTTAATAATAGGCAACTAAACCCTTAAAGCATAAGCGATTCCGATTTCAATAACACAATTGAAGTATAAGTTATTAATTAAACATTAGTATTATGTTGTTCTCTTGCTTACAGACCAGCTTACCTAGCCTCCTCGCATACTTTTGGACACACAAAAAAAGGTTAACCACATGTTTGAACCAACGCATCATCACGCATCTTCAAAGAACTCACTGTATTAGGCCCACAGTTGTGTCTCCGTGTATGTGCTCTCCTGGGCCAGCCGGACCATGTACCGGCAGGCAGTGGCTGTCGCCCTGGCAGCAACACCAAATCCTTCCATTCCTTTGGAACGCAACGGAATGTTGGGTGAAATTCAATTACGCAAAACATTCTTCACCGCTTGCGCCGAAAAGTCTGTAGGTAGCGTTTGGTAGCACAAAAGATTTTCCCCCGCCCATCGGGGTACCCATTGTACCCATTGTACGGCAGGAAAATGGTGAACATGCATTCTTTCCTGCCCGACGGATGGCTTTCGCTGTCCGCTCAAAGCTCTCACCATTGTTCCTGGTAAATACGCGTCCTATTTAAACTTCAGTTCAGGGTACACACTTCACGGAACTCACCGGAACAATAGGGTTGGGGGATCTGGTTGCTAATGATAAAGTATAACACAATCGGTCGATCGCACCGTCCAGATCGAGTACGAGAACGGGGACGAGAACGGGGACATCCTTAATCGGGTATATCCCCTTTTTTTGTTTGCTGGCTATTCCCGGAGTTTCGGGGCTCGGGAAACCCTCCGGCTGTTGAAGCTGGCTGTTCACTTTCCTGCCTGTCTGCCTGTGTGTGTGTGTGTGTGGTCATGTACAGCGTTTGTGAGTATTGACAGCAGCGCCCGTGGAAGATAAACGGACAACCACGGCAACACTCTCGCAAACCCCCGGATGCGAAAACTCATCCGAAGACCCCCGAAATGTTGTCGACGGACGGGCTGCCGGATATTGACGGGCGTGCTTGCGCTGTTTACACCGGAGGAATATTGATTCAATCTTAACGATATGTAAATCAGCGATGTGCTTTCCTCGGTGTTCCGGCCTCGAGAAAACACAGCCACAAGACGGTTGAACGGTGGAGAAAATCAAAATCGACCCTCCCGATGGAACCGCTCGCTGGCTGACACATGGTCGGCCGACCGGTTTTTCGATCCATCTGGGTGGCGTGGGTTTGGGGGAGGGGCTGGGGTTGCCTACTGTTTGTTTAGGATTTCACATTTAATTTTATAAAGTCGTTTCGGCGTTGCTTTAAGTGTGCTCGGGGAACACAGTGCCCGCTCCCTGCGTGCCTGAGAAAAGGTGTCGTTGATGGCCCTTTTCTTTTATTCCTGCCCAGTGATCCGATCCGGTTCTTTTGTTGGCCAGCGTAGGACTTTAATGTTCTCCAAGGGGGTTCCCGAGCTTCGCGTCTGTCGAGAGGTGTGGAAAACTGTTCCATCACCTTCTCAAGAGGGTGAAGTTGGAGCATTTTCACAAGCTCGGTAATTCAAACCCGACCCACAGTGCGTGTGTGAGTTTTCCCACGCACAAGCCATTCGGCGCACGTACAAAGCATTTTTTGTGTGTGTGTGTGTGCTTCCCCCGAAGGGAGTATTGCTCCAAAAAAGGGAAGGGCGCATTGATCATTTTCGGTTCAGTTGAGTGGGGGTATCTGTACAGTATATGGGGCGAAAGGCGAAGGGCGAGCAGTTTCCGGTAAACCAATCACATCGACGTGGGCCGCCACGCAACCGCCTGATCTAGCCCCTAATCGATATGCATCCCGAGAGTAGGATGGCATCCCGAGGGGGGGAGGCTCTGGGAAGGCCGTTTAGTGCTGACGTGTTTTTCGGTGATAAACAACAACAAACGGTGCGTGCACAACATGTTCACCTGAATCTCAACGAGCCGCTCGCTTCTTGGACGAGCCTAATCTTTCGCGCGGATGGCGGTGAACCAGGCCCGGAAAAGCCACAGTATCACCATCAATAAGGCTATGCATCAGAAGGGGATGAGAGATTGTTGGTGTCGTTTGCATAAAGTTTCCCCTGTCACGGGCAAGGCTTTAAAGGTCGTTGGTTGGTTTTTGCGTAAACAACCTCGCCATACAGTAGCGGCACGGTGTGACATGGGTGCGTTATGTGAAAATTATCTGTTTGATGGGATGACATGCTGACGATGAGATGGTGTTTGCGCTGATGATCAGTAACGTGTCTTGAGGGAATGGTGTGTTTACCTTAAGCAGATGCAACTTTAAGCGGATGCCGTTGATGGGGATGGTGCTGCTTTGTGGTTATTAGAATAAGCTGCCATAAATGTGTGCTTGTGTGCTTAAATCGCTGATCTCATTTTGATGCGGTGAAACGGTGGTATCAGAATCGCTCGGAATTGCTTAATTTTATTCCAATGGCAAGCGATATTGATACAGATGAGCTAGTGAATTATTTAAAACTAATTCCTCATGTGAAAGGCGACCTCAATCTGAGTTTTATCTTCAAATTAGCTTTCAGTCAATCAATTTCACTGGTTTAGTCGTAAACAGCACCTCGTTTACGGTATCAGGGTCAGACGTGGTTTTTTTTGGACATCTGCCTAAAATAACTTGGATCTAAATCCCTGGTCCTGCTCGCCAACACCTTCAACAGGTGCCTTAAAGAAGGATATTTACCAACCCCGATAGAAACATGTTAAGGTTATCCCTGCATCGTGCTTCATCAGCGAAATTCTAGAGAATGGAATACCATTGCCTAGAAAACAATACTCTTACCGAGGTTCAATTCGGATTCGGAGTAAGACATTCTACCGCTCACCAATTGCATCTAATGGTTTACTTGATAAATCAGAACCAAACCCGTAGTTGGTGGACTGCAATGTCTAGACTAGACTAAACATCGACAAGACCTTTGTCTGCATATAGTTAAAATTATAAAAACTAACTCGCTCGCTCAAAGTATTACACTAACACTTCAGGTGTTCCTCAAGAGAGTCCTTGGACCTCCCTTGAGCAACTGTAACACTATTGAAAAAGCTAACTTTGAACAACGCACTCATCTGTCGCTCTGCGATAATGACACTACAATTTTGTACAGCCCATTTTTACCATGGCTAATAATTGGACATGGCGGTCCGGTGGACGAGGCGACAGCGGCGCCGGTCTTCACACGGCAGGGCCGGGGTCAAATCCCATCCAGACCGCCTCCCCGTACGAAAGGCTGACTACTTTTTTACGGGTAAAAATAAGTCACAGAAAGCTAGAAATGGCAGGCCGAGACCTCTCGAGGTTGTAATGCCACAGAAGAAGAAGAATAATTGGACATCAACAATCCTGTTTCCCGTACGGTATCTTGGCGTTACATTAGACATTAAGAACTCACGATGAAAACCATACGTTTATAACATGCGGCCTCCTACTTAGCCTATATTAACTCAAATAGCGAATGCTTATTGCTCGGTCGCATGCGACCTGTCGCACAGGATTTGACAGATGAGGTTTGGTGGCACGAAACCTAGGCTATCAAATCTCATACAAATCCTGTGCGACTAGTCACATGCGACCGAGCAATGGCACCAGCCTAAATCTATCCTGTAAAAGCAGGTCATACTCTCAGATATCTTATATGGATTCAGCATCTGGAGGCCTTCTTCTATCAAGAGAATGCTTGTTGTCCAGTGGATTCAGAATAAGATTCTTAAGATGATCTTGGCCAAGGTATTAGTACTGCTCATTAGGGACAAGGTGCAGAATCTTAATTCAAAATTTCGCAAATCCGATTTTAGAATGATCAGAAATCTGTTCAAAAATTAAACAAATAAGATAAGAAATGTTCGATAGATTAAAATAGACAAAAAAATGTAAAGGATCAATCCTTTCGTAAAGGCAGCTTAGTTCCAGGCCGTTCTTTATGAATAAAAAAAGGCAGCTTAGTTGGCCCTCCACTACCAGTTGTTGTTGTTGTTTTGTTTTTTTTACGAGGCTTTTTAGCATTCGCCTCTCCTTCAGCCATCATATAGGTTTTGATTTCGGAGTTATATCCTTGCTATGTAAAGATTGCATTAGATTTCTGCATATAATTTAACATCTTTTAAAAATAATATAAGTTTTTTATTCTCATTGATGCTATTTGAGAGCACCACATCCAGATGTTCACTCAGTTTGTGTTTCTCTCTGTCAAAGGAGTACCCAGGGCATTCGGTTAGTATATGCTGTACTGTGACATCCAGGCCACAGTACTGGCATATCAATGGTGACTCCTTTTTCAAACGGTGTGTGTGGGTTAGTCGCGTATGTCCAATTCTTAATCTTGTTATAACTCTTTGATCGCATTGATTCAAAGGATCGGTCCAAGAGGCAACCGTCTGTTTGATCTTTTTGAGATGACTCAAAGGCGATATATTCCACTCGTTTTGCCAACACTGCTGTACCACTGCTTTGAGCCACACGGATGAGTCGGCCCTGGAGATGGTACCATCTATTTTGTCTAATATGCGTCTACCTTCATTTGCAAGACGGTCAGCTTCCTCGTTTCCCGTTATTCCCATGTGAGCTGGTATCCAACATAGTACGAGCTCTCTGTCATTTATGATGGAATCAATGGCTTGTATGTGGGGGTTACGCATGGAACCTTTCTCCAAAGCTTTCAGTACACTAGCGCTATCTGTGAAGATAACGTTAGGTCTGTCGTCAACTGTGGTTTCTTCTGCTGCTAAGTAGATGGCAATAGCTTCTGCTGAGAAGATGGTGGTGTTATCTGGAAGCTTTATACTACAGCTAGCGTTTGAGGAAGAAATACCACAGCCAGCGGAGCTATCCTCTACTGACCCATCTGTGTAAATTTTGTGATGAATTCTATATTGGCTGGCTATCAAATTATGGAAATATTGCTGCATTTCTTGTTGATTGCAACCTGTTTTAGTCATATTAAGGAGAGTCCAGTCAATAGATGGTTTCTTGTAGTACCAAGGTCTACTTGTGAGGGTCACGAGTTTGGCGACTTTTGGAATGGTGTAACCTGTCAGTTGATCAAACTGACTGTTAACATGCTCTAGCTGCTGTTTCATTAGAAGTCCTTTTTCTTCGAGTCTTAAAGCTGCATTGACTATCTTTAGTGCTATGACATATTTCAGTGGTAGCTGACCACTTTCGCACAAAACAGTGTTATTTGGACTCGTAATAAAGGCTCCAGTTATTTTTTTAAGTGCGGAATTGTAGGTTGGAGTGAGCCTACAACCAAAGTTGCTGTTTAGCATGGATATAAACTCAATTCCATATAACAGTTTTGGGACAAACCAACTGTTAAAGATCGTGAGTAGGCTATTTCTTGATGAACGTGTTTTTCCGCACCCTAATAAATGTAGAAGGTTCAATCTTCTTTTTATTGCTTTTCTGATGTGGAGGTAGTGTTGTCGGAATTTCAACCGGGTATCGATGAAAATTCCTAGAATTTTTGTACATTTTGTGTTTGGAACAGTGTTGGATTTGATTTTTAAATGTTTCAAGGGGGATTTATGTGTTTTGTTGCATATGTGTAGTATTTTTGTTTTGGTGGTGGATAAGTTTTGACCATTTTCATCACACCATTTATAGACTTTAACTAAGGCTAATTGTAATTTGTTTCTGTTTCTTTTTTGTGATGTGTCTGATGATATTAGCGTTATGTCATCGGCATATATAAACTTGAGGATGTTAGGTGGGATAGATAGGAGTAAGGATTCCATACTAATAAGGAAAAGTGTGGGTGACAAGATTGCCCCTTGGGGTACTCCGTTTTCCAGAACTTTAGATTGTGATACGCAGTTCCCAATCAAGACCTGGAAAGTGCGTTCTGTTAAAAAATTCTGGATGAATTTTGAGAGCTGTCCACCAAAATTCCATTTTTTTAATTGCTCTAGGATACTCGGACGCCAAACGCGATCGAACGCTTTTGACAGGTCAACCACTGCGCAGTCGATATGGTGTTGCCTGCTTCTAGCTTCAGCGATAACATTCCCAAAAGCTGCGAAGTATGATTCTGTGCCGAGACCGCTTCTGTAAGCGTGCTGTTGTGTGCTTAGTAAGCTTCTCTCTTCTAGTGCCTGTACAAGTCTTCGGTTTACCAATCTTTCTAGAACTTTACTCAAACAGGACAGTAAGGAGATGGGTCTATAATTCTCAGCATTAAAGTTTGTTGTTTCTGTTTTAGGAATGGGAATGATGTAACTAGATTTCCATTTTGTAGGGATCTCTCCTGTGTTCCAGATGTTGTTGAATATGTTAAGAAGGCAATGCATTGCTACTTCAGGAAGCTGCTTGAGAAGAGGATAACCAATGTTATCTGGCCCGGCTGAATTTCCTTTGCATTTTTGTAATGCCCAGCGTAGTTCATCTAAGGAGAATGGTTTATTGTAGGATTCAAAGCGTTTATTGGGGAAGGAAATAGGAGATGGTTTTTGAGGATTCTTCAGTTTTTTGAAGTAAGGAGAATATTTATCGGTTGCAGAGGCATTATAGAAATGTTGTGCAAAAGTTTCCGCTACTTCGGAAGGTGAAGCGATTGGGTCTTTGTTTTTCACAAGCGTTGGAAATATAAATTCCCTTTTCCCTGCGAGACACTTGATCTTTCTCCATATTTCTTTACAGGACTGTGACGGGTTGATGCTTGTGACAAAGTTATCCCAGCTTTGCTTTTTTGCTATTTCTACTTCGGCTTTAGCTTTTTGATTAGCTTCTCTGTATTTCGATGCTAAATATTCGATATTGGGGTTGTCCTTGATGTTACTAGCCTTTCTGAATTTCCTCAGAGCTTTCCTTCTTGCAGCAATTGCCATCCTAACAGACTCATTCCACCAGGGAACTGATTTTTTTGAAATTTTTCCATTTGTACGTGGGATACTTGACTCCGCTGCCTTGATTACTATTTTACAGAAGGTATCAACTGATAGCAATGTTGGTACTGTTATCGCGTTGTCGACAAGAAAACGATAGCTGCACCAATCGGCTTTTTCATATTTCCATCTAGGTCGCAGCTGAGGCCGGTCTGTGGTTGACTTGTAATTTATAAGAATAGGAAAGTGATCACTTCCGTGTAAATCTTCTTCTACTGAGATTGTAAACTGTGCAGAGGAACAAGTCGATACAAAACAATGATCGATAATAGATCCTGTACCATCACTAGGTGATATGCGAGTGGGACGAGTGTTGTTTAGAACAGCTAAGTTATTTAAACTAAACAAATTTTGGAGAACTTTTCCCCTGTTGTCGGTTCTCGAGTTGTTCCATGTCTTGTTGGAAGCATTCAGGTCACCCACAAGGATAATGGGGTTGGAAATTTGATGCAGTGTTTGGGACAGGAAAATGGATAATTCATTGGTTGGATGCATTTTGTTTGGAAAATATGTACTAATAACATTAATTTCGAAAGGTAGATTTATGGTCACGCCAATAAGAGGAAGTTCTGAGGAGATATTTAAGTCAGTGAACGGGATTTCTTTTCTGATGCCTAGACAGACGCTATGTTGTAATGTAGATTTGTGATTAAATTTCCAAGTGTAATTGTTTAATGTGTTGTGATGAATATTTTTCGGGCTGTGGTTTATTTCCTGTAGAGCAATTAAAGCCGGGTTGTATTTGTTAATTAATAGTTTGAGTTCATCAATATTCTTGTTCATGCCCCTGATATTCCAGGAAAGAATGTATGGAGTAGGGTTCGTATTATTATTTGAATTCGACACAATTGTTAAACGTAAAGTCAAAATTTTATTTATGCAGAGGCCAAATCGGAGTATGGGTTAATTTTTAGTTTCTGTTCCGATTTTTCGATCGTTTTCTTCTTGGTTTACTGGTGCCAGTGTCCGTAGTATCGTCATTGTTGGTTTTCTTTGTCTCATTTTCGAATAACTCTTCCGTGGAGGAGGATGAGTCTGCTTTGCGTTTTTGTTTACTCATTTGTTCATCTTTGTCGCTGTCCATGAGATCTGTGTTCTGTTGTTTTTGGCTAATTGTTTGAGTGTTTGTTGTAAATGTTGTATTGTTTTCAATATCGGAGTTTTCGGTGTTTTTCGGTGTAGTGTGTGGAATATTCTGCGGCTTCAGTGTATTGATAATCATATATTTCAGATTGTCACGCTCTTTTTGCAAATTTTCGGTTGTGTGAGTGAGTTCGTTAAGTTTGTCCTGTAGCAAAGCTACTGTTTTTTTCAGTTCTGTGATAATTTCGTCCTTGTCCATGTCATTTTGCGCGATCTGTAATCTTTCGTTTACTGAGTTTGTGTTACGTTGTGTTGTATTTGGGTTGTTGAGCAAAGCTTTGGCTTGTGCGTGAGAGATGCCGTTATCGATTTTGAGCTTGATAATCTTTTGCTCTTCCAAGTATGATGGACATGATCGGTTGAGAGATGTGTGACTGCCTAGGCAATTTTTGCATTTGGGAGGAAAAGAGCAATCTCCGTGCTCTGTCTCTCCGCAATTTGAGCACTTGTTGGGTTGTGTGCACCTGTTCTTCGTGTGTCCAATAATTAGACAATTTGTGCAGATCATTGGTCTAGGATAGTAAGTGCGGGTTTTTACTATCAGGCAACCTACACGCACTTCGTTTGGGACTACTACAGAGTCAATTTTTAGAAGGAGACAACTAGTTGGCTTAAGCTGTCCATTCTCTTTTCTCATGAACCGTTTGACCGAGATTACCTTTTGCTCTTTCATTTCATCTAGAATTTCATCGTCTGAAAGGCCATCAAGACTATCACTGACGATCACGCATTGCACACTGTTAAGGTATGGGTGTGATGTAATGTTCACCTCTGTACCGTTAATCAGTTTTGTGAGATTTTGGAGTTTCTCGAATTGTGCACGGCTTCTAGTTTTCAGCAAGAGTTTAGAACCTTTATCGACCGGCGTGCAAGGGTCGATATCTCCTGCATGGTTTACTAGACTTTTTTGGATTATGAAAGGGTTTTTTGGTAGAACAAACCCTACTTTTGGACTCATGACCAAAAACAGCAGTTCTCCTCGCTTACCATCTAAATCCATCCAAATTGGAGCCTGCCTGTCCCTTATATTAGGTGGAGCGTTGGGATTACTCCCCCAGGCTGGGCCTGGCCCTCCCATGTTTGTAAGGGAGGCGAGCTCTTAAGCAGTAAAGTGTAGTGTACTTACAGTCTCAATATAAAGATAAGTTAAATTTTGAAATTCCTCTTGAATCCGTCTATGCGTGCCCGTGTTAGACCATGCGGTCTTCGCAAAAGGTAGATCTGTCTCTTTCCTTTTGCCACTGTCACACTGTAGTTGTCTTTTTCACTCGTGTATTTTAATCACTGTCACTATAATTCTGATGTTGGGTCACCGAGAAGATACGTCTGATCACCTCCGAGTTACGCACTCGACTGACCACTACCAGTGGAATTATAGGATATAAAACCACAGAGTAAACCCTTGCCTTAAATCGATGAATGTGTTGTGGTACGTACCAACATTTGTAAAAATATTATTAAATAATAAAAGATTAGAAATTTTGTTCTCAAAAATAAATTGTGTATTATTTGAGTATAAGGTTGAAATATATTCCGAGCTTTGCGAGTGTGCGATAGTTTAAGCAGAGTGTATCACACATTTTAAACTGTTTATTTTAATTATAGTTTGTCCAATTTTTGGAACCATAAATTTATAAACAATTTTCATTACCAGAGCGACCCGAATTTGTTCATAATATTCTGCTTAACGTAAGCAATTTTGCAGAGCAATTAAAAGCTTAAAATATAGCCAACGTGAAGCTTTAATTAATAAATAGTACAGAAGCAAAAACAAAAAAGTCCAGTTCTTTTGAAAACAATAAACAAATAGAAAATGGCAGTAGAAATTGTTGGCGAGCATTTCGTAGAATTTTGGGTTCGAAAATAGCCATCAATTTATAAAGGATTTTCCAAACCGAGTAAGCGATACCGGTGAATTTAGATTATGCGCGACAGTTTTCTGGGAAATTTTAAATCAGAATTTTTAATAATTAAGCCTTTTTTATAATTGTTGGTTCAGTCAAACAAAGACATAAGAGAAAATTGGATGACAGAAACAAATTTAGCGCGGCAACGAAATAATGGAAAATTTGATTGCAAAATTCATTCAAAATTCAAAATTCAAAATTCAACCAGAACAGTTTCACAACGTTAATTTCCATTTTATTGATTTTTGTTTTAATTATGTGGCAATTTTTTTATGTGTCAAGCAAAAGCTGTCATAAGTAGTATTCTCTTCATTGACATTACAGCCTTGGAAGGTCTCGTCCTGACATTTCTGGCTTCCTGTGACTTGATTTCAACTGAAGCTCGAGTTTTGCCTTGGAAGACCATGTCGAGAAAAATCTAGATTCATCGTTATTTCAAAGGAACGCTAACGATCGCATGCAATAATCGGACGCTAATCGAGCATAAAGTAGATCTTTTGAGACATCAAACCGACAAAGGAATTAAAAAGTCGTTGTAACGAATTATTTATTTAGGCATCGATTCAAGAGAACGGCAACAAGTACTCTGAAAGGTTTCTTCAAGTTCAGGTTCCCACAGCTCTGTAACATAGATTTGAACCAATTTTTCCATTACAATGCTTTGCAAAGATGTTAATCACCACGCTCGTCATGATAATACAACATAAGCTTTTTAATGTAGTAAGTCCACACCTGTACATCCCCAAAAACCCAAACCCAAGCTCATTAGTGTGCTAAGCGGGTACATTGCAATGTAAATAATTCCAAACGGATTTTGGACCACGAAACAGCACGTTTCGCAACGAACTCGTAATCGCCGGCCCATTATTCAATCGACGTATCGAGGACGCTTGAAGCTGTGGCAACCGGCAATCTGAATTGCATACCTGTTTAGCAATACGGTGCGGAAAGCACTCAGGACTGCATTTACTACGCTGCTTCGAATCTTTCAGGGAAAACCGATAAGCAACCGATTCCACCTCCCCCCTGGGACTATGTCGAATTGCATATCAGATGCATGGTGGTGATGTTTTTCGGCGAGTAAACGTGAGCCCGTTGTTTGGAGTGTTTCGTTACGGCGTCGCTCACTAATCTATCGATCGATTCCTCCGGAGACTCGGCGCACGTGTGTGTGTGTGTGTGCCTAATCCTGGCGGATGTTTCCAGAGTACATGCTTGCTCGAAACATCAAAAACACACACACACACATCCCTGGTGCCGTGTCTTAAGCTGACACGTGTCTGTTCATTTCATTGCTGCACAAAAGGGAGCGTTCGTTGGAGGTTCTGATGGAGCTCGGAAGCTGAATTTGCGCTTTGTAAATGCTTTCACTACCAATCGTTCCGTAGTCACGGCTCTCCGTGGATTGAGATTTCTTTTTTATTTGCGTTTTTATTGTGTTGTTTAGATGCAATCTGTCGGATTTCGGTTCTATTGACTTTCCCTCCCGCCACCGGTCAATGCGTGAGGTTTTTGGTAGTGAATGGGGTGAACGGGTGAGGTACGTCCATTGCTGAACTTGTAAAGTGCAGTTGTACCTGTGCTATATGCAGCAAACAAATCGCACGAGTTGCAGCGAACGCAACACCAAAGGCACCTTGTCTGCTTGTACCTTGGCATAAGCTCTGAGCAGGTAAAGGAAGTAGACCGTCCTGTTCTTAGCGAAGTAATATCCTCTATTCTTGCACCGGAAAGGATGGGTTTGTTTCATCTGGAGCAAACACCTCTGAGTAACTCGTTGCGTTTGCACGTACGCTGAGCTTTCCCGGCGCAAATATGGAACCATAGCTAAGCCCCAGCCGGTCTTCTTGTCTAAGACCCTTTTACGGCTAAGTTAAAAATACGAAGGTATTTGCTTGGAAACGTGTTTACCTCTGTGTGTTCCGGGGATGTTTTTTTTTCAAGATTCTCCCCAAATAAATCCACTCCACCGTTCCATTGGCTAGCGTGATTGCTCATCGTGATCTGACAGTGATAAAGTGGCGCTAAATAGACTGAAAAGAGGCAGAGCGTTCGTTCAAAGGTTGCCCGGTCACTGGAAACATGTAAGAAGGAGCCCGTGGGCTAGCTCCTTCAAACTGCCAACCTTCAATGGGGCACCGGTAAACGAAGGATCGCCATTGTGCTTCGGTGATGAGGCTAACGATTAACTTCCCGGCCTGTCTATCGGTTTTTCCCCATGCTTGCTTTAACCTCACCAAAGGAACCAAAAAAAAAGAGGAATTTCATACCAAATCGATTCACTGTTTCGGGAGTTGCGAAATGGAAATCGCGATTTCCGTGTTCAATTAATGGCTGACGGTTGTAATGTCGGGTTTCCCCGGTGATGCCTCCGGAAAGCTTGATTGATGACTTGGTGGAAGCATCACGAGCTCTCTCTTTCTCTCTCTCTCTCTCTCTCTCTCTCCCCTGTGCCTCCCCTGCGATCAGCAGCAGGTGGACGCAGTGGTTTGAGTGGATCGCTGTTTCTCGACAAAAAGATTAGTGATAACCACCAACAATCCCGATCGATTCGGGAGGCCTCGATTTTACAAAACCCGACCCCGGGTTGCTAAGGAAACCGAGGGTCAGGGCTGCGGGTGTAAGTGAACTCCCGGGAAATCTGGACGATTGAAATGGCAAATCAATCAGACACGAGCGTGGCAACCGGAGCTACATTAGAATGGTAATCCTCCACCCAGCAAACCAGCCCAGGAGTGCGGTTTGAAGGGAGCGCAAAAGCAAAACCTGATAGCAGTTTAAACCAGCTCGCGCAACCACTTCGCGTTCCAAGAAGTCGATTCAATTATCAGCAGCGACAGTGAAATCTTCAGATGGTATCAGGCGGGCGGGGAGCCAAAGTAAATTGAGCCAGTTCAAAGCCGCGGGAGACGTTGGGCCGTGACTAGATGGGAACCGCTTTTTTGCGAAGGTTGTCTTCTTTTGGTCTGTTTGAAGGCGCTAGAATCGAGGGTACTTGTTGAGCAGCAGTATTGTGAGCTCATACTGGATTTGATTTTTTTTGTTGGTGAATGTTTTGTGGTTGAGTGAAAGGAAATTGTTAAAAATTGTCTTATAAAGGCACTTGCAGGGGTTTTCAACCGATTTACCCAGAAAACACAATGAAAGCTTCTGGTACTTGGCCTAACGATCTGCAAGGTCAAGTCGGCCATCTAATGGCTTTTTTATGGAGTTAATCTGCACATAGAGACTCACGAGGAAACCATCCCATGGGTACTTTGATGAGCCTTCGCAGGACATTTCCAGGTTACCAGGGTTTTGCTTTAGAAATTCCCGTAGGTAACATCTCTGCAGAGTTCTATGACTTATTGGTACGTAAAGTCAGGCGTCCTAGCTTTACAATAAACGCTGGCTAAGGAAAAAGCAAATGAGACATTTCCAGCATCTAACGATGGTCTACTGTCTCCAACAATATCATGATCTTTGAAAGGAGTACTGGCTACACTTACAGTATAAATCCGGATATATCGCTAATGGAATGAGTCCTTCGATTAGGGCACCTTGCCTATTTGAAATTTAAAATTGAAATTGTCATGTTTGCCACGCTTACTTCATTGCCGACTTGGAGTGAATGAATGTGTCGAAGAGCAGCAACGACCCTCGTACCATTAAAAGGCAATCCATTTAAAGGCTTAATATACTTTTTAATACCATGTCATACCTTGCTACGGAGGGTCGGTTCGGATGAGATGCCGACCCCGGTTCTGGCGTGTGAAGATCAGTGTTGCCACATCATTCTTTATAAATATAGATAAGGAGTATAAAAGGAATATTACTTGGTAACAATCACAAACAGCGTTGAATTCACGGCCCTTAAGTATAAAAGGTTCAGAGGCGCTGAATCTGGTCTGATAAACCTCTACTTCGAGCACGGAGCGATCTTGGCGTTCGTATGTGTTGAGACTGGAGAGTAGCTTGGGCGATCCTTTTGTCCAGATGTCCAGAAACAATCAGCCTCTGGGCGTTATAGTCCATCGTGGAAGTGCAACTTCTCCCCAAGCAGCAATCCTATGTTTGCACACTGGAGTGCACTCATAGTAGCTTGCAGGCGGACTAGGTAAGCATTTGTTATGGATTAGCAAGAAAAGCTTCATCATCGTATATGTAGTGTATGTGGCTATTAGTATCAAAGCATCAGAGTTATACTATTTAAAAATAAAATCAAATTTCTTCATCTGTATCTTCTTCGTCCCTTCTGAGTTGAGAGTAATAAATTAATATTCTTCAACTGGTTGCATGCTTTTAAGTCTTACTTTATCTCCGCTAAGCACGTTCTTGACATTCAATACAAACTGTTGAATATGCATGTGCAGGCGCTGACATACTACATTCGTCGAATTACTTTCTATATGTACATTACACAAAGCAAAGGCTGCAGTGGATCCAGCCATAGAAATTGCGCCTGTAACACTAATGTATATCTTTTCACGATCTAGGAATATTAAATCAGCTTCTTTCGAATGCCTCGAATGTAGTGCTTCATGCTCGAGCTCATTCCGAGTCAGGAGACGGCAAACATGCACTTGGTGCACCAATAGACATCCCTACTAGCTGATGGACGACGAGTGCCGCGGGATGACAAAAAAAAAAACCACCGGAAACCTGGTGCAATCGGATGCTAAAAGTGCAACCGAACCGGAAGGATGCAGAGCATTTGGCTGTGCGCTCGTTAAAACATTTTCGCAGAAACAAACAAAAAACGCTGGAAATAAATATTGTCTTTCGCTGAGCATTTCTTAGCATTTTGTCGTCGTCGGTGGATGCTTGTCGATCGGTTACACACAAACACACACATACACAAGCTGGGAAACACTGATGCTTGGGGTGCAGGCAAACCTGTGGAAATTAAAAATTCCACCTTGCTGTTTAATGTCACGGTAGCGATAGATTGCATGATGACGGTGTGGAACAGTGCTAGCCGGGATGTAAGGCAGTGACGTTTACAGCGCAACGCCATCTCGCTCCCTTATGATTACGCTGCATGAATGTGAAACTGGTTCGGTGACTGGTAGAAAAATTTGTCCATTACGGTAATATTTATGTATGTATGTGATTCACAGAACGACGTCCTCCTTCTAGCTACAACCATGACTCCCTCGGATGACGTGATAACGAGTGCTCCGTCAATGATGTTCTAGTCCAAATGAATGAAACTCTGGCAAAACACAGGGGTTGACTGAAGCTTGAGCGAGAGACAAACGAAAAAAAAACAGCCCAAAAAAGCGATCTTATTCAAACATTTTAACTCCGGAATGAATCCGGTCGGAATGGTTGATTTCGGCACCGCGTGTGTACGCAATCCATGCAGTCAAGCACAAAATGAATGTTTAACGAGCCGTACCGCTCATGTATCAGCATCAGGTCCGAAACGGATACGATTCGGGCTTGGGGCGTAGCGGGGAAAGAAATTACTTTTGATTACAGGTAAAACGATATCCGAAAAAACTAATCTAGCATGAAAAATTAAATAAACTCGCATAATGGGTCGTCGTCGGCCAGGCTCACATCGGAATGTACGCCTGAGTATCGCCTTTTTTCCCGGGCGGTTTTTTGAACGTGTTCGGGTGAGCCGTTGGTCGCTGTTTTTTTCTCTCTCGAGTTGCAGGGGTTGGAAAATTGTTTTCCCTTTTCTGTTTTTTTTTGTTGCTCCAACTTCATACGTTAACATTCAAGTCGGTTCCCTTGGTTGTGGTATTGGGGAAGATTTTTTTTCTTCCATGTGCTGCCAAAAAAAAAAAGATTAAACCCTGTCCCTGGGCACGATCAGCGCGCGGTTCGCCTCTCTGGAGGCCGTTTGTTAGAGAATATCTTAAATTTCGACCGGGAGTTTTGGGATTTGGAGCGATGGGGTTTCCAACACAAAAAAAAGGCCAGAAAGGGGTTGGTGATTTTCTTTCCCCCTTTGGGGGGTAAGATAGGCCGTAGCATAATCGTTTTGGACAAGCCCTGCGCCGCGTCATAGAGAAGAGGGCTTTAGCTTGTACTCTGTGCGGCTTTTCGGTTGGTCGGATTTGCACTTGGCACACCGTTTTCTTAACCGCACAACTTAAGAAGTGTTTCACTTGGGGATGGTTTTCGAAAATAGAAAACAAAGGTATTCAACAGCAGCAAAAAAGAAAAACAGGACACAAAATCCGAGAGACACACAAAAAATCCAACGAGTCATCTTTCGTAACGCCCGGATGGCTCGTATTTCCCCACGAAAGGCCGGAGGGTGATCGAATAAGGAAAACGAAGGCGCTGAAAACTGAAACGAAATTGAGTCGCAGAAAGAATTATCAACAAACGCGTGGGGGGAAAACGCGAGAAATAATCGCGTGATGCTCCGGCATATTGGTTCGTGTTCTGTTCGGGCCGTTTTTTTTTCTCGGTGGAGCAAAATAAATTACGAGCGATTGCTTACAACAACAGCATACACAGCGCACCCCATAAACAGTTTATTTCAGTCACATACTAAACACATTCCCGTACGGTGAAAAATGCTCTCGCGAGGCTTCCCGGGGCCATGTTTTTTTTTTGGAAAGCGCCAAACGACGTTGTGTGCGCCACGTAGCCTGTCGAAATCTGAATATTTGAAATTGTTGCAATTCATGTGTCGCGACACACGTATCCATATCGAGGGATGGTGCTTTTGGGAGAGGGTTTTCAGTTTCCCGTCTTTCACAAAAAAATGGCACACCAATGACACATAATGCCGCATTTACTTCGAAAGCAGGGTAGGACGATGATGGGTAGGCTGGGATGGCCTTTTTTTTTCTCATGCCAGACCTACCTGCAACATTCTATCTCACGCATGCTGCTTGGAAGTTTGTGAACGGGGCTTATGGGGCTTCATTGCCAGAGCAATGGTAAAAATAAGCCGATCGAAATGTACGCGCGTGTGTGTGTTGCAACAAAATTTTCCCGAGCAGGGTACATTGAATTCGTGTGCAACAATATTGTATTTGGGGATTTTCTGATGGAGTATGGGCAAAGGATGGATGCATTGCTGGAAATGACCATTCGTTGTTTTCATGGCGATTCTTTAAAAGGGAATTTGTTTTGAAAGTGATTTCATACGATTTTTAATACTGCAAATGATTATTGGATGTAGTTTTCAGAAAACGGAGCAATGACGCAGGAAGCTTGATGGCATCGATGGATAGATTTCAGAATTTTGTTTGAAGGGTTGATCATTAACCATTGACTCTGTCTTGTATTTTGGTGTACGGAATAAGGTTTGTTGTACAAGTACTAAAACAATAGGAGGGAAGCCTGATAGTATGGATTCGATCAGCGCAGTATAGACGAAGCTTCTACTAGCTTCAGACTCTGTCTGTTAAAGGAGAAGAAAGGAGAAGGACTAACGCTTACCGGAGAACGCCACAAAAAAAACAGGAACTGTAAGACTAGATTGGCCGAAACATAAAAGAAGGAGTTAAGATTTCAGATAGACAAAGATTAGTTTGCTAGATGGATTCAAAGACAATTTTTGTCGGGATCAATTGCGAACCTCGCAATTATCAACAGTTTGCAGCGTTGAAAACACAGCGGACCCCTTTGGAAGCAAAATGGGTATAAGGGCAATTGAGGTTCCCCAGCTCGATCATTACAGCGCGAAAAACCCTTAGTAGTAATATAGAAAGGCGTATTGTTCTTGGGAATCGTGTCTATTAGACGCTCCAGAAACTTTTACCAACCGACAGCTTCCAAAATAAGTGCTGATCTATGTCGCCGGAGGATGACGATTTGAACTGACCGTTACCTCGAACTGGTTAGACATAGTGGACATGATGGACAGATGGCGTAAAAATCCATAATGATGCGATGTTTAGCTTAAAATCCTTTCATCTAACGCCCCTATGAATCTCACCCACTCGAAATGATCAACTCTTAAGCATGATTGACGTCACCGGGAAGGCTCCTTCGCTAAATGAACATACGGTGTCTGCTTGCAACAGGTAACGTCTCACCCAAAAGTCACTTGTCTCACCTCATGACACTTTGATTTGTGATATTAAAAATTGCTCTTTGATCTGACATGTGATCTGCTCGTTTCAGTTTTTTTTCTTCTACTAACAACTTTATTCATTCCCTGAACTCATCTCCTTATTATCTTATCATCCCTTATCATCAGCTGTTTGTCAAGTAGTGTTCCTCGCCGAATTGGGCAGTGGGAAAAATTTTGTTATATTTTTTCAAACACTGTGTTACATTCAACCTTTCTGAAAAACGGACTGGTTTATTTTTACAGTAGGTTATCGATTTTCTATACCCAAGTAAAGAAGTGTATGTCCGATATGTGCCATCTTTTCGCTTTGCTTAATGATAAATCGATCTCATTGTGCAAAAAAAAGCTAATTGATAACATAGAAAGCTTCCAAACATACTGTGGCATTTCTTGAGCGTTTTATTCACTAGCAAAATCATCATTCTTTCCATAAGCAAAAAGGAAAATAAATATCATTTCATTCCAGTACAGATTTAATGACATAAAAAACCGCAACGTGACATTGTTGCCGCTATTATTGGAAGCAGTGGCCGTTGCAAACGCCACTCTAACCACAACCGGACCCGAATGCACAACTAATAATTAGTATTTTAATAAATCAAACCGTAACCATTTCCACTTCTTGCCGTATGTTTTCCACGTTGCAAGCGGCATCATACCTGTTGGTGCGATTGCATACCGGAAAGTGTATTGATTTTTTTTCTTACGTCGTTGTGGTTCCTTACTTATACTTCACAAGAAAAGAGGAAAAAAGAAAGCAGCTAACACCTAAGGCACTGTTCGCGTACTTAAGCTCACCGTGTTTTTCGCGGGACTGGTCTGGTGACGTCTTGCCGAACGTTTCGGTATGCCGGTTTTCCCGGTTGCGTCTTCCCAGCAAGGATAACGCGATTTCCCGGCTATTAACTGGGATATATTCGTAGCAAGGGAAGCTTCCATTCCTTTTCTCTGTTTTCGTGGTCCCCCTCCGGTTCCATCCTTCCTCTTGGTCCGCTACCATCCCTCACAGCCACGGACTAGGAAAACCATCAGTGCAAACAGTTTCCATAAAATAATATTTATTGTTTTCTGAAAGCTATAAATTAATTGCTTTTATGGAAGCGGTGTGCAGTATCTGGGGCAGGCGGTGTGCAGGGAACCACCGTAGAAACCCCGGGAGGAGAAATGTAGCTTTCTTTTCCCGTGCTGCTTGGGTTGTGCGAATTCAGCGGGGCTGGCATTGCGAGTGCGCGAAGACAGCTAAAGATGAAAAATCTTGGCCAGGAAACGTTGCTGGGAAACTGTGTGCGCCAGGAAAAAGTCCAAGAAACCGGAAATGGAAACAATTCAACCGTGGGGTACGTCGAGCTGGTGCTGCTTGGAACGCCGGGCTGGGTTTGGCAGCATGTGGTCGAACGAGGTTTTCGAAAGTCAACAGAAAATTCGGCGTTCGGTTTGCGAAATTTCGCTTCGCTGGTCACGTGAACGATGGTGACGGTGGGATGGTTAGTTAAAGTTGGCAGTTCCGAATTGAGTGACCTTTGCTGCGTAGGTGTGTTCAAAGGAATCTGCATAAATTTTTGATTCTGCACAAGATTGTCGTTCCAGGAAAGCTGCAAGCGCTGATGTCGAGTTTGCTGTCGATTCTTCGAATTGTAAAGCTAAAGGTTACGCCGAACTTCAACGATTACAGCAATGAGTGAAAGCAATACTGTAGAAAATGCATGAAATATTAATTATTACACGAAATATGGTAAAGGAACAACACTATAAGCAGATAGTATAAATTGACGCACACGAACGAACTTAGAAGTGAATTAAGGGGAAAGTGACTTGACCAATGGATGAACTATGTAATCGAATAGGATGAACTTGTAACCGGACCAGTGAATAAACAGTATGAAATTGTAAGTCGAGCGCGCAACACTACAACTCTTTAACGTCCGTCTGATATCACAAAAATCACTCCCAACCAGTGATAATATTCTATTCATTTTGGTCCTTCGAACCGGATCTGGTGAAGTCGGTTTAGTGATTTCGGAAAAAATTCACTACGTTAATTACCGTACACAGTGACGTGAATCATCTCTGTGTTTGTGAGGAAACGAACAGTTCGCTGTCTTGCTCCGCATATTGGCGCGAATTGCTGTGAAAGGTCATTACGTGCACGTGAACCCTTGTATGTTCGTTTGTTTTCTCGTGAGTTGTGTTGCGATTTATTCAAATCGACTTACTGGAGTGAAAGTTGTTGTTACGCATCAACTTAAGGCAACAGGCAAAGCTTAGCGTCCCGCGTAGCTTAGCTTCATCGGAAATCTACGCCATTGCGAAGCGTGGTTCCATTTTAACGGCCATCACTCCTATCGTATTCTAACGAAACTTGCATGCAACGCAGCAGGTTGTGAACAATTTCGAATCAAATTCAAAGTGAACGTTACATCGTCTGTATTAAGTGTTAGTGAAGTGCAGAACATTGAACTTTGTTCATTTTACGTGTGTGTTAGTGAAGCAACGTAGAAAATGGAGAAGAAAATCAAAGCCGCGCAATTAAAAAAGCGCCAAGCGCAAATGCTTGTGAAGAACATTGAACAATTTAAAAACGATTATAGTGAAAGTGATGTGGGTGAAATACCAGTGTGCTTGGATCAGCTAGAACGGCATGTTCAAGATTATTTGAACGCGGTAGCAAAACTGGAGGAATTGGAAGAATCTCCCGAAGCGTTAGAAGCTTTGCTGCAAGAGCGATGTGAAATGGACAGTGTGTACCGAAAGGTGAAAGGATTTTTGTTGCAAAAGCAACCGTGTGAAGCCAATCCTCTCAACGCGTCGATTTTGCAAGCCAATTCTAGCCTGAACTCAACGGGTAATTTCGGATCAATTAATGTGCGGTTACCGAAAATCGATCTCCCCACGTTCGACGGTGATACGACGAAGTGGCTCACGTTTCGTGATCGCTTCGTGGCAATGATCGATTCGTCAGCAGATATACCTTCGATACTGAAACTTCAGTATCTGTTGTCATCATTGAAGAGTGAGGCGGCGCTGCTGTTCGAGCATACCACATTGACCGCGGACAACTATGCGACCACCTGGGCCGCGCTGCTGAAACGGTATGATAACCCGCGCATGTTAGTCCGTGATTATTATCGAACATTGCATCACCTTCCCGCGATGCATGAAGGATCTGTGGATGAATTGGCGCAGCTTGTGGACGAGTTCACGCGGCACGTGAACGGTTTAAGAAAGCTGAAGGAACCGGTTGACAACTGGGACACTCCCCTCACCACATTGCTGTTCTTCAAATTGGATTCATCAACCATCCTAGCTTGGGAAAAGCATTCATCGGCCAGCCCCAAGGATAAGTATTCAGATCTAATCGATTTCCTGCAGGATAGAATCCGAATCCTTCGTTCGTCCCAAACGTTAGCGAAGATATCTGAATCGAAACAAACGCCGGTGGCCTGTGGAGAAAGAAGAATGGGAGGAAAGGTTAGATACGTGAGCAATTCAGTGTCAACGCGGAAGCCAGCTAGCAGCACATTCTACGCATCCTGTCCATTAGAGTGTGCAGAGCCACACCATCTACGAAGCTGCCCGAAGTTCTGCAAAGGAGACGTAAAGTTCCGGCGTGAAGTGATTGCGAAGCATAAACTATGCTTCAACTGTTTGAACCCGAATCATCAGGTACGGTCGTGCAATTCCGTCTTCCGTTGCAACAAGTGCAACGCACGTCATCACAGCATGTTGCACGACGATTCACCGCCACAGGTAACCATGAACGTAGGTTCGAGCAATGAAATTGTGGTTCTCGAAACGGTGGTTCTCTGGTTAGTCGATGACCATGGCATTCGGCATGAAGCACGAGCGTTGTTGGATTCAGGATCCATGTGCAATATCGTGTCCGAATCCCTAGCGCGGAAGCTGCTGACACGTCGTACAAAGATCAACGTTGCATTGACAGGTATCGGTGAGGGTGTTCAGCAAGCCAAGGGTTCGATCATCGCAACGGTGCAGTCAAAGTCAGCGCCATTTTCGTCGCCACTTGAGTTCCTGATAGTGAACTCCCCTTGTGCTGAGATACCGACTGCCCCAATCGATGTTGCTGGTTGGAAATTCCCTGACGTTCCGTTGGCTGATCCTGCCTTTAACCTTCCTTCAAGAGTTGATGTGATCATTGGGAGTGACGCATATTGGGAATGGCATACCGGAAAGAAGCAGTTACTGGTCAAAGGCGGTCCTTGGTTGGTTGAGACTCCGTTTGGGTGGACAGTTGCTGGGAATACTTCCCACATTTCAGTCGCTAGTCCTGTTTCGTGCCACTCAATTAGGAGCCATGAGTCTCTCGATACATTGCTGCAACGGTTTTGGGAGAACGAGACCAATCTAGAGGGACCCGCTCTCTCGCTTGAGGAAGATGCTTGTGAGAAGCATTATGCTGCCACTACAACGCGTGATCACCATGGTCGTTACATCGTTTGTCTGCCTCGTAATCCCAGAGCAGATATAGTATTGGGTTCATCAAAGGAGATTGCGGATCGACGACTGATGGCTGTGGAGCGGCGATTGAAGATCAACCCTGAAATGGAGATGGAATATAAGCGTTTCATGCAAGAGTACGAGGAACTTGGTCACATGCGAAAACTTACCGAACCAGTGGATGATAGTGTTCCGCATTGTTATATTCCTCACCATGCGGTGGTGAAGGAATCGAGTACATCCACAAAAGTACGGGTCGTGTTTGACGCGTCCTGTAAAACGAGCTCGGGATACTCCTTAAACGATACGTTACTAGTTGGCCCAATTGTCCAGGAAGATCTACTAACGATTATATTGCGATTCAGGTCCTACGCAATCGCATTAGTGGCCGATGTGGAAAAAATGTACCGGCAAATTCTCCACAACATCATCGATCGGAATCTGCTACGTATCAGGTACCGAAAGAGCCCCCTGGATCCGATATCGACCTACGAGCTGAATACCGTTACTTACGGCACGGCGTCAGCTCCATTCCTCGCCACTAGAACGCTCCAGCAGGTTGCGCATGACCACAAAGATCAATTCCCGAAGGCAGTTGATCCCGTGTTACGTGATTTTTACGTCGACGATCTACTAACAGGAGCGACTGACCTTAACGAAGCAGTAGAAGTGCGAAAGCAAATCACCGCAATGCTCGATTCAGCTGGTTTCGCATTGAAAAAGTGGGCATCTAACGTTCCAGAATCGCTTCTAGATGTCCCATGTGAAGATCTTGCGATTCAATCAATGCACGAGTGGAAGGATGGTCAAGCTGTTTCGACGCTGGGGCTGGTTTGGGAACCCGCCAACGATTCGTTTTCCTTCAAGGTTGGCCTTCCACAACCAGCTGAAGTATTAACGAGAAGCTTGATCTTGTCGTACACGGCAAGCATAGTCGACCCACTTGGTTTGTTGGGTCCGACAATCATCATCGCGAAAGTCTTTCTACAACGTTTGTGGAGTTTGAAGGAGAATGGAAAGGCTTGGGATTGGGAACGTGCACTGCCCGGTGAGCTTCAACAAGAGTGGAGAAGCTTTCATTCAACGTTATATTCGCTACGCGAATTAAGAGTGCCACGTTTTATCTCCCAACCTACAACGGTCAGCTTGCAATTGCACGTCTTCGCTGATGCGTCACAAAGTGCATATGGTGCTTGCTGTTATGTACGCGCAGAATCGACGGACAACATTGTGACGGTGCAATTGTTAGCAGCGAAGTCGAAAGTGGTTTCATTGGCGAATACGCACTCGATCGCCAGGTTGGAATTGTGCGCCGCACGATTAGCAACCCAACTGTTCCAGAAGGTGAGTCGAACGTTACCGGCATCTACGATGGCCTTTTGTTGGACCGATTCAATGACGGTAATGTATTGGCTGGATTCTCCACCACGTCGATGGAAACCATTTGTCGCCAACCGAGTGGCGCAGATACAGGAAGAAACGCGGATAGCTGAGTGGCGTCACGTTCCTGGTTGTGATAATCCAGCAGACGACATATCACGGGGTCTGAAGCCGGAGGAGCTGCGTAATTGTGAACGTTGGTGGCATGGGCCTCGTTGGTTGGCTTACAGTCATGATGCATGGCCAAATCATCCACCAGCAGTGAAGGAGAATGACGGTGTCATCGAAGAACGGGCGACGGCGTCACGGATTGTCACAGTTTCTACGAGGTGTGAGTTCCGTGACAAACTGTTCGAGCGATACTCATCATACTACAGGCTGAGACGAGTTGCAGCTTATTGTTTACGCTTCATGGAGTGCATCAAGGGAGCCAACAAATCATCGAGAGTAAGCTGCAAGGATGCGCCAGACATCGAGGAGAAGAGTGTTCCACCGCTTACAGCCACGGAACTACGTCGGGCCGAACTGAAGTTATGCCAGTTAGCCCAAAGGGATTCGTTCGCGGAGGAGCTAAAGGTCTTAGCTCAAGAGAAGCATGTTTCCGACAAATCGAAGCTGAAGTGGTTGTCACCGTACATCGACCATACTGGTGTGTTACGCGTCGGTGGCCGGCTCGGAAATGCTGATCTTCCAGAAGAAGGACGACATCCAGCGATTCTCTCGGCGAAGCACCCACTATCGGTGTTATTGGCAGTGGCGTATCATCTTCAACTGTTGCATGCTGGACCGCAACTGTTATTAGCAACACTTCGTCAAAGATTCTGGTTGATTGGTGGGAGGAATCTCGTTAAGGCTGTTTACCACCGGTGTCACGTTTGTTTCAAAAACAAGCCGACTCTCGTGAAACAAAGTGTTGCTGACCTACCAACGTCGAGAGTATCACCGACCAGACCTTTCTCGATCAGTGGAGTGGACTACTGCGGGCCGTTTATGCTGAAATCACCCGTCCGCAATCGGAGTCCGACGAAGGCGTACATCGCAATCTTTGTTTGCTTCGCGACTAGAGCCGTACACATCGAGCTAGTGAGTGATTTAACTACTACGGCATTTCTGGCAGCACTACGTCGTTTTGTGGCACGCCGAGGCAAGGTGTGCGAGTTACACTCCGACAACGCGACAACGTTTAAGGGAGCTGCCCACGAGCTGCATCGCGTGTACGAAATGCTGAAGAAGAACGATGACGATCGCCGGTCTATCATCAATTGGTGTTCGTCCAACGAAATGGAATGGAAGTTCATTCCCCCAAGGGCCCCTCACTTCGGCGGATTATGGGAAGCGGCAGTCAAGTCGGCTAAAAAACACATTTTACGCACGATAAGTATAACAAGTATCGCCCAAGAAAGTATGCTTACACTTATTGCTCAGGTGGAGCAATGTTTAAATTCCCGTCCTTTGACCCCTTTATCCGATGATCCTTGCGATTTAGAACCATTAACCCCAAGTCATTTTCTAATCGGCAGCAACATGCAAGCAATCCCGGATGTTGACATACGACACCTTCCGACCAACCGACTCAAGGAGTACCAACTCGTGCAGAGGCACGTGCAAACGATCTGGTCCCGATGGTATCCGGAATACATCCAACAACTCCAAGCCCGAGCCAAACACATTAACAACGCACCGGTTAAGCTGGAGATCAATCAGCTGGTTATAATCAAGGAAGATAATCTTCACCCGACTGTTTGGCCAATGGGGCGCATTACGGCGCTGCACCCGGGCAAGGATGGTGTCGTGCGTGTAGTTACGCTACGTACGGCAGGGGGGAAACAAATTGTTAGAGCAGCTAATCGTTTAGCTTTGTTACCACGACCAATCGATACAAACGAGGGATTTGTGTAACCACATGGTGCACTAATAATGTAAACAAACACTGATACCGACCCAAGCGAAACGTCAATTACGTATATATTAGCGAATAGGATACTGGTTAGCATGTTACATGAAGAAAAACAACGAATTTGCAGAAATTGAAAAGAATTCTCTTTTGGTGGCCGGAATGTAGAAAATGCATGAAATATTAATTATTACACGAAATATGGTAAAGGAACAACACTATAAGCAGATAGTATAAATTGACGCACACGAACGAACTTAGAAGTGAATTAAGGGGAAAGTGACTTGACCAATGGATGAACTATGTAATCGAATAGGATGAACTTGTAACCGGACCAGTGAATAAACAGTATGAAATTGTAAGTCGAGCGCGCAACACTACAACTCTTTAACGTCCGTCTGATATCACAAAAATCACTCCCAACCAGTGATAATATTCTATTCAAATACCATGAATTAGTTTTCATAAGATCGTTCTACAAGTAAGGAGTAACTCTTGTGTGTTTGATTGCTGAAGAAAGGGCTCTCGAAACGAGTGAGAGAGAAGGAAAGAGATAGAGAGAGAGTGAGAGACAGTTATTTGTGGCAATTCGCATGGTTCGGTGGGAAGGAAAATCTAGCCGATTGCAAGTGTACTACACGGACGCTAGCCGGTCTCGAGCTTGGTCTCGCGGGAACCGGTCGTCTGGTTATAGCTTCCGCGGGCGCGGACGTAAAATATGATTATGTTTTAAAAGCTTTTCTGCAGGGCGCGAATATTGTTTGCGATGAATTGAAACGATTCTGCATCGCCGGCCCACCAGCCGTCGCGGGTGGGCGATGATGTGAATTAAATTAGCGATAGCGGTTCATTGTTTGTCGCGGAACGGTTTTATGGATCAAGTTGCGCGGGCTCGATCGGACGATCGGAGAGCACCATGGGTAGGTGTGTGTGGTGCAGCCAGAAAGTGGAGCGATTAATTGAACGAACGTGAAAGGAAGCATAGATGCATCGAGGCGAAGTTATGCCAAAGGCCCTCTATTTTTCCTGTGCTCCGGTCCCTGCCAAGTGGACGGTGGTGACATCACGCCCATAAACCAAAAACTTTCCGCACCGCTTTAAGTGCACCGCTTTGTACCGGCAGCTTAACATGCCATCAAATAAGCTTTTTGGGCGATTGTTTTCTTAGACGGGTGGTAATGGGTGGCTTGTAAAAGGGGGGTGGCAGACGTGATGGGTGGTTTTTCACCATCTCTCTCTCTCTCTCTCTCTCTCTCTCTCTCTCTCTGTCTGTTTGTTTATGTGATGCTTTTCAATCTGTACAGGACAAGCTGTAAAGGCACTATAAGTCACACTTAACGATTATGGCCTGCAGCGAGCGAATTGAAAAAGGGGTGCATGGGATTGTTAAACAGATGATAAAGAACTGAGGCGGGGGAAGGAACAGAAGGGAGCGGTTCAGGCTAAGATTAGTTATGCTTTAGTGATGGCATTAATGGGCACATTTGCATAAAATGAGCAGGATTTTTCGGTTTTCAGTAAGGTAAGGTTTATGGAGCGTTTTTTTTTGCTGGGTACTTCTTACTGAGGAAGAGTGGATATTAAAGCGCTTTTTAATATTTGAAGACTACTGCATTGAATTCCGAATAAAAGCTAATAATGGGAGGGTTTTGAATTTTTTTTTTGGTTTTATAAGGGTTAATAAATTAGGAAGTGGACATGATATTGTAGCTTTTTTTATCAATGCCTCTCTTTTCTATAGGGGATCGTCTGTTGCCAAAGCAAGAGCGACGCTGAGCTAACCTTAACCGGAGATGAAATCCCATTCCAACCGATCCTCTGTAGTGTGAGCTGATTTTCCAAATATCAGTCATATCATTAGATTAAGTAAGCCAGCAGATTATTTTCTTTACACCGAAGGTTGTTAAACTAAGAAGAAAATCCCTTCCTTCAAGCTTTTTCGATTTGAATATGATGCTTCGTGATGTTGACCGTGGTAAAAATTATTTATATTTGAAACACGTGATGCAATCCAAACCGATTTTCCTAGTAATGTGCCTCGTTTAAACAATGCGACGCAGGGATTTGAAGGAATAGATTACAAATTTGAAGTCGTCTAAAGCTTCACACATCTTGGGCCAATACATCACTATAGATAACGAGCTACGTTCAAGAGTGTTGGTCGCCAATCGGTCATATTAAAGTTTAAGGAAATTTTATTACACAAAACACTTGTCAGAAGGGAGAAGCTGGTGCTGTGTAGTTTCTATTCTAACTAATGCCTCTGAGACAGGGACTCTGTAGAAAACTGTCGAAATACTCTTGGTCAAGTTCGAGAGGAAGATTCTCTTAAGAATTTTTAGCTCCATATGTGTGGGACAAGCTGCACTCTGATCCAGCCAGAGTCCGATGCGTGTGTCATATCATGAAAATGGCACCGGACGACCAAATCCTTCAATTCCTTTCTGGTTGACTACCTGGATAGAAGAGACATGGTTGATATAAACTGCGATGGAGATATCGGATTTGAAGGTAATAGCCGATTGGGGCGATCAGGTGGCCGACGGCTGGCCAGGGGCTCTAATCCCACTTAGAACTTCTCCCCGAATGCAGTAACTATCCAACTATGGATAAAATCACATCACAGGAAACCTGAAATGGTAGCTCGAGGCCTCTCGAGACTGTAGAGCCACGTAAGATGATGAAGAACAAGAAGACCTTCTTCTTTGGTAGCGGTCGAATGTGCTGCTTTTCTACAGAAGCCAAGAAGGCAAGAAGAAGATAAGTACTGATATGCCAGTTAATAAACAATAAGTGGCGGCAGATAATATAAATAAATTATAAATAAAAATAAGGCGTCAGATTGAAATAAGGGTCACTTTGTTTTACTTATTTTCCATTAGAGTTTGAAATAAATTTTTTTTTCTACTATTTGGTTGTTCCTTGTTTGCCCCATTTTTGTGAGCTAAAATTTTGTTTCATACATCTTGTTCATGGTTTTATTTACATATTGTTTTATTAAGCTTTTCCTGAGACAAAGTTGTTTGAGTTGCTTTATTTGTAATTTATGTTTATATGGCAGAGAAACAGCATTCTATTTCAAATTATCAAAACTACCAACATATCAAAGTTAAAATTAGCACAAAATCAAAATTTATTTAGAAAGTTTGAAAAGCTTAGAAAAAAATAGAAGTAAATTAAGAGTATCGATGACAGGTTTGACAATTAAATTGAAAAGTTATTAATTTTTTACTTTACATAACAATCTTAGCCAGAACATTCAACTGTTTGATGGAAAGTTAACAAAACACCTTATGTTCGTTTTGATTAACTCATCAACCCCCTTGATACAGTTTTGCATAATTTGCCATCCCCCTCTCCGAAAACAATTACCTTTCAGTTGCAAAAACAAAACGAACCCTGAAATCGACGGTGCATTTGCTGCCAACAACAACAACGACGCCATAATTAAAATGTCTCTCCTTATCGTTTCGACACTTTCCCTTATTGCACGGTGCTGCAACTAATTTCGAAACTAGTAAAATTCATTACAATATTCACGGCGGGTTCCCCATTCCGGTGCGTTCCCCGGTTGGCAGTCGCAGTAGTTGATTGTTCGTTTGCAACTTCATCATCTCATCGTTTTCGAGGACCATCATCATCACCGAGCAGCATCCTTTCCACGGGCCAAAGGGAACCCAGAGAACTTAAAAATCCTGACGACGGGCGCTTCTCCGCTGGTGCGGTCATCAACCGTGGACGGGAGGGGTGGCAGCTGCCCATTTTGTGTCACCCATTTTGACCCTTTCCAATTTAATACTTCATAACTTTGCGAGTACCGACCGAGTGGAGAAAGTTGTCCCGTACGCGCAACGGGGCCACGGTTTCGCGGTCCGCCAAGCGGTCGGAGGCCAAGAAAAACCCCTGCAACCAATTTGGAAAGTTTTATCATCCATCGATAGCGCAACAATCCAATCGTTTGCCAGGGCATTTGGGAGGCATTGGGTGGGAAAGCAGGCAGCAACAGAAAAAAAATGGGGTGAATATCGAAGCCGATGGTGTCTTGAATTTTTCAACATTATCGAGCACTTTGGCAAATTGCGCGGGCCAAAGAAAACTCGAACGTGAAATGATTCTTGCCACTTCGGTGAAACCTGCGCCTCGGGTTTCGTGATGGAGAGGAGGCTGGTGGGAAGAAGCGGAACTTATAGAGGATGGGAAAATGTTGAAAGTTTTGCCCTTCAGTCGTACGGCCGTTCGGTAGCTGAGGGCGTTCGAGAAGTTTTAGCTGCCGGGCCTTTTTCTCGACAAGTCTTTCATCCCGTGGCTATTTCCGTGTAAGTTTTTATGGCGCTTTTTCCAGCGAGCAAGAAACAACGAGCAGTGGTGACGTTGATGGTGACGACGACCACCGCTACCACTAGTAGTAATATTATACTTCTGCAGCAAACCTTTCACTGCTGATGTGGAATCGAAATTTCATTGGCAAGATAAAAATGAGTGTGAATTACATGGGAAAACACGCACGGGATCGGCAGTAGAAAGATCCGTGATGTTAGCGTTTTTCGGAGCTTTTCTGAAGACCAGTAAAAAAACGGGAAGAATCGGGAAGACACTTTGATCGACGTCAAACGAAATGGCCCCGGGTGCAGGCAAAAACAAGCCGGGTGAAGAAATATTGACAAATTTTCCGCAAGCCTTTTCCTCTCCATTGCTCATGCTGGGGTTGATGTCGGGTGCTCTAAATCGCGGAACAATCTTTCAATGTGTCCTTCCTCCTTTCTACCAACCCGTAACGAGGATTGGTGTTGTTTTTTCTGTGTGTGTGCGAGTCAGCGAAAGAAATTGGGTCCCATTTTTAAGCTATTGATAGGATGATATTATGCTGTCTCTCTCGCTCTCGCTCTGCTGTTCTAGACAACGTTCGGCTTAATCTAACGTTGTTTTACTCTATCCGTTTTGTTTAAACAAGTGAACGACCTTCAATAAGGGAGTGCAAGCGACAAAGAGAACCCCAAAACAAAATATCCCACGTCTTACACCAACTCCGCTGCTTCGGTTGGGTTCCGAACGAGGAAAAAGTAAACCATGCTTTGGAAGTTAAAATGGCCCGCCAGTTGGTGGCAGTGGACGGGTGGCAGAAGGTGTTAGAAAAAGTTATAATAATCCTCGAACAGTGGTAATTTCTTACTTTCTCCATTGCTGGATGATCCCTTTTTTTTTTGGGGTGTTGATGTTGTTCGGTACCTTTTTTCTTTCGGCCCAACTCCACGCAATTTGGGGTGTCCGCTGAGCAGGGATTTCTTGTCCGCAAAGATACCGACCCGGCCCGTACTAGGGAGTGCCGAACTGGTGGAGTTGGAAGTGAAGATAAGCGGTTGAACGCGAGAAGTTTCGTGGGGGTTTTCCCGGATGTTTGGTTAGGCCGGATTTCGATGCCTACTACTACTGATGTTGACGTTGAAGGCAAACAAACTCCACCCATCACCATTTCCCTCCACCGAATGGACAATCCCCAGAGCATAGCTCATAATGGAGCAGTTGTATGGACTTTCTCTCTCCTTCTCTCTCTCCCTCTCTCTCTCGCTTCTATCCCAACCTAACCTAAACTGGCATGGGTCCAGGCGTTTGAAACCGATTGTGTGGCGATTGTAAACTGGGAAAAGAACAAATAAGTGGCCCTTTTTTTTACTCCCCTGCTTCTCCTTCAACAACCGGACGTACACAGGTCCGGCCACTGATTGAAGGTAAAATGGGCAAGTAGTAAAAAAAAGGCCACTCCGAACCCTCCGGAGTGGAAACTAAAACGCAAACTTTCGTCCACTAGAAAAGTGAACGATTAAAGTTTTTCTCCCCGGTTTGGGGTGTGTGTGTGTGCGTTTGCTGTACGTCCATTTTGCATCCTTCGGAGCAGGACGGCCTACACGGGGGTGCGGGCGCTTGTGCATGGTTAATTTTTTTAATTAAAAAAAGGTTCTGCCGCTTGACAAAAGGCAAATATGTTTGCGAAACGAAAAAAAAACCAAAATGGTGTACGGAAAATTGTGAAACAATATTTTTCCTTTTCTTTCTTGCTGTAAATGTGTGTTGGGAGCGAAAGATTGTGCTTGATGGGGGGCCCAAGAATTTGCCCTAATGTATCATATCCTGCCAGTCGAAGTTATTAATGTTGTATGAGTTAGGTTAGGAATAAAAGAAACTCACCCAAAGAATGTTTTCACCAACTGTAAAATCGCGTAACAGTAGTGAGAGATTTATCATCTAAATTTCTTATTACCTCTTATTCTTATTCTTATTATTAAGAATTATTATTTAAGACATGTTTTTTTTTATTTCAAGTTATATTTTAAGGCTCAATTGGTCATTTTATTTTATTTATTTATTCTCAAAGCTTAGTTTTTAGCGATATTGGCCGATAGTTTAAAGGGACTTATATTTTCTGGAAGGTCAGACGTTTATTCTTTATAGTGAATCCTGATAATTCTTTCATTGTTCTTCAAAAATCGTTTAGATTCTATTCTCTTTCACTAGCAAAATCGCGTCATCTTCACAGACCATTTCAACGTGGGTGAAACAATGAGGAAGAGGCTCATGTCAATAAGTGGGAGAGGATGTTTTCACCATTAAACTCTGTTCTCACTATGAAGCACTAACCTCACTAAATAGCTCTATGTCGGCACGAGCTCTTGACCTTCACGAGGTAGCTTTTCGCACTATTTGAGCTCTTTGCCCACATGATGCAGTTTGTCTCTTCTAGATCCTCGTTTTCACGAGGTAACCCTTTGACCTCATGAGATAGCTTTTCACCCCCACGAGGTAGGACATGGACCTCATGAGGTCGTTCTTCTCACTCTTCAAGCTCTTCGTCCTTAAGAGGTAGATCTTTATCCTCGTGAGGTAGTTCTTCATACTCTTCTAGATAACCGCCTCACAAGATAGCTCTTTGACCTCATAAAGTAGTTTTTCGCACTCACATGGTAGGACTTGGACCTCATGAGGTCGTTTTCACATTCTACGAGCGCTTTGCTCTCACGAGGTTGCTCTTAATTCTATTCTAGAATCTCGCTCTCTCGACGTAGCTCTTTGACTTCATGAGGTAGTTCTTCGAACTCCCTAAGCTCTTCACCTTAAGTGAGTGCGGAGTTTGCGGCAGGCACTTTCGTTTACATTTTAGTCAATATCTAATTGACACAACTCTTGTCCTGTGTATCAATAAGTTAAGAGCAGCTCAAAAAGAAATGTACAGTTTTAGTACTCCACTTCTGAGTAATACACCTCTGAGACATAGATTCAGCCCCAAAAAACCCTGTAAGACGCGTTAGAGAGAAAGATGTTCAAAAGATAATCTCAAATAAATGGACGGACATTGACGAAGCCACTATCATAACGGTTTGCACGAGCTGTACAATGATTTTAGCATCTTACATCGAATACAACTGGTCAAGTTAAACCTTTACCGTGATATCAATAAGCCCAGTAAGCCAATACGGGGGCTGTCAAGTACTTTACTGAAGGCTTTGCATGTAACGAAAATGCCACTCCAAAGATAGCTTTAAGAAGCCCACATGTAAAGAAGAGTTTTGGAAGACTGAAACTAAGGTTGATTTTGATGTACGTTCGATAAGTAATATTTAACTTGAACTGGGTGTTTTATCTGCGTTGTCTTATCTGCTGATGGTTAGCCTAAGTATGTATAGTACCCTTTAGAAATATGGATACATGCGAGGAGATGAATATGAATAGCCTGGAGCTTCCATGTTTCTATATCTGCTAGCGTGCTCGTTAAGCTTGGACTAAAACTCACAAGTCGTGTTAATAGCACAAAAGCTCCCATCCCCTTCAACTCTTTTTGTAAGCATGCGAAACTGCTGAACCTATGTAAAATATGGTATTCTTCGCTTCAAACAGCAAAGGTTACACGAAACGAGCTTTGTTTCCGATTCCGAACTCATTTAGTGGATGGTAATGGTGCAGCAGAGTACAGCACTCGCTGAATGTTTCTATTCGGGTACATAAATACAGAGCCGAGCAGTGGGTTGTTAAAGGAAAATGAGCTGCACTAGCGTGATTCGACCATCTACATTGACCAGATGTCCCGAGCCCTGATTTCGGATCCCTTCGATATTATCCATATCTTTTAGATGATAGCCGTTTAACGGGCGTTCCTTGTGATTTTTTCTTCTTCGGCGCTTTTTTCGTTCATTTTCTGTCGCACTGGAGCAAACTCCGTGCATTATCCTAGGGATAGGTCACACGGACCATTGAACCGCCGGCATCATCCGGTCCGACCATTACGGGCCCTGTTATCCTAGTCCCGACATCTTCATCACCCAGCAAAACGACAACCATTATCGTTAATTATTACCGCATTCGGAGGCGGTTTCGTGGCGTTGCTGCCCACACGGGCGGGCAAAAAACCATCTTGAAGCGTGGTGAATCTCACTGGAGAAGACTGGAGAGACCAGGCAGAAAATTGTGTCCGGCGCTAAACGATCAACGAGTGCCCGAGCTGGAAAAGTGTTTTTCTTTTCGATGGGAGCGTACGTTCGCGTGCGATTGTCCTGTCTTTCCGACGGTTTGCATCTTCTGGTATCGTGCCGTGTCGGCCAGATCCCGGCGTCGACTGTGTTGGCCTTCGGTTCGAGAGTAGCGCGGTGGAAGCTCCCGGTATTTGCCGCTTGTTAAGTTTGATTTTAATTAACCATTACTGGGGAAGGGTGGGAAAAATGAATGGCCGTGCGAGTGAAGCGTGCAAGACTGTTTTGCATATCTGCTTGACCGTGCAGAGATTTCATCGCGAATCCGTGAATAAGCGTTAGTGCCGGTGCTTTGGTCGGGTGTTCCTTGATAGGTGAGCTTAACGCGCCGTCTCCCGAGTACCGCTCATGCTCAATTTGCCCAATGAAACCCAATTTTAAACCGTCGATCGATTAGGGCGTGGAACGGTGCTGGCCGCGGCTATGTACCGACCTCGGTGGAAAAGTAGTGCAATGCACCTACAGACACACACGCACACAGACATCCTCCGACACGTCCACTCTATCACACCGACGCCCTTGGCTTAGAGGGCGATGGTAATCGGTTGCCATCAGCATTGCCATCATCGTCATCATCGTTGGATTATCTTTAATTTCCCTCGTCTAGACTTTCTGCTGGCCAAGCGACCGCGCTGCTCGGTACGGGTACGATCTAGTACGCTCTTTGATAGGCACAAATGGCCGGCGGGAAACAGGGAAAACAAGAGGGAGAAGCCGAAGCACAAACGAGTCACCGTTTATCGGTGCGATTTTTGCACCGGACCGGAAATGCTTGGACAAGACGTACCTACGTACCAGCCCGTGTTGTGCCCGGTTCGGTTGGTGGGAAGAGCGAGCGAAGCGACGGCGGCTGTGATGCGCGAAAGCTGGCGGAATTTTCCGAGCATTGTTTAATCTTGGCAAGGTGGATGAATAATTCATGGCCGAGCATAATGAAACAAAATTGCATAAACATATCGTCAGTCCATGGGTTTAAGGTTTTATTTCGCAAACGCCAACCGGCATCCAATGGATGAGCGGGCTGTGTTTTATTCATCTTGTGCGCGAACGTAGGTCGGTCCGACCGCGCTCCATTTGGCGTCTGTTTAAAGTGAAGCCTTAGTGCAGTTTGTGGTTAGGATTGGTGGGTATTTTAGGCGCTTTTTAGCGTATCCAATGGTAGGCGGGAGTGTGAAATGATCAATTACAATCAAATTATTAAACATAAAGTGTACGTAATGTGTTCATGGAAATGGTCGTATAAGAATAAATATAGCAATTGTAGGCTTATTGTTCAGAACACATCACTTGCTGACTAGGCGTAGCATGAAGTCATATGAATGTTAAAACATGACCATATTTAAGCGAACAATAAAATCACCAACCCTACCACAAATGAGACATTCATTACGTCCATGCTCCTCATCATGTACTCGAATCGAATCAGTCCAACTTTCGAGTTTCGAGACCGAAGCTCATCCCGGGAGGAAACCCTCCAGATCGCCTTGTCCGATTTATTCGTTTCCAATTAGGCAACACAAATCGATTAAGTTTCTAGCTACGGTTGTGCGGTTGTTCATGTTGGGGCAGCACAGACCAAGTGCGTCCCGGGCAGAACAACGCAACGAGCGTGTCCTCCGTACTGGAGACCGTTTGCTGGGGGGGAAAAGTTGCCGAATTTCATCATCATCAGTTTAACACCATTTATAAATAATTCAATGGAACATCGATCTTACACAACTTTTTCCAACATTTCCGTCCAACCGTGGTCCACCATCGGCCTCCCGAAAGTGTCCAGAGAGTGCGTCCTGAAGACGTCATTTTCATTGCACTTCGTCGTCAGTCCCGGACCCCCCCCCCCCCTTCTTCCCCCGCCCCCGGAATGGCCGGCAGTGGCGTTCATTAGTATTCAGATTTATTCATTTCCAACCTTCGATTGTTCAGTTTTATATAGTTATCCTTTTTTCATGAATAAAAGATTGTCCCGAACGCCGGAACGCATTGGAAGGGATTGGAGGTTCCGGGGTTCGGGTTCCGGGATTTACGGTTTCTTATCGACACTTTCGGGGCAAAACTTTCGGAATAGGGCGTATGTGTGCCGGCTGGATGGTCGGGAATTCGTCACCGCGAGCTAGCCGTAAGGGGCAGCTGGGATCGTGTGACCGGACCAAAAATGGCCAGTGGCCGAACTGCCGAAACTAATTTCATGTGAAGTGTTTCCGAGGGAGTTTTGCGAAAGTTGGACACACATTCACGACCACATGGCTGAAGCCTAAAGCCTACGCTTATTGGATGATTTATTGGCGATGGGAGTTGGGTTTTCGGTGACGCGCAACTTGTTCTTCGCCTGCGTTCGTAAGACGCTGCACACCTTTAACCACCCGACCAACCTGCTGCACCTCACTAAATCCTCTCTGCCGTTGGCTGATAAGCATGTGTGTCTACGTGTGTGTATTTAGAGGTAGTTGGCCGAAAGCGCGTGTAGTTTAGATATGGGTGTGATTAAGTAAAAGTTTAATTCCATCGAGGCTGCTCCGGTCCGCCCGAATCCTTCAGGCTTGCTGTTAATCTCTAAAATTTGTCTTACCATTTGCCCACGGTTGCAACTGAAAACAAGTATTTTTCATCCTTTTCCACCCCGTTTGTCCGTTGTTTTCCCGAGGCCAGAGATGGTATTTAGCTTGCACTGGCTTGTTCGCTGCTGGTGGAATGGGATGGTAGGATGAACCGTACGAACGGACCGGATCCCAACCACCTGATCTGGAGTGGACGGGTTGATTAAGGAAACATGGGATCTAATTTGAAACAACGCGCGTTGTTTCGGGGAGGGTTTTGCTCCTGCTTGTGCCCGCATTGCTCGCTACTAATTTCTGGCACCGGTGGCTTGTTACTAGTTGGGTAAAGAAATTAAAAAGTGTCAAAGATAATCAGGGAAAACATTACCGGCGAGACAAAACTTGCCACCGCTTTGTAGCGAAAGTGTAGCGAAAACAAACCGAAAACATACGACAATAACGTGAAGCTATCCTTCGTACCTGGTAGCCGGCTGACTGGGCTGGGTAATAGTGTGTCTGTTTGGGGAGTTTGCGCTTAGGAAATGGCGGTGGATGATTAATGCATTAAAATTAGGATTTGTAGGGATGTTTTCAGTGGAAATGATACAAAACATACATGGCGTGGGTTTTTTTTGCGAACTTTTTGCGCGCGGTAAGAAGCTTATGGACGCACAGGGTAGGCATGGTGAAACCTGCCGAGCATTACGTCCGTTTGTCATGTGGTGAAAGAACTACTGTGGATTGTGTTGTGAAACACCTGGCTGGGTTATGCAAGCCAGTGGAGAGTTTAGAGAGAAAATAGTCTCTTGTGCAGAAGAAAAACCGGGTGCATTTTCACGTGCTCAAACATTACGACGTAATAGCTGGACGGATTTGCACGTGGTGTTGTGTTGGGCGTTTTTTTGTTGTTGCGTTTGAGTTCTGCAGCGATTAGGTATGTTTTTGTATGGAAAGGAACATAACAGATAAAGCTTGTCATTAGTGTGACGGTTTTGATTGTTCGCTTTCGTTTATATTTGCTTATAGCTATTTATATTTTTGTTTTAAGATACTTATCAATTTGCATTATTTAATATTTAAAATGTTGAAACAAGGTGATGAAACTCAGCAAATTGAGATAGTATTGGAGTGAATAAAGAAACAAGAAGAGTTTAATCATTGTTTTAAACAGTAAAAAAAAATAAAAAAATATTAAAAATATTTGATTTTTTTATACATTTATTGTTAAAAATGAAGTTTTATTAAAATTGTTATTCAAGCAGTTGTTTGAATTATGCTTTCTGTTTTTAAGTGAGTAAGTTTTGACAATCGTATTTCAACTACGGACCATAAAGCACCAGGCGTCTCCATCAGCGATTTAATTTTATTTTTTTAATTCATTTATTTAGACGCTCTTCTAAGTTGGAAAATCTGAATCTTGTCGAAATCATCTAAATACTTGCTTGAACTAGCATTCATGGTAAAAGAAAAACAATTTGATTCCAACACCCAATCGATAGATTTCTCGTGGTTGATTTTGTAGATAAGCTTTAATAATTTTCCTTTCAATGTATATTTACAACGAACTTGAAAAGGCTTCTTGATTTTGGCATGATACAAGATATTCGATGTTCATGAGCTTCAACTTCGAATATCACACGCACATGTTCATTCGCTGCAACTAGTTTGCCCGAGTCTGCCCATTCTCTATCGCACCGGCCAACGCCACCTCGCTTTACACTGCCATTGTTTTTGTACATTGTTTTGTTTACTGGTCCGCGAGCCGGCCTACCGGCCTTGCGTGCGAATAGTACTGCTCGCATGGCCAGGCAAGATCAATGCCCGGATGGATTAAACAAAGTGTGCTGAAACAATCAGCCTGCCGCAAACATACTCATGGCGGTGCACAAACAAAAACAAAACTTCGCCTACCTACCTTCCGGGTGTCGGTGGGTGTGAGAGTACGTGCGTGAGGGTTCTGCTGACGCTGGCACGGGAGCCGTTGAATGTTAATGAATGATATTAAATTCTCCAATTAGTTTTCGATCGTTTAGTCAGTGCACATCGGTGAAAGTTGGTTGGAAACGGGGTCGGGAAAAACAAACGGGACGGTGAGGTGGCGCTGTGTGTTGCGGGACGATGGTCGGAAACGGGCGGTACCAATAACTCTCGCTCCCACTCGGCCGATAATCAGCTTGCGAGGATCTTTCGCGCTTGAAACTGTACGGGATGAACGGGCATTTGGACGGATTTAATCAATGCCGGGTGGAGTCATGTTTGCGTCGGTAGCGGTATCCAATCCGTGGTGGCATGCTGTGATCTTATCGTTGAGCAAGTGAAGCCTCGCCGTGTGTGCATGTGTGTGAAGGGGGGAACAGCTGGTAGACCTACGCGCTCCGGTCTGTTGCTTTAGCTGAGTGCACGAAGTGAAAACATTCAATTTACCCTTCGGCACTGCTTCCGTTTTGGTTTCCAATTTCGTGGCTCTTGTTTAACCTTGACTCGGGTATTGGTTGGATTGAACTTGCACACACGGTGCACGGTGAATTTGGAGCAAGCCCGAAAACCGCGCACATTTGCATGAGATTATGTTCGCTTATGTTATTATCTATTTAATTATAAACTGTGTCTCAAGGGAATTTCTGGACCTGAGCCGTGTGGCTGGATAATGTAGCGCCACCATCGGCGCGATTGTGGTGAGTGCCTTGTCTACGTAATACAGTGTTAAACGCAGCATTGGTAACAGCTTATTGAAGCATAATTTATTCATTAGCTTTACAGCTAAATGTGTCCTGCTTAAAGATGCTTCCGAATGGTCTAATTTAAATAAGATAAAATTTCGACTTTTTCCAATATTTATTATATTATTTTATTAAACATTGCTTTAAAAGTAATGGTTTAATCAGCTGCTCCCTAGCCTTCAGTGGAAAATACTCTAACACATAATAAACAGCTAAGAAGCATAAAGTACCAGGCGCCTCCATCGAGGCGATCAAATAAATATTTATCGTTTATTTATATTTATTTCAATTATTTTTTATTCTATTTATCAGCTTTGCAGCAAAAGTGTCGATACAGGATCGTTTCAGTGTAGCGAGAAAATAAGTCCTGCTTGAAGATGCTTCCAAAATGCATAATTGAAATATGATCAAATCCCTATTTTCTTCAAAAGATCTTACTAAGAACATAATTGTGCCGTGGTCTCTGTTCCGTGTTCTTTCCTAAACGTTATTAGTTTTATCGATGGCACATAGTTCATCGATTATGGGCAGATCGGTAGTCCTTAGATCAGTATGTTGTGATAATTTCATGCGAAAACAGACGATTCGATGTTTAATGATGATGTTTCCGTGCCGCTTCATGCACCCCACAGGTTATCCATCCCCATATCAAGTGTTCGTCTGGCACCCCGAGATATAGCACACTAGCTACAGCGGTTGTTGCAAACACGATAATCGAATCAGCGTACAGCGCACACAACACGGCATTTGTCTGCAAACATATGGGCAGCCGAGCAGTACATAGGCGAAACACCTGTGCCGAACCGGTGCCGGTGCAAGACATGTATCGGAACAGCCGGTACCGGGTGTGCGGTAGGCAGTTATAAATTATTTATCTTTATTACCGAATTAATCAAACTTTGGTGGATGGTTTCATCAGATAGTGCAAACATTAATAATTTCCCAACCCCACACCGGTCGTAACTGCTCGATCCATTTTGCGATAGCAGAGCAGCGATGCGATAGTCCTTGATCGTGCCGGTAAGCAAGCTGTGTGCGCCATCCCTAGTTTCGGTCGGGGCCGGGGTTCTTTCTCCAGAAGTCTTGTAATACGAAGGGGGAATACTGGGGGAAAACACATTTCACAACAGTAACCCTCTTCACTGTTCTGAGTCGGTGCTTTTAATTATGGGTTGGTATCTTGCACGCATAATTCGAATAAGGTGCTCTCGCTCTTTCTCTCTCTCTCTCTCTCTCTCTCTCTCTGTCTCACGCTGGGTTGTAGACCGTGTACGCATTTTAATTTACTCTGATCGATGTGCTGTAAAATTTATAGGCCAAATTTTGCATACATTATAGGGTTGGCATAGCGAGTCGGATGGTGTAAATGATGCATCGATGATTAAGATTTCGACCCTTTCGGCCGGTGGCTCTCGAGTTGATGAAGGATGAAGGCCTGGGATTTGAACCCCAGTTTTTTTTCGTGAGGAGACCAACGTGACTAATACGCAAAGATGTTTAAATTATGAATTAAATTATATATAATTCAAACATAAATTAGCTGTGATATTATTCCAGACTGTTTTGCAATTAAAGCTTCTAAAGAAATGTTTACCTTTTCTTCACATCATCATCATCGCCACATCGCGTATGACGATAGCAGCAGTAAAGCACACAAACTAACTGCTATTTGCACCGATGTAAATTATTCGTGTTAATTTCTTTTCCACGATTCTTGAGTGATTCGACCAGTAAGAAAAAAAAGTTTTTCGTCCTAAATTCACTACAGTTGTTCCCCAGCACAAGGGGTTGAGACGATTGAGGGGTGATTTTACAACTGGTTTTATTTTGCCGAAAACCCATAAAAAACCATGACTTACCAGCATTGTTCAAACTTTGCTTTCTTCGCGTGCAGTCTGGCATCCCAGTTGTCAGTTAAATTGCCTGACTGCAGATTGGTCCGCTCGGTAGAGGAAACTTTGTCGAACTCGAGCTGGTTTTCTGCAAGCTCATCGTGCTTTACCCCCTGTCGGTACCGATCGGAAGTGGTTTCTTAGTTTGGCCTTTTAAAATTCTCCGCCGGTTGGGCCCGTAAATTTCCCCGCTAGCCTTGACGTAAAGGAGGCTGGATGCGGGAGAAGCAAATAATCATGGGTGTTTGAAGCAAAGTCCACCGGTGCACGAAACTTTTCGCTAGTGTTTATTCATTTTGACGGAATAACAAAGCAAACGTTACCAGACAGACAAACGGCGGTATGCAGCACCAATGATATGAGTTTTTACTGCGCTCTACAATGGGTGCAATTCGCAAGAAAATATAGCATAAGACTGAAGCGGGAGGTTTCTGGAGAAAAAGGGGGCTGAATGAGGTGAAAAGTGTGCAAGACAAAGATGTTTCTCTTGCTTTGTTTTTGTTGGGGGGTTGGGTTTTTGTTTTCTCGTAGTTTCACCGTTTTGGCAAGTCACGCATTGACGGCTTGTCATATAGTTGGCAGACGGTGTCGTTTTTCTTTAACCACTCGGCATTTCGGGTTCGCATAAACTTATGTTTATAGCACCCATCAAATTCAGCACCATTCTGCTGTTTTTTGGTGTGTGCGATGTGGGATTGTCAAGATGATGAAAATTGTATAAAAATAATTTTCCTTCCCACTAGTGGTTTTACTTTTATTGTAAAAACGCTCATAAGGTAGAGCTTATGTTGGTGATGCTGGAATTCGTTTGGCAAGTCAACAATAGCTTTTGTTTAAATGTGTTTTTTTCATTGCTAAGACAACGTACCAGCTTACCATGCTTTCAAATGAGTACTGGTGATGGATTGTCTGGAAGTGGGTATAACTGATCCACTCCAGAACTGGTTTGATTACGTTTCCGATTCCAAGAAAATGGAATCGCTGGTTCCACTTATATTTGCCGACTTCGAATCCACACGGTTCCAACGTTTCCAACGGTTCCGTCGATACCGATGGTTCCAGCAGTTCCGACGGTTCCGAAAGATTCCGACAGTTCCGGTCGGTTCCAGAAGTTCCGACAATTTCGAGCGATTCCAGACATTGTACCTATTTAGTGGAACTGGTTTTTGTAATTGTTGTAATCGTCTTGAACCAGTACTTGTCAACTACGATTCAAATATTTTGAATTGTTCCTGACGGTTGCACCGATTCTGACAGCTTCGGCAGTTTCATCGCTTCCAGAAGATTTCGAAGATTCAACAATTCCGACAGTTTCTCACAGTTCGTTTCCATCACATGTTCTGGAATTCCAAAATTTGTCCGAAACCTGTTCCACCGTGTTGCTCATTTTGTCTTTGTTTAGCTCAAACTCACAAATACTAGTCGATTACGATTCTAGATGATTCCAACATTGCTGCCGGTTCTACCGATTTCGTCGGATTCCGATGGTTACGGGCGGTTCCAGCAGTTCTGAAAGTTCTGAGGGTTCTGAAAGGCTCGTTTACACCTACCTTCTAGAAATCGTTCTGAATTTTATTGTGATCGTCCAGAAACATCTTCACCGTTTTGTTAATTTTGTCCATCTCTAATCTTTACCCATTCGCCATCCTGCATATGGAATTGATCGTAAAATGTTTAATTTTTCGTACCACCTGCATGCAACAGAACGGTGAGAAATTGCGCTTGCAAAAGTCCATTAGTCCATTTACAATTTCCCCTCCCCTCCCATTCCCCTCTCCCCTCTCCCCTTCCCCTTTTCAAGCCCTGCCTAAACAATCAGCCAGGCAGCGCTAAAAAGGTGAGACGGCAGACTGTTTGTGCAAACATTTTCCACGTAATTGAATCCATTATCCACAACCGCATAAGACGCCCGTTTAGTGGTTGAACCGGTCGCTGAGCACCAAGAAGAAGAAGAAAAAAAAATGGGAGCGAATTCCAGCACCAACCATCGAAGGCAACGCTAGCAATGAAAGAGGATACGGTTGATAAGGGTAAACAATGACGTTCGAGAGTGGTGAATCAACCTTTTCGTTCGGCTTTTTTTTTAACCGTTGGCCACACTCACCTCGATGGGCTTTGATTGTTAGGCATTGAAAAATTGATTATCATACATCTTAGACAAATTTGCCAACTGTAGTCACGGAACGAACGAAAGGGCCTTGTGGTTGGTTGCGATGGACAGGCCAACCTTTTTTTTTTTTTGTTGTTGCTCTCATGCTTCATTCTCTTGCCCATCCGTTAACTGGTGGTGAAGAAGCAATCGTGAAAGAATTCTAGTCATCGCACACACACCCACACATGAGTGTAACCGTTCTCGCTGAGGTTCGCTGAAAGATGAGTCGAGATTTAAGCCTGGAAGCGGTTTTTAGCTTCCTTTTCCACACAAAGACCTGCTTCCGATGTAGTTGGCAAAGCTGGCCACGTATAGGCTAGCGCAGTAAAAACGAGGCCGATAGAAACCTTGAGGCTATGGAAAAGGATGGACTCACAAAAAAAAAAAAACAGATTGGATGATACTCTTCGTCCGTTTGGTCGTTAAATGTGTCCTGTGCCGATGGTGTACTCGATGCTTTGCACCATGTACCATCGACCGGCCAGACTTAGGACAGGCGGAATCTAGTAGCAATATATGGACATATTTCATGAATACGGGCTTTCTGTGCGGGAAACTTTGCCCTGTTTCGGGATCAGCAAGCCGTTTTCCCCTTATTTCATTTTGCACTCTTTTTGCGCTCATTTTAATATACCGATTTTGGGGGGACACTCACAGACACCGAGCATGTGTAAAATGTGTCCTTTTGATGAAGGATTCTGTTTTGTTGTCGTTTGCTGCATAATGAGTTACAAAACGAGTTTTCCACTATCCGATTTCGGGATTGAAGGAGAAAAGAAAATTGGGTTGGGTTAAAATATGTGTGTGTTTTTGCAAAAAAATTGCGTCCATAATTGGAAGGCAAAGTTTCAATAAGATCCACCGTTCTTTCATATTCCGTAGGGTCTTAAAAGCAGATCTTAAACCGTACCCGTCCTTTCCATCCCTACGCCTGCCTCCTAGCTTCCTCTACCGCATTAAAGTTTTTCGTGGCCCACCCAAGTGTGTCAAGTTTCACTGTAGCGAAGCAAAGATAAAATATACTAAAAGCATATAAAGTTTCGGCCACGTTTCTCGTTGGGAGCTTCGTTTCTTCTTTTTTTTCCTGCGGCGCTCGAACGACATCAAATTCAATGGTATCCCTCTTCCGGAAGCAACATAATCCTCACGGTGGGCAAGGCAAGGTGGGGGTAGTGGGGTGGAGCTGGCAAAAGGAAAAGTTAAAGAGAAAACTTTGCCCATTCATGCATGTCCATGATGGCTTGTTGCTGTTGTTGCTTGTTGTTGACCATGCCTATTGACGGGCGCATAAAGCTGGTCAGCGGGAAGCTCCTACTACTGTGGGGTTCGCATGATGATGTCGTAGAGGTACAGATTGAGATTGAGATTGTGCCATCCTCGGCCGGTCGGATGAAACGTTTCGAGGTGATGTCTTATTAGCAGTGAAATGAACGAAAAAGGGTTCCGGTCCCGGTGCGCTTCTTCGTGTGCGCCGTGTGTCATCATGGTGCGTGGGATGTAAATCGTGGCTCTCTTCCATCTTAGTCGTGTGTCGACGGATAGGCGAAAATATGGCCTACGGGGGTTTGACAAGCATATTTGTAAAATGTTCCACTCGGGATCCATTTTCTGGTTGGAACTAGCGATGGGTAAAATCGTAGAAAAAATGCAACTAGTTCCGGAAGATCCCAAAAAAAAGCAATGAGAAGGTGGATGCAAATGAATTGTCCGGAACCGCTAGATTCATCAAAACCGTCAGAACTGTCAGGAGCGTCGGAGCTGTTGGAAGCGTTGGAACCGTTGGAACTGTAGGTACCGTCTGAACTCTCGGAACCGCTGGAACAGTCGGAACTGGAGACGCTTTTAGAAGCAAACAAATGCGTTGCTTAAGAAACATAGTCCTGCATCACCCGTAACTTCAACGGCAAGCGTCAAATAAATCATCGATCCATAGACACAATAGTAATAGATGACCCGTTTACCAAAGAAGAACTACTTCTCACTCAATACTGGACGACTACAATTCTGGACGGTTCTCACGGTTCCTGATGGTTTCCCCAGTTACGACGATTCTGAACACTTCCGACGATGCCAGCGGTTCTTACGGTTAAGAACAGTTCCAACGGTTCCAGTGTTATATATTTCGCACAGTCCCGACGATCCTGACAGTTTGAACGGTTCTAACGGTTCCAGGGGTTCCTACGGTTCAGAACGGTTCCCAACTGTTTCAACGGTTCTCGAAGGTTCCAGACGATTCCTCACGGTTCCAGGCGATATCAACAATTTCGTTCCTTCGGAATCGGAATCGGAGTCACCCCGGTCGGCTGCGGTGTGGAACCGTGCGTGCGTTCCAGAGAACCCATCACTAGTTGAAGCCTCTGCCACGAAACGCGTATAACATGATACTCTATCCACCGATTGAAACCACCTGAACCATTACAAGGGTAGCGAACGTGTAACGCGCTCATTTAAAGGGAGCTTTCAAGGGATGAGTGCTATATCTGGTAGTGGTAGCTCTTGGCTTTGTGGCTCGGCAGTGTGTGTTCGTGCAACAATGAATCAACTTCCACGCTTAACAATCGAAGCAACCGGAGCAACTGGAGCTATCACTTGACGCTTATGTCAATGCTTCGATGGGATAAAATGAAGAGCTTTCTTTTCTCCTTCGCATCATCTTGGGAAAGGAAATCATCCCGGGAACCTCAACCGGTATCGGTTGATCAAACCGTACGAGGTAGAATATGCCGATGTGAAGTTCCTGCCGACCGGTCGAAGCTGTGCATGGATGTTCATCAATTTTTACTCCATTGTCGATCAAAGTGCTAGTCTCTCGCTTAACGTGTTCTTCCTTAAGTCCACCGTACCGTACCGAGTCGTCCAGCGTCTTGAGCTCGTCGATGGCGTCTTACCGTTATGAAAAGCAAACGAAGCGAAAAGCGTGCAACCTTGACCGGGGTCCGATCAGGGTGTGTCCCATCCCGATGTTCCCGTCTGCACAACGGGAACACGGACGGGCAAGAATCCGTAAAGTCACATTTATCACATCAAAGCATGAAACAACTGTCGCCAGCTCTCGGTCCGTACGGTGGTCCGAGTATGAAACATGTGCTTCCCTCTGCCCAGCTGCCACGCCGGACACGAACGGTCAGCCGAGCGTGCGATCGAGCTCGTCCAGGAAAATGGGGCCAAGATAAAATACCCGACGGATTTAGATATTCTCAAGAAAATCATTTTATCTGAGTGCACACGTCTCCGGGAAGCGTTTGCTTTGCCGGATGGACAGGGATAATGGGAATTTTTTTCCTTCTTCTTGCTTCCAATAACTTCCTCAGTCCTCCTCGTTCGATGTGTCCCAGCGAGCTCGGTACGATTTTCCATCCCGTTACCCATGACTCATCGTTTTCCAATCGGCCAAACGCTTGGCGTGCGCTCCGTGAGCGCAAATCAAGCTCCTTGGCCCCAGGATTACTGGGACTGGGACAGAGACGTCGGGCGTTACGGGCCGATCGGCCAATTCGATGGACCGTAATGCTTGAGAAGTTATATCTCTCCACTGGCCCCCGGATTTTGCAGCCAAGTCAGGGCAGGGAAGTTTTTCCTTGCTAATGGAAATCACCAGTGTCTTCCAGCGCCCCAGCTGGTTTGGGGTGGGCAGTCGAGATAGCTAAATGGTTGCGAGTGTGAACGAGCTAGGCTGGCTTCTCGTTCTTGGTTCCATCTCGACGGGGAAGCTATCGGTAAGCTTCAGTTCGGAAAATGATGTCTATATTAGGAAGCAAATAGGCCTCGCCTGTTGGGCACGTTGTTCATGGTGCTCACTCCCGGAAGAATTGGTCGAGCGTAATGCGAATGGGAAATTTATACGTTGTTTTCATAGACAAATTGATTCATGAATTGTTTATGGTTGTGTCATTTAGCTGCATGCAGTTACAGGTAGCGAAACTTACGATCTGATCGCGTAGGGATTTGCGTAATTGAAAGGTTAAAGCAGATATTCGATTTTTGCTAGTAATTTATAGAGGTTTTGTTCCTTTAAAAGCACTCAAAGTCTTTAAAGAGTCAGAACACTTGGCCGGACGCAGAGAAGACAATCGTTTGCCTGCGGACAAGCAATCCTTCATCGCTACTTCCTGCTTCCCAGCGCCGTGGACGCCGGGTGAGCCCTTACAAGCATTCAAGCCGTCATAATCAGGTCATATCTATAACAATAACTGAAACATTAAACAGTGCAATAAAGATAGAAATAGAAGCGCTCTGCAGCCTCGTTCCAGCGGTAGCCGCGGCACCGATCTTGATAGTGGGCACGCGAACGCGAAGCGAGGCACAAAGACGCAGACGACGACAATGTTGACAGAACCTCCGCCAACCAACGTTTGAAGTGGAGCCAACCGGGAAATCGGTCGCGGACGCGGTCACCGATTGTATTTCTTAAGCGTCCATGATGAACACACAATGTAATCCACAATGTCATCGCCGCAGCAAAAGAAAAAAAAAAACCGTTCCACTCCTGCCACACTAAGGGGTTTAGCGCTCGGCACGCTTGGGTCTGAGATGGATGGCGAGAGCGTAAAGCGAAAATCGCATCGCAAAAGATAGCTAGACGATTCTTTGCACTGCCGCTTCTTTTTGTGTTGCTTTTATTACGAATTTTTTCCTCCTTCATAATTTAGTTTTGGCCGACGACGACGGTTTTGTGCCGCGATATTGGCCGGCGTACAGTCGGCTCGGACGATTATACACAGTTGATCATTGCCGGACAGCCGGGGATTGGGGGGCTTTTTTTTCGTGCGGGGACCGCCATTCGCTTCCAGTTTCCAGGCGACATAAATAGCACAATAGCGTAACGATCTGGTTATTTTGTTTCGATTTTTCTTCCTCATCCACCAGGCGGCACCATCGACGGGACAAAGATTTCAAGAGCAAAAAAGATTAAATTTTGGTTTGCTGCTGCTTGTGATTTGATTCGCCGTTTCGTCGATTCCACAGTGCGAAAGGATAAGCCGTCACGGCGGCTTATCAGACTGTGTATGGGGGGGTTTGAAGAAGCCGGAAGTCTTGGAACACTTTTTCCTACCATCGACACCGAAACTCGGCGGGGCTGAATGCATGTCCGGCTACAATCGCCCGAGTGTTATAAAATCTAACAAAAAAAAAAAACTCACGATAAAATGGTGACATTGAAGACAAGCAGCGTACAGCCCCCGTTCTGAACAATGGGGTGGATTCCTCGTTGGGATGGGTTTTCCGCGAAAAATCTTCCACCTCAAAAGCCGGACGCCTGGTGCTGTTGGTGGTAAATTGGATTGTGGTTCAAGTTGATCAGACCCGGTCGGAAGTACGGTTATGGAGGTCATTCGGAACAAGATTTGTGTAGTGGACACAGTTTCAGTCGTTCGGTTGTGTTATCTCCACGGAAGTGGTGTTTAGGAGAATGGGGGGGATTTGTCTGCAGGTAAGTAGCTCATTTTGTAGCTGTTGTTATCAATAGAAAGAGGGATATGGTTGTGACTGTGTGTTGTCAAAGTAATAAAACTTCGAGCGCTGGAAATCATGGAGATGAATCTGAAGCTATAAAGGGATGTTTCTTGGGAAGGTATGCATGTAATATGAAGCAAATGAGCTCGTTATCGTTCGAAATGGAGCAATTATCACAATTCCAAGATGTATAGAAATTGTGTCCAATATTCCAAGATAAACCGTGCGTGAACATCAAAGATATTAAAACTATTGACTATCGGCCGCATATCCTTGTCAGCTGAGCTCCGGCAAAAGTGAATCATTTTCGGCTTATCGTCGATTAAGTCCTGCCACCCTTATAGTCCCGGCCCAGTTTTCGAGGAGGAGCAGTTTTTCTAATAAGACAAGGGACCCCTGGAAAAAACTCGGTACCGCATTATAATGCCCAGGACCTACTCTCGATCCCTTTTTCGGACGTAAAATCACTATCGTTCAGATATTTACTCCATGCAGTAAGTTTTAATTTCCGAAGGATTAAGATGAATGGTACGGTCAGTCCGGTGAGGACTCTGTGTTTCTTTCTCTCTCTCTCTCTCTCTCTCTCTCTCTCTCTCTCTCTCGCTCTCGCTCTCTCAGTGATATGATATTTTTAGCCATAAAATGGGCGGTATAGCTACCTGTCCCCGGTTTGCCAATTGTTCCTGCCGGGTCTGGTAGGACCGTTAAGACGCTTCGGTTTCGAATGGATTTGGTGTTTATATTGTATTGCAAACAGTCGATCGAAAGCCGAAAATACACACACACTTACACTCACATACATATACCTGGTCCAGGGTTTTGCAATGATATAGAGCTTATCTCTGTGGTACTGTGGTGGTGATTCGACATACAACAGCAGACAGCGGGCACTGGGGTTTTTGGGGGTGTTGGTGTGGATCGACCGGTGGTCCTGGTGGAAACAACCGGGACCGGTTTCTAATGCCCACTGGCCTGGAATGAAAAATAGTTCGCATGAGAGGCTTGCGAAAATACCGGTGTGTCTAAATCCACCGGCCACTGGTCGAAAGTCATCGGACGAAGGATATTTCTGTGTTATCCTTTGGCACTTTTCCATTTTTTTTTCTGTCCGAAGTGGTGGTGTAGCCTGGTGCCTGGTAGCTTCAGCTTTGTTCCACGAACCAAGAGATGGAATGGAGAATGGAGTTGTGGAGCAACAAAAAAGGAGAAGAAAGCAAGCCTTCTACTAGTACGTTAATAGAGAAGGGAGTGGCAGCTAAAAAAAGGGAGATGACCCGAAGGACACCTTCAAGCCAGCACACGGTATGGTAAAGGTTCTGGTACGCTTTACTTCAGACGCAGGTACTGGCAGACCACAACACAAAAATGCCGTCGCACTCGCAGTTGTATGATGAAGTGTGTAGAGTCATCACCTCGCTCCTCAGTATCCGATGGGTTCCCAGGTTCGCTTAGTCATTGGAATACTTGGAGCGGTTTGAAGTACTGGAGCAGGGGGGGAAACTTTTGGTGGCCAATTGGTGTCACTACTGGTATGCAACCATCGTCGACGTCGTTGTCGTTAGCAAGCGGATATACACAACATTCCAATGATTTATTGGTTATTTGCGATAAGAGCTTTTAGTAAGTTTGGTAACCGGGTGTATTAGCTAGGGGTTAGGGTTCGGACAATGCGACACTGGCGGGGGTGGATTACTTCAGTTCGTAAAACAAAGAGCATTCAAATTCAATGAGACAAAGGGGGATTTAGTGGGGTGAATTGGGATAATTTGAAATGTTTTGTAACGCTTTGTGTGTCTGTCGTATGTCCAGTAATGTTGGGAGATTCGGGACATGGAAGAATCGAAGGTCCAATTCCTAGGAGGATTCGAATCGGATTGCATCTTGAATGCCGGATTCAATATTTCGATGTAAAAGCAAAGAGAAAAATACGTGTTGAAGTCAGTACAATATTTACTAGAATATTCGATGACTATTAATTAATCCCCGCCCAAAATATGCATTCCAAACAAATAAAAACATATTCGTATTTTCGGTCATCATGGTGATCGTTTTTCGATCGTGATTGTATCCCTGAACAACAGCTAACGATACAGCATATCACAGTTTGGGACCAAATTTCCCTCGAACAGTCGTCCATCGTTCGATCGACCGTTTATCGCTGCTACGTGCCGTACCCGTCACGCCGACTGCGTGATTTGTCTTCATAACCCCCGAACCTGACGATTAGCCTGCTGTAGCTTGACAACGTCCAGTTTTTTGAGAACCAATCGCGTCCAGTTCTCGGAACTCACTGGCCGGTATTAATCGGGCCCGGTGCGAAGCATCCGGAACGCTCGGAGCGGCATCAATGAAAATTGCTCTCAGACGCCATAAATTATTTATGGATTTGGTGCGCGCTAAATATTTATGCGTTTGCAGGTAACGCACCTTCACACGTCAATGTTTGTGTCCACGTGTGTGTGTGTGTGTGTGTGTGTGTGTGTATGGCGCATCAACGTGGCCAATCGATGACGGTGCGGCACATAGCGGCTCGATAAAGATGAATTTATGTGCCATCATCGGTGACCGTTCCGAGGACGTGGGGACACTTTTGATGCGGGTGCTTGGTCTTGCCGGAGGTTTTTTGGCTATAACGGCCGGCGAACTGTGAACTCTGGAACTGCACACCCGACTGCACTAATCTGGATCCACACGAGGGATAGATCCCCCGTAGGGATGCTCGTGTCTCACGGCAAAATGGTGAGTGAGGCCTTCACGCGTGTTGTCGTGTCGAAGGTCGGTTGAAATAATTCCTTTAAATCTTCCCGTTTAAGTCCCGGATAGATGGTGCCGAGCTTGGTGTAGCCCTGTTGTACATCGGGCATGGTTATCGGCATATGCGTTGTGCGTAGGGTGAAAGCGGTCCTAATTTTGACGGCATACAAACACACAGTTGACCGGTATGTTTGGTGGCATTTGATGCGCATGAGATGATCGGGAGAGCGAATGAATGCTGACGACAGCTCGGGTCGGGAAAGTCACATGCATGTCAAACGATGACTCTAATCCTTGGCACTGGAACAGAGATGGAAATACATCCGACATGTTGACGTAGATTTCGCACTAGGAAGAAAGATTTCCGGGGGTTGTTTTTTTGCAGGAGGATCAAGTAAAGAATAAGGGTAAATGGTCGCTAGGAAACAGCAGCTGTAACCCATACGAGGAGATGAGCAAATAACTCAAACTAATGAGTTAATTATGGACCCTGATATGGATCGTGTCAGCTATTAAATCGATATACACATCGTTCTGTACATACGAATACTGAACCATTTTCGACACTCACACCACACACCATCACCGGGGGGCGAAAGCTAAACAATGCACTTGACTACAAATGCATCATCCATGATAAACTCGGTGCATCCGTGTTGTTCACTTCACAAATCGCAGATAATCATCACCGGTGTTTTACACCACAATGCTGCACCAGGAAAAAAAGTAAACAACACCGACTGGGTGCCCCCCTTATTCTCCGGCCTGGCAGCCAACCGAACCGTTCGCAACGAAGTTCATTATCAGCAGCCCATCACGGGTGCGGGTTTTGCGTGGTTTTCGACCTACCTTTGTATCTACCTACCCACCGTTGCCCACTTGGTCGGCTGCCGTCCCCTATGCTATGGCGCTGTAAACTGTCACCCGTGAACATTGCACTTCCTTTATTCGCAAAACCCGCTTAAAATTAACCCGCACGGCACAGATTCCGCACGGTGTTTTGTGTGTGTTCGTTTCCGACGTACGGCTTACTGACCGCAAACAGAACAAAACAAAAAAACACAGCACTCGAAAAAGCTCCGGATCACGCGAATCCGACCCACAAAACCTGGCCGTATAATCATATAATTCTTGCTAATCCCCGCATATAATTAGGCTGAGCGGTGGTACGAAAAAAGGTGTACCGTAAACGTGGGATGGCCCACGTCCCAAAAACGCCAAATAAAAAAACCCAGGCACGGGTGGCAAATAATACCGAAAGTGCAGATTGCGTCCGTGCGGCTGTTGTTTGAAAATGGATTCCTGGCGAACCCAAATGTCCATGGCAATTTTGCGAATGACCAGTGATTGGGTTGCTTCAAAGCGAAATCGTTCGTTTCGTGTTTTACAAAGGGGGTGAAGAGGGGGTTAAGGAAGGGAGGCTTTGTGAGCATACTATTTACACAATGGAGTGGACTAGAATCGCTCAACTAGCGCAAGGTTAGCGCAGGTTATGGGTGTTTGCAACAATGCAACGTGGGCTTTATCGGAACAAATTGCGGGATAAAACTACTTATCTCAGGGTTCATCAAATGATGCATTTTGAATCATTTTTACGAAACTGAATCAATATCAATAGATGTGTTGAATAGTTGCCATAGTGGATATTACAGTGCGTAACACCAATGCAAACTGCTTTTATGAGTTTATTTACCTTTATAACATACATTGTTGATAAATTTTTATTTTATTTTTACTACTTTCTCGTACGGTCTCAAATTGCAATAACTGGATTTTTCTGACTTAATTTTTCCCATGGATGCCTAGTCTGTCCTACGAATGGGAAAATTGAACTATCTTTTACCAAAATGAATGTGTTCCTGATACACATTAGCTTTTCCCTTGCTCATTTTGCACAACAACCTGGAGAGTTCTTGAACTACCTGGCTTAATGTGACTTGCTTTTACCCCTGGCTTCATAATCAATCCTGAGTACGGGAGTTATATGGTCTGGTCTGGACAAATTAAACATTGTGTGAATTTCAATAAGGCATTTAGAAGCTGAAAATTTCTTGATGCAAAACGATGATGAAGGAGGGGATATGTTGGAGATATCGAATGGATTTTGTCGTTGTAAATTGTGTTTGTACAATCCAAGCATTCTTCCAATGCCTATGATTCCAACAATCCAATTGTTTTGATGAAGCTGACCTTTTCTTTATCGATCTTCAATGGTACATTTTTACGCGATCTCATGGTTGCGTGATAGCGTCGGAAATCTTTATTGCCTTATTGAAGCATTCCCTTGAATTTTCTGTAACAATTTTAAACAATTATCTTTGCCAAACCAAAGCAGTTTAATCCCGAATGTTCATTTGACTTTAACTCAGATGCATGAATTTTCGGCTTGATTGAAAAATAAAGTCTGTATGTTTAAAAGTATGCAAAACTAATAACATTATTGGAAATTATATTACTGTCCATTTGCCTGATCATCAGTGTTGGCCAACTCCTTAAATTTTGTTTTTTATATTCAAACATAACAAACTTGTTTCGACAAATATTAATACGAAATGAAAACTATTTGTGGAACGTTAAAAAAGCTTGAGACGAACAGCCGTGAATCAAAGGTCAAAAATATAATTGGAATATCGTGTAATAAATAAATTTTATTGTTTTCTTTCTTCAGTTTCGAAGATTCTGTCTGGTTTTTATCGTGCTAATTGCCCAATGTGCAATGCTGTTAATGATTGGAAACCGAAAAGTGGAATGTATTGAAGTAATATGATAGCAAACAAGAGCTACATTTTAAGGTTTCAATTTTATTCGTATTTTGCCTCAAGCTTTTCATGATTTTTTTAGAACATGTTTTTTCGGTTAATTAATAAATTAAAAAATAATTTTTTGTTGTTTTCCATCGTACACAATCAAAATATATAAAATGGGTGACTGATGTTATAATCATTTAGTGTTTATTGTTACTCTTGTCCGTATTTCCTTGCTTGTTACTTTCTACCGTTTTCTAATTCCTCCTCTTGATTAATTCGTTAATTAATTTAATAATTTAAACTTTTCAAATATTTACAAAACGCAAATATTCTACTTCGATTCTCTTTTTTAAATTGATATCACATTAGCTTGTCTCAAATATAAACGAATGCGAGAAACCTTCCATATTGGCCGTACGTAGCTTAATGCAAAAGTGTATTAACTTCTTTCCATAAATCAATTCATTCGCAAGCACGATATCTACCGAGCACCCCATCACCATCAACCCGATGCTTGCCGATGCAGCTGGAAACCATTTGCACCCTTTAAATTGAGGTTTTCGTTAGCGATGGAAATGGTATACGCCCGGCATTCCGGATGGTTTGCTCCACACAGGTAAATAGCACAGTAGCATCACCGTCGACAGGACTGTGGTTTCTGTGCTGCGCCTCTTCTTCCCCCGATTTCGCTAACAACCGGCACCCCGTAACAAACAAACGCAGTTTTCGCTCGGTATGTGTGGTGCTTGAAGCGGTTTTTTTTGCTTCTTCGCCGTCTGTGTATGTGTCACTTTTATTTCAAAGCGAACAGCACCCTGCCCGGTCTGGTTCAATGGATCTGCACAATGGTGTTGTTTGCGCGCGCCCTGTCCATGTTGAAAACGTGGGCTACCATTTTGTGCGGTTGTAGCACCGCGTGCACGTGTGTGTGTGTGAGTGTCCGCCCGTTTTTTCTGCATAAAATCACTGTTTCGGGCAGAATTGTTGAAGTGTGTACACTCGTTTAGCAACGAAACCATACCGATACGGGTCTGGGGGTGGGAAAAATGCAACAAAAAAACACTACCCTCCAATGTATGGGTGTGATACGACACACAGAGAGAAGAAAAAAAAACGACAACTGCTGAAATGGTGGAAGAAGTGGTCAAATAAAACACACACGCCGTAAATAAAATCCAACGCTAATTGGTTGTGTTGTTAACCTTATTATAATGTTCACGCTTTAGCCCGGCGCGCGCCCGTGGAAAGCCACACACCATTCCTGTGGGGTCCTTCCAGATGGGGATAGACCTGCCAGAAGCTTAACTACGGGAATGCATTACGCACCCAGCCAGCCAGCTTCCGGCACTGAAGCAGTGGCAGGGCTTCCCGGTTCGGCTTTACCACCGGAATATTTGCCGAATGAAATTCAACGCTGCAGCTGTTGGTATGCAGCCGGATGCAACTCTCGAATACGCGCGGTAGAATCGAGAGGTGCTTGTGAAGTGCGAGAAGTAAAGCTGCCAGCTCTGATTTTCGGCCCATCAATATCCGCGCTCCGGTTGGTGGCTGCACGAGCTGTGAGTGTAATGGTGGTGACAGTTGTTTCACAACAAAGCTCGTATGCAAACGGTTAAGGGGCAGGAGAACTGGGCCGGAGGTATGCAAGGAAGCCATTGCTGGTTCTATGTTGTGACATAAAATTCAATTTATATTAAATTTACCACCGACAATCATCGCGACACTTTGCTCCTCCGACACCACGCCGATCAGTTCACCGGGGGGAGGTTTCCTGTGCAAATACGTTTTTTTCGCTCACGGTTGGCACGACTAGTTGGTAGCTGCTAATGGCCGTTAGCATACTCTCCCAGCGAATCACCAGTAAAACTCGCCCCCCCCCCCCCCCCTCCCATTTACGAAATGTACTCACGGCGTAAGCTTGCGGTTACGTTCTGTTTAGCCGACGACGTGTGTCGAGCGATGCTTCAATTCATTCCTCGGTGCCCAGCAGGTAATGGAGCCATGGAGGTGGTCTTATTGAGCAATCATGAATATATTTTTGCCCACATGAAATATGGTGGCACGTGCGGTGGGAGCAGTAGCAACGGAACAAGGCACAGTAAAAAAGGACACAGGTGACAATTGTGAGTGTTGTGCGTGGAACGTGCCTTGCCACTGCCGGGCACTGTGAAACAGAGCATATAATTTATAATATGTTTCTGTACGGGTTGTATAGTTGTTTGGGTGAATTTCCATTTTTGTGGCATTTTTCGTTCCGCTTCACTTGGATTCGGTCGACAGAGCGAAAAGAATTAGTATGTTTAGTAATTTTTATCGCTTTACGCTGTGTACGCCGGAGATGGTGGGATTTGATGTGGCGGAATGTGCGTTTAATTGGACATCAGCATGTGTGTCTGGTTGACGCCCGTAGTAAATGTAGCGGTTCTTTGGTGGGTCAATCTGGTTGTGAGGTTGTGATTTGTTTGGTGTGGAGTGGAATTTTTCTGGGGCAAGGTTATGTACAGTGGGATGCAGATCATTTGTTGTTTCAATGGTGTAATCAAACCTACGGCAACATCGCGGATTGTAGCTTTTTCAGTCTCTAAAATGTTTCTTTTTTCTAAAATTCTATGGGAAAATACTAGGGAAATATATAAATTAAAACACTTGTTTTATAAGAAAGCTAGCCTACTATACTCTGTATTTGAATCATTGGAAACAGACACCTCCTATATCAATAACGGCCCCGATCTGGCACTGAAAATTAGAACAAGCCCTGGTCTCTGTTTTCCTGGCAATAACCGCAAACATATTCTACTGGAATCTCTTTTAACTTCACTATGAGCATTCTAGTGTTAGGGCCTCAGGTCTGTGAAATTCGACAGGAATGCGTTGTTCGAACGCAATCTGATCCTCTTCTAGGAGTCTTTCTTTATCGAATCTCTCTCAAAACTTCTGTTTCAATTTTCCATCTTATTTCGATATGATGATGTCTCGATTTCGGATTCCACTTGTTTGAATTAATCGCCATTTTTCTCACTGTTTACTCACGTTGTTAGCTTCTGATGGAGGTATTTGTTTGGATTTGTTAAGTCAACTACTCATTAGGTCTCAATTAGGACTCAATTAGGTGACCCCATACATATGAAGGGCAATCGCCAATAGAAACTGCTTTTATTGCGTTTTTATTTTAAGAAGATTTTTCTGAAGTTTTCGAACGGTTTTTAACCACGTATCAGCTGCAAGGCAATAAAAACGAAAAATAGCTCTGGTATCAGTAACAAATCAGCAGCTGTTAGAAAACGAGGGTAAACACATAACCCTTTTTTATCTTTCCAACAGTCGGATCCTATTTTTAATTCAGATATTTATGAAATTTAACGCCGTAATCGAAAAAAAGATTAAATGTTCGTTATGGCGACAGATTACTATCTTTTACATGGCAGGACGTCGATTCAAATCTATTTCGCATCGATTCTTCTTAGCAAGGACTATCCGATCAATTTGGCTGCGAAGCTTTAAGAAGTTCACTAAGCTATTTTTTGTACTACATAAGCTGCAAGAAACTAGGATAATGTAAATTAAGAAAACGAAGAGAGGCAAAAAAAAGAAAGAAGTATTTATAAGCTACCTGGCTGGCATAAGGCTGAATCGCCCAAGGCCGTTTAGGATTTATAAAATACAACAAGTGGATAGATAAGTCTTCGTCCTTGCACTGTGAGTAGCAGTTGGAATGCGGCTTTATTCAAATTTTTAGTGGATACTTAAGATTCTCACAGTTCTAATAGGACTAAAATGTATCCATCCAATAGATCTGCGGTTTGGTCACATATTTATTTAAATGTGGGAAAAAGAATCGACCAACACATGCAAAGGTGTGGCTAGTGCTTCTCACTTTTTACGACATCTGTAGGACTTTCTCAGACACCTTCCAGGACTTTGGCAGAGGTAAACAAATCAACCAATTGACGCACATTTATTCGACCCAATTATAATAACTAATGAATTTGCAGTAAACTGTAACAATTTTTCTAGAAATATCGAGCATCAAATTCACTTAAAATAATATTCCCCGGTCTAGGTTAAGGATATACCTTCCCAAAACAGCAACATCTACCAGGAATCACGATCCACCGGGAAGATAAAAAATAGCTTTTCTACAACCGAAAACCCCAAAGATGAAGTCCTAAAAAGGAAGAAAAACAAACAACTCATGTCGTGAGCAGCACCGAGCCCCGCTGTTTTACGCTTCCGTTGTTATTCATTTTATTTTAAAATTATGCAAATATGCGACCATCGTGCGCGCCCCCGGCAGAATATGGTTGTGGCTCGCGTTCGATGGTGGTGCTCGTGTGCTCAGCTGCATGAGTTTCACGTAATTTGATGCAAGTTTTGCTGCTGAAAACACATAACGCACGAACGAGCGCTCAGACGTCGAAGAAAATAGGCTGAGCCACTTTCGCTGTCAGTGGCAGTCGCCGGCGTGTGTTCGATTGTTAGGTCAGCCACCATCTTAAGCGCTTGTAAGGGGGTGGCTTTCTTTTTTTTCTCGGCTCTCGCTTTCGCTCTCTTAAGGTCCGTTTATGGCTCGCGGGTGGAAAAGTGCATGCGGCCAAAGCAGAGTCAAAATATGCAAGCATTGTAAAACAATACACCACGATGGGCGCTAGTGATGGGCGTCTTTCGGTGCGGAAAATTGTGAAATTAAAACATGCACTTCGGTGTGTAGCATTCTAGCATTCGGGTCCGTTTTGGGCTGCCAGCCGGCTGTTCACCGCTGCCGGACCGCTTTGCCTCGCCGCATTTATATGCTGATGTGTTGTCGCATAGGAAATGCGGGAAATGCGGGAAGATTGGTCCCAGTCGACCGAGGCTCGGATTTCCTCGTACACTTTCCTCGAGAGGGGTGTAGAGTTTTTGCTTTATCCCGCAAACCCTGGTGCACACGCCATTACGCTATTTCCATTTCGGGGTATGGCAAGTGCATTTGCCGCCCTTCCAACCGCCTTTGGCCAAGCTTGTGCTAGCCGGGTGGCAGCGTACAATGTTTGGTCAACTGTTTCACGCCTTGCTAGATATTCAAATCAATTTTGTGGCCACCGTGTTTGGTGCGAAAGGCAAACGATTTTCTTGTAAGAAGCCACGCAACCGACTTCGCTTCGCTTTTCTTTCGAGCAGCGAATGACTGTAGCACAGCGGAGCGCTCGCCGAAAGGATCGGTGCATTTGTGCAAGTGGGTAGAAAATTGAATCGGAAAGTGTTGTTGAGCGTGCGAGTACGATCCTCGATGCTAATTGTGCTTGATTATTCATAGGCTGGCGGATGTTCGGGCGAGCATGTGGTAGAATGGCTGTGCATGTGCAATCCTGTATTTGGCAGCAAGCATTGGAAGAGTGTTTGGGAACACAGGAAACATTAGTGAGGGACACTGAGCGAAGTATGAATAGCACCACCATGGTTTTTTGGCAATATTTTCAACATTTACTTACCGATTCTTCTATTTTCAGCTTAGAATATTGTAACAGCCTATTATAAATTTTAATATCATACGAAGTTTCTTACTCAATTTCAGGTAATTTGTTCTTGTTTTTCTCTCAGCTTCTATCAATCCTCACTTAAGATGAAGTTTTCAACAAGAAAGCTACAAAGGGCTGAGCATATCTTTAGAAAGGCATCTCCTCAACAGAAATCGGTCCAATCATAAGTCAAGAGAGTCTAGAAGTCTAGAAGAGAAAGAATTCTAATGTCAAGTGACTGAAAGACATGCGCGGCATATGCTGTCAAGCAACAAACACTTGGACCGGCCTCCTAGTTTCAGTCATTCCAACTTCACAGAGATAAATGTAAAAATGGTGGTTTTGTATGGATCAAATAATGTTCAACCATGATGATACAGATAATCGCAAATCCGTTTCTGACATGAGTAGGAATATTAATGCTTAAAAAACTGATAATTGAGGTGCCTTTTTCATTTTGAGGAAAGCTCCCATAGAGATGAAGCTTAACGAGACTCTAGTCGGAAGGTATATAAATGTTCAAATATTCTGACTTGAATATGGCAAGTCTTCTGACGGACCATACTTTGTTTAGGATCAGTAATATAAAGTGACTCATACCTCTTAACTATCTAGATAATAATTTTTATATTTTTTATTAATAGTTTTTAATTGGTCAGTGAATTCTACGGATGATTTATCATAAAAACACCTAGAGTATATTCTTCATCATCGCATTAATGAAACCAGCAAATAGTTTTAGAGCTTTAAGAATCCCTACTCAACTTTGACGTAGTTCTTGTTAATACTGAGTACTCATCGAGCTGTGTACTCAAGGAAAAGGAAGACCTTTTCATCAAGAAATCCCAGCTTATGGAAATAATTCAGGATTACTACTCGTACACTCGCTTCTAATATCTTGAACATGATCTCACGTTTCTTCATGTTTTTTTCTGCTTAAAAGTAAAAGGTTCCCATTTTTTTTCTTCTGCTTCTCTAAGAGGTTATACCTAGGTCTCACAAGGGAATCTTGCTTCCTGGGACTCTCATAGTTACCTTACTGGTAACTGGTAAGTGCAACGCACTACTCAACTTCCTCCAACAATTATTGGTGGACCGAAAACCTATGCCCACATGACAACAATTTCTAAAATAGGAGAATCGATAAGTACAGGTTGAAACTTTTGCATAAAAAATTCGGTGTTGCTATTCTTATTTTGCTCAGTGTAGATCTCATCTCCGTTCTGAAGAACGGAAACAGGGTGACAAGTAAAAGGAAATGTTTATTTCCAGATGAAAAGACATACAATTAAAAATGCATTTTTGTGTAGATATTTTGAAGACTTTTGAAAGCCGAAGTTTAAACCAAATCCAAATTTGGAATTCCCTTTAAATCTGAAACTTTAAATTAAACTAAAATTTGTTATCTATCTTTGCACACAGGTTGTTTAGCGCATCGATACCACACTGTTCGTAGTGTAAGGTCATCAGCTAACCTTCGCAATCAAAATATCGTCATCGATTCGTTCCCTCGGGTTTCTCTCTCTCTCTCCTCGTGTCTCAAGTTTCTTTTACGGTGTTTTTCGGTCCAGCCTTTTGTACCTTGCAGCATCCATTTCTCAGCATGCGCGCAATGACGCCTTTCTCGCTCAAATGAAGTTTAATGGAACAAATTGAATAAATGTTTACCCGCGAGCCACGCTGATGCACGCGTCCGACTTGTCCGTCCCACCGCTCGCTCAAACCGAGCTTCAGCCCGGTGCTTTACGGCTGCCAGTTCTGCCGGTTTGCTACGCCAACGAAGCCCAATTTACATATCATGAATAAAATTGACTGGTTGGTTATGGGAGGAATGCGAGAGAGATGTATCCTCTTGAATTTGTCCCCCCCTACCTAGCGGAGGCAACGCTCGCGATACGATACGGCGTGTAATGTGCTGACGAAAAAGATCTTCCGCTCAAAATCGCTCACAACACCGTGTGTTTCGGCGTCAGCCGTCCAATCGGGATGTACTTGCGTGTGCACGCGAGAAGACTCGCGCGAAACACCACGTTATCCGCGCGCATATGATGAATAAATCGCGTCTAATGAAATAAAAACAACGCGCACGCTGGCGAAAGCGTTTGTGTTTGTCTTTTCCTGGTTGGCGAATAAAAGGAAAACAATTTCGAAGGGGGGGAGGATTGGTGGGAAGCGTTTGGGATTGGCGGAAGCTTGGTGTAAGCGGAAGCACAAACAAATCTTTTTCTTATGGTGGAAATTTTGGCTCGACTGCGTAGAATCATGTGTGGTGATCATGTGCGATATTTTCACCTGATGGTGTACATGGTGTGGCCGAAGCGAGTGCTTTTGTTTTGTCCCTCGTTTGCCGGTACTAAGGTGTGATGGCAGAAGCGAGTTGTGTTTGAAAAAAGAATGAGATTTTCTGTGTGCCACACATGAGCCACACATTAGAAACCGTTGTGTAAACATTAAACAGCGATGTAGAAAGGGCAACAAATAACCGTGGATGTTGTTTGGTTGTTATGAATGCTTGCTGGGAATGATAAATGAAGTAAACAGGAAAAGAAAACAATGCATTCTTATGGAAGGTTGTATGAAAATGTTGTACATTTTTTGTTTATTACAATACAACTAGCATTTTTTAAAAATGTTTTTCTGTTAGGCGAGTCCGGCGTACGATGGGATTTGAACGACGGTCTTGGCGTGTGTAGACCTGGGTCGCTGTTATCTCTACCGCCGGAGCGACTCGTTGTGGACGTGTTGGACGTTCTTATACGTATGATTGCAATAAGCTCGTCGTTGGTTTTGAGCTGGTGCCAAGTCCTCGATGCTGGTCCCTGTCGTCGTCTTCTCTTAATCTAATAACCTGTGTTGAACGACGTGGCACATCACCGCCATTGCTCCATGTCAATTTGATCCTACCAGGCTGCATCACTCTATTGGGAGAGCTTAAAAAGGCCTTTTACAAACTTGTTACTAATAATTCACTATAATATTTTATCTATAGCCCAAGCTATAGTCCTGGACGGTTCTTTGCCGGCACGCGGGACACGACAGGACCGAGGTTCAAATCCCATCTAGATCGTCTCCCCGTACATAGGGCTGACTTCTTTACCACGGGTCAAATTAAGTCACAGAAAGCGAGAAATGTGGCAGGCCTAGATCTCTCGAAGTTGTAGTGCCAAGGAGGAAGAAGAAGAAGCTCTAGTCCTTATCGCCATGCTCGAGTGTTAAACATAAGATTTTTAAATCGCAAAACCGGTATTTCCTCTGACTCTCTCCCTTGCTTCTAAGGCCTTCATGCAGGCCTAACGATCTGTTAAAGGTCATGCCATTTCTGGTTTTCTAGACTAAAACATACCACATAGTTTGATAGCCAGTCCTTTCTACGGGGGAACGGTCTGGATGGGTTATGAACCCCAGTCTTGTCGTATAAAGATCGGCGCCGTAATCGACTCTGCCACTGGCTCGCTTACCGGGAAATCGGTGTTATAGTTGTCAATTTGACCATCCTTTGGACAGCGCAGAAAGCTTGAAACTTAACGTACGCTTTAACACTATCTTTATATTCACGGTTGCCAAATGGAAACTCGATTTTGACATAACTTCTTCAACCAGTCCAGAGCTTTGTTAGGCTTGCGAGTATAATTTTTAATCGCAGATTTGAGAGCACTCCAGACTCGCCAGAAGCTATTCTGGATTGATCCAAACGCCTTCTATAGAGTCGTTGAACCATGCCGTCCCATGTTACCTTGATGTATATTTTAATAATATTCATTGTTTCTTCCTTCTTGATAAAATAATAAAATTGGTGGACCAGGAGTCCATTAAACAACAGTCCAGAAAGGCTTACCTTCATGCTCTATATCTTCGTCCACCTACAGATGCAAATATCCCTATCCTGAGAATCAAAATACCGTGCATTACATCAACGATTCACCGCTTTAAACAATAATCCTTCCAGAAAAGATTGCTCTTTGAACACCCCGTGTTCGATTGTTTGGAAAATGCGTCACATTTAGTGCCATTGTTAAATTGTTGCGAAGCGTTAATGCTGGAGGTGAGTGAGCAAAACAAAAACGCAACCCTGTAAATCCTGCCCAGCACGGCGACTTGCCGGATGCTTTAGCGAAACGGAAGTGTATGTTCTCGCTGTTCCACTCGGCACGTCACGTGCTCTTGAGTTTAATTGGATAAAAATATTCAAGTGTCGTGCCTGCCGTTACGCTCTTCATCAGCACCATCGCGCACCACAGTGGGTGCGCTGCAAAAAGTTGCAGCAAAATGTAAGTGGCAGCAGCAGCAGTAGTTGACGAGATGAGTGCGCTAACATCGCATCCATCACGCCGTTCTAGCCGGGCAAGCTGTACGCTAGATAGAACGCGCGCGCCCGAAGTCATCCTGCACACGGGAACGGAAAGCGTCCATGCATGCTTAACCGGCAACTAACGGGGAGAGGTAGCGTGCATTTTCCCGGCGCATTTAGTGGATCCTTTTCCGCGACCGCTTCCGGGAAGTGTGGCACTGTGCGCGTGTGTTGGTGTGTGTTTTCTCCCCGCCCTAGAACAGTTGATACGTTTGATGAAACACTGATGCGTGGCGAATGTGAACAATCATCGATTGAACACTACGAAACGGGATGTAACGGCCACGGTTGCTAGTGCAGGAGGGCACACCGATCACACTCATTTATTAATTAACCTGACGCAGTTCATAAATTATGCGCCCCTTCAAGATGGCTAGGAGCACACACACACACACGTACACGATCATTCACACCCTTTGGAGGATGAAAGTGTTATCTTGTATGTGGTCTAGAGGTTAGGTGTGTTTTTGGGCCACGGCTACTTGAAATGGCCCACGCACCGCGGACACGACACGCACTGGTGTGCGTTAAATGCCGGTCACGCAAATAGCCACACAATTGCGAATCAGTGATTTATTCCTCTCAATTACGCACTACGGTGTACGGTACGGGGTTGACGCCGGGTGGCAGTAAATCAATTTTGCTCTCTTCCGCACCAAAAGCACACAAACACACACACATACTGTGTGGGGCACACACTAACGCACCGATGGTAGTGAACCCACCGGACGGTATAGTTCCGTGCTGCTAATTGACCACAATTGAGGGAATGTTTTGCACGATTTTATGGTGATTGTTTAGTGGGTTTTTTTACTATAATTATTGTTCATAATTGTTTTATGGTGAAAAAACAAGGGTACTAGAACACTCGTGCTAAGAGAATTTCTTTAATGGGTCTAGACGAACTGAAAATCGGTAGAGCTTTAATGCCATTCCAACTCTTTAAGCACGCAACAAAAGATATAACATAATCAGCTTTTCATTTGCCGCTTTTATTTGCAAATAATTTAATAAGTGTCTCTTATTAAGGCTGGCTTAATGTAATGTAACACCTCCCGCTCACTCGGCTACTGCTTTCCCTCATTCCAGACACCCAATAACAATAGCGACCCCCCACCCCCACCCCCTCCAAAAGCCAGTGACGATAGTGTGTATGGGACATTGCTTAAATCTTCTGATTAGCACCGATAAATGACTATTTATGACACTGCACGCAATAGCCGACGTCGACGGTTTTTTTTTTCGGCTACTCCAAATCCGGGCTCGGCATGCTAGGCGGTCTTGGACGGTAATGGTGCCAATCATGGATAAAGCCTCATGTATGCCAGCACATTATTAAAGGCCAAATTTCGGGGAAAGTGCGTAAGTGTACACGCGGCACCACGGATGCCTGCCTGCCAGCCAGCCATTTGGCGGCAGGCGTTAAAGTGTCCGGTAAGTTCATTTGTTGGGCGATGATATCATCGTCCGGAAATCGTCTGGAGGGATTTTTTCCCTAGACAAAGAAGAAAAGAAAATTGAAAATCAAAGCACGCGAGCAACATGTCTGTACGCTTCTAAAGGGAGGTGTGAAGAATATTTCTAGTTCAGATGTAGATAGTTAGAGGATGGGTCATAATTGAATTTTATTAGGATGGTATAGAATTGCGTTAATGGTTCTAACAAGACATTCAACAAAATTCTTAGGAATGAAAGGCTATCCTTAATATCTTGTTTGGACTTTGTGCCTTGGATTGCTTATCAGATTATGACTTACAAACATATGTTTCTATAGTCCTCATATTGAAGAGCATTTACACAGCTAACAAACTGGGCATGATAATCAAATAGTGGCTTGCAAAATGTCACTTGCGCTCTGAGAAGAGGGACATTCTGACCGTAACGCGTGATCCTAGTTAGGTAAGGTAAGGACATAGAGACATTTGACGAAAAAAGAGTACTGAGACCTCATATACGGGTCACTTTGCCGAGAATAAATTCCAACTGTTTGTGAAATGTAAGTCAAAACCCGAGATCCTTGATGGAGGAAGCACGATTAATGTAAATTAATTGGTAGAACGTACAACAGAAGTAACATTAAATTCAAATTGAAGAAATTTTGAAGAAGACAACAATCAGTTGACTAGCCATTGAAGACATTGAAAAAACTACAGGAATAGCTGGGGATTCAGCACAATTCCTTGAGAAACATCAGACGATCCTCCGAGTAGATTCGAAAAGGAATCGTGTTTTTTAAGCTTATACCATGAAATTAGGAGCTTTACCAAGTAAGAAGAGTTTGAACTCCCCAAGACGAGTCTATCCGACGAGAAAGGGCAATGGAAGGACAATCGAGGAGCCGCTACAACGACGAGCTCTACGAACTGTACGATGATCTCACTATCGTACAGCGTATTAGACTCGCCAGGCTCCGGTGGGCTGGTCACGTCATGAGAATGACACCGGACGACCCAGCCCGTAAAGTCCTTTTAGGCCGTCCACACGGACAGAGGAGGCGTGGTAGGCCCAAATTGAGATGGAGTGATGGCGTTGATGCGTCCGTTAGAACGGCCGGGATAACGGATTGGCAGACGACGGCGCTGAACCGTGAGCGGTATCGAGGATTGTTGCAGCAGGCCAAGACCGCAAAGCGGTTGTAGCGCCTGATAAGTAAGTAAATAAGTTAGACGAGTCTATCCAGTTTGGCAAGCAAAAGATCAATTAGAATACTGTCAATTGCTACTTTAAAGCCAGTCAAGATGGCCAACGGATATGTTGTCAAAACCATGCAGATGAGTAGAAATGGATAATGTATTCGAAAATCCTGGCTGGAGCACAAAGTCTTCCTATCTCGCTGGAACCAGTCAATCAGGTTTTCAAACCGCAAGAAAAGTAACCTAAGAGGCATAAACGTTTAACAAATACGATTCGCTTCTCAAAAACTCTCATTTCTTAATCGCTTCTTGATCACTTCTGACTCACATGTGATGAATATATGGAATAGAATATATCCTGAAAATAAACAGCTTTATGCTTTTTCATGTTACTTTCTACTCCTACTCAACGTTTCTTCCCCGATTAATACCTCATATAGTGCTACCTCTCGCTTGAATACCGATTTTAATCATTGACGCCGCAGTAAAACCTCTATCCCAGCGACCTTCCATCTAGAGATTCCGTTCCACCCGGCCGTACGCAAGATGGTATATGCGAAAGTCAAATATAATTATGAACGTAAATAATGGCAAACACCAGCAGCAGTAGCGGCCGCGGCACCTTGTCGAACACTTTACAGCCTCCCAGGCGACTCACTCCTCTTATGAGTGTGCGTGGTCGTTTTTGTGTGTGTCTAAAGCAACAATCACTGGCGAACGTTTGAGCGCGGGAGAGAGCTGCCTAGCCGAGTATTAATTGCACAAAAGGTAAAAATTATGATGCCAGACTCGGTGCTGTCTGCTGTTCCGGAAGAACGGAACGAGCGTTCCGGAACGGCGTTATGTACCGGCGAAGGATTTCGGTCCCACTGTGCCCTCGGTGCGTTGTGCCCGATGATGCCGAACGGTGTAACGTTGAATCATATCGAACGGCCGGATCGTACCCGTGGGCCAAAGTTTTAAAATATAAATCATCGGAATAGATTAGGGAGTTTTCTCAATTATGTGCACCCCCTCCCCATAGAAAGCCTGAGCCTTCAGATCGGCAGGCCATAAATTACTGGTGCGAATTTCTTACAGCGACCGTAAGCATCCGTACTCCCACGAGGCGTAGTTACAAAGCGGGGCCGATTGAAGGAAAACCCTTGTCGTAGGTTTGGGGACACAGAGAGAGTGTGTGTGTGGTCCTCAGCGGCTGGGTGCTTATCGTCGTTGGTGTAAAGTTTTCTTTGTGTGCCGAAGAATATGCCCATTGCAACCATCGCTTTGAAAGAGTTTGATCATATGAAACGCTCATAATGTAATTGATTCCCATAGAGCTTTCGTTGAAAGAAGTGAAACATTAATCCATGTAGTAAAGTGTGCTAATATGTGTATAACATCTTCGGCGTAGCGTATCGCGGCTGCTTATGCATTCATATGCTAGCAGCGTGCAGTCGAGTGCCGATTTAAATCTGTTAAATTTCCCGCACATGACCCCGTCCAACAAATGGCACCGGGAGAGTCGAATAAAAGTTCGTTCGTTTGCTCGTTTTCCATCGTTGCTTCTTCCGTTGCAGCACCACACTGCCCCGGCTGTGTTCGTCCACCCATCCCCGTTTGATTCACTTAGCCGACCCGACCAGAGTCCCAGGTACGACGTTAGCTTTGAGTGGAATCGTGACATTCTGTGTAATTTTACTAGACAGCAATGTCAGCTTCCAGGTGTCTGACGATCGCCAGAACTGTGAGAGTGGTGAACCTCCACCCGTTTGCCCTTGGTACGATGTGCGGCACCATTTGCTTTGACACCTTGCGTCCTTTTGCTGTGTTCGGGCGTGCTCGGAGGGGGTTGTTTTTTTCCTTCTCTTGTTGTTCCGACAAGCTTTCAGGGGGGATAACGGTTGGTTCTCGCTTCTTGGGATAAGAGGGCGTGTTTTTTTGCTGCCTAGCTAGTTCCACCTAGTTCGAGCACACACACACACACACACACACACGTTTCTGGCAGAAGATTGTGTTACGGTGTACAAATCCGTGTCACACTGTTGACCATTTTACTCACGTATTAAATTACCGTTAAACCCTATTAACCCCGTCGGATGTTGTACGGCGCTCGGTTCATTTGATGTTTGCGAACGATGCATTTTACGGTGCCCCTTGTGAAACAATAAACTGCAGCGAATGGATGTTACGAACAGGGTTTTGGTTAGTACCGATGGGTTTTGCCGTGGATGAGATCTGACTCTGAGTGCGTGTTTGTGTATGTTTGTTTGTGATGCAAAGTTTGGACGAGCGTTATTGTAAACCTGCTTTTTAATTGCAATAATGGCATGAAAGGATTATACGATTCGTGTTCATACATCCTCACCTCAGTCAATGTTCTCAAGCTAACAATTATTTAAACATTCTTTTGTTTGTAAAAAAAATATGTTAATACTGGAGAACATACTCCATGATACGGATTGGAGGTAGAGGCGACAACGGGGTTGGTCTTCACACAACAGGACCAAGGTTCAAATCCCATCTGGACCGTTCCCCCTTAGTAACTGCCGTAGTAGCTGACTATCCAACCGTGTGGCAGCATTAAGTCTAGTAAGCCAGCAATGGCAGACAAAACCAAAACCTAAGAGGTCATTCGGCCGAGAAGAGAGAGAGAGAGAGAGAGAGAGAGAGAGAAATAGAGAGAAAATAAATTGTTAAGTTAATAAGCGCAAGGTATTTCTATCAAGGAAGAGAATGTACAGAACATTTCTAGTTCCAGCACTCACAAACCCCGTTGAGGCTGCAGCCACACACAGTGGAACAGACCGCAACGAAACATCATATTTGAAGAGTAACGCTTCGTAACGCTAGGATTCTTTCGCTGCATTTGCGAGTTTGGCCGATAGAAATAGCCATACAGAAAAAAAATTTAAATATAATAGAATTGTTATTTGAAACATAGTGTTTCTTCTTATTCCTTGGCACTACAGCCTCGAGAGGTCTTGGCCTGTCATTTCTAGCTCTCTGTGACTTAATTTTTCCCGCAGTAAAGCAGTCAGCCCTACGTACTGGGAGGCGATCTGGGTGGGATTTGAACCGGTGTTGCCCTGTGAAGAACGGCGCAAAAAACAGATTTTTTTTCTCTAAATACAATCATACCATAAGCACGAAAATAAGTGTCCTTTTATTATAGATTATGAGTTGAAAAGTATTAAAGCATCCTGTGTTACATGTTACCAGCCTTACAAACCGTCAGTCACCGTTAATGAGGCACAACAAAATGCTTCAAAAAACTCTCACCGATAACCTGCTCCGGTAGAGCATATTTTCGAAATGCCATTCCGCATGTTTATCATACCCGCGGAAATTGCACTTTCCACGATCCGATCCGCGAATATAAAACATAGCCGGTGGCGCGCTGTTTAACATGACCCTGCTTGCATGACCGATTTACGATTACACGATACTGCCACGGCGAGCTGTCGCATTATCAGTTGTTAATGCAGTGCCCAAACTTCTGCCCTGACACAAACACACACACGCACATACCTTATCTTTTGCCAGCAAACGGGACGAACTTTCCGAAAAACCACCGGTCCAGGAGACATTCACCAAACCCCGCTTTGACGTGTGAGGGTCCCGAAAGTTGCATAGCATAGGGGCGTCGGCGATGACAACAGCCCAGGCGGCGACGGCCAGCAGTACCGTGTAATCACACTTCCGATCCGGATCGAAGCTGGACGAAATGTAATTTGTGACTAGGCTGCCTACCACCGCGCCAGAACACGATCAAGACTGTTGGGCGCGTTGCGGGAGCCTTACACGGATTTATAGTATGATAATTGCCACGGACTTGTGGATGTACGAGCTGTTGCAGATGGTATAACAGCGTGCCGAGTTCCCCCCATGCATGCTGAGGCGTTCAGCATTTTCTCGCTTCCCGTTCCATCCTCACGGTCGCCGCTGCCTCGCACCGAACGTCATCCATATTTTGTCCACTTAAAAGCATACAGAGAGCGCGCGCACACGAGGGAATGGAGCGTACCGGATATTTCTAATCAGTCGCCATATTCATTCGGTTGAATCTATTCCACCGCCGCCGGGCCAAGCAGGTCCGCCTTGCACGCTGTGCGGCGTTGTAAGCGCATGATGCCGTCTGATGTTGGGGTTGTCCGTTTAATTCTGGAATGTTCCCGCATGGAGCTGGCTGGTCGGCCAGAGCCCAAAACACAGCGGGCGGGCGTGTAACGTGTAAAGTGTTATTAGTGCACTGGTGTCTAGGTAAATGTGTGCAGCTGATGATGATGATGATGATGCTCTGCTAGATGTCTTGCCGCCGAAAGCAGCCGGCAGGGAAATGGACCGATTTTTGGGGATCATATTAAATGCAATTTATCATGCATCCAGGCCTTCCGTGCTTAGCTTTTCGCAACCGGGATGAAAATGGTTCCCGGTCGTAAATTGCTTGCTTGCCTGTACCTTGTTCTGGGGGTTCCTGTGATGGTCGTCGCTGGCGTTAGGCAGCCGTTGATCGTGACTTTCTGACACTTTGTATTTTGGATGATAATTTTCCTGGAGCGAAAACTTTTTCCATCAGATTTGGTGGTGGTGGTGGTGATATGGAAATGTCTGTGCTAGTGCAGGTTTACAAAGTAAGCTTGTTTGGAGGTGAAATTAATCAAATTCGCTGAATCGTTGAATCGTCTGTTTTAAAATCTTCAGTGACACTGCTTTGGACGGAAGGCAAAGGGTAGTAAATATTACAGAGAAGCTGCTTTTATTATAGTTTAGTCGTAGCTTAATTTTATGTCTTGAGAAACAAAATTTCCATCCTCCTGTTTTATAATTTAGTATACCTTAATATGAATAAATTGATAGTTCATGATCTAAAATTGTGACAAGTCAGCTACCTCATATTATTTTTGTTAAAATTCAAATATACGATCAAACGAATCTTCATAATTGTTCATACCTGTGACAATCTGCTCTACACAAATATTTCAATATTTTCCAAAATATTTATCTAAATGAGCCAAAACTTCGAAACATTTTCTATGTTTGTCTATTTTTGCGTACTTGCCGAAAATAGGTAAACTGCCCCTATTTTATGAATAATGTATTGAGAGCGCGTTTCAAGTGTTTAAAGGCATTCTTAATTTCCTATTGACGAAAAATACATCAAATAACTACACATTTTTTAAACTTACTGGGCGGTTCAGGTGGTGCGGATTCGACAGCGGCGCCGGTCTTTACACGGCAGGACCGGGGTTCAAATTCTATCCGGGCCGTTCCCCCATAGTGTGAGGACTGACTATCCAACTATACGGTAACAAGAAGTCTAGAAAGCCATAAATGGCAGGCATGACCTCAGATGTCGTCCTTGGTCAAGAAAGTAGAAGAAGAACTAAACATATTAATTTATATATAAATACATTATTTTGGTTGGTAGTACTTTTAACTCGGTAGCATTTACAGTGTTGACGATAAACCTTCAAACAGCAATACTAAAAAAAGTAGTTAATGAAACAGATCAATAAATAAAAAATAAAAAATAATAAAATTGCGTAGTTTGAGGTAAATTATTCCATCAATGTCTTTTAGGAATGTTTAAAAATGTCATTAATTTTAATCGATGAAAATAAATTAAACAAATCTAAAAATAAACGTGTCCGCTACTATTTTTGTTCTTAAATAGCTTTTCCCTGAAGCACACATGAGGCACAAATCCACAGCATAACATCTTTTACACCGCTAACGTGGTACAGCTTTATGAGCGCTTTTCTTTGATTTATTTTCCTTCATTCATTTCGCTCCATGTCAGTTCGTTTCGCTGACAGTCGCACAAATCAATCGGTAGAATGAGTGACATTAAAACTGAGAAAATGGTAACGGGAACCGAGCACATCCTGCAAGGGTATGGTACCGCTAATGGCTAAAGGTTTTGTGATGTGGATCGTTGTTACCAAATTGCTGTGATTAGAAACAATCACGTTTCATAAGAAGGTGTATATGTACGTACGATTTAAAAAAACACCCCTGCACACTACACACCTTGCGATTGCATTGAAGTTTTGCAGGTATGTCATAGGTGAGTGTGTATGGTTGTCGAACGTATGTTACCTCTTGCAACTTGTCGGTGCATGGCGTTCGGGTTCGAACCGCTTTGCAAAAGGGACGTGCTGCTGTTATTCCGTGACCAATTTTGTGCCGGTTGGGGTGTAAAAGACGTGCATCGCCACGTTACACTGAGTGCTGTAGTGCCTGGCGAGTGATTTACAGGAAGTAGAAGAAGTACTTTGGAATTGAATTATAAAGAAATTATAAACAGCTTACCTCAACAAAACGTTTCTGTTAATACTTCATAAAAAAACATCTTAAATATTTTCTGGAACCAGCTTCTCAACATACAATCTACCACAAATAGAACGAAGGTTCACTCTTTAAGTGGCCCCATTTCGTAGCACTCCAGACAAGAGAAATATAACCCAAAACCCGCTCCAATCGTTGGGAGGGGGTTCCTTCTTTTAGGTCCTGCCCAAACCCACCGTTATCACTATCATCGTAGAGGGTTGTTTTTTCCCCATCTTCACCGTTTTACCGTCCATTTTTACGTGGGGTCGGTCTGTCGGGTCGGGTCGACCACCGGCCGAGGAGGACCAGGAAAATCAGTGCTCTCTGCCTGCGCTGCACGGATAATTTATGACCCGCATTCATTAAACATGACACGAGCAATCAAATCGGATGTTTTCTGGTGCGAGCATACTGCTACTGCTGCTACTTGTCCGGGTTGTCCGTCTGTATCGGATGACGTGCCCGCACAATACCATCGCGGTTAACCCAACCGTTTTTCCCGACAACTCGGACAGCAAGACGCTGTTACGCATCACGGGCGACATGGCGATGGTGGACGGTCTCGAACCTTAACAATAGGACAGGAGCGAGAAAAAAAAACACGACTAGAATCTTTTTGCTAGTCCTTCGTCGAAAAATCTTCCGGAAGCGGTTCTAACGCGCGCGCTTGTGAATGAATTAATGAGTGCTAGTCACGCCAGCCCTCTGGACTAGCGCCCAGTCGAAATTGTATGTGTGCTCAAGATGGGTAAAGTTTTCCCTACCCGTGTTCTTTGACACGGGCGGACCACCTTCGGCAGTGGTCACAAGTTTGGAATGTGTTTTTGTGCGGTGAGCTTTAAATGCATCGCTGGAACGGGACGCCGCCCGTGACTGATTGCTCGATGATTCCGCGTCCGGTGGTACTGCCCCACCACTTGCTCGAAAATGGGTCGGAAATGAATAAACGATCCGAAAGCGAGGACGACACCGACGATGACGTCGCGCCGTGGTGATAAACGACATCAATTTAAGTCTTCCGTGGCACGCTACAACGGCGACAGACGATGACAGACGCGCGCGCGCGCTTCCGCGGCGAGGTGATCTCCTTAAACCGAACTCTCCCGGTTCGGTGGCAGGAAATGTTAATGAATTGCTAATTCCTGCTGGTGGCGCAAGCACACATAGTGCGGGGCGAGCGACTGGGAAATGCTAAGGGTCATTCGGACATGCCAGATTGAACGTACAATGGGTAGTGACCCTCAGCGCTGCGTACAACAGCTTACTCGAACTAACTGTTGCGTCGATACGGTACGCTTCGGTTACACTGAAGTTCGCCGTGTAATTCTTGTAACCTATTAGCCAGTTTCGTGGAACGTTCTCCAAAAGGAATGTCCGGAGGAAAAAAACTCCGAATTAAGGACACATCCGAATGCACCTTTTGTTCGGCTACCATCATCCGGATCGTGTGCTGATCGTTTCGAGCTTCTTCAGTCAGCCCGGTCTGGGAACGGCCAGCGATGCGATGCTGGCGAACGACGGGCGTAAGGGAATGCGAACGGTTACACCACCACCATCACTTGTTGACGGCGCGATTCCTTCGTCCGGCCGGGCTGATAGAGTACCATGATCATCTGTCAAGTCCATCATCATCTGGCTGCGCCACATAAGTGCACAGTGCCCGGTGGACTTCAGGAGCGGGGGGGTGAACGCGAGCCCTCTCCCGCATGCGGTTGTTGTCCACTTGACCGCGTGTCGGTCGTTTCGTGCTCGTTTATTCACTCATTCATGGAATGATTTTATTAAGCTTAATTGAATAATTACATTCATTGTGCATGCGACGCACTGTGCGACACGAATCATCGCCCTCGGTTTCTGGGTATGTCTGTGTGCGTTGTGCGTGTGTGTGTGCGCTCGATGTGTCAAAGAAGCCAAATGTCCCGGACCTCTGCGACCCTCTCGAATCTTCAACCACCGTCTCGACAGCTCGAATAACTAGGGTGGACCTCGGCCGGGCAGTAGTAAATCGAAGCGAACGAACTGGACCACGGTTACCACGGTGAAGGGCTGTGCGAAGGGTGAACACACACGCACGCTAATGGTTAGGACACTGGGACACATATCGTCATTATTTGGCTGACGGAGTGAGCTACCGGTTTCCATGGGCGCGAGTCTCGGAGAGGAAAGTCGCGGTGTACTTTATCATGGTTTATCACAAGCTACTTGAGCTTTGATTTAATTACTGCGCACGCACGCCATCGTGTCGTGGCCGTTCGAGATCTAATGGACCGGAAGCTGGATTTACGGATTTTGGGTTGTCCGGGGAGGGTGGACGGGCTGGCGGGCGACCAGTCCCGAATTGATCCGATTGACTTATTTCCCGTTTTGTGTGGCCGTGTTTTACAATTGGTGGGCCGTGAGCGATATGTGTGGGATGTTTAGATTTATGACCGCGATGCTGTATGCCGGCTAATAAAGTGAATTATTTGAAATTTGGTCAATCGCTTCCAAATGACCGATACATTTGATGTGCGTAAAACAAGAGCGAACAAGGCAGCGATTTCTCTCGGCGATCGTTGTCTGTAATTATGATTTATTGATGAAAGTTTCTAATAGAAGTTGCTTATCTTTCTGTTTAGATAAATAGTTCATTGAAAATTAAATTGAACGAATGTTGAAGTCTAAATAGCCGACCCAATGGCAAATCCCTTTTTATTGGCAACAATGACCGATTCATAAACCTCAACAGCTGATGAGCTTTGTAGATCGTTTGGCAAATGCATCGCAATGGCTTTATGCTTATAGAGGTATCCATCAGCGGGACGGATTTATTAAACAGTTGAATTAACGGGTCACACACAGACAAATTCAGGCAGCCGCTCGCTGAGCCCGAACGCTGCATTCACCGAGCTCAATTTCGCCATTCAAATGCATCACTGAATGTGACAATTTACGCGTCCAATCCGAATCCGATCCGACACATTCCTTCACACTTCTGTCAGATTGCGCTGGGATGTACGTGGCGCGTATATGTGTTTGCATTATAGCTACCATCAATTACAGGTCCACTGTTGGTCCGCACCGAGTATCTGCGTAATTCATCGGATCGTTTACTACAATCATTCAATTTGACTTCATTCCCCGTAAATGTTGAGCAGCAAGGGAAGGTACACATAGTTTGGTGTGGCTGTGTGTGTGTATTTGTTGTGGCAAGTAGTCCGTAATGTGAGCCAAGCTGAATACGCGAGCACTAGATAGTGACAGGCTTAGTCTACCGACCGCAGTTGAGTTTCGGCAAAATGCTGTTAGCGAGCGAGTGGGGATTTTCTTCTATTACTAATCATTTGTGTGGCTAGTTATTAGCTACATTCGGTGGCGATGAATCATATGAATAGATGGGTCAGAATAAACGGCTCATTCATTTGCTAAATTTGAATGAACTTCAATTCTTAACAAAACTGACCAGCAATTGAGAGGGTATTTGTGAACTTATTGGCTAGAATTACATATTTTTTAAAGAAGAATTTGATGTTAATATTTTTAACTGAAGAATTTCAATTTTCCGAAACATTTTCCAATTTAGCATTTCAGTAAAATTGTATAACTTTGCTTCGTAAAAAAATAGTTTCCAAGTCCATAAAAATGATTTAATAATGGTCCCAATAAAACAGTCATATTTTAGTTTGAAATTCTTTGGAGACAGGATTGACAGATCCTCGTAGTTTAATGTTGACAGAAAATCTTAGATCTCTTTTGCTTTTTTGTTTTTTATTTATTTATTTAATATCATAAAATAAAAACTAAAAATAAAAATTCCTACCCAGAATGCATGCAGGCAGCCCTCTGTCCTTCCAGCATTCTATGTCTCATCCAACGACGATAAGCGCTAGCGAGACAGCAGCCAACGCCACAAAGTCACAGTAACATCACTCATTCATAGCGGACCAACACTGTTTTGAACCCGGTCCCCGATCATAGTGTTGGTGTGGAAAAGAATTAAAAAGGGCCTGTTAACGAACAAAACAAATACAACACACACTTGCAAGGAGTCTACCCCGGAACCAAGATCTCCAGCTCTGTTGACCGTCAGCATCAGCAACATCAACCCCTGGTCGTCATCGTTCAGCAACGGGGAAACGACGTCGTCCACTTACCACCGCCAGCATGGCGCATCTGTCATGCATCCGTTCTGGCCGGAGCAATTTGGGCAATCGACGTGACTGGTTGGCCCGGGATCGGGGCTGGTCGGATATTCCCGCTATAAAAGTCCAATTGAGATGAAATCTACCAAACAGTACGGACCGAACTACGTTGCCGGACAGTGCATCCCGTCTGGCGAACCGATCTCAGATATAGTCGTGTCGTGTGTGCAATGGAATGGTGCATTCTGCATGTCGTTTTGGGAACTCCATGCGTTGTGTTGTGCTCGAGGAAGCTGTATCGATTGTGGAGCGTTTGCTGTGAGACTGGTCGAAAAAGTGACAGTCCCGGCGTGGCACTACTCGTGGCAGTTTTGTCGTGTCGCGTACGACTGATCAGTGATAGAGTACGATCGTGTTCCGTCGAGCGAGCTGGTGAGTGAGTTCGGGCAGCTCATTATCAGCACGGAGACGTGGTAGTTCGGAGGATGCTTGACGCTGGCACACACGACCAGCAGGCTCAGATCGGGTCAGATCGTGAACGAGTGATGCAATGCGCCACGAACCACCACAGTGACTGTTGATAGAAAAATTGGGCCGGTTTTTTGAAGTTGTAAAAGTGCAAGGTGAAAGACAGTTTCGTGAGTGCGACACTAAAGTTCGAACAGGAGTTCTTGCCTGGTGTGCCTTTCAAGTGTAGCCTTACAGCCCGAATCATCTTTCATCGTCCCGAAAACGATTCGGTCGGTCGGGTGTCATCAGCATCCGGCTTCATCATCGTTGAAGGTTCCAGCTGAATGGTAAAGTACACGGTTTAATGGGTCTGCCGATGACGGAACGAAGATAAATGAAACTCGGTTCCCCGGTCCCCGGGGTTGCGATATAGCAGCAGTATCGAGTGAAACTGCAATCATCATTCAAGCAGCTTGATGAGAGCTGCGGGAAAAAAATGAGGAACCAAAGAACTATTCGTGGCCATCCCGTTGGTGAGCCGAGCCGGCTGATAATGCCCGGCCCGAGGGACAGGCGGGTCCAAAGCCAAAGGGCAACGGCGTCGGCGATTGCGCCGAGAGAACAACGACGAGGATTGAATGTGAAAAATGCCGAAACTGATAAGAATTCTTTACTAAGTACTAGTGCCGCAGGAGAGATTCTAACCCCTGCTGCCCAAGTGCTTATCGAAGAGTTCCGCTCTGTCAACTGCCGGCGCAAATTGAGTTTGAAAACCGGGGGGGAAGAAAAAGGAAGGAAGAATATATTACCGACTCGCGGCCAGGAATAATCAGCACAGCAGTGAGATGCTCGAAACTTACAAACCTGATCTTAAATCGATCGTAATCGAACGATCGATTGAAGCGGTTGGTGAGCGCTTGGTTCAGTGAGTATTTCTGGCGATTAGCACCCGCTCCCGCGGGACGCTTCCAAACTCGGCAGCAGGTCTCGGGACCAGCAAATCGCTTTTCTATCGTCACAAAAGCATTCCTCCAAATCAATCCATCCACCAGGGTATTCGTGTTGGGAATCGGAATTGAATGCTTCGAAAACCGAACCGGCCCAGAACAGAATTCATGAATTCGTACTTAATCTCTTCCAGCAGCAGCACCAGGCTTGGACAGTGTAAAGCTATGTGGCACGGCACGCGATGGCACGCGGGCACTGAGCGCGAACTGATAAGGCCGCTGACTGACTGTCGGGCATGCGGATGGCAAGGCGCTGGGATTCTGTTTGCGCTATGCCGATGTGTGTGCAGGCTTCCACAAACCGTCGGGCTTGATAAGGTTGACAAGATTTTATTGGAAATTGTGAGTGAGTTTTCTTATTTTTAGGTTTCATCGGTTCCACGCAGATTTGGACCAATCTTTTTTTGTTGCTTTGTTGGACGTTGGATAGGCCTCGTGGCGGTTCTACGTTGATAACGGGGGATAGCTCGGTTGTCTAGTTGACTTCTTATTGATTATCAGGATTATGGGTAGTTCTAGCTGTAACTAGATCGCGGACGTTAGTTGGGTTTTCCTTAGCTTTCTTTATTTCTATAACAAGATTATAAAGAGCCCAGTATGGTAAGTAAGTTATGCTCTTAAAAATAGTTGAACAAGCGTTCACTTCTAGCATCTCCTGAGCTCCAGTTACATATCTCACGCCCATCTGGCAACTCGGATCGATGGATAATCTCTGCCGCACATCGCCCAAGGTAAGTTATGCAGGTTGTTTGCTAAAAAAAAAAAACGGGGGGCAGAAACCTTACTGACGCTGGAAATTTATTTTCTGGACCACCTCTCCAATGTCGAGGTCGTTACAGTTCACATCGAACATCAATTTGCATATTCTGAACGACTGCTGCTGCTGCTGCACAGAAAGAGGGATTCAGTTGAAATTTGCTACCATTGCCGTGCATTTATTGATAACGTTAAAACAAAACAGTATCCTCTTGGGAGGTAAGAGAAGCATGTTTTTTTGTCTGTTTTTCCATAAAAGATATGGTCACACACCCACACTCACACATACACACATTTGCGCCGTTAAACCACCCGGTTGCTTTCCCTTGCCTCCATTGAGCTGCAGTGATTGGACGTATTTTTTGATAGAGTCATATTTTGGCTATACTTCGGTGTAACCATTTCACCATGGAGGTCTTACAGGGTGAACCATCCCACAATGTTCGGACCGTGCCAGTGACGCTGTGGCAGCTGGCCTGCGCGGTGTTTTGCACGCGGTCGTTTTCCTCGCCGTTGACCTTAACGACACCGACAATGGGTGTTTTTGCCACTGCATCGACCCGTTTTACGACCTACCACAGCCATCTTCGGGCTGTCCTGTGCATGGACCGTACTACCTGCGAGTGTGGTGTTGGATGGGCCAGGAGTTGTAGCGAAAAGGGCAAAATAGGGCAAATGTGAAAGAATTTAGCAGCTCATAGCGATGCAATTCACGCCCGAAAATCTTACCATCCGAAACAGGATCCCTTGATGCCTTTCGGTACCCAGGGAGGTAGAACATGATGTGTACGCGCACGGAACATCGAAGGGCAAGATAATACGTGTAGTAGTAATAAAGGAAAAAAGGGGGATTGAATGAAAGGAGTTGTATGAATAAAAATTTGGTTTGTACTTAAAGCAATTCGAAGGGATGTGGGATAAGGCACGAGGAGATGGAAACATAAGTCCAGATTTGCTGTACAGCTTTAATAGGGTCCGGTTCGGTGGTTGAGGCGATTGCGAAGGCGCTCTTTACATGGCAGGACCGGTGCTCAAATTCTATCTGGACCGTTCCCTAGTAGTGAGGATTGACTATTCAAGTACGTGGATTCAATAAGTCTAGTAAGCCATAAGGTGGGCAGGACGGCCTAGCTGGTCTTTATTCCTATCTAATATTGGGTAGATTAGAAATAGATTAACAAGATCAGCTAGATTAGAAATAACCGGGAATATATGCCCAGAAAATAGGTTCTTCAAAGCAGTTTATCTTCTTACATTAATTATGAGTTGCTGGATCTTGGCGAGATCCAGAGAAGTCCTCAATACTGCTCACGGTCTATCATGTTATCTCCGGTAACCAAGAAGATCCGGTAGTTAAGAAAAGCCCTTCTTAATCTGCCTTGTACAATTGGCTGAACAATCCAGATCTTCGACAGCTCATGCAGCTCAGTCGCACCTGATCAAAACAATATCGACTTAGAATGTTAACGAGTTAAATTAGCTGTTTGTAAAGAATTGCTTAAATTCATGGTCTATTCTATAAAAAAAAGAATCCCCATAGTTTGCCCCAAGCAAACAATGGAAGTAAGTCCTAGCCATATGGGATAATCCTGAGCTCTGGGATCAAATGGACTTGAAAACGGTTGTGTGAGTTTTACTTGTTTATGAACCTCTTCTAACTTGAATATAAATACAACAAATGCATACTGATCCGATAGCCATTACTCTAGCCAAACAGTTCTTCGTTTGGTGTTACTTTAATGAGGTGCTGCAATACAAACAATTATAATTATCCCAATTATAAACTTGGTTTTACGGCCTGACTTATGGTGGGATCTGGTTGTACAGTAATTAATTTGAGTTATTTTTAGAAGCAATCATACTATACTGTAACGTTTGCTATCGCTAAGCCTTGATTTAAAAATATTTTTATGGTATCTTCATATCACATATATTCAAACTGATTGAAGTCTATATCGGGCTGGCTCATCAATAATATGTCCAGCGTACTTCAAATCATAAGTGCTGCCTTCTCGAATTTAAATGAGGTTTTAATCCCACATTACCTCGATCTTTGACATCTAAAAATAACCTCTAGAGATGAGGTTCTTACTTTTCTAAGCTAGCTTCAAACGTCATACCGAAAATCGTAATACATAGAGAGACGTTTCAGCGTTTTTCGATTGGGAAACTGGATATCCAATCAAAAAATGGTGGAAACGTCTCTATATATTTTATGATTTTCGGTATGACGTTTGAAATAACCTTTTGGCGTGTAAGGATCTCATCTCTAGGGTTTGTATTCTAATGTTGATGCTCCTGATTAAAACAAAAATCCGTTTGATATTTTTATCATCCTGCGCGCCCTCGCGGATGTAAGAAAAATCTTCTCGGCAATAAAATAATATGGCAGCGTAATTACAAACATCAATCACGTGTTCAAGCGAAATCGATTTGAATATTCATCAGAATGCGAAAAGCGGCGCCATTATCATTCAATGCAAAACTCGTTCACATCGTTCGCACAAATCGTACGTAAAGCACACGCACACGCACACGCGAGTTGGTACCGGTAATAACCGATTTATTTGTAAGTCAAAAAATTTTCGCAACTTAATTTAGGCGTCTGCTTCTTTACGGTTGCGGGAAAAGAAATAAAAATCAGTCATCCATTCGTGCGGCTGGGTGGGGTTGGAAAAGCGAGGCGACGGGGTGGTGTGTATTTTTCATCCCCACGCCGGCAGCTACAACGTCAAGAAAGTTTGCCCGTTTTGCATCCTTCGCATAAAATCAACACCCTCGGTTAGGCGAAAAATGTAATTAAATCATAAATCCGTGACGGTTTAATGTACACCTTCGCGCCTGGGCCACTAATGAACACGTACACACGGTGGAGCGCACGCACGAACGCACGCACAGAGGACGAGGAACTGAGCGTAAACACTTTTTCCGTTCCGATTATGGTACGTCGGAAGGCTCGCGTGATGGGAAAACTGCTCGCACACACACATACACTAGCTCACAAGGAAGTCTAATCTAACTGCAAGCAAATCAGAGTTCCAGCAAGCGCTCACATGGAAATTCTAGCACACACACACACGTAACCGGTTCTTGAGCAGCCAGCATCGGTTTCGTATGGGCTGGCATTGCTTCCGGAAATCTTTCCGGCCGGAGTCGTTGACTCTGGTTGGAAAACTTTACCCCCTACCACCCTTTGCCTTAGTAACCAACCCGTTCCGGAGCGGAACGATCGCTGGGTCCCGGGCTGCAGCCAGAATGTGTACCGAGCTGTGCGTACGATGAAAATGTCCCGGGGGGGCCGTATGGTAACTTGGAGGAAGTTGATAATTTTCTAAGCAACTTTGACTGTTATTTAATCACCGTATACGATTTTATTATTTCTTCACCGTTGGTCCCATCCCGACTGATACATTACAAGGCCACATCCGCTTCCGGGCACATACCGCCCCCGGGCGCTCTGCTTCCCCGATACAGGCTCCGATGGGCGGAAGTTTACGTCGGAAGTATGTGCGAACGAGCATGCGAACGCGATACCGCACCAGTCTGGGTCCCGGGGGACCTATCTGCCCTGACGCGGCCTCTTTCGACGTCGTCTTGAGCGAATAGGGCTGACCGGATCGTTTCTCACGCAAAAGACGAATTAATCAACCAACCTTTTGCCGTTGGCCACAAACTATGACACCGGTGGTGCATAGTGTGTGTGTGTATGAAAATAATATTAAAAATAATTGGCAGTCCACCTGCGCAACACTGCTGCTCGTGAAGTCATCGTAGATGATGGCCAAGCACGCTATCGATATCAGCTGAAAAGAAGCTCGATCGAATAGAACTAAGGAGTGTGGTCGGGTGCATTTTATTTTCCGGTCGAAATAAATCATAGTGCCACGGGCAAGTGTCCGGCATGGAAAGAATGGTATATTAGCATAAATAATTGTAGCGTATGTGTGGTTCGTAAGATCAATACGCGCATAATGATAGGGTAGGTGTAAACTGCAAGCTCATTGCTTTGCAAGTGAGGTTATGTAAATTGCTTTCAAGATGGGGTATATGAATGGACATTGTGAAGGGTGCCCAAACCCATCATTTCAAGGGGTCCTAATAATTGAGGTAGCGTACAGCGATGAGAGCTGTGCTGTGTGGTATAATGATTGTGTTACTATTGGTTTAAGAGCTTTATTATTACAGGACTCCTAAGTTATTTATATTCTCGTTTGGCACTGCATTTATAGTATGTAAAGGCTTCAGTGTTGGTAAAATTCCTATCTTCAAGAAAGAAGTAATCAAGTTAGAATCTAGTATCTTCGTGAATTCGTTCGTAAGCCTCGAGGATTGTGAATTAAGTCCCTTGCTCATGACTGTGTTAATGTGCCTCCCTCATGTCCTCATGTCCCTCATGTCTGCATCTGCCATCAGGGATCTTTGTGTACGGTTAGATATGACAGCTACATGTTCATGATCCTTTGGGTGTGAAGGCATAGTACTGTTACTAGGGTGCGATCGATTCCTGAATTTTATTGAGAAGTAGGATCGCCTGCTGAAGTGATGCCGACTTCCAGTCCACCTCTTAATATGTCTGCTAGGTTTACAGGTAGTGGCCAGAAAGACCTTCTCCTGAGAGTGCCTGAGATAGTACTTAACAAATCTAAGGATCGAAGGTTGACTATCTAGGGGGGTAGATGCGACAGCGGCGCCGGTCGTGTCACGGCAGGACCGGGGTTCAAGTCTCATCTGGATCGTTCCTTATTAGTGAGGACTGACTTTCCAATTATGCGGTAACAAAAAGTCTAGTAAGCTAGAAAAGGCAGGCATATGTTAGGTCAAGAAAGAAGATGAAGGTTAATTATAACGTCTAAGGTTTATTGAGACTGTGAATGCTAAAAAAGCTTAGGTCTGAGTTTGAGGATTAGGAACTGAACTGAAAAAACCAAAAAAGTCCACTCGAGCTAATCCTAGATCTATGACAACGATGAAATTTTATCCCAAAAAATACTTCCGAATGAATAAAGTCTAGTCTTTGTACTTTAGTCTCAGAATTGCTAAACATATTTTTTATGACATCCGAGCTACTCCACTGTTAAGTTCGCAAAGAGACATTTAGCTGGAATAGGGGTCACAATCAACAATGCCTATAAATAGAGCAATGAAATATAAATATTTGAAGGGTAATTGAATTTGATCAACAGCATAGTTCTGATGCGAGGGTTTTAGTTTTAATCTTATGCACCCTTACATTATGAATAATTAAATAAATAAATAAGTCCTCGAACCTTTCTATCTTTAGACTGTTCTAAAGTTCTTTCTCTCTCATTAGTTAGTTCTACGAACCCGGGTACGTAGAGTGCTCGTATACTAATCATAAGCACTCCACTAGAGCCACCTTTTGTTTGTTCTCTCTCTCTCTCTCTCTTTCTCTCTCTCTCTCTCTCGTTCTCTCTCCATATAAAATATTTTTGCTCGCATAGCCCCCACTAAACAAACTCCAACACCGGGGTACGGTACCACCCAATACTTTCGGTGGTGAAATTGAAACAGGAATTTAATTAGAACCCCCTCACCGGACCCGTTTGATGTTGCGCAAATTGTGTCATCATGGTTCAAGGTTTAGTCGGTGCCAAACAAAAAGCTCAACGAAAAAAAAAAACACAACAAAAAAAGGATTGCTTGTCGAAGAAGCATCAGCAGCAGTGGCAGAAAATTTGGTGAAAGTACCTTTCACCTTCCGTAGGCACTAATTACGTCTTGTACGCACACACACGGACGCCTAATGGCTGGTTCGTGGCTCGGTACGAGTGTTTGAGTGTGAGTTGCTCTTCCCAAACCCGAGAGGACTTTAAATTGAATTTTCTGTTTTGTTGTGTGCCGAAAAGGCAGAAATGTTGCACAAGGCCATATCTACACTTAAACCAGAACGGTTGAAGCTGTCGAAGCTGCTGGCACTAGAGCGCACGTCGCAACCAGTGATAAAATAATTGCCTTTTTGAAGAGGTTGCCGATCATGGTTTGCTGATAATGACTTTGAGATGGTCCCTCCCGGTGCTGCTTCAGATTCTTCAAATTAAAATACAATAAACGTCAGCATTGTCTTACCGACGAAACTTTTCCGGCCGTTCGATTTCTTTCTATCCAAAGCAAACAATACTTATTTTTTTGGGGGTAGGGATATGCACACGTATACTGCACTAATCAAGGTCCACTGGGTCCACTGGTAGCAGCTGCTGTGGGTGACGTTCATTGTCCATCGTTGCACAGTGAATGCAGTACGGAGTTGCCCTCCAGCAACAGGACAATAGATCAAACGAAAGGTACACTGAATGCTCTAGATAAATCCACAAGGGAGCACCCGGGGAAACCTTTGCCATGGACGCTTTGAGGCAATCTTTTGTTGACTGCTTTCGATATCACCTTAAAGTGACATTCATTGTTATTGCCCGGTTTGTGTGGTGGTGTGCAATAAAGTGCAGTTGTGAAGTCGCTGGAAACAAAGGACTCTACGCCGGTGGACGCTGTCGTCTGGTGAAGGCATCTGCGAGTAGAACACTCAACCCGTTCCGATGGACACCGTGTTGTGTTGTGTTCGTGTCCCTCTCTAAGAAGTTGTACTGTGGACACATGAAGCTCGAATGATGAGAGGTTCTCGGTTTTCGGCGTGAACTAGATCACGCTCGTTAATTTATTTTTTGTTTGTGAAGTGTGAGCATCAACGATCCCCAAACGGGTACATCGTTACCGTTTTTGACTAAAGCGTTGCTTTTTTATGAGTGTCGACTTTACAGAACTAAGTACATAAAATGGCGCTTTTGTAACGCCATTACTCGCTGTCAAATGGTGCAGTTTATTAAATGAAAAGAAAAATCATAGCACATTCAACTGATGACGTTTTTCAAGGTCCTCAACGCAAGCCGATGGTGAGAACTCTCCTCAAAACAACCACCCTACCCCATGGTGGTCGTTTGCTCCCTACCCGTATTGTATGGCTAAATGATGTGGTGCCCCGATGTGGTTTCGCAGTCAATTGAGCCCTCGCCACCGGCTGGAACGCCGTCCGAGGGTCAGCCCGAGTCAAACGGGGTAACTGAATTTAACATTTAATTCGATTGACTCCGATACCGAAGAACACGATCGTATGCGAATGTGCTCGCCACGCTTCGAGGCTCTGTCCGCCCGACTCTATATTCAACTAATCAAGCTGATCAAGTTGAAGGAAATAGTCATGAGAATGTGACGCATAAGTAAGATGGATGCCATTCCAGTCTTGCTGTGCTACGTGGGCTTGAAACACCAGGAACGATCAATCCATTTCACTCCTATGAGTGTGAGAGAGAGAGAGAGGGAGAGCGAGCTGAAATGCGGTTGGTCCATTGTCTCGATTGTCATCATAATCGGATTGATACATTCATCATTCGGAATGTTCTGTGTGGGCCTTGGGTGCTGATGCATCTATTTCCTGGACCTAAATTAGTTAGGGAAGCTGTTAAGTTTGTGAAGCTTGAGAAGGTTCCCGAGATTGCTACGTTGTTACAAACCCTTGTTGTGTCGTTTAAATGAAAGAAAATTTAATTAAATGCCTCGAAATTATTTACGGCCATTTTGTAACCGAATATACATATCTCTTAAGATTATCTGTAAAATAAAGGAAAGTATTAATTTGATTTGAATCTGTAGTACAGGCAGTTCAACGGAAACCAATATGGCCAGCAACTGTTCAGAAAAGTACCTCATCTTGAAGTGTTTTTCAGATTGAATACTTTTCTCTTCTCAAATTTTCGCAAACCGGAGACAGTTCAAATATGTTTCGTCGGATAATCACCTCTCAAGTTATTCTCGTTGTCCAGTAATCGGAAGCGGTGACCCTCCATAGCAATGGGATATTTTTACATTACTTTCTAATTTTAATCTTGTCAAGATTTGCTTGGCTTTAGCTTCAGAATTCAAACACCACGTGCAACGGACGGACACCGTCCAGTTTTGGGAGAAAATCTATCACATGCTCGCAACAGGTGTAGCGAAGCTAAACGTCGCTCAACACGCGAACGGCGTTTAGCATTCGTCTCACTGCCAGGGCTCTGTTCCGTCCAGCTAGTCGGCCGTGCAGACAAATCGAACCGAAGGAGATGATGTTGATGTTGGGGCGGCGGCGGACCGAGAAGTCGGCGCTATCATCACCACCGGAGTGAGGCCCGGCACTGGTTTTGGGTATTGAGTTAAGGAGATTCCTCTCGAGTCGAGTAAGTGAAGCCACCCGGAGGGCAACAAACGATCCACTTGTATAGTCCGATGAAATTAAGCGTCATCTCAGGACATGCCTGTTGGCAACAGGCTATGCGAGTGGCCCGCGTTCGGGTAGACCGTACCACGGACGGACGGATGGACGGCCCGGCGTATAGGCGTATCACCCTTGGGTCGGAACTCACCGGAACGGTGCGAAGCTCAATCTTCGCGGCAAACGATGCTGATTTCGATTACGGGGAAAACGGCAATCTTTGGCTAAATAGATTAGTTGAAAATTAATTGCTCGTTATTTCGAACAAACTCGACGCGCTTGAGTGATCGGCTGATTTTGAGGGTCGGTTCGCCGTCGGAGAGTAGGATGCCTCGGGATAAAAAAGCAAGTTGTCGTGTTGTGGTGATGGGCAGTGAAGAAAAAAAGATTAGTATTTGTAAGTATCAAAGCGTGTTTTTAATAAATACATCGACATGAAACAGAATTCCACACCAAATCGGAATGAGCGGCATCTTTAAAATGTATGTCTTTGATCCATATTATGGTTTATTATTTATCTATAAAAAATATAAATTGAAGTTTCATACGGAAAAAAATCGGACTATGAGTTTACGCTTTCCAAGAAATTCATTAAATTTGTTACTCTCGTCGATGTTGTTAGAGAGCTCGACATTGAAGTGCTCGCTTGTGCTTATGTTTCATTCTATCACCGGAGTATCCATGGTGTTCCATTGGTATGGGCCCCACAGTGACTTCAAGTCCACAGTATCGACATACCAACGGTGATTCCTTCCTCAATCGGCTCGTGTGTGTCAAACGCTTATGCCCAATTCTCAACCTTATTATTGCCCTCTGGACGCATTGATTCGCAGGATCGACCCAAGGTTTCCGTCCTTTACGACGGAGTCGATCGCCTGTACGTGAGAATTACGGAAGGAACTCTTCTCCAGAGCTTGCAGCACATCAGTAAAGATAAGGTTAGATCTATCCACCGAGGTATCTTCTATGGCTATTATGATGGCTATAGCTTCTCTTATGGAGATGGAGTGATGTCGTTGATGTGTCCGTCAGAAAGGCCGGGATAATCGATTGGCAGATGAAGGCGCTGGATCGTTAGTGATATTGAGAATTGTTGCAGCAGGCCCAGATCACGAAGCGTAAGTAAGTAAGCCTCTACTAAAATAAGCTTAGTATTGTAAAGAAGCTATATGCTAGAGCTTGCATATGAGAATGTTATTATAAAGCCTGCAGAGTGGTGTTCTATTGAGCCATCAGCAGAAATTTTGTGCTTGTCCTGGCTGTCAGGATACGGAAATTTTGTAGCAGATCTCGTTGAATGCTACCTGCTTCTAGCTGATTGTGAAGAGTCCAATCAATGCTTGGTTTATCATAATGCCAAGGTCTACTGAAGATTTTAATGCTTATGGAGATAATTCGTATATTGTGACCTTTGAGTTGTATGAAAAATATTGCCAACTTGTTATAAAAGCGGGTCAATTGACTGTTCTTTTTCTTGGAGCTTTCCTGCTGCGTAGACTATTTTTGCTACCACATGTTCGAGCGGTAGTAAACCATGTCCTGTAGTATTTTTCAGTGCAGAACTGTATACTGGAGTGAGAATTCAGTCGAAGTTATTATTTAACATTGGTATCAATTCAATACTAATCAAAAGATTTGAGACCGAATCAACTGTTGAAGACCGGGAAAAACCTATTTCTAGCAGTTCTCATTGTTCCACATCCTAGTAGACGCCATTGGTCTTTGAAGAAATTTTCAACGTTTCACTGAATGTATGCTTTCACTCAATAAATATCTCGTATAATGTTACCAAAAAACATCACCACTTTCAAAAGTAATTGAAAACTGCACGGTAATTAAAATGTCATTTGAAAACAAAAATAAAAAAACTTCCCGAACTCTTCCTCGAGAAGCGCTTCCATTATTGCTCGCTATCGGTACGTTTCAAGTAATACGCTGGTAGTAACCAAACAAAACGAGGTGCAAACATGAGCAAAAAAAGTTTGACATAGGGAAGCGCAAACAATTGTGTTACTGGTGCAGTTGGTGCAAGTTGAAGAAAAAGAGTACGCATCCTGCATCCAAACACCCGCGTCCTGGATCCGGCCGCGCGCGCTTGCACCACTTGCTGACTGTTGACGGAAATGGACCGTTCACGTCTTTCTGCTCGATCTTGCTCGATAATTCATACAGGCTGGGCTTAAATTGATTTCCCATCGAAGATAAACTTTCACCGTAGAAGAGTTTTTTTTATTATGCTGCTTCTTCCTACTCACTCTTCTTTTCGCCGGTGTCCGACGTTGCACTTTTGGCGTCGGACGCAGAAGTGATAATCGGATTTCGCTTGCACCGGATATTGGAAAAGTTTTGATCCTAAGAAGATTATGATAATGAATTTTTCTAAAAACCGGGAGTCCCCTACGTGCAGTGACGTCGGACGGGTGGACGATGTTGCACAATTCGGCCCCTCAGTGTCCGGCGAAGACACGTAGTACTTGCTGGCTGGCGGATGATCTGGATACCTGGATAAAGAAGTTGAGCTGTACGGATTGAGGATACAACTTGGATTGGGTTGAGAAAAAAAACGACACGACCCAACGACGACCAAAGTGGGTGTGTATAAGAAGTATGGAATTAATGATGCAACTAAGCGTGCAAGGTAAACTGGACATAGTTCGATAATATCCGAGTGACTTGCAGCGAGGATCACGCAGAACATGTGCTCGAAAATGAAGAGGGCATTCTTATAAAATTGATTTAAATAACTTCATATGTGGTAAGTGTTTTTTAGGCTAAATTATTTACTTGGTCATTTTGTAAGTATGACAAATATCTCAGATTCATTCTCTCCAAGAAGAAGTCTGATGGGACTCGATTTACATCATTCAGCGCATTTGTATTAGTGTTTATAAGGAATAAAATAAAAATAAATAAAATACTCAGAAAAACTGTCTGAAAACTGTTGTCTCACTCCGACAACTTCAGCAAAATAATAAATGAACATTTCTTAAGGATAAGCCAGAAACTACTCAAGTCCAAAGCGCTTAGTCTCCTCAACATTAGTTGGAATAGTAATATTTTCTTATCTGCACTTAAAATGTTAACCATTCATTCCGTTTGGCTGGAAAAATGCAAATTAAAGCCAGCGTCAGCAAAAACTCACCACTGAAAGCGTTGAGCAGTTGGCGGTTACAGTCCAGGCATTCTTCTAAAACCGCACAGTCACTGACGACGGCGACGCATTTGAGTGATCCCGCGTTCGCCTAGAAACGGGATCCCCCTAATCCTAAAGTGCTCGTCCGGTCCCGAACCATCATCAGCCCGCTGTGCGAATCCGATTGTCCTTCGTTAGCGTCGGCTGCATTTTGTGGTGCATTAGCTTTTAGCTTCTGCTGACATTCAATATCCGGCCCCGGGAGCCGTATCGTGGGCTGCTGCACGTTGTATCCCATACTTATGCGGCAGTTGAAGGCCAGTAGTTGGCAGGACCCTGCTTGGGTGGTGCAAACTATCGGGACCAAAATTCGTGTGTACATTTCGCGGTGGCAGCTCGGTGTCTCGGAGGCGTCGACAGCTGGCTTCCGCCGTGCTGTATCACAATCCCTTGGCCATGGGCACTGCCGTGCGCGAAACGATGCTGGAGGAATACATTTATATCCTTTAGCCGCTTCAACTCCGGTTGGACTCCGAGCGGACGCATTAGCTTTCTGGGGTTGACGTTTTGCTCGATGCCTTTCGAGTGGCTGCTTCGAATGCTTACCTCCCGTCAGATGGATGGATGGATGGAACCGTGGCAAAACCGAGGCACGTTTCATGTTGCGTGTGTTTGCAGCTCCAAAACGTTCGCGCTGCCGGGATTCGTTGGGATTAAGGTCGTCCGAGTGCGGCGCCACCCAATCCGATGACATAAGAAAATCCTCTCTAATTGGTCATGCCGGGCTGAGCTACCGGGTTCGAGCTAGTACACCCACGGTATGATCCCTGATCTTAGGACTCCTCGCGAACGAATGGGGTCCTGCGGTGGTCTCAAGGGTTCGCAAGATTATCGTTATCGTTTTCGCCCAGCAAAACTTCCCAAATTACGCTCTATTTTCATACCGCAATCGGCATAACGACGTAACGTCTTTAGTGCAGTTCTTTTCCTGCTTCGTGGTCGCAGCCACATCTGAGTTATTACTGTCGGGGGCGAATAGAAAAAAATAAACAGGTGAGTGCTGATTCCGGGGTTGCCTTGTGTAAACGTTTTCATTCGAGATGAAGGGAAGCTATGGTCCGTTTTTAGTGGGCGTTGGGTTTTTTTTCTGTAGCTTGCACGAGTAAGTCCTAATGAGCAACGCTTAGCATTCGACGCGAGGACGCTGACGAGAATGATGCAAATTATAACGATGGATTCACAAGGAAGTCAGTCCTCAGTGCTGCCTTAGCAACAACAAAAATATGACACAAATTTGTCAAAAAGACGAAAGCCTGACGACCGGGGAGGAAAAAAACGAAAAAGCCCTGAATGAGTTGAAAATTCTCCAGCCGTATTTAATGTGTCCTTAAATTAGGTACCATTGAGCGTTGTACCCGGTGCCACTTCAACAGCATCTTCCACAGGATCAGGTTTGGGAACGGCATCGCTGGCGAGGCAAAAATATATTAGATCTCTCGAGGCCACCCGTGGGAGTGTGAAATGGCAGTAGTCAGTCGCCTTTTTTGGCTGTCGTTTTCTGTTGCTCTCCTTCTGAGTCTGCTTAAGAGCAAAAAACACTCAGTCACTTAAGGTGACTGTTTGGTGAATGCCACCTCGAAGCAACTACCTTCCGTGAGCTCGCACATGCTTGCAGGGATAATTAAGTTTACGGAGCCGGTTTCCATGAAAGGTAGTTGAATGTTAACGCGTAGCTATCATTATCCCTGGATGGATGGTACGTTTTGGCTGGTGTTTTGATGGGCGGCAGTTTATTAGGTCCTCTGGCAAATCTGTGACCTGCGAGATGAATGGCTGACCTAAGCGTGGCGGAGCTTATGGGATCGTTAACCGAAATCATCCGAAAGAAACGATTGTTGATTGACAGTGAGGTTGTCGGGTGGATTATTTGGAGGTGTTTAATTATTGTGGATTTGTAGAAAATAATTAATCTGGAGGATTTTTTTTTCATTTACTCTGACGGTGGAGAAATTATACATAATGGAAATTATCGTTGGAAATTTTTAATTAGTTCGCGAGAAGTATGCCTCACAATCTAATGTTTCATTTGTATTTCCGAGGAACGCTGGAACAGAACCAGGTCATGTTAAGTTAGAATTGGGACGAATTTCGGTACGTTATTTTGGACAGAAACAAATGACCCTTATGGAATTTTAGGTACATGCTGCTGGGTTTCATGGAGCTTTTAGTTCATCGAAAGGCTCATACTAATCCTCGTGATTCCAGCGCATGATTCAAATTTTATATTCATTTATAGTTTGTACAACAAATGTGTGGAATGAAAATTCATTACAAAAGAAAAACATCAAATTAATGATAATCATATCAAATTGCTTATTATGAAGTGATTATGTCACTTCGATAATTGTGATTGGTTTAAATTATCAAGCTTTCATGTGACTCATTTAATTTAAACAGCTTATCTAAATCAACATAACACGAATGGGCTAATCTGTATGTAAAATCTGGCGAAATTCAAATTAGTTTCGTTGAAGTTTTGTGTAGTCTGATTCGAGTTCTTCTTCTTTTTTTTAGACTTAGAGGCTTATTAGACCTTATGATACCGCATAGTTAGATAGTCAAGCCTCACTGTGGGGGAGCGGCCCAGATGGGATTTGAGCCCTGGTCATGCCATGTGAAGACCGGCACCGCTGTCGCATCCACCACAGGGCCGCTTCGGTTGGAATTAAAAGATAATATTGGTATTAGCTTTAGTCAAATGTTAATAATATTTGTGATTTAAGCATTTTCATGTTTAGTTGTGGTTAGTTTGGTTTTGAATTTTATAGCAACGGAAAGCACCTTTCCCTGTTTCTGGACTGGGTCAATGGCAGAGGCGATAGCGGCGATGGTCTTCACATGAAACGATCAGGGTTCAAAACTCATCCAGCCCGTCTCCCTGCGCTCAGGACTGTATACCCAACTACGAGTAACTCCAATTAAGCCACTGCAAGTCAGAAATGGCAGGCCGAGGACTCTCAAGGTTATAGAGCCAATGAAGGCACTAGCGAACAAAACAAATCATCATCAAATGCGATCAGAAGTAAGATAGAGCAGAAAAGCAATCATTATACTAGAATCTCATGAAATTAATCTATTTCTCTCTCTCTCAGATGCACTGCAATGTACAATAAGTTATATCTACCAAACATCTATCCTAAATTGAACAACACAAAGCCAAATGTTGTGCTTACGGTTGAGAATTAATAACCATACGCATTGGTTTGCAATCCATCAGCCGTGGCGCAGGGAACTTTCCCCCTCGAGAATCCGAAACCCGAAACACTTGTTACAAATGTATTTTGCCAGTTTAATTACGAGGTTTTCTTCTGACAAAATTTTGCCAACCACCCCCCCACCCCAAAACTTTTCACTGTATTGCTTAAAAATGATTAATCTTCAGCTTCCGGTGACGCCCCGCAGCTGTCACGCGGTACAGGTTCGACGACGTTCCGGACCGAACGGTCGTTCCATCTGTTGGTCCGGAAAGCGCGGCCTCTTGCCAAAAACGCAGCTTATCATTCCCCGTGTTTGCCATCCATTTTCGGTTAGGTTACGTTTATGTAAAATAAATTCGCCCGCGAGCTCTGGGGGGTGACCGGGTACCGCGCGCTGTTCGCAAATTGTTCATTACACAAAAATAATGAAGCAACATTTCGGGCGCGAACGTGCAAACGGCAACTAATCTCTTTTTGCGCGATGGAGGGGGTGGGGGAGATGGGTTCGAATTTTTCCAGCCCGGGTCGAAACGAAAAGTTTTGGTCCGAAAATCCTTTCCGGTCTTGCTCAAAACTTACGGGCAACGTTTGGCTCTGGCTTTGCGCACCGGCCGCACCCGTAATCCTTGTGGCGTCGTAAATCATGCGAAACGCACCCGACTGCTGGCGCGAGGAGTTTGGTTCACGCTGTGATTCGGTGTTTGATTGCTCGGATTCGGCGTGCCGAGGTGGCGCGAGCGGTAACTGTTTCCGTTTTTACGTGAATCTCAATTAAAACGGCACGCTGGCCCGGTCCGGCTCCTGTCAGCGGATGGTGTTTGCAGGCAAGATGGTAGTTCGGTTCGAAGTTGCTAGTGAGCAATGACGATCACAACAAAGCAGAGTAGAAAAGTTGGAGAGAAAAATTAAAGACGAAAAATTGTCCTATAATGGGAGATTAACGAGCGGAGAATAGGGAGTCGAACAAGGTACATAGATACAAAGGAACACACTGGAAGAGGAAAGTTAAAAAACAAACACAAGCACAAAATCCATACGAAAGTCCCTATAAATGGGACGCCCCATAGAGTAAAAAAAGTCCTGCAAGAATTCGCTCAATCGTACGGTCTCGGTCATTGGGTCTCGTTGCGTGCAGCTGTAATATTCCGGTAAAAAAAATTGAGGACCAACAAAATAGAAAAGAAAAACAAGCAAAATGGAGGCAGAGAAAAAATGAAGATATAAGTGACGGTAATTAATTCCAACAAACTTGTCCCTTCTTATCTCTCGTCGGCAGGCGCACGCAACCCGAACCCGCGTAGTGGACCACCGGACCGCTGTGGCCAAGTCCGTTCCGCGGGGAATACGCATCTCATCACTGGGTAAGCTCTCTCTCTCTCTCTCTCTCTCTCTCTCGCTTTGTTTCTCTTTCCCAGTGTTCGTCTTTCAGCAATATCTCTGCGTAATGTCCTCAAGTTGTAGCTTCACCATCATCTTCAGCCCTTTCACCACCCTTCAAGAAGAACCAACTAACCGTGAAGGTTCATTGCTTTTGGTCCGCATTTTTTTTTGTCTCCCACCAGGACGGGTAAATAGGTTTGTAGCACTTTTTGTTTTCTCTCTGCCGCTCCGTTCGCTTGTTCCACCCCTTGTCCATTGTCATTCATCTTCGCCAAAGGAATCGGGTCGGTTCTTAGCGTCAGTGGAAAGGTAAGCCTTTTACTTCGATTTTCATAGGATAATGATGAGGAGAAGTAGAAATAATTAAGAACTTTTCCTTTCACTTCATACTTTCTGTCACTTGCTCTTCCCGGAGCGTATTTTCGGGTGGCTGGATCTTTTGCCGCCATTTTTTTTTCTGCGTCGTACGCGAACATTTCTGGTTCTTCTTTTCGGGATGTGTCGCCAAGTCCACTTTAGCTTTGTCTCTGTTAAGCATTTATTCATCTCACTGCTCAACTACCTTCGTGGCAGAACTTGGAGCATCTTTCTTGTGCATTTGTTTCATCTTGCTAGGGGAAATGGTGTAATAAGCGGAATGAAGGTATTGCTGATTTAGTTGAGATTAAACACTGCACCACCGTACCGTTGCCACTGGCAACGTTCAATTAGTGTGCAAATAGTGTTGCAGGGTTGTGTGATCTCATTGTACCGCTACCGGTACTGGATTGGGTTGGATGGGTCCGGGTTTTTGGGCAGGGAACTGATGATTACCCAGAATCCGCATTGGGGCGTAAGGCTTCCTAGAATACGGTAGAAGAATATTGTACATCGTTGGTTTGCACTACGGTGAAAGCAAACTTGGCTGTAAGTTTTGAGCAGCTTATGGATTGCTGTCATGGTTTTGTCATTGTAGCGTTTGGTTTGGATGCGCTAATGGGTCAAGTTTTGCTTAATTATTTTGAATCATCCACCCAGAATCCTGCACGTGATTATCATGAGTGTTTTAGGCGTTTGATGTATCAATCGATTTATGTGCCAAAAAATTCTTTGAACCGTCACCCACCGATGTCAATATTGGTTGGGTGGTTTATAATGACGTTTTGACATTAATCTACTTGTTAATTTCTAAGCTTTTCTTAGAATTTTGTCTCATTATAGGCTAAAGAGAAGAGTTTTAGCCGAGGGTGTTACAGAGAAGTCTGCAGCAGATAGACGCCGGAAGCTGTTAAACTTCTCGAGAACTTACAATAAACAAGTCGTGACATGGTAAACATGTTGGAATAAGTTTGAATGATGTTGATGCTGAAGGTTTCTGCACGCAAGGAAATGCAGTGTTCTAGGAAAACGAATCAGTTTTCAGGGACGTATAGTTACGTTCATTCTTCAAACACAAACATTCAGGTGAAGCAGTTCTTGAATATTCGCAAGTCCTGTCGGTGACCCAACACAGGAATATTATACTTCCAGTACGAATCCTTATGAGGTCCTTAGGCTCTAAACTAAGCAACTGAGAAAGAAAGCGAGAGAAAGAGGGAGACAATCGATTCAATAAAGACTTCGGCCAGCTGCAGGAAGGAACTGTGATGATTTCCTGGACATTAATCTTCAAAAAGTGCTTAAACCAATACAAAATGTCTGTTGACATCTTTGCCCTTGTTCAAAGACTCTGCTCCACTCACAGAGTAAAATATTCACTTCTTCTTCGTAGTTAGGTCTTATTTGTTGAAGACCCACAGAATCAAGTTTAGAGTTGGTGAGCAAGTGAGCGCTTTTAGAGTTAAAAGGTAAGTAGCCCGGTATCGGCATAATTCTTGCACATGGTTTAATGTATGTTCATTAAGAGGTTAATGAGGTCTCAGAGACCCAAAGCCCTTATAAATATACGATATAAAGTTAAATGTAAGCTAAAGTTGATAAAATGAATAGCAGACTGGTATGAAGAAGAATGTCAAAGACGAATATTACTAAAAATTAATTAATAATTTCAATTAATTTTTTAAACAATTTACATAAAATTTAAATAACCAATAAATTCATAAAAAATGGAAAAATCTGATTTTAAAACAATTTAAATTAGAAACGAGTTTGCTTCTTCTTGGTTGAGTAAGACGAAATAATTAACCTTAGACTCCACTGCGTATATATATTCTAGCTATAGCCGGCTAGAAACAGGCTCTAAATTCAAATTCAAACTAACTTCTTAGATTACTCCCAAACATAAGGCTAAGCAAACATGTTGTATTCTGTAGTCCCAAATCGTGTCGGCCGTAAGTGGTGCATAAACTTAGCCGTGGGCCGGCTGTTTGCTTTCCACACTGTGTATTCCACACCACCATGTTCACCAATGTTTTCCACTCGGCGGACACTCGGTAATGGAGTGTGTTGATTAAGGGGAGGGCATTGATTAAAAACATGCCGCTTGACCCGAACGCTAAACCGTTTTCCTTGTTTTCCGGAAACTCCTTGTACCATGTAATCGGGTCCTGGCAACCTGCGAAAGATGGGCAAATGGTGTAGCTTCAAAGCGACAAAACTATAAAACTTTAACCTCGCCAACCTGAAGCTCGCCCAACCGTTGCGATCCATCTGTTTAGATTTAAACCGGGAATCGATTGTCGTACTTGTTCCCTCTTTTTTTTGCAATTGAGGAATACATTTATCTCGAACCGTTGGAAGGATGGAATCAGTTCTGTGCAGCAGGTCCACTCCACCGTCTTCACTGCCAGAACCCTTATCGAAGAAGCTTTGAGCGGTACGGCGCGCCAAACAAAAAAATATAACGAGGATAAAGAACTTTCAAGTTGTCGAGTACATTGGCAACACTTTCGTCCCCGTTCCTGCCCCATCGAACTTTGTTTGTTAGCCTTCCACCGGTAGCATGCAGCGCAAAGTTTAGGGCACGGCCACCGTGAGGGAAAATGCGTAAACAAGTCCACAGCGGCGTTTGTGCTGGGTTGGGCGGGAAAAAACCCAGCGCGATCATGGAAAAGACGTCGGCCGTGTGCGAGTGAACGGGACAGTCTTTATAATGGTGAAGAGTGTTGAAGAGCTTGAGCATCGGGGAGAAGCGATAGAGAAGGAGAGGGAAAAAACTGGCATGTCTTCCCTCCAAAAACTGAAAATTGGAGATCCTTATCGCTTTCTTGGAAATGTTTTCCGGGCATTTTGTTATTTTTGCCCGAGTTCTTTACAGGGCTGATTCTGGTCGACTACATGGCAGTGGATGCCAATGTGTGTGTGTGTGTGGGTGAGTGCATGGGTTTTGGGCCAGGTTGCGTCTACAACTCATGGTATCGGGGAGACGATTGATCGTCCCATATTAGGTTGCCATCGGTCCTCAAGTTTTTTTTCCTTCTGCTTTGTGCGGTCCGTGTTCTCCAAGAACATGGCTGGGCTGTCTGTTCAGCTGGCGGCAGTCTGCAGACAACCGTCAGGGAAGTGGTTGTTTGTCGGCTACAGACACCTGGCGGTGATTGGGACGATGTTTGATTTTGCGGTTCTGCTGTTGCTCTGGCTGCTCTGCTACTGCTGTTTGGTGTTGATCATGTTGCTGCCTGTTGATAAGCAGCAGCCGGGATTCTTCTCTTCATTAGGTTCATCATCGGGGCACCCTTTTTCATCGGTTGGCCCGCACGAAATAGCTAAATTTTTGCACTGAATTTGACTGTGGAAGATGGTGGCGATCGACGGCACTGCGTACGCGCCTCAATGATGGTCGTTATTATACTGGTGATGATGATGGTATGTGTGGGTTGGTTGGGTGATACATGAATTACTATGTTGATGAGAAAAATCATGCACAGGGTGAAGGATATTTCTAGGTGTTTAACATCAGTCATCTGAGATTGTAAGCTATTATTGCTGTTTGGCGTGCTAGCCGTTCAGGTGTTAGTCAGCCGTGTGAGTGTTTGATTGTTTGAAATACTGCCATTCTTTGTGAACACATATATGAGTCTCAAGTATTCTAAGTCACCATTTAACAGGTCTCTCATTGGCGTATTTGATGAACTTCCTAAGGCTGTCACTGTAGAAATGAGTTTAGAGGGTGAAGCATCGGATGCCCGATATGACCATATCAAGAGCTCTATGTCAAAATATCCGCCTTAGCCCTTTGAACCTCCTGGGCGAAGGCTCCCTTTGGGCAATGTGGTGTAGAACAGGCGCCCAAGGTCGTCTTTCTGCCATTTGTTCAGGAAGTCGAAGTACGATCAACATCACCTGAGGATATATTAGACGTGTGAGCTTTTTCCCGCATTGGCACCTTCTTACACCAGCCGATCGGCATGCTCATTTCCAATTGTTAGGTTGTGTGCCGGAATCCTTAATATGACTATAGCAAAGCGTATACCCCACATAACATTCAAAGTCATCTGCGAGACTTAACGCCATTAATTATACTGAGGCTGACGCTGAAAATGGCAGCATATGTCCCACTGTCTTGAAGTAATAGCTTCCACTGCACAAGAGATTGCTGCAAGTTAAGCGTCAAACATAGTGCATGGTTCTGCCAGCTTTAGGGAAATATTTAAATTCCGTGAAGAAACTAAACAGCCTGATTTGCCTTCCATTTTTGAGGCTTCTGTAAAATAGGCATTGTCCATACCTTTTTCTTTTTAAACCTAATCACAATTCGAGATAAAAAACACGTCCTAATGCCAAACCCATCTAATGAGCGACCTCGATCTATTTGCTTTTCCTATCTGCTAACCCATCCCGTTTGCTGCTCATTTCCCGTTATTCAAACTCCCGACCTCTAATCTCACAAAAAAGAAGCAGATTCATCTATTCGTCGAGTCATTAGCGACTTCAAATGACGAACGGAAAACATAAGTCATTGTGGTTGAGTGCATACAAAAAAAAAGCAAACCACCCCAACAACGACAACCCTTTGCCCCAGGCATTGAAGCCAAAGCATCAATCGCCCGATGCTGGTAGAAAACGAATTTTTCCTTGCGCGCGGACGAATACAGCCCCCAAAAGGCTTATGAAAAATAATTAACACTTAATCACAAATACAATAATTACTACCATCATAAATCATCATTAATCACACGAATCACATGCACTTGAACGCAGACTACGGGAGGGCGCGCCACATACCTCGCGCACTGCACGCTGGGACTCCCACCAATAAGACACAGTAAGCGGAATCGGTGGTAACCTTCGCCAGCTCGGTTTGGGAATCGTTAATCCATCCTTCCGGACGTTGGGCGGTGCGAATTTGGCGTGATGACAGCGAAATTTGCCATCGTATGAAAAACAGTCCAGCGTTGGAGGATTTTTCGTTCCTGGTTTTGTTTTTCTTCTTCTGCTTCTCACCGAGTTCGATGAATTGGCACGCTGTAATGCCCTGTTGTTTGGTTTTTGTTGCTCCGTTTCTCTCTGGGACGTGTGTGTGTGTGTGAGGCGTTCGTGTGACTGTTTTTTTTGTTCGCTTTCAACTCATTGAAATGCTTCTGGCATGGGCTGGCATAATTTGAAGCTGTTATAAAAACAGAAGCATTAATACGTCATCCGCTAATGAAGCCGCTTTCATCCACGCAGCCCGCTTTGGCGGGTGACTTATTTTAAAAAGTCACCATACCTTAGCAGCTCGCAGCGCGACAACGTTGAGATGGATTTAAACAACAACAAAAAAATTATAAACCGAGGATTGTGCGTTATTGGAAGCTGGCCGGATTTATCGGCCGGATAAAGCAATGCGCCCCCAATCACGCGCCCGTTTGGCCTTTGGAAAATGGAATAAAATTAAGTTTGTCGTTGTCGTTCTTCACACAAGCACATTCGGTGTAATTTTGTGTGGCACGGTGCGTGCTGATAGGCACGATAAGCTTGAGCCTTTGTTTGTGGGAGATTTGGTGAATTTTAAGAATGTTTCAATGTGATAAAATTGGTGATGTGGTCCACACTTCCACGAATTGTTGAAAGCATTATTCGCATGAAAATTTTAATCTGCTTCAATCAGACATATTTTCAGCTTTAGGAGTAAAGATGAACGTTATTCCATTTGTTAGGTAGACTATTTATTTTAAGAAACCTCCTATCCATTAATCAAGGTTTACGGGCGTTTCTGTTAAAACTTTCGTTAAGAGCAATCGGACTGGTTTCGGTGAGATATTTTTATCGCAGAGATTTATTTTTTAAATTAAATCAATTTTTAAAGCTATGGTTCAGACAATAGGTTTTCTCAAGTTTTTGGAATCCTGTGTACATGGAAGCGGTTCAGATATCATTTTATATCGGGATGTAATGGTGCTGTAACCTTCTCTGCCACTGGACTGCCCCATTTATTTATACACCATGATTTGTTTGTATGTAAAAAACTAATTATCTTTAGCAATGCCCAAGAATAAACAGTAAGGAGTCTTTCTAAGTGCTTTTAAAATTTTAGATAAAAAAATTGGCCTCAATCTCCTGCGTTCCAAAATGAGTTTAAAATCAGTAAATGAAATCAAAAATATATCGTAACGTGTCCAAAATTTGTAGGATGAATACATACATGAATGAAAACGTGTCAAAAATGTTATCCTCAAAATAGAATCTCAAAAACTCACAGCAAAGACAAAGATCGGTCTAACAAAGACAGTTGTTTGATCAATTTCTTTTATTTAGACTTTTGGCAGGACTTTATATTGCCAAGTGAAAAATTGTGAAAACATTTAGGCGCATTACGATGACTGATTGGGTGGGTAAACCCTGTAGTAGAGACCGATGCTAAAACAAAGATTTAAAGCTAGAATGAGATTAGATTACATGCTAGATTAGTCTTTACATTGGAGAAGGCATAATATTAAGCCTCTTGTTTATAATTGTTGTTCTTGTTAAGAAACTCCAAAAAATGGTAAAATAATTATAACCCAAAGCTAGCTCAAATCACTTTTTATGTACAATGTGAAAATCGTTTTCTTGGTATTTATTGGCAGTGTTAAGCATTTATTCCCAAAAACGAGTTCATATTCTGAAGAGAAGTCCTAGCAAATCCTCGATTAAAATCATTTCTGCATGCTATCTCCCTTTATTACACGTCCTCAACCGTTTGTATGGTTTTCATTTGATTTGTTACAACAATTCATCAAAATCTGGTGTTGCAGTGAAGCAAACCCCAATCATCAAAATGTATATCATATTATAGCCTTTGTTGCTTAATGCTCTCCTCAGCAACTGAGCTCTTGGCATCCAAAGCAACAAACAATTATTTTTCTATCCATTCAGTATGTTCTAATGCTTCGGCTAAAAGCAACACGGCTGCGTCGTTGAATTGGAATAAAAAACAAAGCTTCACTCGATACGAAATGGTTTCAAAATTGCAACAGATAATTTCGAATGCTTTTACTGTGAATTTAATAATTATTTGCACCTGTTTGGCGTAACCCGCTTCATCGTAATTCATTATTTTTGATTGGACTGTCAAGTTATGCTGAACTGAAAACCCATAGCTTTTCTGTGTAAAATTAGTTGGCTTTTAAACACAATATTTCGTACACCTTTTGTTGATGCTGAAAAGCTGTAAATAGTTCCCCTAAAATTCTAACAGCATGCAGTGAAATTTTCAGCTGAAATTGAGTGCATCCATATTAGGTTCGTAATTTGAGTATGGCCACTTCGGATGGTTGTTATGCCGGGTGTTTGCTGTCAGTTCCGATTAAAATTTTCCACCAACCAAAACAATGCGAAACAATGTATCATACTGTATACTAAAGTAAGTATTATGTTTGGTAATTTTATTTAACTTTCAAGTGAATCTAACCCTTCCAATACTTAGTAAACGCATATGAAAAGCACGATTGGAGTAAACTTTGTGGTGCGAAAAATCCTTGAAGCGAATATGATAGCGCTCTGCGATGCGATCCACTAAAACACGCTAATGATGTCTTCATCGAGGGGGAAAGCGCTCGCTTCGTTACGTATGCATCACGCAGGTGGTACCCAGCATTACACCAAGCGCCATCGCTGGTTCTGTTTATTTTTGGGAACAATTATATTGCCATTTATTGCTCGTATCTCGCATCGTTTGCGCTGGCTTTTCCATCCGTTTGCCAGGCTGTGCCGTTACTGCTGACAGCCATGTGTTTCATTTTTTCCTCATTTACTGTTACTTCGCCCGCTCGTGTCGTGTTTCTAGTTCCACGAATCCGGCTGACCGCTGTTGCATGGGAAACCCGCAGACGCTAGGTTTTGTGTTCCTTTCTGCAGAACCCACAAGCGGGTCGCTGAGGGTCGAGGGATCGAGTTTTTTTTTTTTTTGTTATGTTGCAGAAATGAATTAAAGTGCAACGAGAAAAATGGTTAGTATTTCAGGGTCGAAAATTTTCCACTCCAAACGGACACAAGGAAAAACACCCCGAGTAGCTCCAGCGAACCGGGAAAGGACCGGGGTCAGGACCTCCGTGTCTGTACACTGTCACTTCCAAGCACCGGCGGAACAATTACCCCATGGATCAGTCGTGTTTTGAGTGTGTGTGTATGTGCGTTTGTGTCCGCCTCACTAATCCAGAATGGGGCGAGGCATCAAACATTACTTTTTTAAAGTCGCACCCAGTTTGCCGTACTTTCGCTGCGTGCGAGGAAAAGTCGTACAATCAACCATTAAAGATTTATGAAATTCCACCCCCGAAAGCGGACTCGCCTCGCCTGGTGGCTACGTGAGCCATTCTCGCGCGCTCTTGCCGACGCGGGTCACACCTGGGCCATTACGGGATTGGCGTTAATGTTTTAAAGCTTTGTTTTAACTTTTCACCTAGCATCAACGCACATTGCCGGTTCGCTATCAAAGGATGTAGGGGACACGTTCTCAGAAATCGCTGCCAGCGCTGCGAGAAGATTGTGGCAGTGAAAAGCGCTACTTAAGGGGTGGGTTTTTGAGAGGGGAAATGGCCGTGCTGGGGAGGGAAAAACGCCGGTCGGTTGGAGCTTTCAACATTTTGTCAAGTCTTTTGAGTAAACTGAGCCGAGGGTTGGATGAATAATGAAGGCAAAGCAGGACTGAATTAGCACGTTTTACATATGGTCAGAATGTTGCATAGAGTCTTCGGCAACAATTTTGGGACCTGGTGGTCGAGGGCGAGTTTTATAAGCAAGTTTCTTGAGCTAACCAATAAAATATTACTTAGCATTAGGGAGACAATAGCCTTCGAGGGAGGTTCGACTACGCTAGCTACTGTTCTACCTTAAAGAAAACAACAAAAAACTGCAAAGTCACCCGTTCAGCAAGCAATCCTATGTTAATAGAGAAGCCTCGCTACGTGGAAGATATTTTTGTACGTAAGGAAAAAGCATCCACCTTCTGGGAAGATGCGTTCGAATAAGACGTTTCTTGGTAGTAAGTTTGACGTCCAGAGGGCGCTACGCTACCCTGGCATTCTGGCAGCTGTGTTGTGTGGCGCCTCGGATCGGGATCCCGGTGACAGCCGGTGAGCCGACGCTGGAACAGCGCATGCCCATGCGGTCGCCACTCACCAGAGGGCACGGCAGAGAAAGCCGAGACCACCCGTTTTGCAACTGGCCCGGTCCTGGTGTGTGAGTGACCCGGAGCGGGAGAGTACCAAACAGAAACTTTTTTTCAAAGCAGTATCTTGAGAAAAATATTTAATCTCTCACGCTCTCTCCCGCTCTTCGCAGAAGGCTAGTGGTAGGTAAGAAATTTTCCCACCGTGACGCAAGGGCAAGGACATTGGAGATGTGCTACTCGCAAAGAGCAAATCCACTCCGCATCACTCACGCGGAGAACAGTATCCTGCGAGCGTGAGTGACCGTGGATCGTTTTTCGACCCTCGTGACTCGGTGGCGGTACGGTGTACCAGGCCGCTCCGAACGGTACGGTTTGCCCGAAAACCCCGTTAGTTTCGGTGTGACGCCTTCGTTCGACAGACGTTGAGCGCGCGTTAGCCCCACGGTGGTACGCACGGTACGCGTTCGAGTGTACTTCCTTGTTTCCTTTCGGGAGGGCGAAGTTCGGTCAGCAGTTTCGGTGTCCTGTAGCTGTCTAATCTAATCGTCGCCTGCCTTGCCACTGGTTCAGGTGGTATGGGCTGCGCTAAGGGACGTCCTGCCAGCGGAGGACGATGATGCGCGTACTTTATCTGCCCGTACGATACGCCAGTGTTGACAGGTGCGGATGTGATCGCCAATCACAATCCCTAACCAGCCAGAGGAAGAGTGAATGTGTGTGCGTGCGTGTGTGTACGAGGCTGTGTGGGCATATGTCTGCGGAAGCTGTGCTGTATCGGTAAAGAGGTGCAATCGGGAGTGTGTTTTTGTGTGTGTGTGTGCGTACGTGTGTATGCATGTGTGTTTGTGTGCATGTTGGGTGTTGGTTGCGTACGTTCCCAAGCGGAATTTCACAAGCGAAAACGCTATTTCTGCAAAGGTGAGTTAAAGAGAGCCATCGGTCGGTCTTCCAGAGGGTAGTCCCAAGGAAATCCTTCCCACGGGTGGTTTAGTGTGAATAGTAGTGATGGGTGAGGGGAGGGGGAGCTCGGTTGAGGGTTTGAAGCTGTCAGTCATGTGTGTCCGGAGCATCGGAAGCAACCGCTTTCAGCCGTCATACCATCGGCCTCAAGAACGGATAGTCAAACCAGAACTCCAAGGGTCGTTTGGGCGCTCGTGTGCCTATCGTTGGCTGTGGTGTGTGTTTTGCAATTCCTCTCGTGTGGAGGGCCGTTGGATAGGTAAAGCCTTCGTGCGGGAAACGATCCGATAGGAAGCTTCATGCTAGTGTGCCCACATCTGGATTACAGCTGAGTTCGATGCGCGTCCGAAGCATCGCATCCGTTGGTAAACTATCGTGCGGCTAGGACTCGTCTAGGCGCCAACGATGCCGATACGATGATACCGAGTGATTGTCAGTGGTTAAGCTGATGCAGAAACCTGGACCGAAACCCAGCAGCTACACTGAAACAACTGCTGCAGGGGTTTGCGTACTCTGTGCGTACTCAACAGTACTCAACGGTAGCCCTTGAACCTGTCTAACAAAACAGGGTCGGCGAGCGGGAGTTGACCTCAACCGAAGTGGAGTGGTGGTAGTCGCGATGGATTATGTTGAAAGCATTAATTTATTATCACCACCACCATCGCGTACCGGATACTTCAAACCAGGCAAGGCAATGGATAATTGGTCGCCGGCTACTCCGTAAGCCTCCATGCCGAGCCGCACCGGGTTCGATCGTTTGTGCGTTCGATGGGACACGGTTGTGACCACCACCAACAACAAAAAAAGGAGGCCATCGCCAGCTCCAGTGAATGTTTTGCAGCACTAACGGCAACCATGAATCGTTTAGCAGAATATCGCCGGAACTCACCGAGCGAATCAACTGCGATGTGCTACCAAACGGTATCGTCCAAAGTTCGCCAGCCAGTGCAGATATCCTTTTCCACTGGCGTCCACTGGCCTGTGTGTGTGTGTCTGTGTGCATCTGTGTTTGTGTAACCGTTTAGTGTACTCTAGATTTACCAAAGGCTTGAACCGGATAAACCGCGCGCAAAAAATATAAAACAACCCGAACACCCACTTTCCATCATAACTTTATCAGGGTGAAAAGTTTATCAGGCGGCTTGGAACAGGGAAGGAATGTTTGATATAAACCATGCCGTTGATTTTTTGTTTTGCTTTATTTTTCACCATCTTTTACAGCCAACGCCGTGTGTGCGCGTGTGTGTGTGAGGCCGTGTCGACGGTGGGGTTTCAGTGTACGGTACTAGTGTTTTGTGAGCTATGGTGAGAAATGAAGTACGGAAAAAATCGAGTGCAAAAATCGCTACACAGTGCTACACGGCAGGGGGAAAAAAAGGATCAAAGCGATGGTGGCAAGTGTTTTGTGCCACCGTGTGTGGGTGTGAAGGGTAAATGGTGCAATAGAAACGAAAATTGAATTTAGTGTACCTTGTGCATTGAGCTTTAAGTGTTGGAATGAAGGTGTTGCGATGGGAAAGCGATTAAGCGGCATAAAGCATCCAACGGCAATAGGTAACAGGGTTTTCCGAGAACTTTTCTTTAAGGGTTTAAATACTTTATTTGACATTTTTTTACCCTATTTTATTAAGATTTCTCTTGTACGGGAAGTTCCCCTAATTTTAATTAATTTAAGCAAGTTAAGTTCCCGCTCTTCACACACATACTGTCAGCGTGCTCTCAATCAGCTCTGCAATAATGTGCAGAGTGTCCGTGGTCCAGCCCGACTCCGCAATAGGGGAGAAAAACCGCGAAAATGTTTAACGGCGGCTTCAAACAAACCAACCAAAAAAAAAAAAAAAATGCCCGGAAAAGAACTATCGTCGGCAAAATTAAAGCCATCCATCCCCACTGTGCGTGTGCGGTGGTTTTTCGGGGGAACTTTGGCCAGAAGCGGGTGCGATGAAAAATGTTGCAACGGTGATGACAGTGTTTAATTAATTTTTAATGGTACATCGGTGTGGCCCCCGTCCGTACGGGGGCTTTTGATGATGCATTGCATACGGTACCTGTAAGTTTTCCCCCATAGGGTTGTGCCACCAGGAAAATGCTATTGAAGCGGTTTTCCTCATAAAGCTACATTGCAGTCGCACTGCTAGAAATGGGGGAGGGGAAATGGGAATCGATATAGAAAAAAAAAAACAGCTGAACAAATCTAATCTAAGGATGGGAGAAAATCACATTCCAACATCTTTTTTCTTTCGGTGGACACAGCATCCCGGCCATCCAAGTGTCATCATCTGCGGGTGTAAAACAACGCAGCAGACAGACGTGATAGGAAAAACTTTATTCTCCATCAAACCAACGGTTTACCTGCTTTGGTGGCCAAATTTTTCCTTTAATAGGGAGGGGAAAGAGAGGCAGAGAGAGAGAGAGAGAGAGAGAGAGAGAGAGAGAGAATAATGTTGGTATCCGGTTGCCAAAAAAACGCGTGAAAATGTAGGGCAAAAAAAAGCGGGCACCTCAAAATCCAAACGCCACGCAGCTATGTGGCGGCTCTGTTCTCTGTCGTCGTCGTCGTGATCGCAAGTGCAAAAGGAAAATGTGTGCAAGAAAATGATGCTTTTAAAATTTACCGCCATCATTACTTTTTTGAGGACGGGGGTGGGGTGCATTTTCCAACCCCACCTACCCCCCTTGCGTTCCACCACAGTCCAAACACACCCTGAGCTGAGCCCGGAGTTTTTGTTGCGTGTTTGTACGAGATTGTTTCTGTTTAGCACCACCACCCGAGACGACCACCCAGTTCGGCCTTGAGAACCTTCAAGATGAACGCCAAAAAACACACGGCCCCGAAGATAACGGTGTGCGTTGATTTTTTGTGTTTGGTTTTGTTGTTGGTGAGGAATTTCGTTAAGGAAAAGCATCATCAAAAGCGGTTCCATTTTCACGCGGGCACGCAGGCCCCCCTTCTAAACGGAGGTTCCGGAGGGGGGTTAGTGGGAGAGGATTGGACTCTGAGCCGGGGTACTAGCTAGTGTACCTACACGGAGCCCAAAAACTTTAGCCGGTAGTCTGCGTCCTTCATAAAGCGTACAGCAAACGTCTGTTCGCGAAAATGGCCACGCTTTTTACTGATGGGACGCTTTTCATTTAATTTCCTTTCTCTTGGACTAAAGCAGGACAAAAAAAATGAAGCCTGACCAAACTTGACTCCGCTGTGACGCTGTGGTGGGTGGTGGAATAGGGTGGTAGCGTAAAGGAAACTCGGATACTGCTGATCTGTGCGCTGCTGCTTTCTCTTGAGCTCGTGTTCGGGCATTCCTCCATGCCATGATGTTTTCCCATTTGATTGGCACAATTTTTTGTGTGTTTTATTGTGTACGAAAATGAAGCAAGAGAAAGATACATGCTTGCACCGAGCATCGGCAGAGACATTTTCCCGCACACGCCACCCACGGTGGCAGTTTAACGCAGCCATTCTCCCGTGCCTAACCTGACGCACCGGGTACGTTGATTAAATCGAGCTTTCATTCGACTCAGGAAGGCACAAAAAAAAAATACAACGAGCCAGGCAAAAAGTTTAAACAAGTCGCCTTGAGCCTTGTCGGTGTAAAGTTTCTGTGCTGCGATCTGCTGCTCCGTGTCTTTGTTTTGATGTTGTCCCTTCCGATGGGCTGGTTTTTAAAGCGCCCAGCTCCGGTGTTACTTTGGGCTTAGACCAGCACATCACATTTCGTAGAAATCGTTATCGTACGCTTGCTGGTCGTTCCTTTTTAAAACCTTCACAATAAGCACACGGGTTTTATTCGCCTATTCGACGGCGAAGCATAATCCAGCACTTCCGTTAATCATCTCACGTTGGTGTGGCAGCGCAACGTAGCGCCTTGCGACGATGTCAGTGTCATAAACGACACGTAGTGGCTGTTGTCGCTGCTAATAAGAAACCACACACAGACAAACTCATCCCCCTCACACTGTTTATCTTAACGAGAGTTTTCTTCCCGACCGGTTGTCACAGGCATCGTGGGCCGTTCAGACCTTCAGCGGACGCCATCTTTCGCCGAAGACGACTTTGTTACCACCATTTCCCACCACCACCATGACACCAGGCTGACGGAAAACGCTGAAAGCATCTCCAGTTTTGGGCATATTTTCTAATTATGTGCTCCCGCTTGGGAGGGAACTGTGCTTCTAGCGTCCTCTCCTCCAGTGAAAGTAGAAGCTCGTGCAGAACAGAGTTTTAGCATATCAACATCAAAACAGATTAAATGTAATGTTTGCAAGAAAGTGACTCCGGCCCGTGGGTGTGGGACGTGTAGTAGGAAAGCGATCAAATTCGTTCGGATAATGAATATGTTTCATAGGAACGAGTGAGTCTGAGGGCTGGCTGAGCCTAGAAGAAAGAGAAACGGCTAATGAAGGTTTGGTGACGACGTTGTGTTCCAGTTGCGTTGGTTGATGTGTTTATCGAAATGTTTAACAGAATTGTTGACATCATTTTAGATTTGTGGGAAAGGGAAAGAAGCAACTTGGAGTTGGGGCATCCTCAAATAATCCCTTTAAACCCCTTTTTTTTGAATCCCTTTAAAATTCTAGACACCAATTTCAAATAAAAACGAATTCACAATACCAAGTTGTCATTGTTGTGCTGAACTTTATGAAGGAAATTCTCTTAAAATGTTTACCAACCATCGAGATATGGTGGGATACTCTAAACAGTGGCTTTTTATTAGTGACAGTACATCACACAACAAACATGAGAACATGAGCCTTTATAAACGTGTGTCCAGATATGTCTTCAAGGGATTATGATGTGTCGCGTTGAGATGTAATTTCTTTGCTTGATGTCTCACCCTGATGCTTCACGCAGGACTTGAGCAGATGGTTGACATCATCAAGAAAGTCAGGGTGATTCGTTGTTGATGTGCATACAAATACCTCAAGTATCGATGCGTCATATTTACCTTTCAATGTTCAAGATGAAGCAAGAAAAGGATACGCTCCAGTGTCGTGGTTTCCGAATTGTATGCTAACACTATTTGAAACTAGATAACTTGATCACCAGATAAGGTTTATCTGACCTCTTTGAGTCTTATAATACCCATTGCATGAAACAATGAATCCATATCCTTATGCTTATCATATTTCCAGACTTGACCTAACAGATCAACTGCTCAACAATATTGGTCTTTTCTTGGCCTAAAGACCAATAAGCAATGTCACTTATTTAATAGCTCACAAGACTTATTGATACCACGTAGTTGGGTAGTGAGTCCTCACTTCACAGGAATGTTCCGGGTGGGATTTGAATTGCAGTGCTGTTGTGTCAAGTCCCGTGTTGCTATGACCTCTATCACATGAATGCAATAGTCTTTATATAGCAACATGCTTGAATTAGAGTCCTGCATTGGTAAGGCTAGCGTCGCTGGCCTCTTCAACAGAAACGACCATCAAAAGTCATTACGGAGTATATTGCTCCAATAGGCTATCTCAATTACTTCAGTGACATTAGAAAAAAATACAAACTCAGACATCGTCTTCATTGGAGACATTAGTGAAATATTGTCTAAATTTACTTATATTTACTTACTTATTCGTTTTGCTGCAGAGTTCACGCAGCAAGGACAACGTCAAACGCAATACTTATCAGTTATCCAAGAGACCAAGAGTCGCCAAATTCGCCAAGGTGCAATACTGTTTCTCTTCCTTTTATTGCTTTGTTCTTCCTAACGATCGTCCGTCCACCGAACAGTACGCCATCTGCGAAAATCAACAATTCAATTGAAACGCTCCGGTGCCGCTCGGCGCGCTACGTGCTCTCGTCAGTCGCTCGTCGTCGGTCTACAACAATGATGCCGTGAGTGGTTAACATTCATTTGATTTGATTTTCTACACTCATTTGCACCTTCTCGGGCAAATGCTCATTTTCATAACCACCGGCAACACTCGACCACGGGGTACGGAAAACCTTCCCCTCCCCCCCCTCCTCCTCCCCTGCACGTAATTAGTTCATTTCAATTTAGCCCTTTTTTCGTCCCGGAATCGCCACAGTTCCGGAAAGCCCCCGGGCGGAAAGAAAAATACATCCTTCTGAGCCAAAAGTGCCCCCCCTTCAGTCGGTCGGTACCGGGCATTACCTGAGTGGCAGAGGCTACCGGTGTGCGAGTGTGTGGGGTGTGCCACGTGTATTTGGCAATTTTCTCACGTTTCACAGCCACTCGAAACGGGCAGCGGGCAGCCATTGTGTGCCGGGTGGTACCGCTTAACACCAGCGATAGACTCGGGACTTTAGCCGAGGTTGTAACTCGCATCCAAAGCGATCCTTAGAATAAATGTCCTCGTGCCCCATGCCCCCCCCCACCGACTAGCCTTGTTTCATGCCGGTGTTTGTGTAATGGGCTAAAGTTTCTTATCATCGTCACCTTTCCATCCGGCTTTGGTCCACTGGGCCAAGCTCGTTTGCTGCTTTCTGATGGAAATCTATTTTTCCCTACGAAAGTGTGTGTGTGTGTGGCACAAATAGGGTGCTGAAACGGTTACGGCGTCTATGTTTCCGCTTTGGGAGAAACCCGTTTCGGGGGTAAAGTCTTTTGGGCGTGGGACAGCGAAATTAACGAAAATCCAACACCGGCGACACATTCAAGTAATATTCAAATAAATTCCTAATTAAAGCAAAACGCGTTCCGGTCGTCGGACAAACCGTGAGCGCCGGGATGGAGCGTAGTAATGGGTGGTCGTACTAAGTGACTACGCCCGTGCTCCGGAGTCGTTCGTTGTGTGAAGGGTGTTGGTGTTGGCATGTGGAAGGTTACAGCAAGCATCCCGCCCAGCGAAAACCCCGAACAACCGACAGGATCTAATTGTGCTGAGTGGTGTTCGGTAATGTTTTTGCCGCAGAGTGCCATTTTTATTTCAATCAAGCCATTTCTCCTTCGCTGGCTGGCGTTCGGCATCAGCGCTGGGTGGGGTTCTTGTTTCGCTTTCGGATCGCTGTGCCTTAGCTGGATGTGCCGGGTGAAGATGATTCTTTGTAGCAGAGTGGCGCTCGTGACGAAGTGGTTTGCTCGTGTTCTTAGTTTGGTTGGAGTTCGCTTTCGCCGTACGCTAGCACGTAATGGAGAGACCGGGCACAATGGACGCACCAGGGCGAGATAGTGCGACGTTCCGACTATCTGGATAACAGTGTGTGCAGTATCGTGAGAAAAAAACGCCCTTCCGTGTCCTCACAAGTCTTGTGTGTGTTATGGGGATTTTTTTGTTGTCTTGTTTTGTGCCGATATTTGGCGTTCGTGTGCTGGACCGTCTTTTCCGTCTGTGAAGGGAAAATGGAATTGGCAATCCTTTCCAGCGTTTCGTGTGTCTGCTTCCTGTCTGTCTGTCTGGCGGAGCGGTTCTCACGGCCAGTTCCATGCTAGAGAGGTTTTGAATGTTCAGAATCGAATAGGAATGTGATGCAAAACCGATAGTCCGGTCTGTCTCCAGCCGGATCGGTTGTTCGGTTGCCCACAATCGAACGAATCTGTCGATTGGATGATCCATTCGATTCAATATGTAGCACTCCACTCCACTCGGTACAATGTACGAGCACGAGGTCGACACGATAAATCGAATTAATCGCTGCTGCTGCTGCTGCTGATTCCTCCTGGCATCGTCGCTTGATACGCTGACATTTTCTTTCAACCGTGCCCAGTTCTGCGAAACCCGTGGTGATCTGGCTGGACGGAATTACTAATTCGTATTCTACTTTCGTTGATCGGTTCGGCGCTTCGTCTATTACGATGATGGAAGGGAACGTTAGCAGCAACTGTCTCTCGCTTCGGTGGGAACTCTCGGCAATTTTTCGCCGCCTTCCCAAAATCAATCAATATTCAGCGTCATGCCTGCCGGCGTAATCCGGGTGTAATTTTGTGTTTGTAAGCAGTTTTCGGGCTGATTTTTGAGCAGCCAAGGAAGGTTGCTCCATTAGCATTCTAGATTTAAGGTTTACTTAACGGTGTCGCTGAGAGGAAGAATGAAAAAACGGAGCATCCAATTTTACATCTAGTAATTGGGGGAAAAAAGTTGATGAAAAATTGAGCGATTTTTAGAGCAAAAACACATTTACACTACAAGCTCTTTTATGCTCAACGAGCTTCAACATGAGCTCTTTATAGGTACAGCAAAGGCCAGCTTTAATTCCGAAGAAAATTAGCATAAAGAAGTACACGCTCGATGAGCCCTCGATGGAATTGCATCACTTCCGAAGCGTACCATTTTCCTGGAATTTTTTCCCTTGGGAAATGGGCAATCGGATCTAAGGCTAACTAATGGAGCCAGCTTGTCAGGAAAACAGAATAAAAACGGAATCAAACAGCAAGATAAGTGGCTAATTAGGCTAGCATAATTGATCTCCGGTTCCGATTTGGTTGTCCACCGTCAAAATTGCTGCTGCATAATTTGCTCGACGATGGGCTCACGGTGCGTTAAACTTCATGTGTTCCAAATTCGAGCACCAAGCATCTCTCTCGCAAGTGCAATCGTATGTGTGTACGCTTCAGTTCTGAGAAATCCATCCATGCAGAAAGAAATACAATGTTGCGCGAACCTGAGGCACTCGGCATAAAAGTTTTTGGCCTCCAACCTGTGTTCGGGAAGCGCCCGAGAGAGGGAGCCGGCGGGAGCCAGAATTATTTACGCTTAAAATTTCGACAAACAACGTGTTGTTGTTTTCTAATGACAGTACATACCGTTTAATTCCAGTCAATTGGTTTTCATTTAATTAGAGCCCTCCATCTTCTGTACGGTGCGCCCAGTTTCAGCTTAAGGTCGGTAGGAACGATGCTTCTTGTGCGAGTGAGTGTTAGTCAATGTTTTCCAAAAGTTTCGAGGGGCAAGGAAGTGTAATGTTGTCTGGAGAAAATTTGTATGTTCAATGTGTGCGACGGGGAAAAAGCACGACACGATGGATGTGGTACTCTGGCACACACACACTTTCTCTCTCTCGTAATGGTGCCCACAGCCATTACCAGGTGAAGAAAGTTCCGTTTGACTTTATAAGGAGCCGGCGGTTCGGGAAATGTCACCAACGCTGTCGGTGAAAAGCGGGAAAACCTTTATATCACCAGGCTTCGGGTATCAAAAATTAATGTCCCGGTACGGTATCGAATGCGTTACCCCTGTTACAGGGTGGTGGCTCGGTTAGCGCCATTAGCGCTTCAAATCGTGTGCTAAGCTTCAATGAGGTGTGAAGTTGAAGTCGTGTTTAATCTTACACTTTCCACGGGCATGTAGCCATAGAGCTGCGAGCTGGAAGCTCCTTAATTATGTAAAATACTACTTTAAGCGGACGGACGGCACGGCAAAGAAACCTTAACAATTACACCGCGCGTTCAACCAGGGCGTCAACTGATTGGAAAAGTTCTGCGTATGGTTTGAGCGTGTGTGTGTGTGTTTGGTTTTTCCCCATGTGGCGCTTGTCAATCGTACCGTGGCAGCCGTTATGTGCCGGTCACATTCCATGCGTGTTCCCCGGGACGATACACAGCTGCCCATATTCCCAAAAACGGCCGACCTCGGGTATAGGCTAAGCTTAAATGCGATTATAGAAATATAAAGCCACCATTGAGCCTCGGAGGCATCCCAGCCGAAATCTGGATCCTCCGGTGCTCACCCCTGCAAACAGCCGTGACTTTGCTCCGGCACGCATCGGTTCCGGCTCCGCTTAAGAAAACATTTCCCGGGCAAAGAAAATGAAAAAGCCATAACCGGTCTTCATCGGAAAACGGGACCATACATTTATGTACGCACTGGGCCCCACGCCCTTAGGGGTCCTTCCCGGCGTTTTTCTCGAGCCCCCGCCCCCTCACCTGCGGCAGAAAAAGCGTCGCAGTGTATCGCAGAGAATCCATTTTCCAATTTTCTCGAGGCTTATGCGTCGCCGTCCCTGGGCTGTGCAAACAAACATACAAAGTTATAATTTATATTTATCCGGCCACTGTGCCGCTCATTCTGCTGCTGCTGCTGCTCCTACTCGAATGCGTACACACGTACACGGGACACATGGTATCGGTCCGTGGGGGGGTGAAACCGTTTTGCTCCCAGTGGAGCTTGGAGCAGCGAGCGGCTGAAAGACTGTTGACATACAGACAGCCAACCAGCCGGGGAGAAGGAAATGGTGAGCTCCATTTTCCATTTGCCTACGCGTGCCAGCCAAATTGTAACGCCGTTCAACGCTTCTCAGGCCTGGCTTCAGGTCGGTTGGAACTCATTAAAAGAACGACACTGTTTGGGGAACATTTTCCTCCGAACGAAGGTTTGTTGGCCGCCACCACCGCCGACAACTGAACCAAAACTGTTGATCAAGATAAATATTTGTGGTGAAATTTCGGTCCACCGAAAAACTATCGCTACCGGGGAGGGGATCGCCCAAATGGTGCCCCTGGGAACCTTTGCGGTGTCAAATTGATTTATACCGAAGCGTGGGACCCCGATGTCGGGATGCTGCGTTCCGGACATCGGTTCTTGGGAGAAAGTTGTTTAATGATGCTCTGGCGTTGGTGCTGAATTAAGAAAGTCAACTGTGCGACGGTACCGAAGCTTACGACGGCAAATTAACGCGCGCTTTTCCGACCCGGATCAAAGCATCTTGTGCGGCAGGTCGTCGTGCTGGTTGAGCAAGGGAAAAGCGTAATTTCTTCGATTGCTATCGACGGTTTGCCCTTGGAAGGTGATTACAGCGCTTTTTTTGTGAAGTTGTGTTGATTTGGTAGCTTAACGATGCTCTGAGCTTGTTTGTGTGGATTATATTGGGAGTGCTTGGCATGCGTTCGGGCGAATTAATATTTTTCCTGGGTAATACTGAACATTGATAATATTTATTTTTGACTTTGAAGGTTTATAAAGCCTCTTTTAAGAGTGTAAAAATGTGTTAGTACACCAATTTACTGACATTTCTGTCCTGATCACTGGATGATTTTGAACATATTGAATACTGCAATTCGACTAGAATTACCCAATGGCTGGCAGCTTGTTTTTTGGAACTTGTTTATTAAAACGACCTATAATTCCCATTGTTCTTCCTTGAGAGATAATCCCTCGGTTCGACTTAGAAAATCCACTTCCTGGACCTTCCCAAGTTTCTCTGCTGGCAAGAGAGTACAACAAACTGCTCATCTACCTTTTACCTTTTACCTCCAAGGGTGGATGAATCAACGCCTTCACTCCATCAGGTGGCGGATCGAGGGCTTTAGAGGCCTGGAGCAGAATGGCAGTTGAAGTCCTCTAATTGTGACTCGTTTGTGAGTCAGACCAACAGGATCTACCTCGACGATGAAGCCCTGAGCGGCCGCTCCTTCCGCTTTCAGGTGGATCCGCCACAGACTCCAACTAATTTTAGGCCTTCCACTCCTCCTTTGTCCATGTGGATGGCTTGAAAAGGTATTACGGACTGTGCCGTCCAGTGTCATTCTCGTGACATGGCCGGCCCACCAAAGGCTGGTGAGTCAAATTCGCTTCATGATGGTGAGATCACCGTATAGCTCGTAAAAGGAGAGCATATAAGGCGTTTTTACTCGAGAATCGATCTAGCCAAGCAGCACAACAAACCTTTTTTTTTTTTTTTTTTTTTATTCATAAAGAACGGCCTGGCCGTATTGCTCGCACAACAAACCTTAAACATTATGGATCATTGAAATCACGGGATATTTTAAATAACTAACCAAGAGCTCTGGTGGCACAGGTCACAATATTTTCGTTCATAACACTCAAGTCTTGTGCTTGGCGAGACAACTGCTGACTGAAGAGTTGTAGCGTCGGTTGTAGCCATGATGAGTACAAACCTTTTTAAATCTCCTGCATACGTCGAAAAATCCGTCGCAATGACACAAAAATCACCAAACGTGCTGTGGAATGTCGTATATTCGTTCAACAAGCTACGAGCTTATCCATAGAAGGATTAATTTTGGAATTATATCTCTTCAATGTTTGAGTAGATGTAATCTTGTCTCGTGATTAGATTCTCGAGACAGATTCCTTTACCGGGAACGTAAAGCTCTTTAGCAATAAAAATTTCAAAAGTCATCCTAGAAAAGGATATTATTTCGTGGAAACAACTCCCTAACAAATGGTTTCATAATGGAAGAACACTGGTAGAACAATTCTAATCCCTATGAAAGTTTAGACAAAAAACATCTTCCAACAAAGCTTTTAGATTCGATTCCATTACACGTTACGCATTGACACAGTGTACAATTAGTTTGGGAACACACGCACACACTTTTCTCACCTATTCCAATGTCCAAATACAATACGGAACAGGGCCAGATGGAAAGCCTTAAAAGCACGCAGGAAAAAAAAAACGTCGTGCAACCAAAAATTGAAACATTTTTGTTGTGTAATGAAATCATGTTCCACTCACAGTGAACCTATTTTCTGGTGGTATAGTTTTTTTTTGTTCTTCTTGCTGCAAGCACCCATAGAACAATAGAACCATCCACGGTTTATTTTAATGGATGGGAGTGAAGAATACGGGGCGACCAAAAAAAGCGAGCAGTACGCTGTTCTCTGTAAAAAGTGTAGCGCTGATGTAACGCCTAGCACTAATGGTAGATCCTTTTTTAATTAATTAAGATTAAGAGCATTGTTTCGCCGCTGTCGGAAATACACTTTCGTCATCACGCCTCTGTGTAGGCTTTAGCATCTTTTTTTTTTGCTCTCGCCAAAGCCAGCCTTGGTAGGATTTGGTGTTGCTCTCTTTCTGACTCTCACTTTTTGCGATGTTTGGTTAGCTTTCGGCACAGGTTCCACATAACCCGGACCCCACTGAGAGTGGAAATAAAACAACCATAAGCAAAACATTACCTAACACGTTGCTGCTGAGTGCCAAACAACAGTCAATACTATTGAAAAGCCTTGAAAAAAGGAAGATGACACAAGCAAACTGTAAAATGGATTACAAACAATCGAATTTACCAGCAATGGTGTCGCCGGACTGGTGTTGGTGTTTTCCGGGAACATTTTTCCTTCTCTTCACCATCTCGTGCTCAACCATCTCACACAACAGCACACAGAAAAAGAACCCCGAAGCCTAAGGTATCGCCCTGTATTTGTAAGCCACAGAAAGATGGATGGTTTTATGGTAAAATTGTTGGCCAGTGCCGGGAAGAAAAACAGGTTGAGAAAGACCTCTCCCGAAAGAAAACGAAAAACCTGAACAAAATGAGAGAAAACGCCACTGTTTCAAGTCGGTGTCAGTGCTGTCGGCAGTCAAAACAGGCAGATGACATGCAGATGCCCGTTTGTCGTGATGGAGGGGGCGTTTTCTTGTCGCCAAAGGCGAGGATTGAGTGAGTCAACATATTTCTTTCTGGTATTCTGAGCGTTGGTTTTTTTTTGTTTTGTTTTGTGCCGTTGTGTAATTTTCCCTCAGCTCGTTTCTATGCATCCATTAGCTGGATGCTGGCTGCTGGTGCGTTAGTGGTTAAGACCAAACCTGAATCGGTCATTGGCATGTTGGCCTTCATCAAATTTTTACCACTATCACTGACACCGGATAGGCGGGCACTATGATGGCCGAGTAAGAGGGCGAACTGAAGACCGGGATTCAAATTTAAGCCTAGCTAGGAAAATGGAAGAAAAATCCTTTGCAACGAAATTGACAGCCCGAATTGAGCACTATATTTTGACCGTTACTACGCTGCTTCCCCGTTCATGAGACGCTTTGGCAGTCGTGATGTCAACAGCGACGCCACTGCTTGGTAACGAAGCAACTCAGCCAGTGAATTCCTCTTTCGTATGAATAATCCTCTACCGGTTGGATGGCGAGATGGGCTCTGTTTTCGCTTTTCCGGTTTTAGAAGAAGCTGCAGCCCGAGTGGGTCGAAAATGGGTCAAACTACTCAAAACCCTCCCCCCTCCAAGCCAGAAAGGACACCGAACCGGTGTAAGTAAACAAGTGGACCAAAAAGAGACTGTCGAAAGAAGAAAAAAAACGCCTCTAAAAGAAAAACAACACAACTAAACAAACATTTTAAGGACAGAAAAAGCCAATCCAATTCTCAGTCAAAGGTTTTGCTGTTTGATGATGTGATGTAACGGTGATGGCAGGTGGGAGAGGTGGGATGGATGATGTCCATCAATCATTGTGGAAAAATAAAATTGTCACTCGCTTTTTTCGGTGCCTTTGAAGACCTTCGAAGGGTTTGGGTGGGTTGAAGATGGCTTTAAGCCATCAACAAAAGGCTATTTATCGTGGCTGCATATTTAAAGTAGGAGTTGAAGGACAAGCGTTCGTAAAGGGGAATATAAAATATTTTCGATGCAGACTACGTGGTGTAGGAAGATTTTATTATTTAAAGTGATTGAGATTTTGCTCTACTATCCTGGTATTGGAGTATTTATTGGTATTTTTATTACGACGACATGATTTCACATTGTCAATTGTCTGATAAGTATTTATAAAATAGCTTAAAGCCATCTGTTGAAATTTTTGCAGTTAAAATGCAGTATGAAGACCGGCACCATTGTCGACTCTACCACTGGGCTCCAATTTATTTTTAATATGCTGTGCGTAAATTGTATTATAGGCATGTTGGATAAATTAGTTGCTTATAATGGAATTTATAAAACGTTTTCTTGTTCTGCACAGGAATAAGCAATAAATATACTCAATTTATCGATCTACAAGCAGTTACCAAATAAATTCGGATTTTAAAATTTGGAAGTTACGGTCACAAACGTCAAAGGATGGGCCGAAAAGACGAGTTTTGCCCAGTATTTAACTTGTTTTCGTCGTTTTTAAATTATTTCTAATTAATGTTGAATAATAAATTATCAAATCTCTGTTTAATTAAAAAAACGATATGGAAGAAACAATTCAATATGTTTCTCATGAAAATATTGTAAAACGCCACGATGTAAAGGTACATGAACATTGCAAGATTATTTATACAGTTTTGCTCAACGCTGTTTACTGTCTTCTTCTTCTTTGGCACTACAACCTCAGTAGGTCTCAACCTGCAATTTCAAATTTCCTGTGACTCAATTTTACACGTTCGTAGCTGGATCAGTCAGTCCTGCGAACGAGGAGGTTTGAAGCGAACAGAAGTTTTCTTTTTAACAAACCGAAAGAAACATTTTAAGAATCGGCCCAATAGCCTTATGTATGTGGGCCAAGAATTTGTTGATAACAAAAATGTGTAAAGAAGCTGATAACCAAAGTAATCTTAACAAAGACGGCTTCAAAAACAGTCCTTGTAGCAGGACGCAACGTATCGATTGCTTCATTGGACTAGTGGAAAAATTGCATTTTTGAATACAATTTTGTTCATATTTATACTCTTTAGCTTATTCATAAATCCGTCTAATTCAAGATAGTGTTTTACACGAAGCATTAAAGCATTTTCTTACTTTACATGTCACAGACGTCCAAATCCTACAAACAGTGAACCATGTGGCAAACGTACCATTTTTTCCTCAATACAATCCCCGCCATTCGTGTGCCGTTTCTTTTTTTCCCCCTTCACTGACAGAGTTGTTTCACTTACAATTTTTGTCCCTCGCTGTTTTTGCTTTTCTTTACTCAAACCCATTGCGGATCCCAGGTCGTCACTCGTATGCACGGGTAGCACACAGGGTACGGTACGAAAATGAAAAGAAATAATATCCAGCAGCTCTATTGAAGCGCCATATGCAGCGCCCTCCTCACACACACACACACACGCACACGCTCGTTCGCCCGCAAGCTTTTTGATACAAAGGCAGGTTGCAAGTGTAGCAAATCTCGGCAAAAGCTCTTCTTCTCCTTGATCAACCTCCTTGCTCGGTGGTGGTGGCACAGCAAGACTCGCCGCGTACAATGCGATCCCTCTGAATAGAAGCACGAATTCTGACATAAATCTTTGGCGTATCCGTCCGCTGTGGCACTTAGGGCGCTTGTGTGTGCGTTCGTTCGTTTTTTGCCTACTTTCCCGTGCCTCTTTTCTTCCTCTGCCATTGGTTTCGGGTGCTCGTTGTCGTCAGTCGGACGTGTTGCAGTTGGTCACTGGTTAGCGCGGTTGACGAGGTGCAGCTCACCGCAGAAACCCAAACTCCCCGGTCACCTTGCCGTCCAGCAACCGACACAACGATTTGCGCTGCATGTTCGCTTCTATTTGTTTTTATTTTGATCGTACACTGTGTTAGCGGCATCGGCAGCGCACTGCTATTGTGCTCATTTTTGTACCAGTTTTTCTGGTCTTTTTTTTTTGCTCTGCGCTAGTCCGTCGTTGGCGTCGAGTGGCCGCAGGGCGAAACCGCGGAATTCTGTCCCCGGCAGCCCCAGTGCATGGCAGTGGGATCTGCACTTTCAATAGGGCGGTGGTGATGTTTCATTAAACCTCGAGTTTCTGCAAATCGGTGGTGCACAGGGATGGGAGTGGTGTCTTGTTATCACGTTAAGCCTTTCATATGGTTGATGGCAGAGACAAGTAACGCGAGGAAACACCTGCATCATCATCATCGTCATCATCGTTGAGGCTAGCGGGATAGCGGATAGCGCCCGGATACAGAAAGTATGCAACGACCGTGTGAGCCTCGCTTTTATTCGACATCGACGATGACAAAACGATGCTTCGAGGAGCTTTCCTGGGGATGAAACGCACACACACACACACAGACACGGGATCTCATTGCATCAAAATCTGCTACATTCATCCATCGGTGTATTCGGTCGTTCGGGGGTCTGTTTTTTGTGTTGTGTGCAATTTTAGCCATGCTTCAGAGGGAAGAAGCAATTCTTTGACGCCACCGTGCAGCTGCGTACTACACGCTGCAATACGACCGCTCCAGATAGATGGCTTGGGTATGGAGCTGTCGAAGCTTTCTTGCAGCACGTGAAGACTGGTGGTAGGCAACCAATATTTCCCAGCCAACGCTACGCCACAAACTTTGATGGTCCCCGCAATGAATCTCGCAAACCACCATAGTTGAGTTGCGTTTTAATCAACGATTTGCTTCAACAGCGTACGATCCACAGCAGTTGCGGAACGGCGAATTTTCCGCACGGGAATCGAATCCCGTACCGAACATTTAGCTTCGGAGCTTACCGCGCGCGCACACACGGAAGCCATCCAGTAGCCATCCCGGTTTTCCCGATCGTACATTTAGATGTTTGGCGGCGCGACATTCACGATTTCCCGCAAGGGACATGCTTTGGTGATTTCGTTCGAGTTCGATGTGCGCCGTGTTTTTCATCCCCCTGGAAACCCGACCACGAAAGCCGTCCCGCGGGCAAAAATTTGACTTGATTGAAATCCAAGGCACGCGAAATCGAAAACCACAAATCCTTCATCGCAATGTATGTGGGAAGCGTTCCGTGTTTTTTTTTGGCTCGTCGTTTGCTTCTGCATCTCCGTTTCAATAACCATTACCCGTTTGGTGATTGTGGTTGGCCGCGTAATTGAATCTAATCATTTATGACAGTTTTGTGGCGATAGTTCGAGGCGATCGTGGCGATAGTATTGAGATGTCGGGTTCGATTACGATTTCGGTAGCACAGGCACAGGGCACAAATGCTGTCGTCAGCAATGCTGCTTGGCTTTTAACATTGTGTCGGCGGTGGTATTGGTAATGCGTATACATTATACAAGTTTTGCTGACCACGGAGATTACAGCATAGAGAGACAATTATACTCAAATGACGTATTTTGAAGAAATTTTCAAACCTACTTCTTGATACCCGGTGATCAGCCTGCGCACAGCTGCTTCAGGTACTGGTTTGATCATTAAACTCAACCAATTTATCAGTCGTATTTCTTTCGGTTGAGCGCTTTATCTCTACCGTCACCAAAGATGCCCCTCTCTCTCTCTCTCTTTCTCTCTTTTTCTCTCTCTTCTTCTTTTCTCTCTCATACCATATACCTTACAACCTAAACCTTATTTCTCCAAACTCACTCCTTGCAATTGTATGGCACATTGCATAACTTTAGGCGCCATTCCCGTTTTCATCAATTGCGGTTTCGCTTTGTCCAAATATTTCTCTTTTCCTTGCCTAATCAAAACCTTTGTTTGCAAATTTATCAGTGCAAAACAGTTTGAATTTGAGAGTTTATTAGATAAAATTAACAGTTTAAAATCTTCTAACAACACGCTGTCAAATGTTTTCATTTTTGAGAAATCTCACTCACGTCCCAGAAATCTCTCTATAGTGGGACAAATGAAGCTCGCGAGGGTGCGGTTGGTAAAGTCGTTCTAAGCCATCCGCATGGACATAGAAGACGTTATAGTCTGCTGCGATGGAGTTATTGAAGGCGTCATATATAACAGGACATTAAACTCGCTGACAACAGCGCTTGACCGTGAGCGGTATTGAGGATACCTCCAGTTAAGCTAAGTTAAGTAAAGGTAAAATGATGCATTCTGTTTTCGTCATCAATATACTTTTAAAAGAAGTGAGAAAAACACAGCAAAAAAGGACCAATTTTTTTACGAGGGATCTAATAACAAAAAACAAAGCTATACCGAAAAAACCCCTAATACAACGATGGATGAACGCAAATATCTTTCCAAGTGGGGGCTTTGTCGAGTTTGTCGGAAGCAGCGCAAACAAAACGCGCTCGTTCGTACCGTAGCTCCAGTACGTGAGAGCCATTGTAAGCTGGCTTGTGGGCCGCGCCTGTTTGCCCATGTGCTTCGCGCGAACAATAGCAAACGGTGGCAAATGAGGGCAACTGTGGAAAACGAGACCAAAACAGGGGAACAACCAACGAAAAAAACAAATTTCACTCTCCTCCATCTACTAATCGCGTGCTGCCGGGAGCAAAGCGCTGGACTCGACACGCTTAGGATGGTATTTCGTTTGTGATTGAGTTGGTGTTTATTGTTATTCGCCCACGAAGTACTGCATCCTCCACGCAGGGAACGGCACGAGGCGAGATGGCGTTGGCAGGATGAGTGGGTCGGTGGGTGGGTTAACTGTAATTTTTGCACCGTTTGGGAACATTAGCACAAAGGCGGGCGGGCCCATTGCTCGCGTTCAACTGTGGCGCGCCTGGCGGTGGCGTTACATTTTTCACGTCAAACACCGGCTAGTAGCCGCGTGTGCCGGTGTACTGGGCCGATTTGTAATCATTACCATTATTACCGATTGCGGAAATGTACCTTTTGTGACGCTTTACGCGATAGTTATTTATCCGCTGAAGCATGGTTTACTTAATCGTAAAACTGGTGGTCCTTTTTTATCTGTTGGGTTTTGTTGGTTCGGTGTTTGTCTAAAACGAAAGGTCACAGGTCGTGGGACTGGTTGGTGAGCGTGAGGTGTTTTATTTGGAATTGCGCGGCGCTAGTGACATGGCTTGCGTGTAACAGGAAATGGTGTTTTTAGATTGCTCGGAACGATTTAGACACGGACATGGAGTTTAAATGTAGCAAAAGAAGAAGAGCAAGCATGTTTTAGGTTGTAAGCGGTTGTAATGGAAAAAATTGGAATAAAAATCACTATGCATAAGCTGTCTCTTTGTTATTAGGTTGCTTATGCTGTTGTTAGTGGAGTGTTGGATAGTTTCATTTAAATTGTTTAACTTATTTGGTTTGAGTCACTGGACAGAATTTGATACAAGGCAGAACTTTCATCGACGGAAATCCGATTGAATTATTTAATTTTAAGGTGAATTGTTAAGCCAATCATAAAGGATATGATATATATTTTGAAAATCTATAAATTTTGTTTTCTACAGGACTAAAAATGTTGTTTTGTTAGCAATGTTTTCCGTTTCTTTTTAAATTCCCTATTTTTATATTCATGAAGCCCTGGCCGCCTAGGCATAATGAATATTATCCCCACTTATTTATCCAATAGATATCCTAAATACGATTCTTATACCAAATTTTCTTATTTCTTTTCAGATTTTGGCGTGTTGGTTTATAAATTCAGAAATTTTTTGACTGTTAGAGAATCACGCATATACTGAAATCATGTACAGCATTGTGCAAGTATCGAGGTTTAAGAAACCCCATTGCAAGCAAACACAAAGAACAATAATAAATTTAATCGGATACAGCATTGCAGATTGAAAACCCTTTGCATCCGTTACAAATGATCAGCTGCTCTGCAAGTAAAATTTTTCTTTTTATCAATTGAAGGCAGTGAGCCCAAGCAACAAGGTTAGTGTTACCTTCCCGCGCTCGATCGATAACGCTGGATCAAACAAGACAAATAAGCTTTAAAATCAGCTCTCGTGCCACAGCCACCGTAGGAAAAATGGTTCGAGACAAACGAGGCAGATCACTCCCAGCCTACGGGCGCTTCACCGGAAGATGGGTGAGCTTGATTTGAAAATCGGCGTGTGAATATCGGCCAGGAAGTTTGGCAGCCAACCTGGACTGGCTACGTTCGGGCCGGGGTTCCGGTGAGTTTGGCAAAGTTCTGTGCAGTGCACCGGGCTGAAGGATGGAAGAGAAAGTTATGTTTTCAATGAAAACTTTCGCCACGGAAAAAAGGCTCTTGCAGCACGATGCTGCTTCCGGGTTCAGGCAAAGCCGTCGCTCTCCGGGTGTATTGAAGTGTGTCGGTCCGTTTTTTCTGTCCGCATATTTGGGTTCCTTTTTTACGTGTTTGCTTTTCCTTTGAAGTGTGTGTGCGTGTATTCGTGTTAGTGTGTGTGTGTGTATGCGTGGTGTTGAATAAAAGCAAGCCAGAAGAAAAAGAAGGAATGAGAAGATGAGCTAGTGATGCCGCTCGGGTTCAAAGTTATAAATTAGCTTCCATCGGCAGAAGTTGATCGATGAATTTGTGGCACACTGGCGCACGGTGGTTTTGGTGAAAGGAAAGCGTTATACACACAGAGCTGGAGTATCAAAATTACGTTACACGTGCGCGTTTGTGTATGTGAGTGCAGGAGCGTCAGCCTGTGGTGAAGTAAAGTGGTTGTAGAGGGGAACAAAAAAAAAAAACAACGTTTCCTAAAAGCATTTTAAGGTACAACTTTCGCGCGCGTCAGGTATCGAGTGTTCCAGTGCTAGCAGCTGTGACGTAACGGCACCATCTGGTTTAGATAAGGGAGTTCGGAAACAAAAAAAAAGTATATTCCCCTCAACACGCCAGGCATGGTAACCGTATGCACTGGGTCGAGTGAGAGACATAGTTGAGGCACAGGAAAATACGAGAGAGCGAAAGAGAGAGCAGAAAAAAAACTTATTCGCCAGTCACCATGGAGTCTTCAATGCTGCTACAGCTTGGCGGACTGTTGCTGTTGTTCATAGTTCAGTACACTGCAAGTGTGAAAGATGGTGAGTAGACATGATTTTATGTTACTATTTTAGTACTGCATAATGGTAATATTTAAACTTTTTACATTACATGAAAGTTTCTACTAAATTCAATATTTTGCCAGATGGCTCTAATAAGTAAAAGACCATGCGCCTCCATTAGTTGATGAGGTAGACCTATTTATAATCAATTATTAAGACAAACACTGAGTTACATTACCTTTTCAACGTAGATTGGGCGTAGAACTTATGGAGAAGTATTTCTTAGAAAATTGTACATAAGAAAATTTTTTTATTTTATTTAAATGTCATTGGACAATTAGTAACTTTATATTATACCAATGACCAGGCGACTCCATTAAGATTTTAAAAATGCTTTTGTCGTATAAATTAAAGGAAATATTCAAAATGTTTAAAAATCAATAAAAAAAAAACATGAAAATTTTGAAAATTTATTTTGATTAAATTATGCAATTTTGCAACTTTCATTTATCACACCACACCAAGACACAATTTATCAGCATTTTTTTTCTCTTACCCACCCCAGCTGGATACTAGCTGTGATTTGGGTGTGCGATAAATAAGTTACTCCCAATATGTCATGATGAGTGCCGAGATTGAAAGCCAAACGCGCTTAACTGCGCGGCTGCAAAAAGCAAAAAGGCTCCCGAGACCGAGCTCCATGGTCGCGCTTTTATGACGAAGAGCCTTTATGAAAATGGCTTCCGTTTTGGTCCATTGCTTTATTAATTTATGGCTACGGTGGATGAACTTTTGTGCCCGGTCCAACAACCGAGACAGCGAACGCGCGCCCTTCGGCAGCTCGACAACGAATCGACACAACGCAACGCAAAGCTATAATTTCGTAGATTTAACGGATCGTACCAGTGTGTGTGAGTGTGTTTGTGAGCGCGTTTCGTAATGTTCGTAATGGTGACAGAGAATGAAGGAAAAAGATGTTCCTTGAGCCGGTCTTCTCAGCGCCGAATGGAATCGATCGACCGAAAGAATGACTAAATGAAGCACCCTCGAAAATACAGTCACAGTCGTGGTGGTACATAAAATTGTAACGATAACAATTTGGGTCGGCTCGGGCCTGCGTTGTCGATTATGGGACATCGTTGAGCGGGTGTGTTACTGGTGCCAGTCGTGGGATCCTGGGATAGCCTGGCGGGAGGATATGGATCACGACCTCTCGTCAGTCGCGTGATTTTCGTCACCGGGAGGGTGGAAGAAGCTTCACGAGGCGTTCTGGTGGATGCAATGATGGAAAATCAAATGGCTCGTTGCTCGTTAAACTTCCCCCCCAGCAGCGGGTGGCTCTTCAACTGGACCCATTGGGAGGTGCTTAAGGCAGGGCCATAGTACATCGCAATGGATGTCGCAAATTTGGCAACATTTCGTGGTTTATATAGTACATCAAGCTGGGTAAAAATTTGAAAACGTGCCTGAGGTTGAAGCCAGTAGCTTGGGAACGAGAGTAATTGAGACGGAAAATGTTTGTTGAAATATGATTTAAAGTGTACGCTTTACGAACCAAGATTGATGCTACAACACACAAAACGTGTCTTGTTTTGATAAATATTTGAATAGCTTTTGACAAGTATTACATTCTCATACAAAGAAAAACAGCACGTTACTATATCTTTGACTGTGTGTGATAAATAATTCCCAACCACCCTTTCATTTGCAATTACCAGGAAATATTTCAATTGAGCTTAAAATTTGACGAACCTGGCAGCTCTCAATCAACTGTGCGCGATCGATATGACACAAACCATTTTGTCCGTAGACGCTCACAAAGTAAAACCACCACCGACAGCATTATTTATTTACCAGGGCTGGTTTTGAACGCTGCTGTGTGGCAGAATTTCATTGCTTTTGCTTAGCTGGATTAAATTCACATACTTGTCGCCCGGCATGTGGTATGAAGTTCCATCAATTTCTGTTTAATTTTCCTACGAATAAGGCACTCACTGTAGCGCTAGAGATCGTTCCGGAAAATGTCAAATTACAATGGCTCTTGCCACGGTTTGCGAGCACCATGCCAGACCATGCGTGATGCATTCCAGGAACGAACGAACGAACGAGCACACACACACAGAACAGCAGAACGAACCGTTTTGGTAGTCATACACATGCATGTTTTATCATAAATCAATTTATTTGTATGAAAAGTTTTAATCTCTTAATCTGATGATGGATGGAGTTAGTTGTGAGGAGTACTCCCGGGCTCGTAGTTTTGCACCAGCGTTCGGAGACACATTCCGAACCAATCTGGTATTATAAGTTAGGGCCAGCAAGCGAGGCAAGATTATTGATGCATTTTCAAGCAGACTAAGTGGTTTCCTTCTGGCGTCGGTTATCCCTCCTGCTTGTCCTTGCGCTCTGACAAAGGGGTAAACTTCGGATGGGAGCACACCTCGGGTTGAAATATTACATCGAAGCCAAACATCCTTCAAAGTGGAATCGGAACCGCAACAAAGGACAAACTATTTTCCCATTCCATTCCTAAGCGTTCGTGTACAAGGGAGCAAGAGAGAAGGAGGTACGCTTGAGCCTGTTATCCTATCGATTTTATTCCAAGCAACGAAGCGATGTGTAACTGCTAGACCATACGACACGGCAGGATGATACGAGTTAGCTGATGCTGCTGGTGCTACTGCTGCTGCCACTCGTGAACTTACATCCTTTCGGTAGGATTTACTATTTCCTTCCAGTGAACCATCGAGTAGGGAGTAAGGTTAACGCCAAAAAAATCCAACCCAACAGTTTTGCTTGGATGACCGGACTAACATGCAACTCTAGAAGGTGTCAAATTCATTTAAAATAGATGATGTTATAATGGAATGCTTTGATATTTGATAAACCCTGCTGCTCGAGTGTTTTTGTTTACGATACGAGAGGTTTCCAAATGGATGAAGAGATGCGCCCGGTGAATGGATAAACAAAAGAGAATTTATTAACTGTACGTTTCTGCAGGCTTGTGCCTTGCAGGGTTTTGAGCTTCTTCATTGACGATGCACATAATGAAGTTAGCCTTGGAAGAAGATGAACAATAGTATCAATTTTAAACTCATTTTTTTGCTTCTATAATAAACGAGTGCATTGAGAAGGAGTTAGTAGAACAATACAAGCAATAAATGATTTTTTCATTGCTCCATTATCTACAATCCATCCTGTAGAAATATTCTAGAATGAATTATTTTACCGGGTACTTTGAAATTTTCATCCTTCACTAAAAGAATAAATTAATTTTCACATGAAATCGTAATACTCTGTAGAACTGTCAACCGTACCCACAGTTCCATCAATAGTGGTATTATACGTTTGTAAAATTTCAATCCAACCAAATACCTACGACCGTTGGGTTTCTGCTCATCAGTGGGACCGTTCCTGTTATTCCCACGGTCTGTTATTGTGTAAGTTGGCTCGTACGTTCGGGTCACGCAATTGCGCCGTGATGTATGCAATCCATTCCCATCAGACGCATATTGATTACACAAACTCATTTACGTTCAATTTGCATTCTTTTGTACGGACAGTCGCTGGAACCGTTACGGCGCGCCCCCCCCCCCCCCCACATTAGCTCCATGTAGTTCGATGATTTGCTATCGCTCACATGGAAACAATACGACGAATAGCACGAAAGTGCAGTGCATTGTGCAGTTGACGGTGAAGTAATGGAAAATCTGGAATACAGCTGTGGTTTGGTGGGGAAATAAACCAAACAGGAGAACTCTATCACGATCGAGCTGGACTGTGAACAAATGCAGAATGCTTTCAAAATATTAAATAAGTTAGAAAGAAGCTTGTAGGAACTTTTCTAGCTATACACAGTTAGAGAAGTCACACAGTTATTTCAACTGTTTTATATTCAGCCAAAACTCATTCATAGCTTATCAACAAATTTGATCACTTTTCCCTACTTCCTTTCAAGTGTAGAATCTGCAGCTTCCTGTCAAACCATCTACAAAATGTATCCACAGTATCGCCACGAAAACGAACGAATGAAAAATCATAATTTTCACTCAAAAATACTTCAAACCTAGTTCACCTAATTGCATTATTAAGCGCGCTTTACGATCGTCGCTAGTAATAAAATGTTCACACAATTTGCCAGCACCATCCGGCCATTCGGGCCATCCACTCCCAAAAACACTGGCGAAGCATATTCGTTAGTCAATCTTGTTCAAAACTGCTCGTCGTCCAACGGAACGCCGTCCCAGGCCCGGCCACGCTGAACTCCGTGGCTACTGGACGATCCCGTGCCGGCGGAAAGTTATACGCTTAGTTATTCAGTTTATGCTGTTTCTGATTTGATTGTGCTTCGTTCTGGGCAACTCCTCCGCGCAAACTTTTTGCTCGCCCTCGACGCGTCGTGCCCCGGTCGCATGCAAAAGAGATGTGTGATTTAGTGCTGAGCTTAATGAACGCAAGAAGGGGAAAACTTTTGTGGGCGAGCGAAGGTCCCCTCCCCCCTAAACCGTCAAAACAGTTGTCCGGGAGCAAGCGCGAAACTCCTTTCGGCTGACCGGTTTTTCCTACGTTGGTTTTCAATCAGCGTTTGGTAGGCAGGCTGACAACCATTGTGGTAGATCTTTCCTGTCTGGAGATTTGGGGCTGTTGTTCCTTTCCCGGGGGTTGGTCCTCCGTGTCAAGGCCGTGCCGTGCTCCGATAGCAGTTGGTTTAGTCAAACATTCGTTTTAATCTGCAATTAGCTTCACTTTCGCTCTGGGGCGACTACTTCTTTGCCGTTCATGTTTGTTAAGAGCTGTGGCGCAGGAAGCGAAATCGGAAGCCGCCGAGGTTTCCGTTGGAAAACTTTCGCCTTCCCCCCTCCCCCCTTTTTTGGACGGTCACCCATCACCAGGGCTAGACGAATCGAATTTGCTGTGGAAGTGAGTGAGCACTGGTGAGCTGGTTTTGTAACAGGAGCAGATTGGTGAAAGTATTTGTGCCCGGGTGTTTGGGAAATTAAATCCCTCGGCTGTGACTTTGATGTGGGAATGTTTAGGGCTGTAGGCAGATGCGAAATAAAACTTTGGCGTAGATCAAACGATATGACCCGTCCGTGTGGCCAACAGGAGCGAATTTGGGTGCTGAATGTTTTAAAAAGTCCGGTGAAAACTTCACAGAGAATTTCTTGAACAAAATTTGTTTTAAAATCAACTACAGAAGAAAACATTCTTCTGGAGAGAGAGAGCGAGAGAGAGAGAAAGAGAGAGAGAGAGATGAAAAGGAGCGTGAGAAATGGTGACATAGTTTCAATCCCCTTCTATACGTGTTTACCCACTAAGACTCCTATTTAAACTAAAAATTCCTTCAAGACAAGGTCAGTCAATCCTTTTGCTGTCTTCTGAACTAGATTATTCCTACCCAAGCCAACAGCAGTCCCTAATTATACCTTTTGAATTTGTTATTGTATCCCGGAAGAAGACAACATTTTCACTCAATCAAAATCAAAGTCAACTGTAGCTTTAAAAGAAACGCGTGTGCCTCAAAATTGACCGTAACTAATGAATGGCGCTAAATTTGTCTCCGGAAGCGGTTTATTCGTGCCTTAGCCCGGGCTATAGTTTTCGTCGAGCTGATTTAATTAGAGCCAATCCAGGGCCGGGCCAAACCCTTGATCCTATCGGACTTTTCACCACGGGTATTAAACCGCAAGGCAATTAGGGACAAACTTTTGTCGCATACCTTCCTGCCGGTGTTCGTCCGTGCAAGACCATTCATCTTTGCCCCCCTCCCGGTGTGCGCGCACACACACTGTAATCCATCATGGTGCTTGCTTTTCCACCCTTCCCCGACTTTTTCCCGGCCGAGCAGAGTACGACGGTGTCAACCTCCGTTGGCGCAAAACCCAATCTCACCGTTCCGGCTCGGCTCGGTGAACCTCATTACGTTAATTACACCCGTAGAACTGGACCCGGCGTGTGTGTGTGTGTGTGTAGGCTGGTATGTCGTCCATTGCTACAACCAGTACAACGGGCACGGTTGAGAATGTTCATCACCATCAATCATATTTCGTAATTCTGTCAAAAGCTCCAACACCCAGTCCAGCAAACGGTGGACACACGCTGAAACTCGCTTCCACGGTCCACGATCGCCTGTTGCTTGTACGGGAAGAGGAGGTTTTCAGCAACCAAAAAACAAGAAGAAAAGAAAACACAAACACAGGAAACGTCACAACGAAATCCCCGGGACCAGGGATCCTGTCGTAAAACCTTCGTCAAAAGTCATCCGACATTATCATCTCGGAGGTTTGAGATCGGAATGATATGCGACCCTACGCGTACCAGGCCAACCCCACCCCTTGTCCCAAAGACAGTGGCATTTGCATTTTCGGTGAAAGTTTGTCTGCCCAACGTTGATCACCGGAAGCTCTGGTTAGAATCGGACACAATTGCAAACCATTTCTTACGGTGGGAAATGGTTGTGGATGGTTCAACTCCCCCGACACACTAATCATAATTCCCCGGTACGGCTCCACATCCCGTAGGTCCTTACCATAAAGCATGGCACACAAGCGGCACAAATAGAAAGAGATAGAGACAGAGAGAGCAACAAAAAAGCACATCAACTATCAACCGAACAGCAACTACGGCACATAAAGCAGCGGTAAACAGGTTAGGAAAAAAACGGGGGCCGCAACTCTTATCACGGCCAAACTCTCCAGGGGTCTCCGAATTTTTGAGTACGGGGAGGCACAATTTATGCACTCAACTTTGGGGTGGCTAGGAAAATTTGAAAAATTTGCCCACTTCCCCCGATCCCCCAGAACATTTCCCCCATTTCTCTTCTTCTCAATTGGCTGGGCCGGTTTTTTAACGAGCTCAGTCAGTCGGTTGGCCTGTACTCTCCCCGGGCTAGACTGTAGCTCCCTGAGTGCCATTTGCCATACCCGGGGAAGGTCGCACAATTATACGGCATAATAAACTAAACAATGGTATGCAAATTTCTACAAATTCAATTAAAACAACGGCTTCATAATGCAGGGGTGCAGCAGCGCCGGCCGGTCCGTTGAGTGGTCCGATTGAGTGACGCAGGAATACACTCGGACACACTTCAAGTTCTGGCAACACAAAGGCAAAGTAGTAGCCAGCCGTACCCGTGCCTTTCCAAGTTGCGAGGCAGCTTGCAGGCCCCAAAACACCAAGAGGCAAACGTTGCTAAGCGACACAGACTCCCGCAAGCCAAGAGAGCCAGTGAGTGAGCGAGCGGATGAAGTGTACTGTTCTGAATTCCCATCAACAGTGCACCAACATTGGTTCGATGGAGTCGACTGCGTTTGCTGCTGCCACTGGAACTGAAACGGCCGAAGCGAGAGAGAAACAAAAAAAGATTTAAATATTTTAGCATAACATTTGAATACACAAACGTTGGCACCATCGAACGCCGGTCGGGTGCGGGTGCTGGAGCAAGATATTAAGCTTCCTAAATTTGTTTCCAGCTAGATTGGATCGGTGGGCAGGGAGTCAGTGTCAGTGTGGCCAGTTCTCACATGCTTCTCTAAACTACGAGAGAACCTGGATGAACTCTGGCGAACGGGCGAGCCTTCGGGAGGGAGACGAGCCGGTCGACGAGTGTCATAGGAATCACTATCATCGGCCACCGTTGTTCGTGCCAGCGCTGCATTCGCAGTTTGCAAAAGTCCGACTCACTTTTCGACACTGTCCGGGGCGGGTGTGTGTGTGTGTCGACGTGGGACATGGGAAGTGTTTCCGAAAATAGTAATAATGTATTCGTATTCTGAGCTCGGGAAAATGTTCGGCGCTCATGGCCCCAGCTCGTTTGGCCTAGTTTGTGGCCGATGTTTTGAGCACATCCGCGGGGGTGGGCTGGTTCGGGTGGGGAGGGTGTTTTTGTGTTTCGACAGCACGACACTCTCCAGTGCGGTTGGGTGCGGATTGGTTGCGGTGGTGCATAATCCATGTGCCCGTGGGAGGATACGGCAAGACGTACGGTGAATGTCTCCGAGTTCGCCAAGCCCGGCGCATGGCTTGGGTATGGCCGGAAGATACGCCTGCAACCAATCCTGTCAACTTCCTGACAATTTTCCATTTCCGGTCGTTGGCAGCAACTTGCAGCGATACGTGAAGCAGTGTTTTAAGCGATCCGTTGCAGGAACGACCGGCACCGAGACGGCAAAAGTTATGGTTTGGGGCTGCTGCACACGAAGGAGTCTTTCCCTCTCTCTCCCTCGCAAGAAAACCGGTCCGACCGCATTTGTGAAAGCAATAGTTTAGTTTCAATTTCCATATGATCGTAAGTGTACGACCGGGGAGCAATTCCAGCGCTGACCCGTCGTCCTGCTGGCATCGGGAATGCAGTTTTGCTGGCCGGATGTATTGATTTGAACTAATATTGAGGACACAAACAGACACGGCAAAGGGCGAAACAAGTCAACACAGACGGTTGAGTGAAGATTTGGTGCTGAGTGCATTTATATTTCCTGCCGTGGTTTTATTGAGCACTTTTCTTGAAGTTTTTCAAAGTTTCTGAGGTTTTGAAGTTCGATTATTGCAAGTTCCGATTACAGGGCGAGTTTCCTTTTTCCGAGCGAATCTTTGGCAGGGTTTATTTCAGATAGAAGCTAACTCTTTACGGGTAAAATGATTACCTAGTAGACCTTCGACTCAAGTTTAAGCTTAATTCATTACACACAACTTTCCTCTTAACTGTCCGATACAGGCAAACACACATCAATGTTCAGGATGTTGTCCTTCGGAGCGTAAATATTCTTGAACCATCACTTCGACGCAGTAAAATATTTTCACAGACATTCCAAACCAGCAAGCAAGCGTTTCGAATTGGAAATAAGTGCATTCAAATGGTTGTCGTTCCTAGCAAGCTGTGTGTGTGTGTGTGTGTGTGTGTTTGTGTGTGTTTTTCCTCCATGGGGCGATATCGATATCCCAAGAAGTTGGTACGAGGCGCTCTGTTAGTTTAGGCATGTCAGAATGCAAATTATTAGTTGTAAATGCCAATGCCGTGCCTCAGTTCGCTGGAATCGTGAGCTACATTTTAATTAAAAGGCATGTTTCATTATACCATTTCATTTAATGAGTCAGTGGGTGTCTGCAAAAAAAACAACGATTTGAAGCGTGAATTATTCTATGCGAAGGAATTTACAATTCAAGTGGAGCTTAGAACGTTTTTGTTTTGCTTATTAATTGTAGGAAATAAAGGTTGCGATTTTTGCTTCAAAATAAATTATTTATTGAATTTAGTAAAAATATCATTTTTACATGGAAGCAATCAATCCGAGTCAAACATAGGTTTTTTTTTGTAAAGTCAAAGAAATTTAATTTAAATGGTAATACATGTTTCTGTTTATTTGAATTATTTCTCTATGCTAAATTATTTAAAAATTCAGTTGGATGTATCTAATATTTAACAGTCATTAAGGTCAAAAACCTGCCGTGTGAAGACCGGCACCACTGTCACAACTACTACCGGACCGCCCTAGGCTCTGGCCTGAAATTTACAGGGGTTCACCGTTGAAAACTGGTCCTGGCGCTCAATCTAACGGTCTATCTAGAGTGATTTTAAGAAGCCATCTCTTAAATAAGCGTAAGCAAATCAAGGAAGCCCCACCGTTAGGAACTTGTCCTGTTTTATCCAGAAAGAAGCCTAACGTCCGATGCATGTTGGATTGTAACGCTGTAATCGGCTCGAAGGTTTAGGGTTGACCAGGCTGCAATGGGCTTATGCTATGGTGAATTCGAATTCGTTTATCTGAAAAAATTCAGAGAAATAATGGATTAGGAGCAAAAACTCAGCAAAGTGTTATGAGAATGTAAATTTAAATTTATTAAATTTAAAGCAATTAACATTTTTAAAAGAGCTGTTTAATGGTCATTGTTACATCAAACTATGTGCACAATGAACCAGTCTTTATGAACTCCCGACGAGAAATTCCGTCTGCAAGCGCAGTCTGCTCTTCGAAGGAACGTACGGTAATGCCTGAACGATCAAGTCTCTCGTGGATAACGATAAAGCTGCAGTGTGACGAGATGAATGTGAAGATGAGTTACCATTAGTGGGAAATGAAAACACGGGTTCATTTTACACGGCAGAGCGGCGGCAAATGCTGTTACCTTATCCCGTTGCCCGCTTTGTTCTTCAACTTTTTTCCTCCCCCAACTGATAACGCTCGGGAAGAACGAGTTCAGGGTTGAGTAGCGAAGGAAAAGTCAAATGAAGAATTTCCATTCCACGGTTTTCCCGGAACACCCGGCAAGGAACAAAAACAACACGACGTTTAGGCAGATAACGCGGTTCGGCACGGTTGAAGGACCGTCCGTTAGGCCGCCTTCCATTTCCTCAAACACCCATCGTCAAATAAACAAACCGCCGATCCACGCCCAGGCTATGGGACAGTGCGCCCGAAGAAAATGGGCCCTGTAAAACGGCATACCCACCCGGTTCCACGAACACCTCCCCCCGGCACGTCCTGCACCCAGTGCAGATTGCGAGGTAACATTATACACATCGATGGTCTTTACTTTGTTCTTCCATTATGCTGCTCTTTCTCGGCGCAACCGACCGTTACCGTTGGGACAATCTTTTCCCACTACCGACTTCGTTTGTTTTGCACTGAAGCAAACCGCCAGCAGGCGGAACCGCGTCGCCGAATGTTGCCAAGGCGAGTGCCAAGGTTTGGGAAGATTGCGGGTTTGATGAGCGAAAAGTAAAAGGAAAGAATGAAGCACAGAAAAAAAACGAACACACGAACAGGCTGAAAAGACGTCTTGACGACTGGTGGTTAACGGGACCGTGGCGTGTGGCAGAGCAACGAACCACGAACGAGCCCCGCCTCGGTAGGTCGTTCGGAACATTTTGATAACCATCCACCACCACTCGGATCGGATGGAGACGCCCGGTAGCCCGTGAACGGAAAGTTTTTTGGAGTACACGGAGATCCGAACCGGGCAATGGGCACCAAATGAGCTAGCTCGTTTCCCCAAACCAAAAGCAAGCGGGCAAAACAGAACTCACGAAGAAAGGCTGCTGAAAGCTGCTGCGGTAAAGATGAAAATGCGTCACCATTAACTGGCGGAAAACAAGGCAAACAGCGAGCATATTTTAAGGGAGGGGTGGTTGGGAAATTGGGTCTCGAATTTCGGGTGGCATAGAAAATGTGTTGGAAAAAGGAAAATTTGTGAGCAAGGGAGAGATGCAGAGCAGACCGTTTTTGATGACATCAATGCTTAAAGAGCAGTTGTTTTGCCTGTGGGTGTACCAAGCATAGGCCTAGCTAGCGATGGTTTCTTCGACGCTAGACTTTGTTGGAACATTCCATTGGACAAACCACACACACACACAGTGAAGATAATGCTTTATGAAGAATGAAAGCAAAACGCAATGTACGGTGAAAGGTTATTTCGAGAGCATGAAAATCGATCAAAAACGCTTCAAGTAAACAAAATAGTCGAGAGAGGGGGGAGCGGAGCTATGTAAAACAATAAAGAGCTAAATTGTTTCAGAGCTAGGCAGTACATCAATCATTGCCATGTTTACATACATGTCCTTTTATATGCTGGCACAAATTTAGAACTTTTTATGTTCGCGTTGGAGGTTATGATTATAATAAGCTACGCATTGCTCTAACAACATGTACACAGTTTCATGATCAAAGGTTTTTGCTTAATGAGAGGATTATCAGATGAAATCTTATGTCATAAAGACAATTTATCAATTGATTGGAAACTGTGGAAGGCATTGATGGAGCAAGTAGAGTTCCACATCTGATGATTTCTTCAAACAATTGATTTGGAAATCGAGTGTGAAATCTTCAGGTTAGATTACCATTTAATAGGACCGATGTATATGTCATGAGCCAATATGTGCATTCTGTTCAATGTTTCATTACGTACCATCGTTAGAACTTATTTTTACCAGACGTCTATCCTTTGTTCCGTGTTATTCAAGAGCTACCAGGCGTCTCCATTGGGTAGCAAGACATAGTAAATATCATTTGATTATTTACCCAAAAAATCGGCTAGTATTTCTTTTTACTAGCCTACTACTTTTTAAAATTTACTAGTATTTGCTGATATTCAAAAACATCCATCTCTTTTCAAGATTAAGATGATGCATTGACCGACACGTTCCCTGGAGACCTGTCCAATTTCTTTACCCCTCCTCGAACAAGTCGACAGTACACCCGATCGCTTGGGTGCACCAATTTCTAACCATTCTCCGACCAAAATGGATTAGCATAACTGAGGCTTAGCTGACGGTTCCAATGAAACAAATCGCTTGAGTCGGTTTGATACTATTACCATACTTAGCGCGTACCCATTCCTAGCCGGCCCTGTCGACCGAATCTGCGGTAAATCCGGCAGAGTATGGGGTACGCGCAACCGCTACACCGGTACAACCTTTGAACCGAATCCAAATTTCTAAGTCCACATGCGCTCGCCCGGGGTAAAGGTGATAGAAGAAAGGGGGGGGGGGGGGGGGGGGCGGCAACAGCGCCGAAGCTGGTGGCCCGCAGGGCGCACAGTGAAATTCATCATAATTGGATTACTCTAATCGAGTTTAAATTAACGACCTGCCTGCCTGCCCGGCAGGGGTAAGAAGTGGGTGGTTGGGTCCTGAGTCGTTGCACGGGCCAAGTCAGATTTAATTATGGCTACGTGAGCAAAAAGGAATAGAATAAAGCCCGGAGAGGCGACAAAAGTACAAACGACAAAATTCGCCGAGAGAAGCCCACACCCACCCGCTGCCGGTTGCCATGCGGGGACACTTTTTCTTGAAGGCAAAAAAAATGTCGTGAAAATTGCTTTATAACGACCTCTATCCTCTAAGACTTTTTTTGTGCGAAGGAGGGGGAGGTAGAGAGAGGTTTCCTGGCTTGTGCAAGAAAAAAACAAGAAAAAATTAGACAGCAACTAGCGACAGTGCTGAGCGGTCAATCATGGGCGCTGAAAGGGACGATTGCAACCTTTGGCAACGCAAGTGAGCAGTTGAGCAAAAAAGGGCAACCAGTTTCCATGGGGAAGATTTCGGAAGGCGTTTTTATTAAATTTTAGGTTGCGTCTCTAGATGAAGGGGAATTAAGCTTTTCTCGTGACATTCCGGGTAACAGCAATCATTACGAAAAATATCAATAGAACTCAAGAAATAAAATTAAATAGAACTCAAGAAAATAGTCTTCCAAAAGCCACAATAGGACTCGGACGTCAATTGGGTCTACACTAGTCAACGATGTCGATGATCGAATATTCGTTCCGAACCGAAAAAACTAACATGTCACACCAGCATGTAAACATGCTTCAAAACAGAAGGCACTGAAGCGTGCGACGTTCAGCGTACGATGTCACCTCAGTCATGAGGCTGGGTGAATCGTGGGACCTCCCCTCGATAAGAAAGTCAGCACAACCAGTCAGCCTGACCGTTTGTGCACGTATTACACTGACTTCCTTCCATTTCCACACACATCCACACACACACATCGATCTGTTTTCTTTTTTTCGCAAACGGCCATTCGAAATCAAGCGACCAATAAATTTTGCAGTCTTTTCGATAATGTTCAAGTACGTTATTTATGAGTTTTATTAGACCGTGGCCCATATATCAGCCCGTTTGGTGGAGGGTCGGTATCAAACTGTGCCTGTCAAGCGCCGGTGCCTGTGCTGTTCGGGGTACGAGGTTGATCGAAAAGTCATTCCGGTAGGCTAACAATAACGTATAAAGAGGCAGAGAAACCGGTCAAAAAAAGCGTTTGCTTGTGGAGAAGCATTTGCGTGCGTGTTGGAGAAGCTCTACCGAAGACCGAGGGAACAATTAATTTATGTCTACTTTTGCTCATCTTCATCACCCCAGAATGGCACCCGGCAAGTGGTTAATGTTTCCAGTGCTTTTTTTCCTCTTCTGCTGCGTATACCTTCGATTGTCGAACGTACAATGAATGTGATGTGCTCGACGGGGGGGAGGTAACTCACATGTGATTTGTATATGAAAGATATAGAATTCTTTTTGCCCACCAGAAGCCTTCTTACGGCACGCAACATCGCTCCAGGAGGTCGAAATGCTGAACCTGCCCCGGTTGCTACCAAGGTAATGATTTATGGTGTATCATAGGCCATTATTGTACGCCCAGAGCTCAGAGGGTGGCATGAAATATGTTCCCTCCCCACACATGTGTAAGTGCATATCATTTTGGAGGACATTATCAAAGGCTCACCGGGTCACAATTTACTGCCACGCAAAGCGATGGGAAGAACATTGTGGCTTTCTTCAAATGTTTTTTGAACCAAGTAAAGTGAGAGCTTGTCCAAAATGCGTAGCCCATTTAAACTGTGTGAATGTGACTGTTTACGTGAAGAAGATGGTTCATTAACTCGTTTTACGGCCATTTTATTACTACACGCCGATCATATTCAATCCAAATCATTTCGCGCCGTGTGAACTCCCGAACCGAACGATTGATGTCACCGGTTCATTTTGTGCGAATGAGTGCTTTTTCTTGGGTGCCGGCGCACTTAACCGTTAAATTTATGACACACATAATGTACCCATAATCAGACCGATTCAAGTGCTTCGACTGTAAACTATAAACCTGCTTCAAAACATGTATAAATGTATTTAAATTTGTTCCTCTCTGCAACGCAGAACGAAATTGAATTTCGTAACATAAAGTAACGCAGCAACCGAGTTACTTCGGTCGCTATAATTGACAGTTGTCCTCGACGGTTTCGACCGGGCCAAGTGTTTCGCTGCCTGTACTGCAAAATACAATTTATTCCCGTGGACTGGGGATGGAAAACCGTCGGTGGGTCGAGCGGACTGGTTTCGGTTCCGGTTTGGAAATCGAATTTCAACCATCCACCGTACGAAGGAAGCTCGCGGACCGGTACAGGATGGGAATAAAAATCATCTGCAGAAGAAAGCTAACAGAAGCATCCAGCGAGCAGCAGCAGCAGCCGTCGTCAAGGCCAACGCTGGGTGCGAACCGATCTGTTTGACACACGATTGTATTCGGTGCAAGCAACCAAACGGGCGCAGAAAATGTACGACGCTTCCCAACGAACGGTGGGGCTGTAAACACATAAAAATAATCCACTTCCACCTCGGTTCGGTGTTTTTGAGCATCGTGTGAGGAACTGCTGGTCCTACTGTCGGGGGTGTTTGGAGTACCAGGAGAGATAGTGGAGGTGGTGAGCTACAGACGAGTGAACTTTATTTCGTTACGAAAGCCGGAAACACTCTCTGACCTGCACACGGTTGCTAGCTGCCGAACCTCGGGGGAAGCTTCTATCTTTCACGGCTAGCTTGCACGAGAACCCGCAACCCAAGCCGCTTGAGCACTTCCGGTATTCCGGTCCAGTTGCGGCGTACATCCGGTGTTCCGTCCGTCTGCAACCGCGTCCTGTTGTGCTGAGACCGGACCTGTGTGTGATGCCGGACCATGGTTCATTGTTAAATATGGTCGCTTGTTAGCGGAAAGAACAGCAATATAATTGAATCAAATTTGATAACATCTCGCTCGCTCGCTCGCTCGGTGGAACACTTGGCCCGACTTCTTTGCTTGTGGGTGCCTGTTACAAGGTTTTTCTTCACTTGCCGATGCTCTTCTCATCAACACGTGTAGCACAAATGGCTGATAAACGGTTCGGTCCGGGAAGGAAAACATGAGCTTACACAGAACAAAAAAACACCCCCCGGAAAGCATCAAGCCTAGGCATCGGATTTGGATGGTTGTGTTGATTTATGAGGCCTCGGACCGTGGCATGGAATTGAATTTACTCTCTGCTACTTCTGCCTGTTCACTTACACGCCCAAGTGTTCCACTCGAAAGTGAAAGCTATACGATTTTCCGAACCCCAGCCAGTAAACGATGTGTAATGACCCTCCATCCACCTGGACTGGGGTGGTTAGTCCTGAAAATTTTCTGAAGCACCCTCTTTCTCTCTCTCTCTCTCTGACTCGTTTTTCTGATAAAAATCATAAACGTGGAATGTGTGTGTTATCCCATAACCACAACCGGTCACTCACACACACATACACGCGCGGGGAAAATCGAATCGGAAACACGATAGCAATCAACAAGCATAAAACTAATAAAAATCATAAAGAAACATAATCCCCCAGCGATTCTTTTTTGCCCGGTGAACCGAGCAAAATTGAATTTGTTTTCCCCGGTCGGTCGGTGGGCGGTGGATTAAAGAGGTTCTGTTTGCCTGGGCAGCCCATCACGAAATATTCGTTCAATCGGGTTGAAATGGAGTTCGGTACCGATATTCGACTGGGCATAACAAGATGCCTTATGGTACGGGTTACCGGTTCTGGCGCTCGGGCAAGCACAAAGTCGGTGATTCATTGTGGTTCGCTTGTTGTACTGTACATTCTTTCATACGTGTCCTCGTGCTCTACCTGGCCCCCGTGTCTGCGTGTGAGCCAGAAAGAAGTCGTCCATTGTTGAAATCGATTTGTTGTAATTGAATTTCTTTTCAATTGGCCACCAACAATGTCCTCTTTGTGCTGGGAAGAAAAAACAGGGAGTATTTGTTTTGCTGTTTTATTCTCCCTGTTCTCTGGCGTCGCCGTCGTTCTGTTGGGATAATCAGTTTTACAAAGATTAATTACCAGATAACTAGCTCCAGCGCACGTTGGATGGTTTCCTTCCCGTTTACATGCGGAAAATCGATTTCCCGTAAGATACTTCTTGCAATTTATGTGTGTGTGTGTGGTTGTGTGTTTGTTCTTGTGTACACCGTCGTATTAATTAGTCACGATCCAGGAACAAGTCGCGAAGAGGAACGCCGGATACTTCTGCCATCCAAAATGTCACTCAACAAGATAAAAGACCTGATGTGTAGCCTGTCAATTAGCGAATGGTTAATTCACCAACACACACACACCCAGCAAAAGTGCAAAGTTGTACCCTCCGAGTATCTATCGCTCACGCGGTTAGTTGCCGTTTGGGGTTGCCATTACAGGGTTTCTCAGGTCAGTTCAACATTGTACCACTACATGCCACCGGTATAAAACGCTTATCCGACATCGTGTATGCAATTTGACCTCGTTCACCCTTCTCAACACGGGACAAAAAAGTCTTTCAACTCCGTAAAATTCCAATTCAACCAACCCTGCGATGATGTTGCACTGCAGAACTTTGGTCGAAATCTTGGTCATGACTGCATACCACCAAACTTCAAAAACATCCCGCGATTCATCTCAATTAGTCCCAAATTAATGCGTTGACAGAAAGTTTTGCACTGTTGGGATCGGCTGCGTGTGTGTTTAAAATGATTTATTAAGATAAATAGCGACGCTTCTGGTGCAGATATTACATGCGACCAGCGAAGGAACAGTTCTCGCCGGGCGTCACCTTGCCACGGCTCATAACGAACACGTGTTTGTCCGGGTTGATAAATCAAAGTTTGGGCAATTGATTGCGGTTGATTTTGTTGGAAGAAAAGTCGGTACACGTAGCGAAAAAGTTCATTAACCTTCGTCGGGACGTTCTCGGGACGCGCTAGATTTCTAACACACGTCTGGTGCAGGACGTTTCGCTCGTAACTTTTCTCATCTACGGTCAGCTGTCCGGAGCTGGTGGTCGGTCCGAAACTATAACTTCCATCATGGCCGGTTGCCGGCCCGGTACAAGAAACACAATCATGGCGACTGTTCCCACCATCACCCATCAGGATGATAAACTCATGCAAAGTTTTTTCCCGGGCTGTTCCTGGAGAAACAACATTCTCGCAGCGAGTAACAGTTTTGCAACAGTCAACTTTTAGCCAACGGGTTGGCGCTTGACCCTCGGCAGCGGCAGTGGCGTACTTTACGAGTTTGACCTTCCCGGACGGCTAACCCTCGGCGAGGATCTCGGGGTCCAGTTTTCCCAGTTTTCGGCTTCCCACTCTCGGTGGTGGACAACGATTTGGGGATAGATTGGAGTTGAAAGCACGAGGGTGCAAGCCTGCTTTTAACATATTTATGAGATGTGATGAACAATAAAAATCTCAAAAACAGAAGTTGCCGTTCCTTGTTACTCCGGATTTTCGTTTCGTTGGCCTGAAAGCTAGCTACGAGCTAGCTGATCCGAAGAAAAAACGGGGGAAGCAAGCAACACGACGGAGGTGGTTCTCATTTCCTGGAGAAACCTTCGGTCCTCGTGCGACGTTCCCGTCCTGTTGGAAGCTTTATTTGCAGCTACTTTTCAATCCACTTCCGGTGGTGCTAGTTCAACACACAGACACACAGAGCAGAAAAACACACACAAAGTCTCAATCTTCCGCATTAGCACCATCAGTGGCGAACGAGAATCAGTGCTTCGAAAATGGCGTGCTGCAATGAGCAGCGAAGATGCATCCGGATGCCATTGACAAAGGTGGAAATTACCACTTGTGCCATGCCATGGTCGCCTGCTTAGCCGTCGAATCCATCATCAGGCACGTTGGCACGGCTATCGATTGCAAAAAGGCCGCCCTGGGGCCGCCCGTCGCAGTACAAGGTGAATGGTTTTACATGGCGTTAAGAACGACCGGCAGAGTGGAAAACCGCCTGCAGCCATTCGATTGGTACTATTTGAACGGTCGGCCGGGATGGGATGACGGTTGGAAGGACGAGCGACGAGAGATTCCTGGCCAGGCGCAGTTCGTGACTTTCGCGAAACGGGAACTCGAGCACGAACTAACTTTCTCGATACCGTAGACCGCACCATCGGCATGGGATGGGTCGAGCAAGCAAGCAAGCAAGCAAGCAAGGAGATGAAATTATTCAAATATTTTATATCTTTTTCCCTTGCCTTCCCATGTTCTTTATCATTGCTCCTCTACGCCGAAACCTTCCCCGACGTGCTTATGCTTTCGATTGGATTTGCATTGGCCTCGTTCTGGCTTCCGCTTCTTCTTCTTCTTCTTCTTGCCGGCTTCCCTGATGGTGGTCGTTGGATGAAAATTTGCCGCGCCCCATCGTCGACGGCACTTCCGCCTTATCGACCGTGCACAAGTGTGCAAGTGGGGGTCGTCGACTATGGCGCTTACACATTAGCATATTTTTCTCACACCGAACCGAAGAATCCGGCGAACCGTTCGGAACCGTTCTGGCCTGGTTTTCTTTGCTGCGAGACTAGGGACAGGGGGGGGGGGCAATATTGGCGATGTTTCGATCGCCTTGGTTCGCTGACGGGCGAGGCGTCGCAATAACGCCCAAATCCCGGAGACTGCAGTAACTAAGTGTGACATGATTTCTATGCATTTTTGTGCCCTTCCTTTCGGGGTTTTTTTTTCTTGCATTTTATGGCTCCGTTGTCTCCGTTCCGTTCTCGATCGATGGGGTTTGGTCTCTTTTCTTCTACCCAGCTTGATGGCCTCGAAGTGCAGCTCGTTCGTGTATGCATACAATGTCGAAGGCAAACACTTGTGGTCATTGTGAGCTAGGCGCCCCCATGCTTTTTTTTTGAATGGTCGCCAAGAGAAGGGAGTTTTTGCGTGTTGTTGTAAGAAGACACGATTTGTATACCCTCGGTACATATTTGTCGAAAGATTATTAAATGATGGAATTACGTTTAATGGATTGCTTGCAGAGCTGCCAGTCGGACGATGTCTCAAGTGAGAAAAAGCGTTTTTTATAAGATTCGTACGAAGATTGTGTTGTAGATAGTTAGATGAACATAGTCAGTCATTTAAGAGGATGCGGTTCCTTCAAGTCCATGCCTACTCGCGAAATAAAATCAATTAATCGCTATTGAAATGATCAAAGAGCTGGTTTATATGGATTTCATGGTTCTATAATGTATAGTTTTAAATAGACAGAAATGCTCCATTCGAAAATTATTGATTGGTAATGGAGGCGCCTGGTACCTTATGCGTTTTTGGTGATTAATGATACGTCAGAAGCTATGCAATTGGGCCATATACCACTCTATCTCTTCTATTTCTTATGTTTTCCAACAATAACTTTGAAAATTCTTTATATTTCATCCGGCATTGTGGCCGTCAGTGTCTGAAACACTTGCAGCAGTTTTTTTAATGCATGAAAGACGGCTTGACTATATGGCTCGCTCGCTGAAGTTATTAATAAAGCATTTTCTTCCTGTTTGGCACTACAAACTTTAAAGCTTTTAGCCTGCAAATTAAGGAATACTGTGACTTGATTTACCCCATAGGTAGTATTTGAGAATTAGAAAGCTTTAAGAAAAATTCAATACTGCAATTTAAGCTTTTTGCATAGAAAATAGTTACCGTACACGTGACTTTTGATCCGTTGAGTTTTTTACTAGTCTACAAAAATAGCAAAAATACAACCTTTTTATATTTTTCGAATAATGTTAAAGCTGCACCTCAGCTGACATTGTCCATTAGAACATTTCTCAAAGTCTTTGAAAAGCAAACAATCCAACGGTGCATTCCACCCATTACCCTTTAAAAATGTGCTTAATGCGCCAGTGGTGTCTCTTAAGCTCGCCAAATATTGTACCACTAATAAAGACAGCAAAGTCACGTCCCAGTTTCCCACCGCCAACGGAAGCCCCAAAAAGCCAGCTTACTATCCGAAATTGGCACAACTCAGCACAACATAAAACAATGCAAATACATACTCATAAGCTAGCGATTCCATCGTCCCGAACATGTAAAAACAGAGTCCGGGCGGGCCATCGTTAGACTGAGCCTGGGTAAAGAATACGAGCATGTTTTGCAATAATAATGGGTCACCCTTCCGTACTCTCAACCCCCTTTACAACCTCGTTCCCCGCAAAATACTAGGGACTGGCTGCAATGGAACGGAAGTGTAGAATAAAACCAGCAACACAAGCAAAACCGGATGAAAAAAGGGAAAAAACGACACGAAACAAGAGGGGTGAGTGAACTAGGGCAATGGATGTGGAGAGCAAGGTTTGAAAAATAAAATAAAACTTGCAAACACAACATCGAACAGGCCGCACTTATAAATTCTAATACTGTAGCCGAATTATGTCCGATTCTGTTTGGGTCACTTCACGCCCGTTTCGGCTTTTCCTGGCAGCGGCCAGCATTTCCACATGAACTGCTACAACGGTTCTGTTTCGCAACATCCCTCTCACCCATGGCAACGTGTTGTTGTGCGGACTTTGACGGGGAGAAAGTATACGGGGAAGGGGAGATGTGGGTTGGAGGATTGGGAAAGAAATATGTTTTTAAGTTATTTTATGCTACACATAAAACAATACAACGCAGCGCAGCGTTGACTGGGAAACGTAACTGCCGTGGTCCGGAAATTGCCCACTAGGACAAGCGAGTTCACTGTGGACAGTTGTGTGTGTGTGTACGGTTGTTGTTGTTGTTGTTTTCGAACGGTCAGGCAGTTCTAGCACGATGGATTCTGATCGGTACGCGCGCGTTTCTATATTTCTGGCAATGCTTTGGGGCATTCACGCTACACGGCGCCCGTACAGTTTGGCTTGCTTCGGTCATCATATTCTAGGCGCTCCACCACTCCACAACACGGAACTCCATTTACAGGTAATTTTTGTTTCATTTCCAGCACGCAGTTCGAGCCGTGGTTGCGTAGAGTTTTCCTCCCGCACAACACGGCAAATGGAGCGCATAGCCGAAGGGGCACATTTTCACTGCACATCGCCATATCGACAATGGACGAAAGATGCTCTTGGTTGCGAGGCCCGGCCCGGCATGTGATCGATTGATGGCGTTATGTGCCGGACCGTTGATCAGAAAGAACGGTTCAGTTGATTTTACATTTCGACGCAAATGTTACGCCCCAGGGAGGGTTTGTTTTTTTTTTGTTTTGGTTTCGGGTTGGGAGAATGCAAATTCGTGTAGGCTGGTATTAGTATGAAGCTAGGCTCATTTGCTCGGTTTTGCGATAAGTTGATACTGAAGAATATTTTGAAAATTTGTACGGTACAACATTAAACGACGACCGTGCAGTCAAATATTTCATATTTTTTAGGTTTTATGAAATCGCTTCTTGTTTTAAACCTTGAAAAACTTTTCACAAAAATCTGCCCGGAAATGTTATCGGTGATGGAGGCGCCTGGTACCTTTTGCATTTTATTATATCATGAAGTTCAATTAATGATAATGATACGCTATCCAAAGAATCGGCATTTTCGTTTCAAATTGTCACAAAAGTGCTAAAAAACTTAAATCTCACGCAAAGCTAAGATAGCTTCTTGAATAAACATGAAAAGTCAAACTGTGATTCGTAATGGAGGCGCCTGGTAGCTTATGAATTCTTGTGATTAAAGATTTGTGAGAAGTTCTGACATTATCCTTATGATTTTTGTATATTAAAGGCTCGAAACCAGATCCCAATTTTCATGCACCCGTAATTCAACACCTAGCTTTTCATGTGTTTAAGTATCGACAACGATTTGCAGGAAATAGCTACTTATCAATTAAATATTCAGTTCTATTCCTTAGAAAGCGCATTTAAAGAGGCAGAAGTGGTTATTTATTGAAACAGGATAAATAAACAGCAAGTCATGTAGATAAAAAAGCTAGTTAGTGGGCTGTTAGTTAGCAGTTTATCAAATTAAGGATTATATCAACAACAGGTACACTACCAAATGCTTCATTTATCTCAACTTCTCATACTCTTTTAAGATCAGTATAAAATTATTAGTATTCATGTACGTCCAACATACCCTGCAGTGCCATCGAACTGCACACGAAAAAGTTGACTAAACAAATGTTCCCAATCGCATCAAATCGCATGCGTCTCGAATTTTGATGCAAATGTCCATGCAGCCCGTGCACGCGTTTCCATTTCCATGCAGCGTTATGCATGAGCAGTTTATTTTGCGTGCATTATTTCATAATTTATCGCCCCATTCTCTTGCAATCGGTTGCTCTACGCGGATAGGTTCGCCGTTGACCGGTGCATAAAGGAGGAAAGGACTGCATTCTTCTACTTCCTGCGCCATCGGGTGCTTTCAGTGCAAGTGTGTGTGCTTGTGTCCAGTTTACGGATTCGGTCTACCGGAAATGTCAACTGCACCGCCCGCCTTCCCCTTCCCCACCCAACCAGGAACAGCTCGAATGTAAACAAGCAATACGCAATAAGTCAAAAGTTGCGGGCCACACCGTCAAGGGTCTGAATGGTTTTGCAATCATGCTGCTGCTTACCGAAAATGCTCGACCGATTCCGGTTGACCTGACAATGTTTTCCTCATACTCCTCCCTCCGACCCCCGTTTCTTTTGTGTCTGTCTCCTTCCTTTCCTGCTTCCTGTCCAGGCATACCTCATTTAGTCGGTGCGCTTGAATGGTTCGACAAATGATGATGATTTCGGCTTTAGCACCTAATTTCCATCGAAATATTTGGCAAATGGACCTTTCCTGTCTGCACTACGGTCAGCTTCTTCGTGGTGGGGGAAAGAAGGGTAAGGAGGAGAGGAAGTGAAAACCCCGTGGAGCTCCACCTACATAACCGTATGCTAATGCGATGCGAGCAAAATAGCCCGACGTCCCCTCACTATATTCCCTTCCAAAAGTCTTGTCCGAGTCTTGTGCAAAACCGGGCTCGAAACATGACCGACTCATACACACATACGCACGCACCAATACCGGCAACGCATCAGTGCCGGGTCATGCTAATGGAGCGGAAACAAGAGTTCTGACTTCCGGCTCGAAGTGATTGTATAAACAATCGATACCGAAAAGCAGCTGAGTCAGCTGAGCTGGAGGGTGGGTTTGGAGCCCCTGGAGAAGCCTGCGGAGGGGTTTGCTAAAGATGAAAATTGAACCCCGTGGCCGAGAGTTGGACCGTAAATTTTGATGAAAATTTTACTTTTCGCCAGCAGAAGCAGCAGCAGCTTTTGTCTCAATATGCAGGCTTTGTATGAGCCTTTGATGAGGGAACCGAGGCGAGATGAAGGCTCTCACCCGTTGGATTTTTCTCTCGTGGTGGGAAATTCTCCCGTAAAGGATAGGGTTGCATGTTTGTTGTTCTCTTCAAGCCAGGACATGCTGTCAGTGAGGGAAATTTTCGTTGAAATCAATACCCTTTTTAACAAACAAAATCAAGAGGTTTTAGTAAAATTGTTTAAAAAGCTCTTTTTGGAGGTTTAAAATCTCGAAACTTTTGTTTCACTACTAGATGCGAATAGTTTTTCACGCAAAAAACCCAGTCAGCTCCCACTCCTTTCATTTAAACAGTCAAACCAATCCGAAGTCTGGCTCATCTGTCTGATTGAAGTGTTTCCCTTTCGCACTGACGTTGGAAAACTCCGTGCTCCCGAGCTCGGGTGTGAATGGAAATGAAAACCGCCTGCCACAACGTTGATTTCGGTGCTCATCTGTTCCGACAGTTCCGGTCCTGCTGTCTAAAGACCGCCGAAGACCTAGAGAACCAGTCGTGGCAAATTATTATCAACACGGTTGGAAAAAGGCATAGGGAAAATCGATGAAGCGCCTTAATCAGTACGCAGAATTTCATTGACCAGCAGAAGAGGCGAATCACGGCACGGGATGGGTGAATGTGGTAGACTGAGAGGGTTTGTTCCTTCTCTGCTTCTCACTCTCTTTGTGTGTGTGTCTCTCTCTCTCTCTCGCTCCTTTTAACCCCAAAAACACCGGTCGGTGATACTGGCCACCGATGGAAGCTGGAGGTGAACCATTAAGACGTAAAGATGTATGTTTATGCCCGCTGTGAACGTGATGTTCCCGGGGTTTTGTGCCCTCGCCGTTTTTTTTTCCTCTATTGCCCGGTTGACCATCCGGAAAGCGTGAGATAAGCGTCGGGAAGGAAAACCGCAGCTATTAGAAGCGTCATAGAGTGTCGTTCCCGGAGCTGGACAAAAGAAAAAACCACCATCAAGCGCTAAAGCACATCCTGGCGCGGGTCTGCTGTTGACGTTGGCTGGCGTTTGTCCTGAACGGGAGTTGGCCTGTTGCGTCAGCCATTTTCCGGTTCACGGAATGTCCCACCCAGACGGATAAGATTAAGGGGGCATGAGGGCGTTATTTGTTTGCATGTGTGCGAGTGTCTGTGTGTGTGTGTGTGCGTAATAAACGATAATACTTGGTCGGGACAGGACTTACCATAACTTCTTACATTCGGGCCACACGGGGTGCTGTTCCCTTGTTCACGTGTTTATAGGGTGACGATAGAATGTAAAACACATTCAAAAGGAAGGGTCAGGCAACACGCAGGCCAGACAAGGACATGGACCGAAAATTGAGGGCAGAAAAAAACACAAGAAGAAGGGATACGTCGTATGCGAAAACTGATTTCGAAATATTTATGCCCAGACGGTTCGGGCAATAAATTGTACACCAGGCACCGCCAACATTTCTTCGCCCAACATTGCCCCCGCACTTGGCGGAAGCATTTGTCGATTTTATGCTTTCTGTCCCGTGCACGCGTTTCACGCCCTGGTTGGCCCCTTTTTCGGTTAAGTTTGTGTTTCAATTTGTTACCGTTTTGCTTGCCCAATTCTGCCCACTTTTCCCATTTAACCAAGATTGGCGGGCAGCTTATGGTACGCAGAAATCGTGAAGCGAACGGTGTTGGCTGAGGGTTGAGTGTTCAATATTATGCTTTGCGCCACCACCACCACCAATGACTCGTCTTTCCACACCAAATGTTTGAAGTTTCGATTTTAAAAAGCTGCCGTACCGTTTACCTCCTGTTGGTTTTTATTTATTAATGAAAAGTGGCATACACCAAAGAGCGCCACCCCAAACCGGGTTCGGTAAACCAGCCGCCACTCTTCAAAAATAAGGAAGGGCCTCGCTATTCTGGGTCAATAGCAAATTCGCAGCACAGCAAATGAGAATATATTGATCTGGGGCAACAATAAAACGGTTATTTATTGGTAGTGATCGCGTCCGTGCACTCGAAGCTACGGCGGAACGTGTCGAGCATTGGATGGTGCTTTCGATTTCCCGGTACCTCCAGTACCGCTGTCCACACCGCTCGGTTGGCATATTATTGGGAAATGGGTACAAAACCAGCTAGAAATTGAACGACGACTTTGATAAACCTTTTATGTTCGGTCGGAAGACTTTACCCCGAATCGGTCACGTGGTCGCGAGTGGAGTGAAAATGGGCACACTGGGCACATGATACAAAGGGGGGGTGGGGAGCGATGCCAGTACTCGTTGATTTGGGTATGATGTATGATGCCTTTCGGTAATAGATGAATGGAGGTTTCGTTCGCGTTTTTTCCCCGTGCTCGTTCACTTTGCGTATTATAAAAATACACACACGCAGACGGGCACACACTGTATCGACTGTATTGCCATAAGTGTAACGAGGTGTTCATAATCTTGCTGCCAAATTGTCTGAAAAATTGAGTGTGTATCGGCGTTCGCGCGCTCGCTCATTTTTTTTATCGCATTTTACGTGTGCCCATTTTATCTGTGCGGTGAGTTATGGGGGTTTGGTAGAATATATACTTTAGGAAGTACCATTTCGCTGGAGAGAGGTGATGGGTATGTGGTAGATTTTTTGGGGAATTTTTTTGCGCTTGGTTCATAATTCTCTGTCAAATGCAATTGGAAAGCTGATGCCGGTTTTCGATGGGAGCCTGAGCTTGCCTGGGTGGAAGGGCCACAAGCGGTGAACTTTACTTTGGCTTTCCAGTCTGTATCTTTGGGTCATTTATGGTACAGGAATGATGATTTAAAGGTCGGGAGTAATGGGCACGAGTATTTATGGGAAACGGAATTAATTGCCAATGTGGAAGGAATAATGTTTGAGGAAGTGATTAATAGGATTTATTGTAGAGCTCAAAATGATGATTATCTTATGCATACTTTCAGTATAGAGCAGAGTTGAGAAATTAATATTGAAATTGAGATTTGCTGTGCTGTGCTGAAAGCTTTTAAAGGAAGGTTTGGGTTCTTAGGATTTTATTTACTTGTGCTCACCTTAAATCATAATTTAACTAAGGTAGACACCAAGATAGGATTTTTTGTGAAAGTTAAAGCAAGTAGAAGAATCCAAAAGTGGCAGTCCAAGGCCTTTTGAGGTTCCAGATTCAAGGAAAGAGATGCCAGGTACAGAAAGAACTGTTAAAACTAACCGTGTTTCTCATTCTCCCATATAATGCTTTCATGAAATTGCATCACATGGGACTAGCTGCTGGGAAATTTGAATCTTCGAATACAAATCCTAATAAGGATTCGAATCTCAGAATCAGGTTATGAATCTTAATGAAACATTAATTGAATCCCTATAGAATCTCAATCAAATCCCAATCGAATTCAAACCGGGTTCGGAACGCAATCGGATTTAAAGCTGATTCAAACTCCTAAAAGATACGAATCAGATTCAATTCGGTCATTTAAAATTCAATGCGATTCGAATGTTTTTCGGGGTATAATCATCAAATTTTCTGAGTCCCAAATCTCCCAACACTAGTTGGTTCTTGGCGATTAGGCTTGTTTTACATGACTCGGCTCAACCTCTACAAAAAATCCGTGTTAATCGTGACATTCTTGTCAAGCATTTCCCATATGCTCTAAGGTGCCAAATTCTTACGAAAAGAAGCGCAAACATGTCTTCCAGCATTTTTATGTCTCCTGGAGCCACAAAGATGTAGGTACAAACACATTTTGTCGTCTCCTGAGAATATTCGTTACGGAAAATGCCAAACACGATTACCTGCTGTTGAATCGCAATTGAATAGACAATTTTTATATTTTTTGTTGTTGAAAATCAACTATTCCGAGGTTTAAATCTGAATATTAAAAAGTCAAACAAACAGTCCTACTTCATAAATTATATGATGTGAAAAGTCAAACAAACCTTGTGAAAACATTGAAGAACACTTATTCTGCTTAAAGTTGTTGTAAGTTTCTTGATAAGCCCTCATAGGTTTGAGAAAGATACAGGGCATTTCTTTCCTTTTAAATGCCTATATCCTTCTTTAAATTTTAAACGTTATCCTAAGCACTTTTTAATCTGAATCGACTCGCTTGCATTGTTTGCATGTCAATAGGATTATGTGCACGGGAAAAATAATTCCATTAGTTAGTGGCATTGTTCAATTTTTCATGCCAATTCCCCTAAAATACCCACTCCGAACCGTACACTTTTGGCTGCATGATAGGCATAACAACACTTTACGCCATCGCCACCACCCTTTTGCCTGGGATCAAATGGTTGTGTTGGCCCCACTTGGGGATTTGATAAATATTCGTTAAACTAATCTTATTCCACCCGCAATCGGAATGCATGACAAAAGCCCACCCCAAACACATACACACACACATACAAACAAGGTAGAAAAATGCCAAAAAAACACACACAAATACTCTGTTAAAAGAATTTCACCCGGTACACACAAACCCTCCCCCCCTGGGAACGCACATCCCCTCTAACCCCGCTCCGAAGTGCAAATGGCACTACACTGTACGTCATCCGGCAACTAGCGCGAGCAGCAACACAAAAAAGTGGAATATTAACGAGCAATAAACCAATTTCTGACACCAAACATCATTCATCAAACCTTTCACACTAACGCTGGACGGGGGAGGAAAAAAACGGAAGTAGCAAAACTACACGAAACCAATCCCCGGCTCGAACGTCGGTCCACGTCCAGACCGTTCTCCTTCCCGAGGTTACCGGGCACCGTTTCACATTGTAGGAGCGTTAGCAAAACCAACAGACAGGTGTGATATTTGTCATCGGGTTTGAATCAATTTATTATTTAGCCCCTTTTGCACGGGCCGTGTCGAGTGGGGTGAGTTTTAGGCGCGAACTGGCGGTCTACATTCGAACCCCGGTGGCCTAACATCAGCGCGGGTCACATGCCACTGGCCTGGGAGTTAAGTGTGTGTGTGTGTTTGTGAAATGGAGAGCCGAACCGAACGAACACCGTCATGAACACGGCCACTGTGTTGCTGTTAAATGCTATCACACTTTCACTGTGGAAGAGGACGCCAACCGGGCCCATGAGGTAACTTTCGCTTCGGTGTGGAGCCTCCACAGGACGCAATGTACAGAATTTAACATTTAGTACGAACCTCGCTCCACACACTGACTGCTACCAAGCCAGGACCATAGTTCATCATTTTGAAGTTTCTTGTTCGTCTTGTCTTGAAAGCCAAACCCCGGGGAGGCGGTCCGGGTAAGCCGTCGAAGTGAAGGTCGTCCGGCCGAGACGGAGATTAGAAATTCAACGCGCATGGAAGGGGCCTGCTCGGTTCGTGATTTGCTACTGCGCCGTCACGGAGGCGTCCGAAGGGCAATGATCTTGTCTTTCGGTGCGCCAAGCAGGAAAGGCATTTGATAAGAAGATATATGGTTTCTTGGGAGGCCCGCCGGGAGCAGCCTTAGCGCTTCAACACGAGCCCGTACGATGGTGCCTGTCTGCTGGTAACATCCATCATTCTAGCGGTTCCTGGGAGGGGGAGCTGGGTCGTACGAGCCGGCGATGGCATGTGGCTTGTTCGTCACCGTAGTTCAGCATCATCATAATCATCATTCAGGTTCATCAGGCATCGAGCCGGTGACGTCAGCGAGCAAGTGAGTCCTGAAACGAAACCGACTAACTGCGAGTGGAAGGAATTATTTAGACAGCACAGCAGCGCGATAGCACGAGACAGATGGGTTGAAGCTCCGAAACTCCTGGAAACTGTGGCCCGATGTGCCTAGGTATAAAGCCGGGGTAAGCTTATTCGCAAGCCCCGGTACCCACACTTTTACGCGTCATCTAGATGAAGTAAATTTCCTTTCCTTTAATTAATCTTTTATCTAAATTTATTCATCAACATGTACGGGGCCGATTGGATGGGGAGCGGTAGTGCTGTCGGGGTGACGGTGTGCCGCACATTTTATTCATACAGCCACGAAGCAACGATGATGATGCGGAACGGGAAAGGGGTTGAAAAGGCGGCCCAGAAGCGGAAAAGCTTTTCCCGGATAGAAATGTACATTACGAGACATTTACACAGACAATGGCGGAGTTTGTTACGCGTTTCGCTGTCATGTCGCGGCTCGTTCTGTACCGCTCACCGGCAATGTTGCAACAATTCGTTCGCTTCACAGTGTGAACAAGTAAATTGGAACGGGGAATAGGGGAGGGGCAGGGTGGAAATTTGGTTGATAAGATGGCAGATAAGTGTCGTTAAGTGAATGGAATGGAAGGATACTTGGTGGGTTGGTGTAGTCGCTCGCTGATTGCTGGAGCATTCGAAAAATACGCAACCATAATGATGAGCACGTAGTGGTGCCGCCAAGGTGGTATGAAATCCGATCACTCAGCATTTAAGGCATCGGTGTCACGTTTTTTGGAATTCGGAAGCAATAGCAGAACATGGGGTGAATGGGCTTAAACTCGGTTTCGGCAGGTAGAATTTTGTCAGATGCCAGAAATAAATTGATTGTTGTCTGTAATGAGGTTAGAGCGTTTAGGTGGGAATTTGATACGTTGGGCCTTTAACAGTGTAAAGAATTCGGTTCGATTGCTTTGGTCTGATTGGCAACATGTTCATGGAAAAGAGTCTTTAAAATAAATGTTTGGTATGAGGTTTTAGCGTAAATTGAATGATTATTACACTTTTTCGTGACTGTGTTCGCATTATTTTTGTATGCATGTGTGATTCGTATTTTAGGACGAGGTTTTGGATCATTGCATTGCATCCGTTACTTTCGTTAACTGACTCAGGGTAAGGATTAGAGACGACTGAGGTCCCACAGACCCAATGATTCTATAAAAACACAGGTTGAAATGTTAACAAACACACACACACACATCTAACATCAATTGTTTAAACGTCATATGTTCTTAGAAAAACAGCATTCCAATCTTGTCTTAGACTTGCCAAATAGTTCGGAAAACTTTGCTGATTGACAGTAGAAATTTGCCAATGGAAAACCGATTCCCCTGTACGGAACAAAGCTTTGTAAATTATCCTTGAAATGAAATTGCTTCAGGCTTTCTGGTTGCGCACTGTAAAATATGACCCACTGTCTGATTTAAAATCCCTTTAATCATATCAATCAGCAGGTAATTGAAATCGTTCTCAATCTCGCCCTTATTCGTTAAAGACGATTCCGAGCACACCATCCATACGACTTGCTTTGTGAGTACAAACTTTCACGAACTTCGGTTTCGGCCCGATAAATACACGATAATCCGTCTTCTGTGCATACAGTCAACCGATGCTGAACATGAACTATCACTTGACAGCTTTTCGGCACCCAGTTTGGCCGAACTGAAACCTTCGAAACAGACAGTTCAGCTACTGTGTCCTATCGCCTATTGCCGTATTGTTTGCGGCTTTTGAAAAACGCTCATTCGGGTTTTGGGGCTCAAGAGTTCGGTTGTTTGGTTACCCTCCCCCCCCCCCCCCCCCCACTCACCCGAAAACCCTTGACAGTCTCAGAAGATTTGCTTTCCGAACGTCGGAATGACATTTAGTGCCATCTCGCCAAAAACCAAACCCTGCCACTGAGGTGCATTTAATGCAGCTCAACGACGCAACTCAAACACTTGCCCAGAAGCCTCCCTTTTCACTGGCACCATAGCTGATGGAACTGTTCAGCAAAGGTCGTGACCGAACCCCGGGGTAGGGTGAGTTGCATATTTTATCCAGCTACCGATACAAATCATACCGATTTCGGTAGCGGGCTCTAAAGTGCGCTTATTTTCGCCAAAGATGCCTCCAGTACAATCCAGGCCTTCGTTCAGCATGATACCAGACCAGGAATCGTACGTCTTGCAAGATTTGTGAGCTAGCCGGCAATGTTTTGCCTGGTGGAAAAACTTTGCCTTGCGGTCGGGAGTTTGCCCTGTTTCGGGAGACAGTTCAACCCGTCGAGGCTTTGTGCCAGGGAGCCATTTTCGAAATGGTGTGTAAGAGAAAACTATCCGTTACCGCAACGATAGAAGCGCGAAGATCGCGTCTTACCGTCGTCGGGCTGATGGTTCGGGATGTGCAGCTTTATCATCCAGCCCGGGGTCGGTCGGTGGACGTGCGAGATGAAATATGGTGTATTTAAGTCCCGTGCTCGTGAGGCAGGCTGAAAGTTTTCCACTGAATCGCTAAGCGATAGCGAGAAGAAGCTCCCCGTGTGTGTGTGCGAGCGAACGATGGTTTCAATTGCCGGATAATGAAAGTGAGAAATGAGATATTTTCCATGGAAATCACTACCTCCAAGTACGATCAAACAGCAGCGCGAGCTACCGAGATTGTGCAATGCATTCTCGCCTTCGTCGGGTCTTACCGTGTCGGAATCATAAGCCGCAGTAGAACCGCTCCGTTGCGAGAATTAAAATTCGAAGATTGTTTGAAGCTTTTCGACCAGAAAATGTAACACGGAGCGGTTGTTTTCTGGAAGACAGTTTTATAAATAGCTGTCGCTTAGTTAAACGGTACGCTGATCTAGGGAAGAAACGAGCGTCCCAATCTTACACGGCCCATCCCAACAAATATTCACATCAGCAAAACATCAGGGTCCGGTTCGGTGAATCCTCTCGAGAAGAAATGATTTATCGCACAGATACACTTAGATTGATTGCACACACGGGTTACGGGGCAGGCGGGCGTGCAATTGTAGCAAAGAGTAGCACGATCGTCACATCTTGTATGCCACTAACAGGCCGGTCGAGTTTCGAGCGGTTAGTCCATCATCTCTAAGCTTTCCCAGACCAGAAACAGAACAGAAAAAGGGATGCAAACGAGAAAGGAATTGGGATGAGCAGAGTGAAAGGCAAATATTTGTTTGCAGCAGCAAATGCTTTAAGGCGTCCCAAGCGGAGGGCCTCCATATTCTGGCTGTCCAATATGGAGTTTGTTTTGATTTGCTGTCGCATTCAAAATAACAACATCTTTCCCAGGTCGCTCAACAGCTGGAACGTTGAAGCGGCGATGGTGCAAGACGTGAAAAACTAAATCAAACGCTTTTGTTGTGTGTCAAGGCGTTGCCGGCGGTGTCACACTGTTTTTTCTCACACTGTGTGTGTGTTGTCACACTGTGAAAAGGGAACGTACGGGGCAGGCAAGCTATCTGCCCGAACCATAAATTATGCAACGCTACGTGGTACGTAACAAAAATGGCATCCATATCTCATCCATCGAGACCGGTCCAAAAAGCGCCATTTCTTCCTACACTCGTCCTCATCCTTTAGCAAGCGGTCCACAAGAAAAGCTTCAAGCTGCTGTAAGGATACGCGTCAAACTGCGGTACGATCGATATCTTCCACGACCCGATATTTGGGTGCTTGCTTTCGGTCGGGCGGTGAACCGGATGCTTCCGCACGCTTTTCGATCAGTTCGAGCTTTACCATTAAAGAGGGATGGGTCGTTATGTTTTACCACATAACGTTGCGTACCACATACGCCCCAACCGTATAAGCGTAGCGATTGATTATGCCTTTTCCATATGTTTGGTGCGACATGCGACCGGTTCTGACAGATGAGCTAGCTTTTCGGGAGTGTTTGTGTCAGCTGAAATTTGGATCAATGCAGGACTGGTTGGCAGCAAAACAAGAAAAAAAAAGCGGCACGCATATGACCAGGTCGTGACAGCTTGCATGACGGATAAAGCGCCACTTTCAGCCCTCGGCACCGAATCGCTCATAATTGATCAACGATGGAGACGCATGGTTGTTTACGTATGCGATTATTTTGACGTGCGGTTCATTGCGCGTGTGTCGATTGAGTGATAAAAGTGGTAGAGTTGGTATGATGAATTATTTTATACCTTTTTTTTCCCTACCGAAACATTCGTTTCGTATTCTCTTGGTTGAATGTTTGGCTATCGCAGGTGAACGATCACACGTCCGGGTAGGTAACAAAACCCATGCGGAAAAGTGACACAATGTAAACAAGTTGTTTTGGGTGACAACTTCCTATGCTGAATGGGATCCACATTGAGATTGATTTATGGTGCTATGAAAAACGAATGAACATTCAGACACACACACGCACACACAGTAAATTGTTTGCATCATTATCAATAACTCAAAACGGAGGGTTCGGTAATTGAAAGGAAACAATAAACATCCATCAAAATGGTGCACATGATGATTGTATGATTTAGCCATCGGGTTGATTTCATTAACCCGTTTTGGTGAAAAATTTAAAAAAAATATATAGCTTATTGAAACCCAAATTTATTGCAATTGCAATCAAATATTAATTGCTGTTTGGCGTATGATAATTTGATTAAATTATCTTAATAATCAAAATCAACTTAATTAAAAGTAAGCTAGTTGTTGTGCATTATGTATCGTTAAAGGACAACACTTTCAAAATTATCTTCAATAATCTTTAGTTGTCTTTATATTTATTTGAATGTTTATAATCTGCCAAACAAACATAACAACTACATAAATGATTTGCCAAAAGTCTATCAATTAGGGAATAACGTTTTAATTAATTATAATTGAAATAAGACTTCCTTTTTATAATCAATTATGATTTATAGCTAATTTTGTTTTCAGCTATTCATTATAGTAAAATATCAACACCTGGAATTACTCTGCACCTAAAATGCCCTAATGTGTACGGCGCAGGTGACCAGCGGATTGCCTACTTTTAGGCGTCAATTTAAAAGCTTATTCAGTAGTGTTTGATTTAAAAAATGAGCAAAAATGTATTTATTTTTATAAACTACTCATTATTATCAAATATACAACCAAATGAAATTTAGATCTACTTTATGTTTGGTGCCTCTGAAAGGCATTTGAATCATTTACAATCAGTTCTTTTAATTATACCCAAAAGTTCCTACTCAAAGTAAGCAATTTTATAATTCTGCTTTATAAAGTAATCAAATGGTAATCAATTCTCCATTTTCAAAATTGCAACTTAAGTAAAATATTTTTCCAAGACTTCTTCTTCTCCTTTGGCACAACATTGTTAATTATAGACTTCTGTGACTTGATTTTACCAGCAGCTGAGCAGTCAGTCCTGCGTTGCCAAGGTTACTTGTATTAAACTTGAATTAAACTTAATGCTTTCTTATTATCATGCAGCCAAACTGCGAAACATATCACGTATCACAAATAACTGCTTCTCGTTACCTCGTTATAGCAACAAATATTGCTACAAAGATACCTTAACATCATCAACGACATGCCTCTAAGCCCTTCTTAAGATCAACGAAAGATTATTCGTATTTGATGACACCGAAAGCAGAACGCATTATCTGCAAATAAATCAACACACCGACCCACTGCTTATGTACACCAAGCAGCAGTTAATCACATTCTTGCAACTGGCAAAACCATAAAATGGAGCAAAACTTAAACCAACAAACAGCAAAACAGCCTTCTTGTCCACCTCGGCTCGGTGTGTCAAATTGCGAGAAAAGAAGCCAAACTCACTCTTTCCACATATGTGTGGTGGCCCTCATCTCCCAAGCTGAGCTGATGAATCCGAATACCAAAAGTGTGTGTGTGTGTGAACCTGCCGTATGCTTATTGGCAGTGCGCGATACCATCGCACCGGTGTTTACACGGACGAAACACACAAGGCACCGTAGAAGCCTCCGACGGTTGGGTCCCAACGAAATGTGGCACGTTTTATGACACCTCTGCGAAGGTGTGTGTGTGTGGTTGATCCACTAGAAAAAGGCGGGTGGAAAACTCCCCAACCCCACAGTATGAACGGAACGTCTGCATATTGCTCGATATCGTTGCTTTTTTTTCGTTCAACTGCGTTTCGTTGAGTCTGGGATGCTGTGAGGCGCTTTTTTCTATCCCCAACGGCTTTGCTTATTGAATCGGTTATATACCAAGAGGCCTGCCGTGTCCCGTGTGGTAGAGCTGGGATAATATCTGCCCACCCACCACCACTGCTCGGCGAACATCAACAGGCATTTTATGTGTTTTCGTTTGTTTGATAAAAATCAACCGGTGCCCGGGTAAATAGAGACCCTTTCGCGTACACCAACGTGTTCTCCGTAATCAGCAAACTGGGCGGGTACGCTCACTCACCGACAGGGAAAAAGCTGCTACACATATGCTAGACGTTCCACAGCTCGAAGTAGAGAGTGTGTACGGTGCGGTCGAGGAAAAATGTTTTCCCAGCGCATAAGCATGCTGATAAAATCGATTGCTTTCATCACCTTGCGGTGAGAGCATGTCCGGTTTTTGGAATGCTGTTTTGAGCGTTTCCACCAGGTTCTACGGTGATGTTTCACGTTTTATACAAACAGCTCTTGGTAGCACATCATCATGAATGTCACACCGCTCGCATGGTGCCAGTTGCGAAGCGGTTCCCTACTGCACTCTACACCTCAGACGCTTCTCCAGCACACCAGCAAAGGACTTCACCCTCGAGGTCCTCGAACAACATATTTCTTTTCAATAACTTAACGACTCCATTCTATGCTGTTCTGTGAACTGTGTTGACCAAGAGAGGAGAGAGAGAGAGAGCGGGTGGACTCAAGTGGACCGGAGTATGGGAAGTTGGGAAATTGAGGAGCAGCACCCTACTACTTCTACTCCCTCAAAGCACTCACACACACACACAAAAGAAAGTCGCGGTTTTATCCATCCTTTAATGAGAAAAGAAACACTTGAGGCGATACCGTGGTGGCCGTTTGCTTACCGGGGCATGATTGTGTGCCCACTGATAACGACCTACCACCAACGCAAAAACTCCGGACTGCCACTACGCTCGGGATTGTCCCGCCCAAGCACCCAAGGTGTACCTCGGTCGGTTCGGTGCCATTATACACCCGGTTGCATATTCCACTCCCTTTTGTGTGTGTGTGTGTGCTTGTTTTTCTCTTCTTAAAGCTTTTATGCATCGTTTCAGCCAGGGCGATTTGTGCCATAAAACCTGGCACGAATTACGTGCAGCTCTGAAAAAAAAGCACAGGTATAACGGTGATGCTGGTGGTTGGATGGTATCGGCTCTACCGTGATGGGAGTAGTAGTGCACGTTACGTGAAAACGTGCGGTCTACCACAGCAGCACTCAACAATGTCCACCGTGAGGTAAAGCTTTACGCCCCGCTTCTCTTCGCTTCTCCCGAGGACATCAAGAAATACATAAGCTCACAGCGGAAGAAACCACAGCCCTGGAGCCCGGAGATCGATGCCTCCGGGGCGTCGGAACATAAACGTAAAGCCAAAGCACAAATAAATTATCCACACAAGATGAATACGTAATATCTTAATCTTCATCATATTATGTGTTCCGTAAGGGCTTTTCCATCAGGCGAAGGCTTGTTTTTCGCTCGGCCCTTTGCCGACGGTGCGCGATGGGATATTGGGGAAGTGGTAACGGGATGGCGGGGGGGGGGGGGGGGGGGGGTTATGTGTTATCGGGTGTCTTCTATTTCTGGTTCAACGGATGCCGAACCGGGTGCTGGCGGCAAATGGTGGCAAATGGTGGGGCCCATCCGAACAGCCGCACGTGAAGCAGTATCCCCGGCGGGTTGCGAGTTTTTTGTTTGCTTCTGCCTCTGCTCTTCTGCTTTTATGAGCGACTCAAGCCTTTTATGTGCGTGATTGTGTCATTCAGTTCCTACGGTGGTGGCGGAAGCCGGTGGCATTTTCATCACAATTCTTTGCCTCGTGTTTGGTTCGTCATATTTGATGGCTGCTAAAGTGTGATGGCTTCAGGGGGGGAGGAGGATTCAAGAATAGGACGATGAAGAAGAACGAGAGCGAATGGAAGAAATCTTAATGGGCCAAGAGAAGAGGCCTTCTTTTTAGCCGTGGTTTTAAGGGAGGTTTTTTTCTTGTGTGGGCTGTTTTGTAGCTTGAGACAGTTTTATGTGGGGCTAGAGCTGGGTGTTATGATCGTAGTGTTAATCCGATGTGGTTATCTTCTTGGAAGGATTTTTTGTGCTAAATATAATATATTTTTGTAAGGGTTTTTCACTCTTAAAAATTATTTAAAAATATTTTTGTAAACATAATGTGAGAAAAAAGCGTCCACCTTCATGAGAAGTAACGAAAACTTAGCAGAAGAAAATGATAACAATGACAGGCCAAATGCTTTTATCGTTAGCCGTAACCAACACATCGCAATTACTAAACGATCGGCCCATTTCTACATTATTATCAGATTCTGGAACACCAGAAGTTTCCCAAGCTCGAACGTTAAACCCTTGTCCACGTAAGTAGGAAAAAAACTTTCCCCTACAACACAAAAATGACACTTCTAATCACTGTTCCGATGAGCCATGAAGCTGGAAACTTTTCCCATCGCACCGCACCGCACAACACCCGTACAATGTCATACTTGTTTCTTTCGAGTGAGTGAACGGTTTTTTTGTTGTTGTTGTTGTTGCTGCCTCAATTGTGTATCGTGTTAGTGGTGATGACCTTCTTTTTTCTGTCAAGGGTTTTGCCAAGTTCCAACCCATCGGGAGAGGACAGGGTGCAATCAGTAACACTCATCGCCACTATCCCGGATCATGGGACCAAAGGGACTCAAACGGACGCTCTGCTCGGTGAAGGACACACTCACGCACACATACGATCGCTTAACTTTGTTCGCCCTTACCGAACAGTTTTGCTGACGCGTTCGATAACATCTCGTGACGCGGTTGATGGTTGGAGCATGTTGGGCTGGACACTTCAAATTACGCATGACTGACAAGCCGTTACAAAGTGGGAGGTGAACAAAAAAGAAAATTGATTGAGAAGGAGACACACAGAGAGAGAATGAGAGAGAAAGAGAGGAAAAAATTGACAAAATGTTGAACAAAATTAATGGTTTAATACTGCTGAGCCTGGAGCACGAGGCGGCCCGAAGGACACAAAGCCCATTTTGACTTATCTGATTCCGGAGGTCCTGTCGTTCACTGGCAGGGTGTGTTCAACAAATAGAAATGTTTTTTGATTAAATAATTAATTCATTAAACGACGCATAGTTTAAAAGAGTTGCTTGATTTTTTATTCTTTTTAGGCGACATTTTAAAAAGAAGGCTAATTAGTCCTTTGTTACGTTTAAAAAAGGACTCTTCAGACTTTCCAATGATTCAATGAGTGTTTAGAAACATTATTTGCAAACCACCTAATCACACTGGCCATAAATCAATTGAAATTAGGAAGAGCAATCTTGAAGCTTTAGTTAAAGTTGCCTCCAAAGTCTTTCTACCGCACGACCCAGTAAGCGAAGAATTGCTATAGAACATTGAACATAGGGCATAGGCTTCAGGTGTGTTCAAAGTCTTCAAAGCTGGCAGCTTATGGCGTCCGGATGATTTAGCTCTCTTTTATGGCTCATGGTGGCATGCCTAAGCACTTGGCTTGAGTGACAGTTCGTGATTAGACAAAGTCAGGCTTCTTTGAGTTAGATGAACAAAACCAATCTTACTTTTGCAGATAATTCAACAAATGTTACAATTTTTTGGTAATTCTTAATGATCGATAGTAGAAGGGGACCACTGTTATATCCAATAATCAAACTCCTGCTTGCGATTCTTGTGCTGAGCTCAATCAAGCTAAAATTGGGTAAAAGCATCACCCGAAAGTGACTCTGAGTTAGAGCAGAAAACCCGAAAAAGAGGATAAAAAATGTTTTGTTTAGTTTTCAGTAAAATTCATTTTTTTGTATTCTCCTATAGTGGCCAGACCGTATAATTTACGACTCATTTACTAAAAAATAAATAAGTCTTTTCGTTAATTTTCGATTTAATAACCGAAAATTATAATTTTGAAAAAAATGTTGAGTCGCAGAGAAATCTATTATGATTTGGTGAAGAGGTGTTGGTAGAAAAAGGGTGTACTGCTTGATTCTTGTTTTGTGAGTAAGTTTATTCATATTCTAAACTCTAAACCCTTGTTGATTTACTCCTAACAATTCTTACCTATAATTCATCCGTGACCACCTTCGGGAATGGCATGCGGATTGCCTACATATTAGGCGCGAACAAATATTGAGTGTTTTTATTCTATTGTCTGTCACTGTGTTTGGTGAGATAAAATAAAATTAAAGTTAAAAGTAAAACAACTAGAAATAAGGAGGCGATGTAAGTTTTGCTTCCCAAAACAAATCCCAAGAAAAATTAGCTTCGAAGAATCGAAATACAGTTTCTAAGCTCACCACTGTTGAGAGTTTATTCCACAATTGCTTTGCAAGCCAATAGCTAAAAAGTATTTTCAATGATTAGAACACACAAATACGCTGCTTACCCGAACACATACACACACACACAGACACGCTTCAAATTATGCAGCACATACCTTTCAGTGATCCCTTAAACGAAGTGCTAATTAATTTAATTAGATCAACCCCCCAATTTGAGGCGATCTCGCTCCATTCTGCCGCACGCATGAACTCAAAACGGGATCCCGCGGCGAATGGCGGCGACCGGCAACATTTAGACTACATAATGCCAATAGTGCGCCGGAATAAAGGCTGGCCGTGCTCCTTCACCAAGGGAGCATATTTCCATTTAATTAATTTTGATTTTGATCTATGGCGGTGGGGCTCGCTCGACATCAAACGCGGCTGCAAACAAAACGGCAAAATTTTGCATTGCATGTGGTGATAATAAATTCATGGTGCAGTGTACCACACTGCATTGTTTCGAATGGCTTGTTTAGAGCAGCGACAGTAGGAAGGATCGTGGCAAATAATTATCACAAAAATATAGCTGAGCTCAAAGGTTAAATGTTTTTAGAGGTAAATATTCGGGAGTTTCAGTCAGCAAAATTCCTCCGAAACTGTTCCCTCCAGGAGGATTCTTAAGACATTCTTTAGGACGAGAATCTCCCAAGAAGTGATGTTTTTCTCTTCCAAAGATATTTATTTCAATCATCCACCAACATCGTTTCCATTTTCATTCGCTCGACGGAAGAGGGGGGGGAAGGGGTGGTTGAGGCGTTTACGGAAAATTATTTTGAATCTGAAACACAAACAGACTGCTTGAAAACAAATCTTATTTTAACGAGATGCCGATGTGCTATCGAGACAATGTTTTCCGTATCAGCTCGTTTCGCACCGTGGCGGAATCGTTTCCCGCGAAGCACCACCAGAAACACAAAATCGGATGCCGTTGTTTTGCTGTGCTGCTGCCTATATTATGCAAGCAAAGAGGAAAAGTTTCAATGACTGTTGTTGTTGTTGCTTCTCTTGTTCCAGTTTTATTTTCTGTGAAAGGATCCTAAAAATCAACGCAATCATGTCATGTTCGTATTTATTCTACCTATTGGTGTTTCGAAACAATGCCCAAATACTCCGTTCGATACATTTTTCCTGCACTGGGAAAAGGTGCTGGAGATGAGGAGAAAGTTTTTTTTGGGTCCTTCTCGGAACCTGACTTAAAGGCCACGTGTGCAGGTACGGCTGAGAGTTGAAATTGATTTTGCTTTTTGGTTGGGGGACTCTCATTGCTCTTTATGAAATTTAAAACAAAAATACAGCAGGTTATTATTTTGCAAGGATTATATTTAATAAACAACGCCTGTGCTGTGTTGAGTTTCGATCGAGAAATGGCCACAATGTACCTCCCGCTTAAAATTCCTGAGAAATCCAACTGTTAAAGAGCTTTATCAGACTCCGGAACCCCAACTGGATTATGTTCCATAAAAGAGTTTCTGCAAGCTCGTACCCGTCCTTTGAATCCGAATGTCGGATGCACAGCTTCTAGCGAAATGAAAATATTACACCCCGAATGGTAAAATATATTTGTAACGCAACAATCATGCTCGGATTTTCTCTCGTTTTCTGGGGAAAAATGACAGGCAACATGCCGCTTTCCAAGGATCACTCCACCAAGGTTCGGATTCCCTAGCGAACGCACAATGAATCACTCGTTTTCCGAATCAGGATACCGAGTTTCCAAGTCAGTTTTTTTTGTTATACCACCCGCTTTAAATAAGGCATGAAACCCAAACCCGATAACTCTGCCCCCTACTGACCAACACACCTTTTTGATTGATATTCTGACGTCAAACGATGAGAAGGCCAGGGTGGAGATATGCTTCGTTAGCTACCGTTTTCCCTAGGTTCAAATGTTCCACCTGCTCACTCACCGGCTGCTGGTGCTGGGTGAGGTTCAGCAGTTTAATATCGTTTCCTGTCCTGTCCGTGTGCGTTTTCCCATGGGAGAAACCTCGATGCCAGTTCTACCGGGTCTCAAGGGATCCTTTTAAAATTGGCCTAATTATATTTTAATTGGATCGTATTATTTTTCGGTTTTTTGCAACAACAACAAAAAAAAGCTTCATTCGCCCCGTTCCTCTCGAGGGAGTTTGTTTTTCCGTTTGTGTGCGCATTTTGTTTTTGGTTTGTTTTCTTTTGCGAATCGATTCCGATGTTGGGAAGGTTTCTATTCGGTGGTGAAAAACAACCGATGACAACCAGTGCGATGCGGTTTTTTCCGATACGCGGCGCTGGGTGTCGTCGGATCGAGTGGCTGACACAATCAAAGCAAATCAGGCAAACAAGTCACACTGACCACCTGGAACCTTTTTGTGTCAGGAGCCCTGATTTTGTAAAGCTTCTAGGAAGTGAGAAGGTCGTATCGGAAAATGAAAAACAGCAGGGACATTACATTCGTGATGGACAAACACATACACATACACAGAGAAAAAGCGGGCAACTCAAAACCCAAATGGAAAGAAATCAAAGAACCAATCAAATCGAGAAATACAAGTTTAATTGACCTTACCGATGGGTAGGGGAGATGGGTGGGTGAGGCAGGGTGGAGGTTGAGCGGGTGGGTGAACCATCGGGGGTGCTGTGGTTCGCTTCAAACGATTTGTGTCCTCAATTTCACAGCATCTTAACACAAGCTCCTCGAACCTTACCCTTTACCACCCCACCCCATCCCCCCCCTCTCATCATCTGACCGGAAATCGATTGAAATATGGCCACAAGCCGGTTGGAAGGAGGGGGAGTCAAAACAGGCCATACGGGTTTTGGAAAATGGCCGATCCCTCCACCCCATCGTTTCACGGTACGTTTCCCAGGGAACGAGCGAGGGATAAATCTTAACAATCGGACTCGGAACGCTTTGGATGAGGTAAAACGAAGTCAAACGGTTAAAAGGATAGATGAACTTCAAACGAAAAGCCGGTTGGGAAAAAAGGGCTCGGTTTGCCCACCACCCGGTTTCGGTCAGATTAAGCGGGAAAAAGGGCGAGCGAGCAGGGAAAATGTGCAGGTGCCAACCGGACCCGGCCAGTGATTGAGGTCAACTGGTCAGGTTGTAGTGTTTTAAGCTGTGCTTTCTGTTTATGGTTAATCGTCAGAAGGGTAGTTTAAGGATTATGGGTAATTTAATTAACCGATTAATGAAACTGGTTAATGTTAAGCTTGATTGGAAAAGTTGGCAGGTTGTCTGGTAAGTATCTTGACGGCATATTTGGAGCCCAAGTCTTCTTCTGGCACTATTATCTGTTGATTTCGGACTGCTTTGATATATGTTTATATACAAACCATAGAACTTTTAAAGTCCAAGTAATCACCTACTTATTTAAAATAACGACTTTGTCCAATACTGAGGATTGCTTCTTAGTCGCTCTCACGAGTAAAATTCTCAGATGGACCTTTGGAATACGTGCACCTGAATATGTGCCTGGACAATGTAAGATCTGCCAACTGAACGAACAAATGGAAATTTAAATAGACTCCCCAGGAGCAGCTACAACCTTTGAGAGAGATTTTGGCCAAAATCTCCAAGTGGCTGAAGCGCTTGATGTGTAAGGAAAACTTGGTTGCAATGTCTTTAGTTTTCCTTCTTGCTCTGTGCTCAGTTATAGAAAAAAGCGATACATAGCTTATCGTCAAGGCATTGGACTAATCGCGGCATCCACTGATATCGCTAACCCCCAACTAAACGCCTAAACTTTATATGTTTTGAGATTGTGCATCGTAACGAGAATAATGTAAGATACTTTACACACCGAAAAGTTTTCCTAAAGCTTTTCACAGTCCTTCTCTCTAATCTACATAACGCGTCCCATAGACAGGGCAGCACCAAAAGCATCCGGTCCAGTGAACCGACAAAACGGCATCCTAATGGAATCTCTTCCGGAACTTGACCAGTGCTGAGATCCCTCCCAGTACATCAAAAAAACAAACACAAAAATCTGTACCAAAAATCACGACCAAGTACAGGAAGATTAGTTTCCGTTGGTGTGCGGCCCGAAAAACAACTCACTTGCCCATGTACTGCTCACTGATAGGCCTCGATTGTGGTGGAGTGTCGAACACCATTACAGTAACAAAGTGAAACACTGCCTCCCGCGTCAGCATAATCCGGTTCGGGATCATCCCACACAGCAATGGGCCTGGGGTTTCCATCGTCGGCAGCGAGAACCACCAGATTATCGTTTCGTTCCATTAGATTTGCGCGGAACGATCATCAAACGTTTCGGCTCGGAACGCAATTTGTGCTCACGAGTGAGTGAGCGCATGCGGAAGGCCCGGTTCGTACGCTCTATCGTTCACCATTAACGAGCATTGGTCGATTGTCTTTCCAGCGACTTCCGCGTGGTGAAGCTTTCGCGGGTCGCTCTGCAAGACAGACTGTCGACACTGTGGCCCTCGTTCGCTTCGTTCCACCTGTCGCCGTCGTGCCTTGAGATTATTTGCTAAATCAATAACATCTCTTCCAATTTCATTCCGGTGGCGCTGCTTCTCGGTGGCTTTGTCGGGAAGTCAAAAGCGAGGCGAATGATGGCACACAAACAAAAAACGAACGTCCCGGAAAGACAGTGAATGTGCCACAATGTCGTGCTTCAGTGAAGCATTCCCACGTTCCCTTTTTTTCTACTTGGCGTACAGAAAAAGATACTCCTGTAGCACAGCAATGGAATCGACGTTTGGGAAATAATAATCGTAATCTTATTTGTAATTTGTCTACCAAACTCAAGTCACCGCTCCGAGCAGAACCAATCGGATAACGTAGGGAACGCAGAAAATAAGTCGAATGAAGGGGAAAATGTATGCCTGTGCGCGTGTGTGCGTTTGTCTGCTTTTAGGTGCCGGAAAGCATCTTTTGCTTCACGCTTTTCCCATCTCGATGTTTTCCAACAGCTTGTTTGCTGGATGGGGGACGCCAAAAGAAGTATTGAAGAACAGATAAGCGTTTCATTGGAAGCTTGTCATCGTTCGCCTCGCCATAAAGAAACATATTTCCGTTCATTACCAGTTCTGGATGGGAAGCGGGAGGGTAACCCTGATGTTTGCAACTTAGCAACGATTGCTTTCGCTTTAAAAACGGGTGAGTAAATTTCTGGAAAAAGAGAGCTAGAAAAAAATCCCCTTCAGTTCTTCTTCCCTTTCGAAACGCTATTAAACGGGGCGCATAAAATTCATTCCCCCCCGATACGATTGTCAAATGAAATGGAAAGGAATTCTCAACCTCAGGCACGAGCTAGCTAAATGTTGAACGGGGAGCTGAGCTTCGAACGCGTTCGTGCCAACGCTAGTCCAGACCAGTTTGTGACATTTCACAACCCATCACAATTCACCACCGATCATTTTCGGGGGGGGGGGGGGGGGGGGGGGATTCGGCACTGCGCTTAAATGTCGTTCGCCCGTCGTTAATAATCGATCGTTTGCGGTGGTGATAATTTTAATTAGTGACAGCCACCAGAAAGCCATCAGCCATTCGCAATCGACCAATCGCTTCATACGTGTCAGACGTATAATACGTGGCACATACAGGCTTAAGCCACACAACAAAAAAACAGAAAAGTCGGGGGGGCAAATTGAAAATCCAAATTGAACATCAGCGTACAAGTTCTGTGTAAGCGGAAGCTTGTGGGTTGAGGAACGCTTCAAAAATACATACACACACAGGCATATGGCTACACCGAAACATGGCTACCTTTTCCGGTGCGCTCACACGTGCGCCCGTTGGCAGGGCGTATAATGATATAAATTAGATTTGTCTCCCTGGCATGATTTCGGTATTATCGGCATTTATTTGACATTATCAATGGAAATCAGTTTTGTCAATTGTTCGTGCACTGGCATGAGCGGAGTCTTTTGTTGGTCTAGTTGTGTGAAGCATTTGTGAGGGTTTATTGGGGGGGACCGTTTGTGGACAGGGATGTGTGGCCTTGGTTATAATTTGAAAGAACTTTCGACTGATACTGGTAAGAGCAAACGGGATGCTACATTCTCATTTCTGAGAAAAAATCTCATGATTTACTGTTGTCTAAAGCCTTCTACAGGCGTTTGGCAACGCTCAATGATATTATAAGACAATCTCTTAAGGAGTATCCACAAATAATTGTAGCAATATAATGCGATAGATGTTATCACATCGTCTTCTCTACTTCTCTACTACTCTCTTTTTCTCTCTAGTTTCTTCTTCTTTCTAAGCCTAACGACCTCTTTGGGGCATGCTTACCATTTCTGGCTTACTAGACTTAATGATACCACGTAGTTTGATAGTCAGTCCTCAATTAAACTCCGGTCCTGCCGAATGGAGAACGACAGCGCTATCACTTTAATTATTCAAACATTTGTAAGTTATTATCAATGATCTTAAAATGCTGTTTATAACATCATTTCTATCCAGAATAACACAAAGTAGAGTTTCATAGCAACCCAAACGTTATTCTCATATCTGCTTTCTCAAGCTTTACTTGTATTTAAACTGAGGACTTTCAACTAGCTCAACTAGCTTTGTTTGCCATTTCATCTAATGGCTACGGACTACAGAGTTGTTCAGATGTAGACGGTGACAAATTATGATTATACAGGTGAAGACAATGGTGAACATGGTCACAAGGAATAGATAACAGTCTCAATAGGTTCTAATCATTAGTCTTCGTTGTATTATGAAGATTTCTTCTCCTTTGGCCTTACAATCTCATCGAAAGGTCTTGCTCTGGTATCGCAACTCCAGTCAGTAAGTGATCTTTATAGTCATTCAGTGCAATTACAGTAGCCTTCTACCTTTACTACACTCAAAAGCCAATGATTTATTGAACCCTTTTCTCTGGAACTGTCCCCTTGTACTTGCTCGCTCATTCCATAGGTCATCGTAATTCCTGCAATAAATAAACTACACATCAGCATGTCAATCTTTTCCATATTTATGCCCCTGCTTTATTGCAGTGTAAGCTTATGTGAAGGGGCAAATTGTTTTATGCCATAGCCACAGCAACACAGTCCAATATATATCATGGCTGCATATGAAATTACCGGTGCTCCCGGGGCCGAAGCACAAATTCTACTAAAATGCAAGCTTTCATCGTCGTTCTCGTTTACCGTATTGTTGGTTTACTTTTGCTTGGCAGATCCTTTTGTGGAACCGGGATCTGCTCCGTCATCTGTCGTGGGTTAGCAGGCGTCATAAAAATCACTGTAATTTGTGTAATATGCTTTGATTGTGGAGGGCCGGATTCGTTGTTGTTTTTTTTGCGGATGCTGCCCGCCCATCGTAAACCAACCAACTGACCACCACACGCGCCAGCTGTATTCGGTCAAAACTTGTCTCGTGGAAGCCGTCCGGCTGTGTGGGTACGGATAAAAAATGTATATAAAGGCTCGAGCGAAAAGTTGATGAAGCAAACCGAACCGTGCAAAAGCCGGCTTTTATTGTGCCGATGACGTCAGCATAACTAAACATATGATTCAACGAAAAGATCCGTCCATCCGTTTATGCATTCATCCACCCCGACAACTGTCCATTTTGGGGGGGGGATGGGAGCTCGCTTGTTTTTCCTTGCACCCGCGTCCTTATCCCCATTGAGGGAGCCCCATTTTCCCGGCGGCACACCATCCAGCCGAGAAAGTCTTACACTCCAACCCGCCACTCCATCGATCATCGTGATACCGTGAGTGATACCGGACTGCGGGCCAACACATACGGTCAAACCCCGGGCCGCTGCTGGCTGTGCACGGTAGGATAAATTTGTTATTCCCCCAGCTCACGTTACCGGAATTTGTTTTATCGCCGCTTAGTTTCACATTTCCATTTCCAAACGGTTGGACCGAGTCCGAGGCTAGATACGGGCTCGGCTCGGAAGGATTTTTGCGCCCGTTCCAATCGGAGGGAACTCAATCATTCACGATAGAAAGTATCTTCTGTGCCGTGAGGCAATTTGAGGGGAAAACAAAACGACGCGAGTGAAAAAAAACCGCTCGCTTCCCATTTTATTCCCGGGAATGGGTGGGAAATACCGGCCTCATGAAGCCATCAAAAAGGCTTCAAACCTGACTATGCACGGTTGAACAAAGCTCCGGAAATTGTGTCCGATTCAGGCAATCGCTTTTTCGGGAACCCGTTTTCATATCGATATTCAAATTGTACTTCACTTTTGCCGGGACGGAAAAGGGGGAAATGGGCTGGCCTGGACGGGAGTTGTGATTTTCTTTTGCGAATGAAAAACAATAACCGAACAGGCTGCCCGCCCGGTTCGCTTTGGTGACGAATGAGACGAGCCACAACTGTGGCAACTGTGGAGAGGAAATTAGGTGGTGTGCAGATGTAAATGAAATTGCTACCGTGAATCACACAACAACAACAACAACAACAGTGCTGATTGGTGATGGATCACTGCAGACCCGGTGCGATTGTGACTGATTGGTTTTGTTTCCTCGTAATGGACAGCTTACAAATACAGCTGTTTATGATTGGGTTTTTGGTCGGTTTCGGTTGAAAATGTCCGTGTGTTTGGTGAATGAGCGGGTTGGAATAATTTGTTTACCTTGCTCCTAATAAAACAATTCATTTTCATTTAGAAATAAAATGGGTTAGCACATAGTTATGATCAGTGTGCCAGCTCAGTTTAGCTTCTTCTCCAAAAGCTCACAATTTTTCGCGAACAAGAGTAAAAAAGACTTTAAATTTGTTTATATTTTTCATTGGATTTAATGCAATTAATTGTAAATAATGTGCGTGTGCTATGCAGCTTGAAAAGGCTGAACTACGAATGAGGGGTTTAATTTATTCTTCTCTATTTACTCATATGCTTCTTTTGTGCTAATAATGTTATCTGATAGGGTAATTATTATTTAAATGTAATGGAAATGCAATTTTCACGGATTCTGAGATAAGTTACTGAGGTAAACTAGTAAATTTCAAGCCAGTTCCAGAATCGGAAAACAATTACTTACTTACATCTCTGTAAGTAAGGTCTGTTGCAACAATCCTCCATACCGCTCACAGCTTAATACCGTCGTCTGTCAGACGATTATCCTGGCTGTCCGGTGGACGCATCAAAGGCTTCACTACATCCCTCCATATGGACCGCTTAAAAGGATTTTACAGACTGAGTCGTCCGGTGTCATTCGCATGACGTGATCAGCCCACTGGAGCCTGGCGAGTTTAGTTTGCTGCACGATGGTGAGATCATTGTACCGCGGCTCTCCATTGTCCTTCCACACATACGGGGCTTAAAATCCTGCTGAGCTTCTTCCTCTCGAACGCGGCTAGGATGGTTTCGTCAACTATGTCTCGGAGGCTTATGTGACTACTGGGACTATAAATCTTCTGTACAGTCCCAGATTGTTGTGTTTTGGACAGAGTTCAGGTTTCAGAGGCATATGTGAGTACTGGGACAATGAATGTTCTATATAGTCTTAGCTTGGTCTGTTGCGATAGGTATTTAGAGTAGAGAAGTTTCCTCAGGTTATAGTATTACCGGCTGGTAGCTAGCACCCTTGCACGTGACTCAATGTCAATTTCGTTATCAGTGGTGTTGAACCACCTTCAAAGGTGCGGTCATTAATTTGGGTTTCACGTCGTTATCTTTCAACCCGAGGTTTAGTGCGGCTTGCTCGATCTTTGGAGAGCCTCAAATCAATCATGTTATTAGCGTATGTCAGCATTTTGATTGACTTCTACTTATTCCATCCTCCAGTTACGGATGGCTTCCTCTAGCGCCGGATTAAAAATAAGACAGGCAATCCCATATCCCTGGTGCAGACCCCCGGTGACAGTAGAGATCTCGGGAGAATTTTCCATGCACCCTTACCTGGCCATGTGATGTTGGCTATTATCATTCTTATAGACATAAATATGCCAGCCTCATCATCACACAGGCAAATGGTATATTCAAGTCAAAGAAGTAAGATAATACAGGCTATAACCTCTCAAGATTTTAGAGCCGTAGTCAAGATCAGTCAGTTGTTTCGATTTAAAGTGAAGCAATTTTTAAATTCAAATAAATTGTACGAATTCCCAAATCCAGAACGGAAATTGTTTTCCTGTTCCACCATTTGAGTGATCCAAAACGAAATAAATTGAAGACTCATTAGCCGCCCCTAGACTACGGTTGTTTTTTTTATGGGACATAGAAAACAAATAGTAGCTCAAAATATACAAACACCAACACACATCAGCCCGCTTCATAGGATCAAACCTAGGCGTCTAGCGAACCCAATCCAACCGGTGCGCATTCAGCCGCATAGAATCGTTAAGCGCTCATCGCCTCCGTAAACGTGCCGGGTAGGAACCACAAAATTAGCCCCGCACTTAATCCCCGAACCCCAGCATGCAAACAATAGGCACTGCCCGGCGTAGCAAAAAAAAAAGGGTTGAAGGCGAGACAACCGAATGTTTGAAATTCAGTCATTTACTCCTTTCTATCGTTATGATAAAAATCCCAAAACAACCCCATTCCCTGCGAGCGGATCATATTACGGACGCGAAAAAGGAAAGCAAAAAACAAACCTTCCACGCGTTACCACGCTCAAAACTCGCAATTCGACCAACGACCACCCGGGGAGCACATGGGGTTGTGTGCTGTCCGGGCTGATGTTGTCTGAATCCAAGCTGATGTTATCCCCGTTACGCTGGGCCGGGTTCACAACGTGACGCAGCCTCGGATCACCGTTACCGGTTGTGTGTCGGGGTTTTTTTTTTCCGTCCCAAACCGGACCGAAGGAGCCACTGGTTAGCTCACGGCCAACACCGTGCTAGCACGGGATAAGCCGAGTAACAAGGATCACGTTCCGCTCGGAGATGGTGGACCCACAGTTTTCGCCGTTCTTTGCCGTTCGGTGAGGTGGTTTTGCCGAATCCGTGTAGCTTCATTCGGCACCCAATGAACCTTTTTTTGTGCCTTGTTGTGGGAAGGCTGGGTGCTGCGTCTCATCGATAGGTACGATGGTACGGGTTCATGGGTCCATTTTCATGATTTCAAACACACACATACACAGGGCACTCTCACCACCAAACGACGACGTGTGTTCGAGACGTGGTCTGGCCACCGGAAACCGATCCCGCGACGTTTGCAGTAGTCGTCCGACGATTTGGTGGCAGTAAACGATGACCGGGACTGAACTGAGATGAAGTTCATCAATGTGTGTGTGTGTCGGTGTGTATTTTTTGCCGTGGTGATGTTATTGCAGCAGTTCCCATCCCATTGCGGACGTTCGACAGGCTACACCGGGTTTTTCGGGGTGTATGCTGTATTCTGAATATTCATTTGAGTTTTGTTGTATGAATCTTTTATCTTGCCCACCATTCCCATTCTACCATTTACTTCCTGGATGACCTGCAAAAGCATGATTGGGTATCCAATCGGCGATATTGGAGGACTGACTGACTGCATGTCCAAAATAAAAGCGAAGGAAAAAAACATACACACACACGCGGAAACTCCACCCAAGCACACACGACGCCAGGGATTCTACTGGGACAAAAACTCCGGATCCAGCAAAAAATAGCGGCACGACTTCGAAACGGGAACAACAATCGAATGTAATATGCATAAAGCACGCCCACGGTCCGTTTGGCGACGCACCGAAAACGGTCTGGGAAAACGGGGCTCTGGGAAAATAAAAAATGAACATTTCATGCTCGTTGCGCCGTGCTGATGATGGTGGCCCGTTCATTTCCGACGCGCATCCCGGGATATATTGGCAAACAGTTGACAAAAATATTGACATAAATCCTGGATACCAACCACCCTTCCTTCCCCTCACATACACTCCTCCATTTCCCACCACCCAGTCAGTCAGTCAGTTATTGAGCGACACACGGAACACGACACGCCATGACAAAAATGGTCGCCGTATTGACATGTTTCATTCTCTTTCTAACGTGTGACGTTTTGTTTTTCTCTGGTTCCCTTTTCGAATTCCTTTCACAGTTCCTGTCGTGACGATGGAGGCACTGGTTGGCGAGACAATCTATCTGCCGTGCAACGTCAGCACACACGAGCCGGGTGACAATGTCGTGCTGGTGCTCTGGTACCGGGAAGATAAAGGATCGCCCATCTACAGGTAAGCCGATTACGCGCCACCAACCAACCCACAGACGAAAACTGAGCCGCGATGGGATGGAAACGAACGAACGAAAAAAAAAACCTCAAATGGATTTATAACAACAGCAACAACGAAAAAGAGTGTGCATTAAAAGCGCTATCAAAAGTCTCGCGATCGAAACGCAGTCAGCACAGCGGACGAAAGCCAGCGACGCGTTGTTACATAGCAACTGCCCGAATGGAATGGATACCGGTCTGCAGATTCACCCAGCCAGCCAGTCTTTTGTTTGTGGGGCTTCCATGTTTCGAGCCGGCTGGAACATAGCTGGCCATGCTTACAGCCTGCACTGCTGACAAAAGGATCTCATTTGATTATGCAACTAATCATTGAGATTGCAGTCGACGGGCTTACTGGGTTGTAATGCTGCTAGCCGGGAGTCTGATTCTAGGCACTTTTGTTTTAATTAGCAAGAATTTGGCTGGTCTTCTACAGGCAACGGTTGGTCCGATATTTGATAAGGTAAATTCATGAGCTACGGACGTGCATTGTGTACTTTGAAGAAACAAAATCGAACACGGCTACAGGTTGTAGAGCTATGCAGCGAGGAGAAGATGGTCCTAGTGTAACTTCACTAATAAGATCATCTTTTAAATTTTGATATTACTCCTCATTGAAGCACGTGAAAGAGATTGGAACCGTCTTTATCACTACAATTAGTATGCCAATATAATAATAGTTACAAAACGTTGTCTCTTGCGTCTAATTCCTTTTCTTGACTTACAAATGTGATTCGTAATTTTATTCTTAACTTATTCCCAATTTATACTTTATATTAAATTTGCTGGAACAAGTTTTAATTTATAAAATTCCTTATAAATGCATCGGAGTTTGAACAGCTTTTGTTTATTTGGAAATTGTCTCGTCTCTTTTCAAACTTTATTCAATTTAAAATAGAAAATTTGGGCCACGATTGAAAATGATGTTTTGCAAGGTTTGTTTTTTATTAATCAAGAACGGCTTAACCATATTTTCTGTATAGTTATATATAGAGTAAAAGGACTCAATTTTCATGGTTTTAGCATATTTTTAAGCAAACTTTTATAATTTTTTTGATTGGGTAGAAAAATGCCTTATGTGTCATAAGTATAATGCCACTTAGGAAACCATGTTTTATTTGATGAAAATCATTATTTGAAAATCGGTGAAAAAATAATTTAAAGAAGCTTTACTAAAAAATGTCAAAGCAAAAGCTTGTAGTAATTTGTCAAACAGTGATCAGATAATGAATTAATTAAGGGTTGATTAAAATTAAAGAACGACCCCTTGCTATGCCTATCTCATCCTTCAACCACTTCCCATTAATCTGCTTCTCGTAAAGAATATTGACATTGACGAATTCGAGAACATAAAAGAAATGCTGTTCATCTTCTTTGCCTTCCGATTAATGAAAGGACCTTTATTTGTTTGTATCCTCACACTTAACGACAGCAAGCGACAGCAAAGATCAATCAATGGGAGCAAACACAACTGCGTATTGTTTCTACGACCGTTTTGGGATTTGAAATCTGGCATATCGGAAAAAAAACAGCACGACACGACCGTACTTGGACCCACCATCCGGCCAGATAAGCTGATCGAAATGCCACGGAATCGGAAACGACATTCCACATCGGCGGGTGTCGACACAAAAGTTTTCTCGCTCCGCTTCAATTTCGCAACACTTCAATCAATTCTTCATCAATTATGTAGATCATGTTTTCTGCGTTCCGGTTTTTTGCTGTCCTTCGCGGCCTCGCCGGGGAAGCTGCAGCGGTGCGGTGCCAAAGGCTTCGTGACGATAAGATGGCGATGATTTTGTCTTTTTTTTTTGGGCCTCGTTTTCTCGAAGGCGTCCTCCGTTGGCGCTGCTGAAGGTGTGAATAAATAATTCATCTTTGGTGTACTTTGGAAGGCCCATTTTTCGTCCTTCGCTGTTCGTACACGGTCCATGGACATTGTCCGTGGTGGTAAGTGACCTTAACGGCCGTGAAGAAATGCGTCCCACTCCCACGAGAACTTGTCACCGTACCGGGCTGGAGTGGATTAGTTGGTGAGCTGGGGTGTCACTAAAAATGGACGACGCTCACACACACAATTTGTTAATACTGTGATTTGGGCCTGCGCAAACGGTGGCCGCATGACGGGAATACGCTACAGTGGATTATTTAGCTTTAGAAAGCAAATTAAATAAATGAATGTTAGGCGCTAGGATGATTTGCTTGCCCAATGTGTTGCGTGCTAAAATGGTTTACTTTCGTTTCTTCACAGTGCCGATACACGGGGGCGTGAGGTCGGATCGCCCAAGCGCTGGTCGGACGATGCCATGTTCGGCGATCGAGCGTACTTCCAGTTCGAGAAGGAACCGGGAGAGCTAGCGGTCCAGCATGTTCGGGAAACTGACAGCGGCATGTACCGGTGTCGGGTCGATTTCATCGTAGCACAAACTAGAAATAGTGTCGTCAATCTTACAATAATAGGTAAGTGATCGAAGGTATTGTTTACTCCTATATTCTTGCTCGTGTGCAACAAGTTGTTTCGGAGCATCAGCACAGATTCAAGCCAAAATGCTCTTAACCTCTTCTAAAAGCTTAATGTGCCCAGTATCCTGGACCTTTAACTACATGGAACTCGGCAGCCAAGTTTACAGATTATATACCAGCTTTAATGCAGCTTTTGACTCGATCTCCTTAGCTCGCTTACTCTCGAAAATTGAGATATTTGCTTTTGGGGACCATCGGCTTGGTTACGGTAGATCATATAAGTTCAGAGTCGATAAGGATTTTTCCGAGTCTTTTGTCACCAAATTGAGAGTGTCCCACGGAATTTTGTACACAGTCCTCTACTCTTCATACTGTTTGTCGACGACTGCTGTCAATGTTCTACCCTCCCTTCTACGAGAATCTAGGATCCCTTGTGTTTAAATTCCCTGTACTGTTTCTGGGTCCGTTCTACACTGGAAATTGCGTCGGAAGTTTGGTGGTCTTCCGACTTAACACTGCTGGATAGGATCGGACGGACTCAGCGTTAATTCATCCGAGTTGCTGTCCACCGTTTTCTGGAAGGTCGGTCTGAAGAAATTCCTTCGTATCCAAATCGATGATGGAAACTCACACATTCAGTCATATTTTGTCGCCTGCCTCCTTTCCATCAGGATCTGGATGTTCCTTTCCTTCTATCCTAGATTCCTATCTATTCTTCCTCACGTCATTTGAGTGATAGACCTCATCTTCTTATTCCTTCGTTTTATTCACTCAACGGCAAGAACGACCCATTCAAGCGGGCTCGTTCGGCAGAATTTAAATATATTCTGTTAGAAATCCAAACTCTTATGGAATTTATGGAAGTGTAAGTTCTTCGTCATATCTAAATCGACTTCTAACTTTGGAAATAAAGCTAGAATAACTTTTTTGCCCATCAACTATAGCAAAATGCAGGCTACAGAAATATGACTCCAACACGTGTGGCTTCGAGCAATGCAGGGTAGAGCTCAGGACTAGATGCAAATGTGGAACAGTAAGGTGCAGCTACAGGTATCGCTCTAGGTAGCAACGAAGGATGTTGAGACGTGTGTGCAGGGTAGAAATACATCCCCCTTTTTTACCATGCATTTGTTAGGAATTTTGCTGGATTGTTTTTAGTTTACCCCTTTCTTTCTGCGTTGCTTCCATACCATCAAAGTGTGCGTTCCAGACCCAGGGTGTTCACTTGTAGCAGGTGTTGAAAAAAAGTCACTTCCCAGCAACGTACCCACGTACAGGTAGCTTTTAGGATGATTCAGCTACCAAAAAAAGGGTATATAAGCCAACAGCGTTTGCAACCCACACACCAGTCGTAAAATTGCCAGTGACGCGTGCAGTACTGCAAAGGAATCTCTTGACCAGTTATAAGTGAATCGGATTCCTTCGGAAAGGATTGAGGAGGCCTTGAAGAAAGTGAAATCGAAAGTGATAGAAACATACAACAGTGGAAGTAAAGAAAAAACTCAACAGTCATTAGAACCCTGGTGTGCAGCTAGAACAACCGAAGCAAGCCACGTTACGCATCACAGGAATGGAGAACAAACGGAACGGAAATTGCATGTTCTGTGTAAATGACGATCCTCGGGGCAAGTTTGTCGTGTGTACCAACTGCAACAAATGGACACACCTAAGGTGTTTGAAAGTGAGGAGGGCACCGAAGCAGTACGTCTGCAGCACATGCAAAGCAGTTGTAGCGGAAACGGAGGCCAAATCAAAACAGCTGAAAGAGCTATCAGAACAGTTGGCGATATCATCGAAGAAGCAGGAGGAAAATGTTCGCAAGATACTTGAAATAACGGCGAGAAATATTGAGATATCTAAACGAACTATCGAGAAAGCAAAGCTGAAAATGGAGCAGGACGATTCCTCAGACATCGAATTGTTAGACGAGACGACCGTATCTACCGATGGCGAAATGTCTCACATAATAGAAAGCATGGCAAAGCTGGTTCAAGCTGGACCGTCTACATCGACGGCAAACATGGCCAAGGACTGGCCAAGCTTCAAGCAACTGTTTGAAGAAACCACGCGCACCGGTCAACTGTCCCAGGTAGAAAATCTGAAACGCTTGCGAAAATGTATCAAAGGTGAAGCGCTTGCTGCAGTGCACGAGATGATGCACGATCCCGCAAACGTTCCGCCCATACTGTACACGCTCAACACAAAGTTTGGCAATGCGGAGAACGTGTTGAGTGCCTTTCTTCAGGAGCTGCTAGCGGTAGAGGAAATAACGACGGAAAGTCCTAAACCCTTCCTGAAATTTTGCACCGCCTTGCACAACCTCGTTGAAAACATGCTGCAAGGGGATTATACCACCGATGAGACCAGATGTTTGGACGACCAGCGGCTGCTGCATGATCTCATCAAACGGCTACCGATTGAATTACAGTACGATTGGGCCGAAGAGAAGATGGAATTGCAGGGTGTGGATGGCGGCAAGCTTTACTCCATTGTTGACCTGAAGGATTGGCTGGTCATTTACGAGGAGCGGACTAAAAAGTTCGTCGCAGAAAGAAAAGTGGATTAAAAAGTGCCACGCTTAGATGTACATGTGGGACTGGGAACGGATTCTGTAGGCTTTAGTTACACCAGTGATGCGCGGAGATATGTATGAACATAGGTTTAGTAAAACATGTGTTAATAAACGTTGGTCAGCATTGCTGCTTCAATAATCTAGCTAGTCACGGTTAATGAGATGCGCTTATCAATTTATAATCGTTGTTCCGGTGAAGTCGTGTTGTCGAGACGACTCTCAACTAGGTGTTAGGAAAAGACTTCGAAGATGATCTTTTAGTATTGCAGGTCTTTTGTTGATCAGATGTCTCTGATTGGGATAAATCGTTCCCATTCAAAGTATGAGCCCTCTGGCATGATCAAACTGTTTACAAGAACACAGGAATTCCGGTCATGATATTCAGAACTCCTCGTGGAGTGCGGTCGTAGTCTTAGAAGACAATATGTCTCTCGAAGAAGTCTCCTTCATCCGCGTTCTCGTTACTGGTTATACCAGCAAGAGATGGTCTCTATATAAGCAACGTGCGAAACCTTCTTTTAAACAAGGAGAAGAACTCAAGACTAAACAGCATTCAGTATCACCAAGAATCTCTTGATTTTTCAGTTATTCTTCGAAAGCAAATGTGTGGATCTTCTTCAAACTGCATTTAAGGAGCTGCTTTTAAAATCTAAACGGCTCAGTATAACTATCTGGCGTTCGTCCATCGCTTGGGAGGAATCTCCGATGACAAACTGCAACTTCAAAGTAATCACCACACAAAACAGTAACAAATCACTCGCGAGTGGTATAGTACTCCCCAGACAATTTGCCCCATTTTCCGATCGGAATCCCTTTGCTGCATCACTCATCATCGGAATTATCTCGTAAGAGGGCCAACCCATATATTTCTGGTATGATCGGTTGGGGGATTCCTGTACCGATGATGATTGCGCCGAATCGTTGCAATGATTAAATATAAATCAGAATCAATAGCGCTGCTTGTACGGCATTAAAACTCGTTGCCCAGCGATTCTCTTTTACGCTCCACAGGGGACCAATTTGTTGTGCCAGGCCCGTTCGGTTCGGGTTGCGCTCGCCAGAATCACGATTCCTGCTGCTCTTACTTACATCTACAACCATCCACGGTATGAAATATGGCAATCGGTGTGTGTGTGTGTGCACATCAATAATGCTTCCGTGGGAAAAAGACGCTACAACACTCGCTTTAAAAGCACTTCCTGTCGCGAGGTTAAAGAGCTACAGCGAATCATAAAGCAGCAGCTCATCGAATCGCAATGCTCTACCGAATGCTGATGACACATCTTTATGAGCATCAGTGGGGTGGTGGCAGTATGGTCGTTATCGAAAACTCGATGGGCTTCGGTCCCGTTTTCCCCGCCAACCCGAACCAGCCGAAATTGATAGAGCAATCATAATCGGGCAACGGTCGGGAGAGTGTGCGCGTGTACGGGACCGTTGCAGAAACGTACATGACATGGCACATGGCAGGTCACAAAACTTCCCCCAAATTGACATCTTGACGATCCGAATGCCACTCGATTCGGCTGCTCCAGATGGATTAGTGTCGTCAAGATTGCTCGTAAGCAGTGGCCCGGTCCCACGTTATGTCATTCCGTCAGACGGTATGCTACCACTTTGGCCGACCCTAGTTGGGTTTGAGTTTGAGTTTCACTCAGAAGTATCGATGAAAAAGGCCAACAATGGGAAGGGAACGCGAACCGTTGTTTGGCGCAAAAGGGAGGGCATCACCCATGCCCGGATTGATCGGCATCGGTACCAAAGGAGCAGCTTTATGAAATTCCCATGAGGACACACTTTTTTTGTCCTCCCGTTGAGGCGGGTGGATAATATTGACAACGACTCGTTATGCTCACCATTCGCTGCTGTAGTGGGATAATAAATTGATATTTGTGTACAAACCGTGCACCTTGGGACGGTCCTCGGGCAGGGGAACTGATTCCTGGTTTTTTTGCTGTCCCCGATACGGTAAGTAAATAAATACATGTTTGACATGAGTTCTTGAACAGGTTTTATTGACAAGGCGGCGTCAGGGGCGATGGGGTGTGGAAGGAAAGGTGGGTCGAATGCCACAGAAGCTAGCGAAAATCTAAGTCATTCTCCATCCAATTATTACTGCGGAGCATTTAGACGATGGCAAGCTGGATTTCTAACCCAGAAGTACAGGTTATGGCTTATGTCCAGCATTTAGAATATTGAGACGATAACACCTTATACTGGAGAGGATTTCTGCCCACCATCAAGCGACAGTATACTAGAGCTCATGGCAGAAATAGAGCCTGTCAATTAGCATTTAGCTCAACGCTCATGGTTGTACTTTGATACATTAACTTGGTAGGCCTTTGCAAATATATTAAAATCGCTCTTCATAAAGCAACAAATAATTTTCCCACTGATTATTTGAATTTATAAATCGTCATAATGCCAATGGAGCATGAAGCAAAAAATGCCAAAATCAGTGGGCACAACTTCTATAAATATTTAGCTACTTTATTTAAAAAAAGTTTGGAACTACGTTTACATCGGATGATTATGTTTTCCGCCCGTTGCTTGATTTCAGGAAATCAACCTCCATTAAATAAATTTACAAACCTTGGTGGTGGCAAACGATAGAAATAATGAAACAATTTCTATTATATTAAATTTTATCGCTAACGTCATTTTGTTTATCTACGAGTATTTGGAATAGGAATTTGAGAAAGCTAGGCAGCGTATTGTTTTACTACAAGTATGTTGAAAACACAATGCTTTGGTACACTTTCACTTGAATTTATCTAACAGTTAATTCTATGAATGTGAATAGTGAAGTGATGTTTGTTCTAGTTGAATTTTTTTCTTCTGATTATTTTGTTTTGTATGTTTTAGCAACAGTACAAAATACATAGAAATGTTTGCAATAAAACACAATAGCGTGCACACAATAGTTTCAAAACAGTCAACATGTTATAAACTATTGAGTTCTTACAAGTACGTCATACATTTTTATTACTTAAATAAGCAGATCCTAGGAAGAGGAAACAATGCTGTGAGTTATAAGAAAAACAAGGGTTTGCAAGGCACACAAATAGCCGGGGATGGAGATTGGAACCAACAGTTGCATAGAGATTGATGACAATGGGAAGTACTTTTCACATATTTATCTATATTTTCAGTTGTTATCTAGGTTCACGGTAGTTGTTGTGTTGAAGTTGTTTGGGAAGATGTACGAGATTTTGGTACGGTTCTATTGCCGTAAAAACAGAAATCAGAACAGCATAAATATATGCCTACAATGTTCTATAAGCAGCCCTACAGTGAAAGCGCGACAGGGCCAGCACAGAACTGAGTGAATATTATCCCGTAACAGCAGGGTCTCTGCTAATCCCGAGTCTGGACTCAGCAGCCAATTTCAAACCTAATGTCATGTTCTACGTATGTATTTAACTCAACAAAGGGTCCCCTGATGATCAGAAAATCGATGAGTCTCGACGAGATGGAGTCTCTCTTCGAGTCTTCAATGATACAGACTCTCAAACCAATGATCTGTTGGAACCAACCTTGAAAATCATTAAAAGCAGTGTCAGGGAACGATTCGTTAGGAAAGTCTTCATGTTACAGTCCTGAATGGGCGTACTGTGAAGCCTTTACAAACCAGAGATCCAGACTGAATCAATTGGATCGGTTTTATGGCTGTAAAGCAACTTCAACGACATTGGTGTCAAAAATAATAATTTTCCGCAAGAGACCAATTACTCGAAAAACAAATCAATTCGTAAGAAACACTTAACAGCAGAATGGCCAGCAAAATTCTAGGAAGCCATACAAAGTAACATTTCCTCCTCGACGAACACTAAACCGATCTAAATCGATTGCTGCACTGGCACCCGTGGCACACGGACATAAAATTGTATATCGTATCTAGGGAGACATTTTGCGACACTGCGCTTACAACCCGTCCAGCTAACCAGTTACTCTTACGAAAAAAAAAACGACACACGGTAGCTTAAACTCTTCTCAGGAAAAGAAAACCTACCACCATTCTTAATACTTAGCACAAGACGTTTGAGGCGTTCCCCCTTGCTGTGAGTGAGAAAAGTTGATGGAATAAAAATAACCAAAACCGTTTACAGAGGAGCATACTCGAACCCAATCTACCCCAACTTCCCACAATCCATATGGCGCCTGGGAAGAAGTTCTTCAGGCAGTGGTTAAACCACGGTTGCTGCCAGCATCCACCAAACGCGAGCGTGAATGTCGTAGGTGTGGTAGAGTTCCTTGGAGTACCATCCCAATGTGGAGTGACAATGTGGGCTCATACACACACCGGGTAGGCGGGCCCCGGTACTTGTGATCGAAGGCGGTGGTAGTCTTAGATAACCTTTTAAAGTGGAAATTTATAACGTAATAATGTGAGTTTTGTTATTTTCCACTCTTGGCCGTCATCTGGTCCGTGGCTGGCGTAAAGCAAAGCTCACCCGGGTGTATGATAAGAGTTGCTTGCTGCACATTGCTGCTTGGGGGAGAATGGTTTTGATTTTATTAAACGAACCCACGCCGCTTCGCCCGCTTTGACTCATCTTTGTCATTGAGCTTTTAAGCCGGCAGAACGCAGTGCCAGTTACACATGCGGCCACACGACCAGTCATCATGTGGAGTTGCTCTCGACGTAACAATCTATGTACCATAAAGTAGTGAGTTTTATTTACTCTTTTTACTAGCTTTAAAACCTCTTAAGGTTGTGGGGGCTTCCTGATCTTGGGTGGCTCGCAGCAGGTATAAGACGTCCGTTCAAGAGTGTGACCGAAGACTTGTTTTTATCGCTCTATTATGAGGCGTTTGTTTTTGTGACGCTTTTTTAGGATATTCAACCGGAAAAATATTCAGTGGACCCTAACGCCTTGAAGAATTCTGTTTTGATTATTTTATCTCAGTTGCTGCTTTCGATAGAGCCCAACATTATCGCAAGTTGGGGTTTTCTTCGATGACTCTAAAATGGCTTGAACCGTCCCTTGTTGGCAGAAGCTAATCAAGTAAAGGACTGTTCTGTCTGTCTTCTCCTTTACCAGATTTTTTTTAATATTCTGGGGCGGTCGTGTGGCCGAAGTGATAACGGTGTCGATCTTCACACGGAAGGAGGTTTCGAGGTTCAAATCTCATCCAGTCCGTCTACCCGCTATTTGTTAAATTTCTCGAACGATGTCCATATTTCCTTCTACCGTACTCATCGGCCTAGCCTCTATCACTATTTCCTCAACTCTATCCAGCTGCACCGTATTCACATTATCTGCGACCAGATTGTTCCTCTCGAATGCAAACTACTTTTTTATGAAGTTCTCTGGATTATTTCTGTGTTTTTTGGAACTTCTCTACTGCGATCAGGACTACTTAACTTGACCAAAAGCAACGTTGCTTAACTAGGATTGTTTTCCTGAGATTTCTTGATCGGAATCTCGCTCCCTCTTCCGAAGTGCGTAGCCAAATGCTTGGTTTGAAGTTATTAGTTATTAGTTCATTATAAAGTAGATGAAGTCTCGGAGCTACGGCTTCTCGGAGTTCTTAACGTTTCTGCCCTCTTTCCTGCGTTTCTTTCTATGCTCCTTCACGATGTCTTCGTCTACCCAATTTTGTTGCAGATCTCTCTAGACGCACTCATCATTGCTCTAACGAGCCGTTTCTTTTCAGCCCTCGTAGCATCAACTACTTCTTGCAGTTCGTCGGTTTTCACTCCTTTTGCTTCCTTTGGCTAGTCTCCCTTACAGCCATCCAATAACCTTCCTGTGATTTTTCCCTCTTCTGAGTCCCGAGGATGTCTTGTTAGTTCTAAAATCTAAGATTGATGCACCTTTAAGGTTAATATACAATTGTTAATAAAGATGATTTTTTTTACGAATTGCGCAAATAATTTATCATTTTCGATGAATTCTTCTTGCCTTTATTTTTTTGTTGATAATTTCGTCGTCCAAAGTTTGTACCAAACTAAGCAATATCCAAATCATAATTTAAAGCCACACTTTTCCGTTGCCTTTTTTTATTAAGTATTACTGCCGATAAGTAGATTTTCACACTGCCAAAGATACCAATTGGTTTGGTTAAATTTTGCGCCCTTGATTATGCTGTCAGGCTTCCCGGAGGACTAGTGTCGATTGTTCCTCAACACTGCTTCAAACTGCGAAACTACACAGAATGTAATCAGCAGCGAGACGGCGTGGTAAAAGTTTTCCGTGCACTCCACCGGCACTGCTATTGCTCCGGGAGGAATAATTCTGTCGAACGATTGCTCCTAAATGAGCGGTATGGTATGGTGTAGAGAATTTACTGGATGTGATATCGTGATTGTAGAGCGATAGATGAAACACGTCTGGTTTCTTTGCGAGTGTGAATTCAATTGTCCTTTATTCTTATGCATTAATTAGAGTTCATTACAAATTCATCATGATTCATTTCTACCCTATAAACATTTTCGTAATTCGAACATTCCGGCCACCAAGAATGAAATTCTTTAGAGTAATTAATAAACAAACGTGTTCGAATTATTATTCAGGTGAGGTAGTAGGTAACAATGCTAGTCGTGCTGTCGGTCGCACGATGTACTTGTTAGGTGCCGTTCGTAAAGTGACGACACGGATGACGTCGTCCTTGCCGGGATGGAGTTTAACAATGCGCCCCTTTGGCCACTCGGTGGGATGAGCATTATCTTCTCGTATAAGGACTAACTGATTTTCTTTAAGCTCAACTACTGACCTGCTACCGAACGACGATCGTGCTTGTAATTGTTGTGTATATTCCCTTTGCCATCGTTGCCAAATAGATCGTACATAGCGTTGCACTAACTGATACTCGTTTAAACGATTAGACGCAATGTTAGTGTAATCAATATCGGGAACAGATTGCATGTTACCTCCGATGAGGAAATGGCCTGGTGTGAGCACTTCAAGATCACACGGATCTTCTGACATTGGAACTAAGGGTCGCGAGTTTAAACAGGATTCGATCTGTGTTAACAATGTAAGCATATTTTCGTAGGTTATACTTGTTGTCCCTATGGTTCGCAGTAAATGATGTTTCGCTGATTTGACCGCTGCTTCCCAGAGCCCGCCGAAGTGGGGAGCTCGCGGTGGTATGAAACGCCATATCATGCCGTTCTCCGCACACCAATTGAAGATGGATTTACGATCTTCCTCATTCTGCTTCAGCATTTTGTAGATACGATGTAGTTCATTTGCTGCTCCTTTAAACGTTGTAGCGTTATCTGAGTGCAGCTCCTTCACCATTCCTCTGCGTGCTACGAAGCGACGAAGTGCTGATAGAAATGCGGTTGTTGTCAAATCGCTCACCAATTCAATATGTACAGCTCTGGTTGAGAAACAGACGAAAATTGCAATATACGCCTTGCTTGGACCGCGATTCCGAACATTTGATTTGATTAATAATGGCCCACAGTAGTCAACGCCGCAAACGGAGAATGCTCTGGTTGGGGTCACTCTTGACTCCGGTAGATCTGCAACACTTTGTTGGACTAATGTTGGTTTGGCCTTGAAGCATTGAAGACAGCGATGGTAGATTGATTTCACTAGACTTCTTCCTCCTATCACCCAAAATCGTTGTCGGAGCGTTGCTAGCAAAAGTTGCGGTCCGGCATGTAATAACCGGAGGTGATATGCTGTTGCTAAGAGAACTGCCATAGGATGGGTGGCAGTTAACACGATGGGATGTTTAACCGAATGCGATGCTGTCATGTTGCCCAGCCGGCCACCAACCCGAAGCACTCCTGTTTCGTCCAAATATGGTCTCAGCCACTTCAGTCTTGATGCTCGGGATACCTGTCTTCCTGTTGTTAAGGCGTGGATTTCGTCGTCGAACGTATCTTGTTGGGCGAGTTTACATAGGGCGATTTCGGCTTGATGAAGATCTTCAGTTGTGATGGTTGCTTCGACGATATCTGTATCAGCTACATCTCGTTTGTTTTCGGCACGACACCCCTTTGGATGTTGTGAAGAATATGCCTTGGTTCTCAGGCACCGCACGTATTTGAATATGTATGCTACCACACGGCGAAGTTTGTGGTAACTTGAATACCTAGCGAAGAGTGTGTTGGAGAAGGCTCGTGCGATAGAGGTGCAATTGATGGGTTGAGTAGCCTTCCGCTCTTCATCTGCCAATTCACCTTCATCGTTAGACGGAATAAACGTTGGCCAATTGCTTTCATTTTGTGCCAACCAATGTGGCCCGTTCCACCACCGGTGTCGATTGATCAGATCCTCAGCTTTTATACCACGTGATAAATCGTCTGCAGGATTGTCCCTTCCAGGGACGTGCTTCCAGCTCATACCGTCGGTGTCCCGTTGAATCTGTGCAACACGATTAGCCACGAACGGTTTCCAGCGACTCGGCAGTGATTGCAACCAGTATAGTACCGTGGTGGAATCAGTCCAGAAATACACCTTGATGTTGAATCTCGTTGCGTTGATGATCTTCTTGTAGAGTTGTGTGGCTAACCTTGCGGCACAAAGTTCCAATCTTGCTATTGAATGCGTATTTGTCAACGATACGACTTTAGATTTTGCCGTTATTAGTTGTACTGAAACATACTCCTTCGTTTCTGCACGAATGTACCCGCATGTTCCATAAGCTGACTGTGATGCGTCTGCAAACATGTGTAGTTGAACGCTACGTGCTTGCACCAGTGAGACGAATCGAGGTACTCGGACCTCTCGCAATCGGAATATTCCTTGATGGTATTGATTCCACTCCTCCTGAAGCTGTGGTGGCAGCGTGCTATCCCAATCAAACGCCGTTCCGTTCCTCTTCAGAGTCCATAGACGTTGCATAAACATTTTTGAAATGATTATGGTGGGCCCCAGTAGCCCGAGTGGATCGAAGATCTTCGCGATGAATGATAATGCTTGGCGCTTGGTTAACGACATTGGTGGAGGTGGTAAATCTACTTGAAACCGAAATGCGTCGTTTCTTGGCTCCCAAACCAAGCCTAATGTTGAGACGGAGTGATCTTCTAGCTCGTGAACGGATTGTATTGCTATATTTTCTGCAGGAATGCCTTCTAATGCCTCTGGACAGTTTGATACCCATTTTCTAAGCACCATTCCTGCTGAATTCAGCATTGCAGTTATCTGAGTTACTTTTTTTACCACATCTGCGATATTGCTTGCTCCAGATAGAAGATTATCGACATAAAAATCGTGCAGAACAGGATCGACCGCATCAGGAAAGCTCTGCTGATGATCACGTGCAATTTGTTGAAGTGTTCTGGTGGCTAAAAAGGGTGCTGATGCTGTACCATACGTTACTGTAGCCAGTTCATAAGTAGAGATTGGGTCTGTGGTGGATTTTCTGTATCGTATGCGTAGCAAACTTCGATCTTCGGGGTGATGTAGTATTTGGCGATACATTTTTTCGATATCAGCGGCTATAGCTATGGCATGTGTACGGAATCTCAGGATGATGGAAAACAGATCTTCTTGGACAATCGGGCCTACTAGTAATGTGTCATTGAGGGAGTAGCCGGACGAGGTCTTGCATGATGCATCAAACACTACCCTAACCTTGGTAGTGGTACTGGAATCTTTGACGACAGCGTGGTGCGGTATGTAACAATGTTCGATTGTATCATCTACAGGCTCGGCAAGCTTCTTCATGTGACCGAGGTTTTCGTATGCTTCCATGAATGCACTGTAAGCTTTCGCCATTTCAGGATTGGATCTCAATCGACGTTCTACGCTCAGCAAGCGCCGATCCGCAATTTCTCGTGACGCACCCAGGGTTGCACCGTTAGTAACATTTCGGGGAAGTCTGACCACGTACCTGCCCGAAGGTTCTCGATTTACTGTTGATGTGTAGTATTCCTCACAGTAATTTTCCTGTACTGAGAATGCTGGTCCGTCATCAACAGTTTCTAGCTCCCAAAAACGTTGTATCATGGCTTCGAGTGGTTCTGATACGATGGCGGCACTCAATAACGCAGTCCTATTGGATGGTGTTTTCTTGTGCGTTGCATTTCCGGCAACCACCCAGCCAAACGGTGTTTCCATAAGCCATGGTTTGCCTGGACCAAGTGCTCGTTTGCGGCCTGTATGCAGTTCCCAGAAGGCCTCCCCACCAATTACCACATCGATCTGGCTTGGAGTGTGGTAATTTGGATCAGCCAGTGTAACGTCAGGAATCTGCCATGAAGAAACATCAATTGGAGCCGAAGGAATGTCTGCTGTGGGTGCCCTTAAAATAAAGAATTCCATTTTAGTGCTGAATTCTTGATTTTGAGATTCAATAGTAGCCACGATAGAGTTTTTAACTTGCTGTACTGCTTGCCCAATGCCAGTGATGACGATGTTGACCCTTTTCTGCGGCGTTTGCAGACGTTTAGCCAATGACTCCGTGATGAAGTTTGAAGTAGATCCGGAGTCTAGCAGCGCTCGTGCTTTGATTTGCTGGCCATGGTCGTCTACAATGGTGATTATGGCGGTTTCTAGTAATACCATGTCGCCTTCCTGGACCTCATCTGATTGTGCTGACATGCTGATTTTTGCCGGAAAATTCGGTTGACCGAAAGGTGTGGTTGTTGGTGCTGGTGATGTAATATGCAGCAGTGTATGGTGACGCGCGTTGCAAAACCGACACGAATATTTTGAATTGCACTCAGGAACCTGATGATCCATTGACAGGCAGTTGAAACACAACCGCAGCTTTGCCACGATGTCCCGACGATCCTTCACCGACTTTCTATCGAATGCTGGGCACGTGCGCAGTGGGTGTCGGTCCGAGCAACCCAATGAACACGATGTTGGTTTCACTGTGACTGTCTTCTCACGCCCTGTGGTCACAGCATAGGATTGCGAACGACGATGTGATGGGGATGATGTAGTTCCTTTGACCACGGCACTCGACTTGTGTTTCACCCCGGCCACCGTGATCGCAACCAGCTCCTTGCTCCTTTCCAGGTTGAGTGTTGATCGTAGAATGCGAACTCTGTCCTGTAAAAAACTGATTAGTTCCGAATACTTATCTTGAGGCGACGTTGACGAGTGTCGTTCCCAAGCCAATAGTGATTCGGAGTCCAGTTTTAAGAACAGGATGTTTATCAGCGGCACGTCCCAAGAATCCACGGGTTGATCCAGTTTCCGAAGTCCATTCACGTTTCTCGTGAATTCGTCCACGAGTGAGGCTAGGTCATCCACGTTGGTTCCGTCCACCGATGGAAGGAAATGTAGTCTCCGGTAGTACTCGCGACACAACATGCGTTTGTTGTCGTATCGTTTCAGTAGCATCTTCCACGTTACGGCATAGTTGTCAGCCGTCAACGATGTGTGCTCGAACGGCCGAGCAGCATCACCCTTCAAGGTACCGAGCAAGTACTGCAGCTTCATGATCGGTGGGATTTCGGGCGAAGAATCGATCATAGCAACAAATCGATCTCTGAAAGTCAACCACTTTGTATCATCACCGTCGAAAGTCGGTAGCTCGACTTTGGGAAGACGAATGTTCACTGTGCTTGAGCTGTTTAGAGCTGCGGTGCTCGAAAGCAGCAATGAATTGTTCACTGTATGGTTCTCCATTGGTTTATGTTTGAGGAAGAAACCACGCAACTTTCTATAACGTTCGTCCATATCACACCTATCGTTGATGCACGCTTCAATAGTATCTTCTTTGTCATCTAGTTCCTCTAGTTTCCCGATCGCGTTTATGAAACTATTATGATGTGAGTCCAACTGTTCTAGGCATGTGGACAACTCATCGACTTGATTTTCATCGTACCTCAACATAAAATCCTCTAATCGCGCAATATATGCTTCGGATTGCCTTTTCTTCAACAGCACATTTTTTATTTTTTTGTCCATAGTGAAATATGAAATATTTCGCACTCGATACGCACTGAAAGCTTTGTTGTATGCAAAATTGTACGCAGGTCCAAGTACGCGATTCACTTAGCACGGTTGCAGTAGTAACAACACCTTTACTTTACAAGATGGTGGTGAGATGACGCTATGAAATTGGCGCGCGATGGTGATGAGGTTGTCGACCGAAGCTTGGATAAAGCGACGCTTCCACTAACACAATTATCGAACTATAAAGCGGATGAGAAGGACGATTGTTCACGGAAGTCTGCGTTGACGGAACGCGGTTCACTTTCACACGCGAGCACGGATGACACAAAAACACACTAGTAATCGGCTGGCAGGAAGGTCCGTGATAATGATTGTTCACAATATTGTTCTATCACTGAGCACAGCACTAACGATGTACGAAAGTTACACTCACACGCATATACATACATGCACACTCCGTGGGAATGTTTCGATCTCTTGATGCAGAGTGACCACACACGGATGTTGAAACGAACAGACGCGATGATTCGAAAGGAATTCACGATGGATGGGTATCGTGAATTTCACAGTAGAGTAGGATACTCAATGTTCGTGCCCTTGATAGCGGGGCGATGATTGTACTACACCGTAAGCCTAGTACAACCGGAACTGGCTTGCACAAAACTGGACGAGAATTGGTAACACGTAGTGCCCTAATTCACTATTGTACAAGGATACAAGTCACGACACACTATCCGGTTCGAAGGACCAAAATGTAGAGAATTTACTGGATGTGATATCGTGATTGTAGAGCGATAGATGAAACACGTCTGGTTTCTTTGCGAGTGTGAATTCAATTGTCCTTTATTCTTATGCATTAATTAGAGTTCATTACAAATTCATCATGATTCATTTCTACCCTATAAACATTTTCGTAATTCGAACATATGGGTTCCCGGTTCTCGTAAATATCGTACGGACGGAACGACGAGTCCTGCCCAGCAGCTGAGCTGCAAGAAGTTGACGGTAACAGTAAAAGCGACAGTAACAAACATCGATGAAGAAGGATGAAGCGAAACGGTTGTTTGCCATCCCGTCGCATTATTCTCGAGCCTGTCGTCAAGCTGCCCGCTGTCAAGCTGTTTGTCACAACTTCTCGAGGTCCAATGGGAGGTACTGCTGCCGGGTGCACTAATCGTCCTGACCTCAAACTTTTCTGCTAACGAGATCTGACCCGATTCATTTCCGTCGTTGTTGCATTTTCCCAGCGTTTGTGAGCCCCCCCTTTGGCCACACGGACCGATGGGGACTACCTATTCTTTCTCGGCTGCCCGTGCAATGCGCTATTGAACAGCCATCATCTACAACAATCCCAATGCCAAAGGTGATTGGGAACAGAGCGAGCGGGTCCGCGCGCTGCAAATAATCATCTCATTCAACAGATCGATTTATGTTAAATTGATTATTTTCCCATCCGTTCCGGGGTTTTCCACCGGTCCGACCCCTTTTGCAATCGGTCGTCATCCACTCGGGAGGAAGGCCATGAAATACGATGCAGCCGAGAATAGTAATGGAACCAAGGCAGCAGCGCCATTTGACCATCACCGTCCCGGGCGAACAATTCCGGTGCGTGAATCGGCAAGGCTTGGGAGCACAGGTCGGGACGGGACTTCCATTGAGAAAACGATTTGTTTTTCTTCATCCTTGGCTTCTCTTATGCTTCCCCTTTTGTATTGCTTGCAGTAGCGATGGTCCTGGTGGCGGACAGCTTAATGGAAGGAAAACATTGAACCGTTGGCAGGATTGATTGATCCTGTTCCATGGGAAAAGGTTTCGTCGTGCCGTTCGGTTTTTTCCCTCCTATCGCCTTTTGCTTTTGCAACAAACTACACACACACACACACACACACACAGACATTAGGAACAGGCAATGTTAAGATCACCTCTTTCCGGCTGATTGAATGCAAAAAGGATAGGGAACACACTCGTTGACTCGGTATGGCAGCATGTCTCGTACGATTGTTTGTCAACGATTGCACCCTTCTTGACTTGACTCATTCTCACTGACGCACGGGAAGGGTTCACGAACGAAACAAAAATGAAATAAAAGTCTCTCCATTTACCACCCCTAACTGGGGGAGGCTGGCAACTGGCTGGCAGACATTCCATCGAACATCATTCCATCGATTGACCTCATCCCAGCAACCCAGGGTCACCATTAGTGTAGATCGAGGGCTGACGAACGGTAGGCAGACTGGTAGGCAGGCAGGTCCGTGGCAGGAAACCGTGTAATGCGTGTAGATGCCCCAAATCGATGGATGGTCACACAATGCCACGTTCGGGTGGCGTTTGACAAGCTAACTGATGACGACGCGTGTCGCTCGAATCGTGGGGCAGAAGGGAAACCCGGGAAAACAATTTGCGGATCGAGGTCGACCGGGCGAATGCGTACCGGACCGAATTCGGGATCAGCGGTCAAACTCATGTTTCTTCTGCCGTGTGTTTTGCTGGAAGATGTCAGGAGAGTTCTAGTTCTGCTGGAAAGTACCCGTTTGAAATCGATCGAATCGAGCGGGCCCGGTTCTAGTCGGACGTGATGAATGTTATCTTCTATTGTTTGTTTCGAATCTTTTCTTGGAGGATTCTTTTCACAGAGGAAGAAATACGGTTCCAGATAACAGCTGTGCCACTTTGAACTGAAAACGGAACAATCAAACGGTAAATGATTCTTGATTTGTTTCTTGGTAAGGGACGGTGAAAGGGTTTAGAACGAGGCATAGAAGATTATTTGGATTTTTTACGGTGATAATCTTAAATCTTGAGTAAAGAATCTATAGACAATCTGATGCTATTTTCAAAAAACAACAGACAATCTGACTGCTAGAGCGCCGCATCGATCTTGTTTTGTTCGATATTTGACCGAATCACACAAATTTAGAGACTTTGTCCCAAGTAGCGTCAATTTCGTGTCGCTTGATGCTACCAAGGCTTACGCCTCATTGACATATAAGCATCGTGTTCAGAAACTGCGTCTGAAACTTCGTGTTGTTCTTTGACGTAGAATGCTATAGTTAAAATGCTTCAATGTTATTAAACATCGATTTTTCTCCTGATTAGCTCAGTGGTTCGAATGGTCCAGGTCTGCCATTTCTGGATCTTTCATTGCCATGTAGACCGGATGGGATTTGCTACCCGGTCCTGCCAAGTGAAAACCAGCGCCACTATCGTCTCTACCACCGGACTGCCTCAAACCATAACTAAAATCATTTTAATCTGTGATGAAATTTCCTTAAGTTTTATTTTAATTATTGTAAAAGTATTGACTAAGGTCCACTTTTTTTAAAACAGGTTTGAACTCCATTTTTAAGTCTTCTAAATCTTCAAGATGGCACCCAAAATAAACTGTTTGGAAACTAACTCGATATTGAAAAAATAAGACCCTACCCTAGCTTATCACGATAGGTTTACCATTCCCCCTATCAAACAGCAGGCGAGTGGCGAAAAAAAACAACACTTCCTGCTACATGATTTACAACAACCGTCCATTTTTTGCTTACGAAATCATCTCAAACAGCAACAAATATTCAAAAACTTCTCCAAAGCTGTTACCATATTCTTGAGTTTGTCAACCTTGACGCACACGGAAACTTCTCTCAAGGATGTACCAGACCCGTGAAGCGCAACCGGAATCGACTTCGACACTTCGGCGACGCCGACAGATCGGAAAGATGTTTCGTACGAATTTTTCTATTGGAAAATCGCTTCTTCCTGCGTGTACGGCAGCAGCACCAGCAGCAGCAGCAGCTGTCTCGCAACCTTTCCTTTCCCAGATTTTTTTATCGCCGCGATCCAAACAAGCAACCCCGGATAGCGGGTTCGATTGTCGCACGCTTCACAGACAAGAAGTTATGGAAAACTTTTTCCCTTCCATGTTGCATAATTTTCAATATCCTATTCAAGCATGGAATCCCCGGCTCTGTCCCACCCATCGGAATTGGCCACTCGAACCACCGTTCCACCGGCGATGGCCAACTCGTTCCGAGCTGTTCGCTAGTTTTGCGCGACGGGTCTTGAAAACCACAATAAATATCTCGAGAGTTGAAGTGGCCCGGTATAATGGTGCCATCTCGGTGCGCCTGCCGTCCTTGGGACGATCTTGAGCCCCGATGGTTGGCATTGCATGGGCAACAAAGATGAGTAAAACCATCTTCGCGTACGGGGCAAAGGAAAAGCGCGATGCGCGATCACCGATAGAAATGTATAACTTTTATGGCCGCATAACTTTGGTGTATTGAAAAACGCATCGATTCGCCGGGGCTGGTGTGGCGAACTTTTGCCGCTGATCCGGATGCGGTCGCGTTTGTGGAGCCGTGCGGACGTGCCCCGAGCACCGGACGGGAAATGAAATCGAACTTTTATGCCTTTCCACGAGGCCATTATTTCTCCATCTTCAACCTTCTCTCCATTACCGGTGCTTTCCACCCCGGGCCATTCACCCATCAAACTGAGCAGTTTCAAGACTCAAAATAACGCGCGACCGCTTTTTTGTTTTCGATTTTGCCTCACGATGACGCATTTATGATCTTAGCCGTTTCTTTTATTATGTTGCTGCTACCGATGCTAGTCAAGTGTGAATGGCGCGTTTGCTTGCCGCACGTAAGACCAGCGAAAGATTAGATTTCACCCGTGGACCAGTGTGTGAGTGCGCGGATGGTGAAAAGCTACCTCGTGTCGCGCAACCTGCATCGTTGAGTGAAAGTGACAATAACGATGCCATTTTTATGAGCTCCTCCCATCGGGCTCGATGTAATCGATGCGCGATACGAACGCCTTGTCATCGGCTATATTATCACACGATGGAAGACCTTCACGTCCTGGCACGGCGATGCGCGTGTACGGTGACAAGAAGAAATTTTAATTTCGTTATGAAAACCGAAGATGAAAGCGGCTCTCTTTTGTTGGGAACGGTGGCGGAGAATCTTTCCCAAAGGTTCTCGAACGGATCGCTGATCCTGCTGGAACACATTCGTTTAATTAAAATTAAGCTGGAACTTTATGAGCATGCAGTGAAGAGGTACTTTGCGAATGAATGAAGTGGCCTCTGTGTAAATGTTGCTTGCTAGTGTTATGCTTTTTGAAGTATTAAACAGAAATTTCAGTACTATTCACATGAATTGCCACTAGTTCATCACATAAGCGATAATGCTTTCCATCACTTTGCACAGTGGGTCAATTTTTGTTGGTAAAATATTATTAAAAGTGGCCATTTTAAATTTAATAAATAGCTCATCCTGGTTGAGGTGCTTTAAATGTATACAGTTGGGGCGTTACGGTGGCCAAGGTAGGTGGCCTGTAGAAACACCTATGATAATATAATTGTCTATTTTATTGTTGGCTTTAAGTTTTCGTCTTCCTGCCAAAGTGTTTTTACGAACACATGTTGATTTTTGTATTTTTTAACAACTTTTTAAAAGATTTATGTACAGACAAGTTCATCAAAAGCCAATTCAGAAAAGTTCTAATCGCTCATTTACGTAGTTCGTTCGACAGTAATGTAAATGTTTATTTGCTCAACGATTTCTTTTAATTCAGGACCGTTTGAGAGGGATTGCACCAAACAATTTATTTATTAATTTAATTCAAATAAGTGTGGTGTTAACTGTTGAGTGAATTTAATTATAACTTTGTACCAAATATTGTATATTTTTATTCGCTCCATTCACTAGAGTTACATCAATTTTAGTAATCCCTTCTGGCTTTCAAGTATGAGAAAAGAAAGGGAATTAGACATGTTAAAGAATTCGAGCACAATCATGAAACATACACAAATTTCAGTAATGTTTTTGATGTGCTTTTTGCATTGAATAACAATAACTTTCAAACTATGGCCCTTCCAATCAATACGCTTAACCTCACCTGTCAGGAAAAATCATTCAAATTTATCTGTTCTTTCGTTGTAATACAATGACCTGGCCGTGCTGCTAATAATCAGATGATGCCTAGATGCCCATTGCCTGAGGTACCCATTCGACCAATGTTTACTGTTGCTCCAAGAGTGCAATTCCTGTGCATTGCGTATCACTTAACACGTTACCCAACGCATCAGAAAAAAACCACCCAGCCCGCTTGCCAATGTTTGTTAAAAGATCATTCATTTATTATTGATTCATTGCCAGCCACATATTGACTCGAGCACACAGATGATTGTTTGCTCTTGGTGCACGATTAAAATACTCTTATCGTTTTTATTTATTCCATTAATAAGCTCGATTTTTCACGCGACCATCGCTTGAAATTGGAACTCTACATGATTCGTGGAAACCAGGTCGCGGGCCCAACATGTAAAGCAAGCTAATGACTCACGAGGGTAGCCTTCCACCGCAAGCGCTTCGGTGTATTTAATGAAGCCAAGCTTCAAATGTTAATGAAATCGACTGTGGAAATGGATTTACAGCCCACGTTCGCGATCGATTTTCACCGGGTGGATGTTTGGATAGGACACGTTTGTGCTACCCAACATAAGGTGCGCATCTCTTTGCTGTTTTGCCCGGGTAGTAAAGGTAGCCGTTAAAATCTAAATGCCCCATCGCTGGGTAGCAGTCAATAATGATCCATACCCGAAAACGATGACGACCAAACGAACGCGAACCGAACCTCATCGGTGCAGACGAGCTCTAAAAACATCCGTCTCGCTAAGCAAGCGAGAAAAAAAGGGACACGTCAAATGGAATGGAACGAAATAAACATAAAAAACCATCCACCCCGATCGGATACGCGCTATCCCGATAGAATCAAAATGGAGGGTTGAAGAATAACGCTGAGAATGAAAAGGATAGCTGTAGCAGTCAGTTTGGTCGTAGATTCTGTAGCGCCATTCAAATTTCAACCTGCTCATCAGCGGTTGCCATTTTACGGCGGACGGGGATGTCTGTCGGGTTGACTATGCTACCAGGCGCTGAACTCACACACACAGTCACATCCGGTCGGCACCGGAACACTAGTGAAAGTAGCCGGAAATATTGCTGACCGTAAAGGGGACACCATCGGCCGGGCGCGCATCAATGCGAAGCCATCACACGGTTGTGCTGTTGGAGGGAAGAAAAAAAGCTGTTTGATCCTTCCTTCCCGTCGGCTGCGCGTTTTGTCATTCATCGTTCTCATTTCCGGGATTTGATAAGGCGCGTGCAATGGTGTCGTAAAGTGCTATCAAAACAGCGGAAACTGGGCTTTTCGGTAGGGCAAAGGAAAAAAAAAGAACGATATCATTCTTCGCGTCCTCATGTTCTTTGGCGAGCAAGTGGCATACCGTGGAGCAGTTTTCCTTTTTGAAAAGCGGGAAAGCGAATTGAGCGATAGATGATTTGTGCAAAAGTACCTAAAACGTGAATCGTTTCCGGCCAACTGAAAATGCTAAATTTGTGCTCTGTTTGTGGCTTTAAAGTCAATCTAAATTATGCTTCAAGCTGGATGTACAACATTTTGCCCAGCAAACGCTTCTAGCTGAAAGATATTAATCTATTAGCTAGTAGAATTGCTTGAATGTTCCAAACACTATTTTTTCTTGCCTTTTCCCACCAAAAAATCGCTCGAGAAAAATGGCATCGTTCGCGTTCGAAATCGAAACTGCAGCAGACGTTAAAATACTGTGTAAAACTGTGCCCAACTCGACCACGAATTCAATCCCGTGCTGGAAACTGGCGGAAACTACATCAATCTTGACCGTGTGCGCTCGTTCGCTCAACCGAAAACGGGGTTCGACCCACCACCAGCTCAGCCCACTAGGAACAGCTCGGAACAGCTGGCAGAGGTTAATTTCGGTGCGCTTTCGCCATCGACACACAGAACACACAGAAGAATTCAGCACACACACGCACACACAAACCCTCCAATACCTGGGCTTCATGAGGCACTAAATTTGCCAATGAAGAAACCCGAGAACGCGCGTTTCCAGCTGCAGCTGTGTTAAATTATCGGTAGCAAATATTAAGCGACTGCAATTGCCGTTCGAATAAGGGTTGAATAAAAAAACCTTTCGAATTCCAAGGACACCGATCGGCAACAAAAAAACGGTGCACTTTAAGAAATCAGGAACTTGTTTCCGACCGGCGTAACTCAGCTCAATTCTCAGTGAACGCTGGAAAAGGGGGGAAACCGTTGGGGTCGGCATGAGGTTGCTGTGGAATGAACGATGCAAGAATTATTGCTCGACAAACTTACCGAACGGTACTCGTTCGAGTTTCGTTCTGCTCCCAAAAAGGCGCTGGTGCCGGTCCAGTATTATTTTCGGTTCAGTGCACCCATCGTGTGGTTTTTCCTTGCGCCATCTCATGTAACAAGGTTGAGCTGGTTTACAGAAGCACCATATAGTGGAGTTTTTTTGTTTCTTCGATATAGAGATGGTAAAAGTGAATCGGCAATTAGGATTCGGTATGGTACGGCACAATTCTTGCTGTGAAGAAGAAAAGGGAAGAGGGAGAGAGAGAACAGTCCAGAAGCGGCTTTCCTTTCGAGCATGGGTGAATATCTGCTTGTCCTACCGCGTTAAGTCGCTCTTCTTTCTTTGTTTGCGATTCAAGCGATTCAAGCGATTCGAGGTGAAATTTTGGCGCTAATTCTTTCCCTTTAGACATTTTATTCATCCCGCCTTCGTTGCTTTACAATCCCCGGGAAACCTTCTCCAAGTAAGAGGCGGAGTGCGAGTTCTCAGTTGCAAGAGCCCAGTTGCCGTCCCGGTTCACGTTTCGCATGGCTGACTGTTGGCTACACCGTTAAGTGGAATCGCCTTCCCAGCATCCTTTTCCACCCTTTCCAACCATTTCCCCCATCATCCAGCACCCCGTGCGTTAAAGCCTGTGGGCAAATCCTTTGCAGCTCTCGGTCGCTTTACCCGATGGCCGTTAATGCGGCTGTGCTGCTGTGTGGTGTTCAGCCGGGCGAGACTTTGGCTCCCAGTAAGAAGCACCGTTTGAAAGGTTCTTCTCGTCCTGCATGCGTCCCCGGGATGCCCCTTCTTACATGCGGTAAGGAGGTCCATTCAGCTTAGCAAACCGAACAATCAATGTTTTCTTCTTAGTTTCGTGTGAAAAACCACAAGAATCGCCTACGGGTTAGAGGAAAGAGGGAAAAGAGGGTGTGAGAGCGAGTGAAGGAGTTAGAGGGAGGAAAAAACCCATCACGAACAGCTGAAACCGATCGAGCACGAGAGTCGGTGGCAACCGGGGTGGGAAGTTAAGTAAAAACCACCGGCACGGGACCAGATCCGCCGAGAAAGGTTTATTTTTGCACAAGGGAGATTTATTCACTTTCCTCTAATGTGTGTTTAATGCCTGCTTCTGATTCGCAGCGTCTGTCTGCCCCTTCTTGGCGGATGGTTGTTTCCGTGACGCATACCTTTCCCTGCCCCATCCCATAGGCGGGAGGTTTTTATCTGGTGCGTTGGTTGTTCTCAGAATCAATGCAGGAAGCCTCTGGGGTTTCTTCTATAGAGCTGGGAAAGCTTTAATAGTACAAATCGCGAACAACGAAATGATTTACGAGCGTGCTAGTGTTGTGTCTGCGTACCACTGCTGCAATTATTCCATCTAAAGTAAGAAAACCGGGAGAAGGAAAGATAAAATGTATTACTAATAAGGAGAGGCTTGGTTGTTTTACTAATGTACTGTATTATTCTCTGAGTCACTTTCTCACCTAGCAAATCATTAGTGTCTCCCATGAAGAATGTGATTCTGTTGCTGTATTTCGATAAACAATAAAAAACAATTATTTCAATGCTTTCAATGCTGCTGGCTGTACCAAATTATTGACAAACTCACATTTGCACAGTGGGCACCATTTATCGAATAAAGGTAAAAATTGCTTTTTGTTTTTATCTTTGTACTTAAAAGGAATAAAAAAACTCATGTCATCATTTGAAAAAAAATTAATTTGTAAAAAAAACACATTCAGGAAAATGTTAATAAAAACTACTGCAAATTTTACTGATTATTCATAATTTTCGGAATAAAAATACCAATGGAGGCGCCCGGTACTTTAAAATACTGTCAAGATCGTGATCATGATGAGAATTATTTAAATATTGTGTGACAAACATTACACCAACATAAAGTTGTGAAGTTGTGAATTGTTTTTGTAAAGAATTTTTGTATTTTAAAATGTCAATAACTTGAGTTCTTCAACGGGTAGATCCAGAAAAAAGACGGATGGAGGCGCCTAGTACTTCACAATCCGTTAAAGATCGTGTTCACGATCATGATGATGATTGTCTAAATGCGTTTTAAATATTTTGAATTAAAACATTTACTGTTCTCATTTATTGTAAAGTATAAGGAGCTTTTCGTTTTTATAACAAATATAATTTTTCTGCTGTTTGCACCTCTAACATTGGCATAAAACATTTACTCATTGCTTGACACGCAGTTGATTTTACGACTTTTCTCCGAACCAAAAAGCCCACAGTTAGTTTGGCCGGATAAAAACGGGAAATAAATCACTCTTTCACGTCAAATATCCCGCTTTTGTTAGCGGCAAAAGGATCATCATCAGTGTCTGTGTGCTGCCTGCTGCGAGAATCGCACCAAAGTTGAAGCCACAAGATGAATCCAACCCTTCACTCCACCCCCAAAATGGCCCCCATTCCTTCCCTGCATATTGCTCAGGTTAGTGGGAAAATTAACCACCCACACTGTCTCTGTTGCTGTGTCCACGGTCAACCGTTCCAGCCCCCGCCCTGTTTAAGCGTGTCTTTTCTTCTAGCTGATTTTGTCGCTGTCACTAATCCGTTCGTTAGTACACCGAACCGTTAACCGTTGCCTACCGAGCCTAGTGTATGCTTTGCGGAAACAGCAAGAGGATAAAGGAGAAGCACACACAGAAAAAAAAACCGGCTGATGGAAAGCTTTCTGTCGGGTGGCCACCATGGGCCCAGCTATCGTCTCTTTCACCGCCACCATTTGCACGCTGGCAAACTTCACCAGAAAGCTGTAAATTAATTATGTTTAAATGGTTTAAGCAGGGAATAATGATGGGAGATTTGGACAAACAACGGCAGCCATTAGGCCGTCCGTTGACCGGCAACGGATTGTCCAGCGGGATCCAAGCTGGGATGGATCGTTTTTCGCACACCCCCTTTGCACTGTGGAAGCAGCGAGAAGAGTTTTTACCATGCTGCCAGTAGGGTTTTTCCTGCTGTGTTTCATCGTCGCTGAGTAAGTAAGGAAGGACAAACAACAAAAAATCCTGAAGGCCCAAAGCATAACAGAATCCTCCCCATTCCCGACCACATCCCAGAATGGATGTGCCATGGGTGGATAATTGCTTTCTGAGGTGCGTCCGTTGTCAATGTGAGAACGATGACTGATGAGTTCGGGGCATTAGGCTTCGTTGGAAGCGCAGGTGGCGGGTGTGGGAGCGTGAACGAGGGGGGGGGGGGCGGGATAATGTAAACGGAAGTAAGAAGGAGAAGCTTAGAAACGTTCGCCAGGAGATGAAATAAGTTATTTAACAATCGAAAGTATAATCCTCCGGCAAATGGCGGCGAGACCGGCGGAATATGATGTCGGAAGGTTCTAATTTGGGAGGAAAACTTCATTCGTCTTTTGGTTGGTGTTTTTTTTGCGTTGGTTTTCAGTGCGTTAGCCCCAGCACTTATTTATTTTCATAAGAAGATTAATCCTAAGCGTATCTCAAGCCCTTTCCATTAATGGTCCTACGGGTTGTCGTCGGCGGTGTGTGTGATGGTAGAACAATGGAAAATCAATAATCTTGTGCGGTAAGATTTTTGGGGAAATTAAAAGCAGCCAAAGCTTAGGAAATTGATGTTCCACGAAAAGGAGATTTAAAGTGAATGTTTAAAACTATTTGAACAACATTTTATTTTTTTAATCAGCTCGAAATGAACTCCCCATTAGCATTTCATTTGTAGCATTAATGTGGTGTACGGAGTTATGCCTTTCGCAAAAAATCGCACACACACACACACACACACACACACAGGCTTGGCTCAAAAGACATGAACTTTAAAATAAACTCTTACAGTGGGTACATTTTGTGCATAGCAACGCTACCGATAATCCGCTTGCGGGTAGTTCGGAAAATTTTATAGAGTCTGAACACTGTGTGCAGTACAATACACCGACAATGATCTCCCGGGGTTGGCATGTTTTACTTTATTTGCACCAAAAGCGGAGAAGAATTTCCCTAGCAAGTGGTACCGGATACTCAACAATGCAGCATTAGTACACATCTTTTGCTGCCGTTGTCTCCGATCATAGTTCGTTGGTGCTAGAGATGGGCGTAATTGGCAAAGGAGTGGAACTGGTTTCGGATGATTCTGAAAAATAAATTGGAACCAGTTTTGAATATTAGGTGCCGATGAGCCATCCGGAATCGTCTAAATTATCCGGATCTGTGAAAATCGGAGAAACTGTCCGAAATAGGCGCAATAAAAAAGCTGATGGAGACGCCTAGTACCTCATAATCCGTTCAGGATCGTAACCATGATCATTGTTTTAAATTATCTAAATATTATTAAATTATTTTGCATTCAAAAGATAAAGATAGGAAAATGTTTGTCAACGAATAAAAACAAAATAACATACGAATAGAAAAACATATGTATTATTCTATAATTCTACTATAATTTAATGAACCGCGCAAGCAATACAATCCTGCGTCGTCCTCAACGTCATGCATCATTAAAACTATCAACCTCAAGAAACTTTTAAAAATTGTTGGGTACACCATTTTTCAAAGGTGGACGATTCTGACGGTTCTGGATGATTCCAGACGGTTCTGGATGATGCAGTTCCGCTTGAAACCGACGTTTTTCCTTCCTTGGAATCAGACTCGGAGTCAAACCGGTCGGGTTTAAAGCCGAACCGTGGGTGTATTCCAAAGAACCCATCACTACTCGGTACCGTGCCCCATCCCAATGAGCCAATGGATGATGAGCGGTTTGTAATAGACAGTTTTTTTTTGTGTGTGTGTTTCAATCCACTGCGCCTTGCTGCACCGTTATTTCGTTCTTCTGTTTGACTACTATATCCTTCTTTTCAAACAATTTCTTACCCATCTGGGTGCACCGCAGCAGCAGCAGCAATAGCTGCACGACGAATAAGAGCAAACTGCAAAGAACGAGCATTAAACTGTATTTGTTTTACGTTTGCCAGGATTCCCATCCATAGCTCCGAGGAGAAGGATCGAGCTGAGGGATGGTGTCCCGGATCTACAATCTCCATGTGTCCATATTTCATCCACATCACATTCAGCAGTCGCACATGCTCAACCCAACCTCCCGAAACCGCTCCCTTTCCACGCTACCCTTATTCTAACTTCACTTTTTTTTACGGTGAAAATTAGCCACGAGGGAGTGCTTTGATATTCAACGAGTCACTCGCGACCGCTTTCCCTCCGATCCTGCGTGTGCCGTCCCGCACTCAGTCAGCCCTTCCCGACAATGTGGTACGCTTCGCGCGAATAAAATATGAAATATGTAGAACAATAGTCGGATTCTGGTTCTGCGCATTCCAAAATTCCGCAAAACTCGCCCACACCGAGGACCGAAAATATATTTATGGATGGCTCATGCATTATGCGTGGCCTGGGTTGAGGAAGTACATGTGCGTGCGGTGGGTGTGTATGTGCGAAATTGAGTCGTCCGCATTTTTGTTTTCCTTCTGCTGCTGCTGCTGTACCACTCCAGCAACAATAACCGCCAGCAGTTTTGAGGGAGCTAACCGGCCAAAAAGAATTGCGCTAACTCGTTGAAAACATACACAACTCAATGGCATACCATGGTCCGGGTTTCCCTGTTCGGTATGCTAAAACCTGTGTGTGTCTGTGTGTGTGTGTGTTTTTTTTTTCTGTCTCTGTTCTCCAGCTGCCCAATGATTGCAGCCGGGAGGTGGACAGCTCCCCAAAAGCACCATCTCATTCCCTTGATGGACATTTTTCTCATTTATGTGTTATATTTTGTCATTTTTTTTATTGGCAATTTTAACTGTACAACTGTGGGTTTGCATGTGTGTGTGTGGGTATGACGAACCGTATAAAAGTTAGTCGAGTTCGGGGTTGCGTTCGGTAGAGTTTGTGGAACCGCAAACTACCCCTTGCTGTTAAATTTTGAGCATAATCTGACGTACGGCGAATTGCACTGTACGGAAGCGCTTTTCGTTATGGGGACAGCTGAGTGACAAACCATCGCACGGTACATTTATGAGTTCGCTTCATTTATTAGCATACAGTTGGCATTTGCCATTGTCTTGCACGGCTGATGCTTTTGCGGGGCAGCTCGTTAAGCTAACAAGCTAAGCTCTGATGTAATTGGTTCGAGATGACGAATGTGTGTGTGCGATTTCTCTGTATCATTTTATTATATTTCGCATAATTAGCTTCAGCAAACACAGAGGATTAAATTATTTTAGGAAAGTCGGTGTAGGTTCAAATGTTTTAATAGCTTACAGAAATGATAACGAAAAATACTGCAAGCAGATGGGTGAACACACCCTTCTGCTTGCAGTTTTCTTAATGAACACTAGTTTATTCTTTTAATCTTTGAGTTAAAATCGTTTCGTCTGAGTTCAAGAACATGTCAGTTGACCGTCAAGTGCCTAATGTCTAGACTGACTCGAAGACATTATAAGACAGCATTTCGATCAACCTTTTGCTTACCAAACCAAATTTGTTTTAGAATTCGTCCTCATCTAACCCTCAGGCAAGGTAAAACAGTAACAAGTATTTGAGATAAACATTCGACCATCTTGAGCTAATTTTATGCGAATTTGAAGTCACTTCCAATAACAGTCATATACACATTTTCCTTGTACAATGCTAATTTCCTTTCACCGCAACACATCAAAGCCCGACGCTGGTACAAAACCCGGTAATGAGTGTCATTTTGTTCCTCGGTAGCATATGTGTCTGAATCCCTCGAAACGGATGCACCCTCATTACGGAAATTTCAATAAACCATGCAACTGCCAAAAAAAGGGATAGAGGGGATAACGCAACCAATCCAAGTTCACAATCTCCAGTATTGGAGCTCCTCAAAGCAGATGCTTAACTATGCTGTCTTCAGATTCACTGCAGTGCATAATTAAGCGACAGAATACGCTCCAGCAACTCCATTACACTGGTCCGAGGGGGTCTGGGGTTAGAGCTCCCAGCCAGCGTTACTTAGCCATAGTCAAAGTACTCATTCGTGAGTGTCAATTTCGTGTTTTAATTTACCCCGACCATTTGATTCTCGTCCCGTCCCAAAAACGTTCCGCTCATTATGCACCAGAAAGTGCTACGATTGGGTCAAGCGTGTTTTTCGAGTAGGAGATCTGAAGTTTCCCTTTTCTTTTCGCACGTTGGGACAGGTGAAGCTACAGCCAAGATGCCACAAGCAAGTAGGAGAGGCGGATGGAGAACTCGTGGTGGCGTAGGGCTGGGGAAACGTAATTAAACTGCAGATCATTAAAATTAGTGCACAAGAAAATGAGACACTGCAACCAAGGGACACGAGAAAGCGAAAGCGAGAAAGAGAGAGCAACCCCATTGCAGACGACAAGCGTTTGGCAAAGTTTTTGGTCAGCACACAGCCAGACCAGGAAGCATAAGAATTGTGCCATGAAAAGGAACCAAATTGCTTGGTTGCTCGTTCCGAGTGGTAACGAGGGGGGAAAGTTTTCCAAGATTTTCCATTAAGTACACATCCTGCGCGGTGTGTCGGGGTTCCAGGGCGTGAGAACTGTGATAGTTTCCAGAGAGAGAGAGAGAAAGAGAAATGGCCCACAAGCAACCGTGCTCCAGGAAATGATTCGGTTTGCACGTGTAAAACGAGGAACAAAGTTTTATTACATCAGTAATTTTATTACTTTTTTAACACTTTTCCTTTCTCTTTCTCTCTTTGTTTTTCCTTGTTTTTTTGCACGGCGAATTTCGGCTGACGTGTGACGATCGTTGATGGCATACAGTTCCCCCGGAGCGGATGGTGATACGGGATCAGCTCGGCATGGAGCGTACGACGGTGGCCGGACCGTACAGCGAAGGGGACAACATCAAGCTGCGCTGTGACGTGTACGGTGGACGGCCAACGCCAACCGTCACCTGGTACCGGGACACGGTGCCGATGACAGCGGACACCATGTACATGCCGCTCGGGAAGCACCTTCGCAGTGAGATAGCGCTTGGGCCGCTGACCCGTCAGGACCTGCACACCAAGCTCGTCTGCCGGGCGACCAACCATGCCCGGGCCAATCCAGTGGAGCAGTCCGTCCAGATCGATATGAACTGTAAGTGACTGACCGGTCCCGGTTTTGAAGTTCTGTACCACTAACACCGCCCAACGCTTAAATCCCGCAGTTGCTCCACTAAACATAAGACTGATCGGCGCCCATCAGCCCTTGTCGGCCGGCCGAAGATATGACCTTCTGTGCCAAAGTGCTGGTTCACGGCCAGCCGCTTCCATCACCTGGTTTTTGGACGGTGTGCGGCTTGACAAAAGCAAGGAAACCGTAAGTAATGTGAACCAGTGGTTTACCACGCGTGTCACCATCGCACAACACCATCGCATCACACTAACAATTCTGGGTTTCCGGTTTTCCGTTTCCCCGGGCACGCAACGTAGACATCGGCCGACGGCAACCAAACCACAAGCACACTATCCATCGTGCTGAACCGAACCGATGCGGGCAAATATTTGTCCTGCAAGGCGTACAATTCCTACGTACAGTCCGATGCCCTCGAGGATGGTTGGCAGCTGGACATTCAGTGTAAGTTGGGGCGGAAGGCTAGCAAGCAAACACACACACCGCTGGGGTAAAACCGCACCCCCTGTTCATGGTCAACTCTGATTCCACCCATCACTTGCAGACGTTCCTGACGCGTCCGTGAGGCTGGGCAGCTCCTTGGACCCGAACGCCATCCGGGAGGGTACGGACGTTTACTTCGACTGTATCGTCAAAGCACATCCGGCCGTTTACAAGGTCGAATGGAAGCACAATGTGAGTAGGCCGCGTTCTGGATCATTGTTTTTCATAGTACGACTTATTTCACCTGTTTTTCTCTCTTTCTCGCTCTCTTTCTCTCTTTTATCTCTCAAACAATGGAATCGGAAAAATCCTGCAGAACAAAACGCTAACGCGCAACATATCGCAGGGTGTCATCGTCAGCAAGCATTCGCTGGTGCTGCAGGGTGTCTCCCGTACGACGGCCGGCAACTACACCTGCGTGGGGTTCAATGCCGAGGGTGAAGGTAGCAGCCCGACGTTCGAGCTGAACGTGATGTGTAAGTGAATAATTGAATTTTTCATTTTCCTTACCACCGGTGGGCTAGTGTTGTGCGACCGAGTTTGTCACATAGTTTCCCCAGTGCCAGTGACGAGTGTTGTGTCGTTTTGCATTTCGCCCCTTTTCGCAGATGCACCGACCTGTGCACCGAACCAGCCGCGGGTGTACGGCGTGGCCAAACAGGAAAACGCCGAGATACGGTGCGTCGTCGATGCTAATCCACCGGATGTGGAGTTCAAGTGGACGTTCAATAATTCAGCCGAGAGCATCGATGTGCAGGCGAGCCACATCTCCAGACTGGGTAATGTATACATTTCCGATACCGTCTACTGTCTGCACCTTATTCTTGAGCGATTGGTTCCGTAAAGTTGCCTTATTCATAGAAACTGGCTTAAATTTTTTGTTTCAAATTACTGAGTTAGAGAATTTTCCTAAAGTAACTGTAGAACGTAATATCATGTAGCGAAACGGTGTGGGGAAGATTTGCCTTCGGGCCATCCATCCAATCTACGCCCCGCAGTAGTTCGTTACGGTCGTTCGTTCAGGTTCATTTTAATTCCAGTTAGCTGCATAACGTCCACTAACTTGTCTCTCTCCCTTTCTTGCACTTCTTTTTCTTCCCCGTGGAAATGCCGGTCCGATGTCGGCTCGCTTGTCGGTGCTGGCCAAATAAATGATGTGCCCAACGCAGGAACGTCATCGATCGTATCGTACACGCCAATGACCGAGCTCGACTACGGTACGCTGCTCTGCTCGGCCACCAACAAGATCGGCAAGCAACGGCAACCGTGCGTGTTTCACATCATCGCTGCAGGTAAGTTGCAAGTCAACGGGTCATCCGTGGAAGACGATGAACCGACCGAATCGAGCCACCCATCGGGCATGCTGGTGATGCTGGCAATAACTTTCACTCGGGGGGTTTTTTGTTGTGTGGTTTGATGAAAGTTTTTTGTGTGGCGCCTTCAGGTGAAAGATTTGTTTCATGCTGTACACGGTTTCAATTCGTCGTATTCTCTGGTGGTGGTGAAGTATGGCTAGGATATTGCTTTTATCCTAGTAATAGGGAGCTTTTGATGCGTGTTTGTGATAACTTTGGCGGTGTGTTGGGGTGTTAAAAAAGATTATTTGATCAGCAAGATAATAGCTGTTGCATCTCTGGAGCTTTGAAGATTTTGTTGAACGAAGTCAGGGTGCTTTAATCAAGCGCCAAGTGTTGGTACTTCCACGGGAAAGCGTTCAAAATGGTACTTGCTTCATCAAAACTTGTTAGGCAAGTCTCATGTATTTCGCGACTTTGTTACCAAGCAGGAACTAGAAATTCTCCTCGGAAAATAATCCAATCGACTTTGCAATCGATCGCCTTCCTCCAGAGACTTCAAAAACTGGAAGTGAGTAAGATAGAGCAATGAGTTGACTACGCCAAGCATAAAACAGGCATAGCATATCTAAAATAGTAAAAATGGCTTCTGGAAAGCTGATGATGAGCGGAAAAATTCACCTAAAACATGGAACGGAACATTTACTGAGAACGAGAGATCCATTAGCTGTTTTTAGTACTTCTTCGAGCACGGGTTTCCAACGTTTCTAGCTCGCCTGTCGATCACTTCAGCTTGCCGGCGATGAGATGAGTTGAGTTTGGTTCGAAATTAAATTCTGACCGAGCGACGAGAGCCGAGTGTTTCATCTAATCAACTTGATTATCAGAAAGCAAGTTGATGTGTTTCCGTGTACTTTTTCTTCACCTACAAACTGGTTTATGGATTGTGTTTTTTTTTTTTTTGCAGGAGTAAAATGTAATCTACCAAGGAGGAAAATTAATTCGAAGTAGCGCAAAGCGACGTGTGCTTACATAAGTTGTGCTTTTTAAATTGGTTTACGCTAAACTAAAATTGAAATGTGAAGCGCTTTTTTGTTGTTGTTGTTCCTCATCACAAAACTTTTTCCTTGCTAGTTTTCTACGCTCACTGTAAGTGAACTAAATTTAATGAAATTAATCATAAGCAAGTATCCTCGTTTTTTCAGTGTCCGGGAAAAGAAGATTGAAACTTTTACACGTTGCGCTTTGGAAATTTGTTTCCGGGTCACTAACATTCTTCCGGGAAAGCCCAAGAATAGATTAGCATATTTATTGCAGAACGCTTCCACCGTAGCATATTGCATTAATCAACCGGTTGAAAATCTAATGTTCACATCAAAGGCCGAACAACGGAACGGAGATGTAGAATCTAATTATATGCTAGAATATACCATCAAAATAATGAAAAATCACCAGGTGAATGTTGCGAAATCATGCGTTGAGCGGCTGATGAAACTCGGTACGATCGAGTTGCCTGCCTATAGCTCGCTATGGTTTAGCTGTTTGGGCTTACCGATCAAAAATGAATCCTTCCGGGAGGGAATTAATTAACAGGTATTCGTTGAAAAAATTTCTTTCTCCCTCATCCCAGCCGTTTGTTCGGCGCATGTAGGAGAAAGCACGAACGGAAGTCAATTTTACTTAGCACACTGTTCGTGCAGACTTTTAGTTGGATGCTTGATTGGATGCTATCGGGGATTTTCGATCAATCTGTTTAACCGTGCTTCTCGTTTTATTAGCTATTTTGCTTGCTTATTTAAATAGAATACCTTTTTGCAGTTAACGATATTTATTCTTTGGCTATCTGGGGCGTAAAGCGGTGTCCGAAGTTTTCTTTCGGAGAATCTCTTTGTTGCGATACGATTCCTGCCACCTTTGTTTACAGCAACTGATAGCTATATGCATTCAGCATTCTCCCAGAGTCATAAAGCAAATACGAATGAGTTGATTGTAAATTCAAGGAGTTTTGGGGGAAACGAAATCGGTTTCTAAAGAATTTTATTCAATAAGAGAATACATGACGATTTATTTAATGTTTAAATGCCTTCTAAAACAAAACTACTCTGAATTTGGTCTTCCGGAGGACTGCATTGCTGCTGACTAAAAGCTCATACACTAGAGAATATTGTATTAAATAGTACCTTCTTTCTCATACAATGGCCGTAAGCACCGAAAGGTATAAAATACACGTCACCAATTCACTCAAGCTTTCCGTTCAATTGTTTCACCGCTCCGAAACCGAGCGCTGTACCTACTAAATTAACGAGCATAATCCTGGCTCATCTTTTGTCAGGCAAATTGTTTTGCCTTTCGTCTCCGCTGCTGCTGCTTCTGTGGCAGGTGAGAACGAGCCAAGGGTGTTTCCGCTGAGGTATTATTTCGTAGTTCTTCCACACACACACTCAGAAAAAAAGGGTTTTCCAACCGGATGTACAGGAAATGAAGCTCGAGCCCCAGGAGAGTCCACTGGAGCATACGGAGAGTTAAATATTAAAGCCCAAGAAACAGGGCCCGTTGTGACCGGAATGAACCACCCGAAAAAAAAAGAAGCAAAAAGATCTTCTTTTAACCCAGCCCCAAGTTCCTGTCCGGCAAATGTTTTATTGCCGTGAAACCATGAACCAGTCGACGACGAACACACACAGTAAAAAGGGTTTGCACATTGTGTGTTTATGAGCGGAAAGACATGCGTTTGATGGTAGAGTTTCATGTACGGGAAAGCTCTCCTAACCCTCGCAGAGATCTTGCCTTGGTAGAAAGGGACGAATGGTTTAGAGCGAACAGTGATACCACCGGTCGAAAGATGGAAATGATGGTTTCTGGTTTAAAATTAAACTACCGCTTCGTAACATCACTGCATGTCCAGTGGTTTAAGGAAGGAACGGACAGAAGAAGCCACACGTTAGCTTCAATGTGTGGCAGCTTCGAACGTCATCGTCGAGTCCGGTTAACCAAACGTCAGGGGTGATGAGCCAAAGGGTTAGGTACAGATATGACAGAATCGACCGGTGTGTACCCTTTTGTAGTTGCGTACTTGCGTACCTGCTGAAAACAAAAGAATCATCGACCTGTGAAGAAAAGGTAGAGTAGCATACCTGTTTGTGTGCCATTGGGCAGTCTAAAGTTCGAGACTATTGCTTGGAATATGCATTGTGTGTTTGCGTGTGATGATAGCAGTGAGTGTGTTACGAAAATTCCACTTGCTAAAATATTCCGGATGTTGTAAGGCAACAATAGAATGAAGACAAAGGCAATTCAAAGGAATGGTCACAACGACGGACTTGATATTGGAGCAAGGAGGTTCCATAGCTGCATATCACACATTACGGATTTGCATTTGTAGATGCTGAATATGTATCGATAGTTTGAATATTATTTTTTGGTAAAACCGAAAGGAAAGTGCTTTAACAATCCCAACTGCTTCATTGTGTATTTCATAAATGTATTCCTGTTAATAAACTGACACAGATGAGCCAAGATTTTCTTGAGTTGATTGATTTCGATTGAAACGCAAACTATCTAAAGTTTTAAAAAATTATGTGTTCCTTTATTTTAAAGCTTAATTGATAGTAGAATTTTGAACTTTTATTATTATTTTTATAATTCGAAGGACTGCTTAACCATCGCAACCGAAAACAACGCTTACGAGTAGTGTTGTTCAAACGCTAGACTTTGACTAATGAAATCAGCAGCTGGAATATCAGGCTCAAAGACATCACAGACAACGTTACATTTTTATCATGCACAAAGAAGCGGGTCTGCTTTGCCCAAGTGCTTTGCAATCTGGCAATCACGTACCAGTGTAGCTTAGTGGTGAGTAACGCTGGACAGTTAAGGAGCCTTATGATGAACGATTCTCGAGCCTGTTAACTGTTTGCGCCTTACAGTAAGGCAATCCGCATACACTCCCGCGAAGGCGAAGATCGGATGAATTCGGATAGAAATAATCTTAAAATTTATTCATTTTTCCTTACCGTGAATCTTTCCTAAATTCTTACTCACAAATAAACCATTATCAAGTTATTTTGCGACACTATTGACAATTGAGAAATAATTTTAAGATAATTCCACATGACATGGTGGACAGTATTTAAGCACATGAACGTCCGACGCACACATATAACTTATTTATATCTTGAATATCTGATAACGAAAACCGACTTCACATGGCCAAACCGTGGGTAAAGATCCATCCAGACGGATGAAATGAAGTCACAGAAGAAATTTAAGGACGTGACCTTTCAAGGTTATAGACATGTCTGCGTACTAGAAGTAGTAGAGCAAATAATGTAGCAAATAGACGATAAAGTAAAAGCAGAATAGTTCGAAGAACAAAATCAAGCATTAGTAGAAGAACTAAGACAATCATTAATGCCACTCAATGCAATCGTCGAAGTCTGAAACGTTGATGATGATGATTAATCCGACATATTGTACCACACAAGTTTTGAGAAGGACGGAATTACCTTTAAGATATTCTTACCCTTATATTTGGGTATTAATGTAAATTTAGAAACGATACGAGTAAGTAGTGGAATACTACCGAGAATGGATTGCACCAGGGCTCTCATTTCGTAACAATGCTATTTCTTGGTATTATTTTCATAACCTACCAAGAACCAGTTCCACTAATACCAACGAATAGATTCAAGCAATACCTTCCGAGGATGATGACTCATATAGGACACAATTGCTTCTATCGCTAAGGCCGCCTCAGCCGATTAATTATTAAACTTCACTGTGCGTTTATCCGATAAGCTTGCGTAAACTTGTCAATCGACGATTACCCGACACAATCCAGGGAAATTAATCCATACCAGTTGATAAATCGACCTGAGGATATCTGTTAAATTTATCTCTCAAGACACTTAGATTGATACAGTTATAAGTGCAGCAATAAAGTGTGCTTACAACAAAACACACCCCAAACACACCGGCTGCTGCAAATAATGGGCCCAGTAACTCTCCAAAGAATGCATCACATCATTATGTTATCATCACCGACCGACCGGTTCGCCGTGCTTGCCACCCAACCACCAGCCCAAATGACGACCAAGCCAACGGTGTAGCGTTGCGAGATTACCTTGGCTAAATACCACATTTAAATGGAAACCGGGTAAAGTAGCCTGTACACACTGTAAGCTCAACCAACCCATCTGGAGCTACCGGGAGAGAATGGCATATACGGGACACACAAACAAACAAACATTTTAGCAAAAGTCCGTCCAATCCAACCCACCCATTGCTGAGCTAGACCGGGGAATGGAGTTTAATTCGGGCTGGCGTAAAGCAGAAGAAACCCAATCTTGGCAAACTGCGAATAAGCAGCGGTAGAAGTACTAGCAGCAGCATCGTCAGCACTATTATGTTTTTGTGGTGACTTTGGCAAATTTTCAAAGCGAGGTTCATTTCGAGGTTTGTTTGTGGTCGTTTTAGTAGGTGAAAAGGGAGCAAAACAACGACCCAAAAAATGGAGAAGAAAAGAAGAAAAAAAGTGCCCACACGCCGACACGGAGAAAACATTCGCTCTCCCTCTCGCTCTCTCTCCCTCTCTTTTGGACGATCCGCAGTGAAGTGTGCCGCCCTTTTTGCCCCAAGTTTACTGAAGTTTGATGTTAGTTTGTTTGCACTGGAAGTTGTTGTTTGGCACCACGTTTTGTGGAAAACTCTCGAGTGGGACCTTATTTCCCCGTGTTTTTCCGCCGCCCTCCCGCTTTAAGAGTTGGACCTTTGCGCCCAAGTTTGGCGTAATGCAAGTGCAGCTCAACACACACACACACACTCCTTTTTGGAAAGCTGTTTGTGACGCAGACGACCAACAAAAAAACGGGAGGAAAATCGCACACAATTCCACACCACGGCGAGTAAGTGTCGAGAGTGTACCATTGGCAGCTATTTAGGAATCACTTTTCATCAACCTCGACCTGGTGCACGTGAAAGTGCAGCTGCAGCTGTGCAGAGACGAAAGCTTGCAGCTGCTAGTGGGAAGTAAATCTTATTTTTCTTACTTTTGTGTAAGGGCGAGTGCAAAAATGCACGTCTTGTCAAGACCGTCACGTATGGTCGGCCAAACCTGCATCTTCCCGCACCAACCGACCGTCCACTGTCACCCATTCGTCTTTGGAAAGTTTATTTGTGCAGCTAACAAACAACCAATTACTCTTCACCTTTCCAAGGAACGGCATGGATTCGCCCCTGCTCCCGGGCTGGGAATTTGGGGAATAAATGGAGGATGTTTTTTTTGTTGTTGCTGCTTCTATTGCACTTACAAAGAAAAATCCATTTCATCACCTGGCCAGGAGGTTTATCGAACGTTGATCGGACGGGCTGGATTGCATCGTCCGGACCGGTGAAGGTCCTAATTGGAAGAGCTGCTTTTTATTGCCGACCAGCCATCCAGATGTACGAGCGTCCATTTTTATTCTACCAGCTGGGCGTCCCACGTGGCACGGAACAAGCAATAAGCGCTCGCCCGTTTACCAAGCATTGAAGTTCGGGATATTGGGTTCTTCGGTCGGTGCATACAGACGGGTGTGCAAGGATAATATCTTCCATCTCATCGGTTACATTGTTTTTCGCTTTCTCTCTCTATCTCTCTCTCGCTCTCTCCAGGTCGTCCAGATCAAGTACACAACTGCACGGTAGCGAACGTGTCCATGACGTCGTTGGCCGTCCGTTGCTACGAAGGATTCAACGGTGGACTGGCCCAGTCCTTCTTTCTCGAGCTGCGTGACAGCCATTCGCAGGAGATGCGCTTCAACAACACCGCACCGGTGCCCCGGTTCACGGTCCCCAATCTACACCCGAGCGCCATCTACCAGCTGGCCGTGTACGCGTTCAACTCGAAGGGACGGTCGGAACCGTACGTCATGAGTGCCGCAACCCAGCGGCTGCCGGAGAAGCAAATGAAGGACTCGGAAAAGGGTACGTATGAAGAATCCCCGGTCGAACCAACCTGTTGGATCACTAATTTTCTTCTGCTTTACATCTTTTCCCCTGGCTTACAGTGGAACGGCCCCGATCGCCATTACCCCTAACGCCCACCCTGTCGATAGCGATCGGGCTGGCGGCGGCCGTACTTATTGGCAGCTGTGCCATTGTGCTGGCGCTGAAGTTCCCGTGCGGTGCCGGCGGTAGACGGAACAAGGATACGGGCCAGAGCACGACCGTGCGGACATCGTCGCCCGGGCCGAGCGATAAAAGTGTCGCCAGCAAGGAGTACGACGGCAACGAGAGTGACGAGAAAAATCCGGACGTTATACCGGACACCATCGATTCGGATGATCAGGTGCGTTGGGTGTGGCGCGTGATTGTTCTAAATCACATCAAAGAAATGATAGATAATTTGAACAATGGGGGACTTGATATACAAAATGGATTTTGGAAGTACCGTTGAGAGCGAGTGTAAATTGGGAATGATTTTACTCATTACTTAGAACCTCCAAATACAGAGAACAGGTATCTAACAATGACCTCAAGAAGAGGTTTATTTGGAAATTTTGGCTTCCTTAATTCTTCAATGTTCTGTAGCGAAATAATCATTTTGGGTGAGATTTAGGTCTGTTAGACATCGGTTCTATCGTTACCACTACCCGTATGACTCCGGGTGCCAATGCAATTTTTCGGCGAATATTGTCTCTCATTCGTTTGAACTCACAATCCCTGGTCTGGTGTGTATGGTGGACATGGAGGTAGCGGTGTCAGTCTTTGCACAGAACAACCGGGACACGCAGGGCAGCAAAACGGATTATCAGTTTTAAGCTACGAGTATATTATTCAAATCAACAAATCCAGAGGCCGTACTCCAAGATCTGTCGTGGTTATAGAGGCATCGAGGAAGAAACATTCACTGATGCTCGATCCTGCACATAAAACCTGATCTGTCAGGACTCCGGTGCATAGCCTTAAAATATCTGATGATCTCGAATAAAAACAGTCGATTAACACTTTCCCGCTTCCTTTTATCGTTTTGGGGGATCTTCTTCCACAGATGGAGTACATCAAACGAAGACAACACATATCGACCATTGACACAAACAGTCCGAGCCGGTTGCTGCTGACGACCACCGCCCCCAATCAAACCTTCATCGGTGGGTCAATGGCAGCCGCGCTGCACGCCAACAACCATTCCTCCACCCTCGGCTACTGTACGCTGCGGAACGGCACCCCGCAAGCCTCCAACTCCATCACGAACGTGTCGATGTGCCACATGCCTTCGACCTTTACGACGGCAACCCACACAACCTGCACACTGCCCCGGCACCCGGTAACGGGCGGTACCGGCCCGGGCCCACTGGCCCCAAACGCTCACCATTGGCCATCGTACGGTGGTACGATTGCTGGAGTGCGCAACATAACGGCCATCTCCGTGACCAGCAACCAGGGTTCGCCGGGTGGGCAGGTGCCGCCGCCACCACCGTCCGCGATCGCCATGCAGCATCTGGGACCGACGGCACGGACGCGGGTATGTATCGGGCTGCCCGAGGACGAAGTGTCCGCCGACACGCCGCTCATGATGAAACGCGAAAGCACCGTATGACTATAGGAGTCTCACAGGGTCGGTGATACGGCCCTGTGAGAGTGTGCCGCGTAAACCCCGGGAACCGTGCGTGAGTGTCGTGCTTTGTGGGCCTTGGTAGGGCAATGCAAAACCTAATTAAGTCCAGCCCATCCAGGGTTTGCTTCCAATGGAAGCCACCAGATTGTCTCCCGTGGTCCGGTACGGCGCGACCAAACACGCAGCTGCGAAACAGGACTCGTTCGTTCGCTTTACGTTCGCCACGCACCGGTGTATCAGTTTGTGATATGAGTACGCTGTGAAGTAGTAGTGAGACCGTGTCTGTGTGTTGTGAGCGGTGATGCGCAGGTGAGGCGAAATGGACAAAACCGTGACAGCAAAGCCGGGAAGAGTCAAGAAGAAGAAACAGAACAACCACTAGTGAGCTTTTTTCCCGATGCAACTTAATGCAATCGACCAGCCGGCCAGCGGTTGGTCTGTAAATAGTGTACATAGCAGTGAAAGTAAACCTGGCTCAACTCATAGTCACGCTAGGAACAATTTAACGTCGGGGTTCTCAATCTTCTGACACGGACCCAGATTAAGAATAGCCAAACAAAACAGCAACGGTAAGGTGAAAATGCCCATAGGGATCTTTAAAATATAAGCGAAAGATGATCATTTAAGAGAACAAAATCGGAGCAAATGAAAGCAAAAACGTTTGAGATAAATTTAGACACCCAAGAGACAAAATTATTCTGTACACAAACCGAACACAACATCGCCATTAATGCAACACAAAGACACAAAAGTTCACATGCAATTAAAAGAATTAGCAAAACCCAAGCAACAAAAACACTCTAGCTAGCGAATAATTAAAAACAACCACACACAAACACATTGAAGACTTGCACACAAGATGAACTTAAGGATATTCCAGGATGTTCCAGAATGTCCGGAGAAAGGGAATCGATCTCCATCGCGATAAGGCACACTTGCTACATGTGGCAAGTGAGCACGGCGATGTGACCGAGATAAGACGTACGTTTTATTTGCGCCAGGATTTTTTCGCTCCTCGCAGCCATCTTGTCCCACGTTCGATTAGATCAGGGATGGCCGTGTGTTCCTTGGGGGTGGCTTTCTACGAGTCCCATATTCCCACCTACAGAATGCTGCTTATCAGGTATCTTTCCCATCCTCGCGAATGTGTCGCTGTTGAGTGTTGCATAACGATGGTTTGGCACAACGCAGTGCATCGCCAGTGTGTGGCACGGGCCCTCCATCCCGACAGTGATTGATGACGTTAAAAATGGCGAATTTTTCTTCCACCACCACCCCTCCCCCCCCACAAAGGTTTGCTATCGGAATCGCGAGGTGCGCCAAGGTCCTCGGAAGCCACTATCTTGGCGCGAAGCTGGCTATGGCGGTAGTAGGACATGTTCCGGTGTTTGTGTGAGTGTTGTGCTCTAGCTTCTTGCGCCCGTTACAGCTGTCAACACAATCGATGATGGATGTTTTCTTCCCAGTTTTTTTTCCTTTCGTTGTACTGATTTT